>NC_056631.2:137558524-138197525 GCF_002870075.4 Lactuca sativa
AAGCAGTGGTATCAACGCAGAGTACTATTGGAACCTAGACTCGATTGCAATGAGTCAATAATCCCCGACTATCCTGCACAAACCGGGTGTTCTCACCCCTGATCCTCTCGAGTTTCCACTTCTCCCGACGCATACCCTCAACCTGGGCTTCCCTGATCATGCCCACAAATGGAGAATCCACCGCTATCCTCATACACAATGTTGGAGTGGAAGACCCAGCTGACTTGCGGCTTAGGGCGTCCACCACCAAATTCGCTTTACCGGGGTGGTAAAGGATCTCGCAATCGTAGTCCTTGACTACTTCCAGCCACCTGCGCTGCCTCATGTTCAGGTTCGGCTGTTCCATGATTTGTCTCAGGCTCCTGTTATCCGTGTCTATGGTACAACGGGCCCCAAAGAGATAATGTCTACAAATCTTGAGAGCGAAAACCACCGCTCCCAACTCTAGATTATGAGTAGGATATCATGTCTCATGCGTCTTCAACTGTCGCGATGCATAAGCTATCACCGTCCCCTCTACATGAGGATTGCACCTACTCCCATGATGGACGCATCACATAACACCACAAAATCCTCGACTCCCTCCTGAACAGTCAAGGCTGGAGCCTCGCATAGTCAGTGCCTGAGGGTCTCAAACACCCTCTGTTGCTCGGGGCAGCACCAAAAATCCACCCCCTTCCTCATCAGACGAGTGAGAGGTAGTGCAATCTTGGAGAAATCTTGTATGAATCTCCGATAGTACCCTGCTAATCATAAAAAGCTCCTGATGTCTGAGGGAGATTTCAGAACCTCCCACTGCATAATTGCCTCAATTTTGGCCGGATCGATCAAAATCCCCTCCTGGTTAACGAGGTGTCCTAGGAACTGGAACTCTCGTAACCAAAAATTGCATTTCAAGAACTTTGCATAAAGCCGTTCTCGCCTCAGAACTCCCAATAACTCCCGCAGATGCTCTTCATGCTGATCTCGGGTCTTGGAATACACCAAGATATCGTTGATAAACACTATAACCAAGTGATCGAACATCGATCTGAAGACTCGATTGATCAGGTCCATGAATATTGTTGGCGCGTTGGTGAGCCCAAACGGCATCACCACGAACTCGTAATGCCCATAACGAGTTCGGAACACGGTCTTCTCCACGTCCTCCTCTCTGACCCTAACTTGATGATACCCAGACCTCAACTCTATCTTGGAAAACCCAGACGCACCCTGCAATAGATCGAAAAGATCATTTATCCTCGGGAGTGGATAAAAGTTTTTCACCGTACACTTGCTCAACTCCTGGTAGTCAATGTACATCCGGTGCGAACCATCCTTGTTCCTGACCAAGAGTATCGGTGCTCCCCATGGGGAATTGCTCGGATGAATGAACTGCTTTCCCAGCAGCTCCTGAAGATGTGATGACAACTCCTGCATCTCTGGTGGTGCCAACCGGTATGGCACCTTGGCGATAGGGGCCGAACCTGGCACTAGGTCGATCCTAAACTCAACCTGCCTCTCCGGAGGTACTCCGGGTAACTCCTACGGGAACACATCAGGAAACTCCTTAACCACCAGAACCTCTGAAACTAAAACCTGATCTCTGGCCCGCATATCTACCACGTATGCTAGATAACCCGCACACCCGTGCTGAAGGTACTGTCGAGCCCTGACAGCTGAACAAAACCCTGATTCCAACCTGATGCGCTCGCCATAAACAACCAGTTCTCCCCCACCTGGGGTTCGAACTACAACTTGCTGACCCTCACAGTCAATCATGACACCGAATCGACTAACCCAATCCATACCCACTATCACACATACATCCCCCATGGGAATCGGAATCTGGTCTATCGGAAAAGATATTATGAAAATCTCCAATATGCAACCCTGATACACCGAAGAAGCAGTAATCACGTGTTCGTTGCCGATGGAGACTCGCAATGAACACTCTAACTCTCCCAGTGGTAACCTGAAATCCCTACTAAAAGTATGAGAAACAAACGACCGACTTGCCCCCGAGTCAAATAATACCAAAGTAGGTAAGGAGTTCACTAAAAACGTACCTAATCACATGTACAACATATAAGCATATGACAAATATAATCAATAAGATAAGGGACAGAAACATACCAGCAACCATATCCGGTGCTGCTCTGGCCTCCTTTGCTGTAAGCGGAAAGCACGCCCCTAGGCCCTCGGGGGCACTGCTCGACCCTGACTCCTATCAGTAATCCTCAATGTAGTCGGTGTTGGAGCATGCGTCGGTTTGCCTGTGAGCTATAGACAATTGGTCTTCACGTGACCAACCTGATGAGAGTGGTAGCAGATCCTCATATCCTGAACTGGGGCCGTCTGATGACAATCCCTCGCAAAATGCCTCCCCTGGCCGGATTTGCGGCATCCGCTACCAGACCTACAAACCCCCGAGTGCCCCTTTCCGCACTTGCCACAAGTGCGGCCCTAATCTCCCCCTGGCCTGGAATCAGCGGTCTTAGACCGCTTTGGCGCCGGCTGAGTCTATGTCGGGGCCCGACACTGCTCTCTCAGCTGTAACTCAATCTCAAGTACCCGCCGCCTGACGGCCTCCTGTAAATCCAAAAGCGTATCACAACGTTGGGTTGCCACAAACTGTTGAATATCCATATTGAGCATGCTCAGATAATGAGTCATCTGATCTTGCTCAAAAGCAAACTCTAGGAAGAACATCGCCCTCTCGATGAATATACGGGTGATCTCCATCACCGTCTCCCGATCCTGTCTCAACTCCAGAAACTCGTGAGCTAACCATTCCCACTAGACTCAAGGAATGTAGCGAGCGCAAAACATATCCTTGAACTGCTCTAACGTAAAAGCAACTCTTTGCTTGTCCGAATACGACCCAATCATCAGTCTCCACCAGTCCTTTGCTTCGGACCTCAACAAGTTCAGGGCACATCTGACCTTCTGGTCAGCAAGACATAAGCACCTGAAGAAACATCCCTCCATGTCAGACAGCCACCTCATGGCTTTTATGGGGTCCTGAGTCCCATCAAAAGTAGGAGCTTCGTGTTGTCGAATTCTCAATACTGGAAAGCCCGACCGGCTCCCAACCCTGCCGTCGATACAACTGTTGTAGTTGCTGCGGCAGCCGACTCCATGAGGGGTGCATAGCGATCATCGAAATACTCCACCATAGCGGTCCTGATAGACCTGAACATCTCCGAAAACTTAGCCCAGAACATTGCAGCAACGTCATCATGTAGGATCTCCCGGATCCTGTCATCCATCTCATCTGGCCTTATCTGGCCGATAGTCTCGGGCTCTGTCGACGCCTTCTGTTCGCCCTCTCCCTCTCTTGATTCTGAACCAGATCCAGTCACAAATTGTCATGCAGCAACCATGTTGAAAACATACCAAAAGGATATCAGATATTTCACATAGCAATCTAGGAACCAACTCCCAATCAAAACCCTAGGGGTTGTGACTTCCTTGCTACGCGTATGGGTCCTGTGCTTTTAGCAGTACATGCCCATACTACCTTCCACACATACCCATATTTTTACCAAGTATCATCACAACGCCCTAAAACTATACATTAGAATGGCTTGCGCTCAGTCCTCACTCCTAGGGGAAGGCTAAATATCTCATAATCGGCAGACTCATCCCAAAAAACCTACCCATCCATGAAACTTCCACCAAGCCTGCAACACTTGTGTATGCTAACCATACATAACGCTGGACCCTATAGACTTTCGAATACCTGATCCTACCCTAAGCCCTTCATCATATAAGAACAGGAAATAATCCCAAACTAAACATTCTCAAGCTATAAAATCTTAATTATGTACGGTTGTGATGCATACTCTAAGCAATTACAGTAATGATGTCAATTTCATATAAGGAAAAACCCTAGGCTATCAGGCATCATATAATCAAGCGATTCTATCATGCAATTCCTGAAAATCCCTAGCCTAGTACTAGCATGCTGCTCTAACATATCACAAAGTCAAATAATTCGTAAGGTATTTTGGGGTCTATCCGCGAGCTCCGGCCAATCATACCCTTGCATCCTCCTTTATTATTTTGAAAACATTTTAAGAAAATCATTTTAAAATCTTGTCCTCAGTTTGAGACTGGAGACACACGAGTGTTTCCTCCAATTCACTCAAACCAAGGCTTTGATACCACCAACTTGTAACATTCATGAAAAATCATGCCAAATTTAAACTTTTTAAAACATTTCAAAACCCATGATCATTACAAAACTAGTTTGCAAAATAGTATATTGTCAGAGTATCCCAAAATCAAAACATGAAATCATAAAGTGTGAGGAGCAGTACAATCACGTCTTTTCCTTCCCACGATCATCAGAAGTACCTGAACCAATAATCGATAAATGTAAGCTCGAAGCCTTAGTGAGTTACCCCTAAAATACCTACGTCCAACAGATATAACCATAACATATAACATATAAGCAAACAACACAGCATGCGTAATGAGCCATCAGTCTGACTTGACCAAATCCTGGTCCTCAGTCTATCTGGACCGCTCTCCGAGCCCTCGGCACGTCTGGACCACCCTCCTCGGGGCCTTCAGCCTATCTGGACTGCTTGCTGGGCCATCAGCCTGACTAAATTTGCCCGGCCCGGGCCTGCAGTCTACCCGGTCGGCCCAGGGTTTCTTGGCGTACTGCATACAACATGACTTGCCTCAACCCTTTCCCCAAACCAATAAACATGTGCAAATAAATATCATATGCTAGCATGCAATAACAGATAGTCATGTAGATCTAACAGATCACTAACATGGCAACCATCCTACAACCAGGATATTAAACTAACAGATTACTAGCATAGTAACCATCTTAAACTAGGATGAAATCTAACAGATCAATAACGTAGCAACCATCCTAAATTAGGATGTGAATTATAGAGGGCTGGCCTTGGTGCCGTAGACCTTGTTGATATAGTGAGGAGAACTCACCTCTCAAGTATGTGACAACCCGATATTTCGAGTCAATGTAATGTAAAACCGATCAAATTTAGGTCAAAATGTAACCTTCCTAAAATCTTATTCGGATTAAATAAAGTAATAGGAATCATATCAAGGTTTGCGTACATAAAAAGAACGTCCAAATCTGACCTCGGATGAGGAAGTTATGAATTTTTGAAGAAATTCCTTAATCACGTCATTTTAATAAATAAATAATAAAAATAATTTCGGAATTTGCCAGCGGAATCAAACGAAAGTTGTAGATCATGGTCTCACCTTCGCGAGCATATAAAGAACGTCAAAAACGGAGTTCGTATGAGGGAGATATGAATTTTTGAAGTTTATTTATAATAAATATAAATTTAATTATAAATTCCCGGTAATATCCGAAGGGGAGTCATCGGATTGGACCGAAGTACGCCCCGCGTACTGAGATCGAGGGTCTCGGATCGTCCACGTCGCGCTATCCGACGAGTCTAACCCGTCCGACCCGTCCGAAGCTCCGACCCGTCCGACCCGCTGTCCCGTCCGACCCGCCGTCCCATCCGACCCGCGTACCCAGCAACCCGTCCCATCCGAACCGAGGCAGTCAAGGCTTCGGTCATGCATGACGTACGCGTACGCGCTGCGTACGAGCGTACGCCCCGCGTTCGGAGGCGGTTCAGCCTTCCTATAAATAGGATGCGAGGCTTTCCGAAAATGTTGCTCATTTCTCTCCTCTCTCTCACAAATTTGTCTCGTTTTCCGTGCCCGTTATAACCCGAAGCTCTGGTCTTTTTGCTCAAGTCCCGAGGGTCGATTTTACTCCCGAGATTCCCGAGAATCCCGAGGAAAATCCGTTTTCCGAGACGAAACTCTGCCCGGTTTTCCATCTCGTTTTCTTCAAATCAATCAAGTGAGTTTCATACCCCTTAATCAACCTGTTAAATATTCTAAATGCGTTTATATGCTTTCAAAGGGGGGGGGGGGGAATACAAGTTAAATACTTATAGTTATTGTTTCAATCACATATGATTGCTCTAATCACATGTGATTAATAACTAGGGAAACCAGTGATTTTATCACTATTCAAACTATCTATCAAACTGTTTTACTTCTAAATGTTTTTTTTTCAAACCCATTTACTTTTCGAATTTACACTGCAACTGTGATTTAAGCAAATGTTCCTTATACTTAAACTGTTTTAATCAAATCTACACCTTCAAATGGTTTTATAGATTGACATCAAGTCAATCTTTCTTTAAAAATAATACTTATGTTTCAAATGCCTTATAAATACTTATTTATGCTTTTATATTACAAATTGCATGCCCATATATGTATAGACGTATAAATAATGTTTAAAGGGCTTAGGAAGGCTATCCACCTTGTTTCCTTTTCCTCGATTTGGATGTGGTCTGATAGGATTTTGGGTGACCATCCGAAGGTCGTTTCCATATTAATTATATATCAAATATACATATATAGACATAAAAATACTTCCATAATTATATGTACTAAACGCTCTGTTAACAAGTTACCATCGGGGTAACACAGAATCATACTATTACAACTGCTAGATCAATGAGTCAGTTCATTCATGAGTCTATACTAGGAAGAGAATATATACAACTATACTAGAACAAGAAACATTTCATCACACATGCAAGAACACGATAACAAATGTGATCCACTGTATCGGAGCATGCCTTAAATGTCATGGCCCGAGTTGTAGCCAGAATTCTCTTGGAGGGAGAGCGTTGAGTTTGCGTATAGATCTATACTGGATTGACTATCCTACACCTTGCTGCTAGCTACAGCCGGACCTGCAGGTCTGCGGGTGCCAAACGTCATTCCGTTATTACGACCGTTCTTTATGTCGTTGTTATCAGTCGATAGTATGGTGCAATTATCACATTATACCTTAATATAAATCCGGTTTAAGGTAGTAGTAATTAGTACAACAGTAGTTCTTATTATACAAAACTACAGTAGTACAATGATTTACTCATTACATATTTTGGTGATAATCTCACTTAAGCATTAATGTACAAACTATATTTTATCAAATGATAGTTATACTTGGGTAATCACACACTTTTACAACAGACAAGTTTACAAAACAGTTAAGCCTTGGTAGAAGGTTACTTTTATAGAAAATATAGGATTTTCTGAGAGATTCAAACTTTTGCAAATACCTTTAAACATTTATTTACATTTTTACAAACTTATACATTGGGACAAGTTCAAACGTTTTTGACAAATGAACATTGACACTAAAATACTTATGAACTCACCAGCTTAATGCTGATAAACTCTTTCAAAATAACTTGTATTCTCAGGTCATCAGTAGACAGGTACTGATGCCAGCTTTTGAGATGATGGAGCGTACTAAGACTCATCATTTTGTTATTTTGATTTACGTTATATTTTTGGTGTCTAAAACTGTACAGAACACGCATGTATTAAATTTATATATTTAATGCAATGGATGATGTTGTTTGCCTATTTACATTTACTGTGTTGTGATTACCTTACATGACGTCCTCCGCCCCAGAACGTTTCCGCCGTTCTTGGTTTTGGGGTGTGACAGATTGGTATCAGAGCATTGTTTATAGTGAATTGAGTATATCAACCCATAAAAGATATACTAAACTATAAACCCATTAGGGATTAAACTCTGACCAAGAGTCTATACTTTAAATAATAAAATATTTAACTAAGTATACTAGTCTGCATTCATACTAAAATAAGTGTCACAATGACAAGAACAAAAGTATTACGATTGTTAAATATCACAAGTGAGCTCGGGGATGTATGGTCAGTCCTGGGAATGGCATAGCCTGATCAACTATGCTGATCCTAGGAGTGATTAGCACATGCCTTAGAATGGTTGTGATAGGTTAGCAAGTCTAAAAACTTACCAACAATACCACAAGAAGATCAATAGAACTTAAACTTAAAATACTATAGGAGTATTTTGCGCTACTAGTTACACGTATACTATATTCTTATACCTCTATTCTCGCGTAGATCTTGATGGCTAGATATCCATCATGGCGACCCGTACTTTCCCAATGAAGGCAATGCCGGGTGGATCGATGAAGAGCCCGAAGTTAATCATCCAATCCCTTGAATGATCACCTCGCAGAAGGCTTTTCAGATGGGTCCGACTCCGAACCTGAAGTGAACAACCTACCGATTATAGGTCAAGCCCCGAACAACAACCCTCGACCAACGTTTCCAGGTCCCACACCCATATGGGCAAGCAACCTGAACCGCTGGAGTAATGATCAGGGACAACCCTTACCATACTTTGGAGACCGAACCTTTTACAATGTCAGCAATGGTGGCTCTACTGACCGAGCTCTGCCTGTCATTATCCGCAGAATAGCTCGTATTGTCGAGCAAGGTGGAGCAGCCGTCGACCGGGTCATAGAGATTGATGCCGACTCAGGTGTCAACACAGTCAGCATCCGCCGTCTTGAAGAAGACATGGAACGGACCCGGAGGACAAATAAAACCCTGCTGTAGCAGTTGGCTGCCTCACGAGCCGAAATATTGGAACTTCGAGCTTGTCAGAGGACTCAGGATCGACCCATTCAAGAGGTGTTTCGTCAAGTATCCGACCGCAGTACTCGCCCGGGATTTTCCCATCGCCGTTGGTTGATGTCTAGTACAGCTCCGTCTTTTAATTAAAGGATAGCCTTTAACATCTGTGCTCCAAGTAGCGCTTGTGTGTAAAATGTTTCTAAACTTCCGTACTCAAATTTGAAATCTAAGGACTGTCAAACTTTTCTTTATGGTATGATGTATGACCTACTGTTAGGTCGATTTTCCCTGAACTTATTACATCGGTAATACCAGTATTTTTGAGATCTATCTGTCTGGGGAAAAATCTATGCACTTGTGCTTTCCTACTAATAATGCTTGTTGTGGTTTCAAGCACCCTTTCAACTGTTGGACTATGTTTAGTTAGTCCATGTGTCACTCTCGCGTTGCTTACAAATTGATTCTTACCATCTTTCTTATCTTTTTAAACTTATAGCTGAAAGATGCCTCCTCGCAAGTCTCCCAGGAATAGGAATAATCCTGCACCTCCACCACCTCCTCCGCCTCCGGTCATCGATACTGTAGCCCTGAATGCTGTCGTAGCTGCAGCAGTGGCAACTGCCATGGCTCAGTATCACTCTTCTGATGCCAGCAGAGGTGGAACCCCTGTGGAATCTATTCCGATCGAAATCCCTGTGCGCTCAAGGGAGTGCTCTTACAAAGATTTTACAAACTGCGAGCCGAAGCCTTTCTATGGCACCGGCGGAGTCATTGCTCTTTCGCAATGGTTCGAGAAGACTGAATCAGTCTTCGAAATTTGTTCATGCCCTGCTGCGTGCAAGGTGAAATATGCCGCATGCACCTTTGAGGGTAAAGCCCTAACGTGGTGGAACGGCCACGTCAAAGCGCTAACTCTCGTCGTAGCCAACGACATGGGCTGGGAAACAATGAAAGACCTCATGACTGAGGAATACTGCCCGAGGGGCGAGATCCAGAAACTGGAGCAGGAACTCTGGAACATGTCAATGAAGGGCACCAATGTGGTCGCTTATACTGCCCGATTCAGCGAGCTGGTGGCCCTCTGCCCCAATATGGTTCCCACCGAGGGGAAGAAGATCGAGAGGTACATATGGGGACTAGTGCCTCCGTATCAGGGGAATGTGCTAGCGTCAAACCCCGCTACCTTCGACAGTGCCAAACGATTGGCACAACGACTCATTGACCATGGAGTCAAAACCCCTGCAACCACAACCACCCTAGCCATCCCGGAACCCTCCAAACCAGCCGATACTAAGCGGAAATTCTGGGATGAAAGGAAGAAGCAGCAGGCTGCCAAAAAGCAGCAATTGGTGGCAATTCATGCCGCAGTAACCTCTACTGCTGCTACTACTGCCCCGGTTAGTCGGTATGCTGGAAGTTCGCCCAAGTGCAACAAATGCAGCTACCACCACAACGGCCCCTGCTGTGAATTGCAGTGCTCTAACTGCAACAAGAAAGGACACACCGCCCGATTCTGTAAGTTCCCGGCACAACCTATCAACCAAGTCCCTGGCTCTGGCGCGAGCCCAACCTGCTATGGATGTGGCGAAGCAGGCCACTTTAAGAGGGACTGCCCTAAAGCGAGGAATGCTGGAGGAGCAGGGAGGGTACTGGCTATAGGCCACGGGGAAGTAGTTTCTGACCCGACAGTAGTAACCGGTACGTTCCTCCTCGATAACTCCTATGCATGCATTCTATTCGATAGTGGAGCGGAGCGAAGCTTCGTAAACCATAAATTTGCTTGCATGCTTAATCAACCACCGCACGCACTCAAAGAACTATTTACAGTAGAAATGGCTAATGGAAGAACTGAAAATACGAGTAGCATATACTTAGGTTGTACCCTAACCCTAGACAACCATTCATTTCCAATCAACCTCATGCCAGTCTCAATAAAAAGTTTCGACGTCATCATTGGCATGGACTGGTTAAGCCTTCATCGTGCCGACATCATGTGCTTCGAGAAAGCAGTCCGTCTAAACCTCCCGTCTAACGAAACTCTTATAGTCTATGGCGACAAACCCGGTGCAAGTCTTCGCATCATATCTAGTATTCAAGCACAGAAATACCTGCGTAAGGAATACCACGCATTCCTTGCTCACGTCGTCGACACGAACCTAGAAACGAAAGAACTAAAGAACCTCCCAGTAGTGAGCGATTTCCCCGACATTTTCCCAAAAGAACTACCCGGATTACCTCCGCAACGACAAGTCGAGTTCAGAATCGACTTAGTCCCAGGAGCTACCCCAGTAGCCAAGTCGCCCTACCGTTTAGCACCAGCCGAGATGCAAGAACTCTCTGGTCAACTTAACGAACTGCTCAGCAAGGGCTTTATAAGGCCAAGTTTCTCACCTTGGGGAGCACCGGTCTTGTTTGTTAAGAAGAAGGACGGATCCTTCCGTATGTGTATTGACTACAGAGAACTCAACAAACTGACGGTCAAGAATCGTTACCCTCTGCCACGCATAGATGATCTATTCGACCAACTGCAAGGGGCGAACTATTTTTCTAAGATTGATCTAAGATCCGGATATCACCAGTTACGAGTGCTAGAGGAGGATGTGCCGAAGACCGCCTTCCGAACTCGTTACGGACATTACGAGTTCGTGGTGATGCCATTCGGATTGACCAATGCGCCCGCAGTATTCATGGATCTGATGAATAGAGTATGCCGACCCTACTTGGATCAGTTCGTCATCGTTTTCATTGACGACATCCTAATCTACTCCCGAAGTAAGAAAGAACATGGCGATCATCTGCGACAAGTTCTAGGGACATTACGAAAAGAGAAACTTTATGCGAAGTTCTTGAAATGTGAATTTTGGATCCGAAGAGTCGAATTCTTAGGACACGTGGTAAGCGAAGAGGGAATCCACGTGGACCCATCCAAAATTAAGGCCATTGAGAACTGGTCAGCACCGAAGACTCCTACAGAAATTCGTCAATTTCTAGGTCTCGCTGGCTACTACCGCAGGTTCATTCAGAACTTCTCACGAATAGCGAAGCCTCTTACAACCCTAACCCAGAAAGGTGTGGCCTTTGACTGGGAAGAGAAACAAGAAAGAGCGTTCCAAACGCTCAAACGAGCCTTGTGCACCGCACCAATACTATCCCTTCCCGAAGGAATAGAAGACTTCGTAGTTTATTGCGATGCATCAAACCAAGGACTCGGATGTGTTCTGATGCAGCGAGGTAAGGTCATCGCCTACGCCTCAAGACAATTGAAGACACACGAGGTTAACTACACGACCCACGATCTTGAACTAGGAGCAGTAGTGTTTGCTCTGAAGATCTGGAGACATTACTTGTATGGAACGAAGAGCACTATCTTTACCGACCACAAGAGTTTACAACACATTTTCGATCAGAAGGAGCTCAACATGAGACAACGACGATGGGTCGAGCTACTCAGTGATTACGAATGCGATATTCGTTATCATCCGGGTAAAGCCAACGTAGTAGCAGACGCCCTAAGTCGGAAGGAATATTCTGGTCGCAAAGTCAAGTCATTATCGATAACCATCCATTCACACCTGACTAAGCAAATTCAGGCGGCTCAACTTGAGGCCATGAAATCTGAAAACGGGTCAAGTGAATCACTTAGAGGAATGGACAAGAATTTAGAAGCCAAGGGTGACGGAGCTTTATATTTCATGAACCGGATCTAGACACCGAAACATGGTGGCTTCCGAGACTTGGTCATGACCGAGGCGCACAACACTCGGTATTCCGTCCACCCAGGTTCAGATAAGATGTATCTGGATCTTAAGAAGCTATACTGGTGGCCTAATATGAAAGCAGAGATTGCTACCTTCGTAAGTAAATGCCTTACTTGCGCAAAGGTTAAGGTCGAGTACCAGAAGCCCTCTGGTTTATTGCAGCAACCAGAGATCCCGGAATGGAAGTGGGAGCGGATCACTATGGATTTCATAACCAAGTTGCCCAAGACAACGGGTGGACTTGACACCATATGGGTCATCGTTGATAGATTGACCAAGTCTGCACACTTCCTGCCTATCAAAGAAACCGACAAGATGGAGAAGCTTACGAGAACATACATTAGGGAAATCGTACGGCTACATGGTGTACCTATGTCCATTATCTCCGATAGAGATAGTAGGTTCACCTCAAGATTTTGGCAATCACTACAACATTCCCTAGGAACGAGGCTGGACATGAGCACAGCCTACCATCCTCAGACCGACGGACAGAGTGAGAGGACCATCCAAACTCTAGAAGATATGTTGCGAGCCTGCGTGATTGACTTTGGGAAGGCATGGGATACTCATTTACCCCTTGTCGAGTTTTCCTATAATAACAGTTATCACACGAGCATCAAGGCTGCTCCATTTGAAGCTCTCTACGGCCGTAAGTGCAGATCCTCTCTGTGCTGGGCTGAGGTGGGTGATACCCAATTAGCCAGGGGGCAAACTTCTGACAGTACTCTCACCGGTCCGGAGATCATTCGGGAAACAACAGAGAAAATCGTTCAGATCCGTGAACGATTGAAAGCCTCTAGAGACCGACAGAAGAGCTACGCTGATAAACGAAGGAAACCTTTGGAATTTCAGGTGGGAGACCGAGTCCTCCTCAAAGTCTCACCCTGGAAGGGCTTGATACGCTTCGGCAAGCGTGGGAAGCTTAATCCGAGGTACATAGGGCCTTTCGAGATTCTTGCAAGAGTCGGCCCCGTAGCTTACAAACTCGAACTACCAGACGCACTTCGTAACGTACATTCTACATTCCACGTATCTAACTTGAAAAAGTGTCTATCCGACGAGACTCTCGTAATCCCACTCGACGAGATCGAAATCAACGAAAGCCTCAACTTCGTGGAAGAACCTATAGAGATCATGGACCGTGAGGTCAAGCAGACAAAGCAAAGTCGTATCCCTATCGTGAAGGTTCGCTGGAATGCCAAGCGAGGACCGGAATTCACTTGGGAACGTGAGGATCAGATGAAACTGAAATACCCTCACCTTTTTGCTTAGTTTTTTGTAAATTCTAGCTTGCTTAAAATTCTAATTTCGGGACGAAATTCCTTCTAACGGGGGGATGATGTGACAACCTGATATTTCGAGTCAATGTAATGTAAAACCGATCAAATTTAGGTCAAAATGTAACCTTCCTAAAATCTTATTCGGATTAAATAAAGTAATAGGAATCATATCAAGGTTTGCGTACATAAAAAGAACGTCCAAATCTGACCTCGGATGAGGAAGTTATGAATTTTTGAAGAAATTCCTTAATCACGTCATTTTAATAAATAAATAATAAAACTAATTTCGGAATTTGCCAGCGGAATCTAAACGAAAGTTGTAGATCATGGTCTCACCTTCGTGAGGATATAAAGAACGTCAAAAACGGAGTTCGTATGAGGGAGATATGAATTTTTGAAGTTTATTTATAATAAATATAAATTTAATTATAAATTCCCGGTAATATCCGAAGGGGAGTCATCGGATTGGACCGAAGTACGCCCTGCGTACCTTCGTACGCCCCGCGTACTGAGATCGAGGGTCTCGGATCGTCCACGTCGCGCTATCCGACGAGTCTAACCCGTCCGACCCGTCCGAAGCTCCGACCCGTCCGACCCGCTGTCCCGTCCGACCCGCCGTCCCATCCGACCCGCGTACCCAGCAACCCGTCCCATCCGAACCGAGGCAGTCGAGGCTTCGGTCATGCATGACGTACGCGTACGCGCTGCGTACGAGCGTACGCCCCGCGTTCGGAGGCGGTTCAGCCTTCCTATAAATAGGATGCGAGGCTTTCCGAAAATGTTGCTCATTTCTCTCCTCTCTCTCATAAATTTGTCTCGTTTTCCGTGCCCGTTATAACCCGAAGCTCTGGTCTTTTTGCTCAAGTCCCGAGGGTCGATTTTACTCCCGAGATTCCCGAGAATCCCGAGGAAAATCCGTTTTCCGAGACGAAACTCTGCCCGGTTTTCCATCTCGTTTTCTTCAAATCAATCAAGTGAGTTTCATACCCCTTAATCAACCTGTTAAATATTCTAAATGCGTTTATATGCTTTCAAAGGGGGGGGGGGAATACAAGTTAAATACTTATAGTTATTGTTTCAATCACATATGATTGCTCTAATCACATGTGATTAATAACTAGGGAAACCAGTGATTTTATCACTATTCAAACTATCTATCAAACTGTTTTACTTCTAAATGTTTTTTTTTCAAACCCATTTACTTTTCGAATTTACACTGCAACTGTGATTTAAGCAAATGTTCCGTATACTTAAACTGTTTTAATCAAATCTACACCTTCAAATGGTTTTATAGATTGACATCAAGTCAATCTTTCTTTAAAAATAATACTTATGTTTCAAATGCCTTATAAATACTTATTTATGCTTTTATATTACAAATTGCATGCCCATATATGTATAGATGTATAAATAATGTTTAAAGGGCTTAGGAAGGCTATCCACCTTGTTTCCTTTTCCTCGATTTGGATGTGGTCTGATAGGATTTTGGGTGACCATCCGAAGGTCGTTTCCATATTAATTATATATCAAATATACATATATAGACATAAAAATACTTCCATAATTATATGTACTAAACGCTCTGTTAACAAGTTACCATCGGGGTAACACAGAATCATACTATTACAACTGCTAGATCAATGAGTCAGTTCATTCATGAGTCTATACTAGGAAGAGAATATATACAACTATACTAGAACAAGAAACATTTCATCACACATGCAAGAACACGATAACAAATGTGATCCACTGTATCGGAGCATGCCTTAAATGTCATGGCTCGAGTTGTAGCCAGAATTCTCTTGGAGGGAGAGCGTTGAGTTTGCGTATAGATCTATACTGGATTGACTATCCTACACCTTGCTGCTAGCTACAGCCGGACCTGCAGGTCTGCGGGTGCCAAACGTCATTCCGTTATTACGACCGTTCTTTATGTCGTTGTTATCAGTCGATAGTATGGTGCAATTATCACATTATACCTTAATATAAATCCGGTTTAAGGTAGTAGTAATTAGTACAACAGTAGTTCTTATTATACAAAACTACAGTACTACAATGATTTACCCATTACATATTTTGGTGATAATCTCACTTAAGCATTAATGTACAAACTATATTTTATCAAATGATAGTTATACTTGGGTAATCACACACTTTTACAACAGACAAGTTTACAAAACAGTTAAGCCTTGGTAGAAGGTTACTTTTATAGAAAATATAGGATTTTCTGAGAGATTCAAACTTTTGCAAATACCTTTAAACATTTATTTACATTTTTACAAACTTATACATTGGGACAAGTTCAAACGTTTTTGACAAATGAACATTGACACTAAAATACTTATGAACTCACCAGCTTAATGCTGATAAACTCTTTCAAAATAACTTGTATTCTCAGGTCATCAGTAGACAGGTACCGATGCCAGCTTTTGAGATGATGGAGCATACTAAGACTCATCATTTTGTTATTTTGATTTACGTTATATTTTTGGTGTCTAAAACTGTACAGAACACGCATGTATTAAATTTATATATTTAATGCAATGGATGATGTTGTTTGCCTATTTACATTTACTGTGTTGTGATTACCTTACATGACGTCCTCCGCCCCAGAACGTTTCCGCCGTTCTTGGTTTTGGGGTGTGACAAAGTATCTTGAATCGATAAAGTCAACTCAACCAAATGCAACTCCAAATCCAACACCTACATCCACCGATGACTTACTTCCATAAATTCTCAAAATACCCCCAGAGGTCAAGTTGTTCAACCCTTGGTCCAAGTCAAAGTCAAATGGTCCATGTTGACCCAACTCGTCGAGAGCAGCCAGCAACTCGTCGAGTTCCTTAAGAGTTCTGAAGGTCATAAAACCCTCACTGACTCACCGAGTTTTCAACCAACTCGTCGAGTCTATGCGTGTCCAAAATTCGGGAAAAACCCTAGTTGACTCGCCGAGTCACCCCACTGACTCACCGTTTCCACGACATTATTCATCGGACTCGCCGAGTTGACCATGCAACAGATGCTAATGAAGTCATCTTAAGGTTCCATATTGTAGATCCAGCCTCCCAAGGCATGTTTATCACGTAAAGTTGCAAACTTTACATGCATGCAAGGCTCTAAAGTCTTATAATGACTAAATCAAGCTTGTAATGGAGTTTTACACTTGAGGAGAGGTTCATACTTGCCAAAAATAAAAACTTTATGGTATTAGAGGCCCAGGAGAGTCCAGATCTGAAGTTACAACTTCATATCTTAGCTTATACCCATGAATGGCTTCTTATTATGCTAGAAAAGCCCTAATCTTTAACCAAAAGAGATCTAGAATGAAATGAGGTCAAGGTAACGACTTGATACCTTCCACTAGATGCCAACTGAGGTAGATATCGAATCCACACAAGTTCCTTGCTTCTAGTCACTTGATCTCCAAGCCCTTCTCACCAAGAATGCTCTTCTAAAGCTTAAAACACACAATTGAGCACACACACGTATTAAGGTTTTGTTGAGCTCTCAAGGGACTGTAAAGAGGCTGAAGGAGGATGAAGGAGGCTTATGATTCTTTAAATAGGGTGCAAAACCCTGAAAATTAGGGTTTCATCCCCCAGATCCTACTCATCGAGTCCTATCTTAGACTCGGCGAGTCGGTCACTTAAACAGGTGGCCAAAACCCGCTCCTACTCGATGAGTCAGGGCATCTAACTCATCGAGTAGACCTTTCAATATGAAAATTAAAGCCATAAAATTAATACCTGAGAGTCAGGGTGTTACATGAAATATAAATTAATGAACATGCTAAACTTTGAATATCAAAATTAGGTATTTAGGGTTTTTCGGATATTGCTAAACTTTGAATATCAAAATAAATTGAATCTTTGAGACTTCAAATTATCTTTGTGTTTCGTAACTCTTATTTAAGTTAGAAATAACATTTGTAATTTGTTTTTATATGTTTATTGGCAATTCTATGTAGTGGTTCTGAGATTCAAGTGAAGTTGATGAATCAAGTATACTAGTCATAGTTTCAACTTTGACTTAAGTTCCTACGAGACTCTGACCTATTTTCTACTACTAGTTAAAGTGCATAATGAGTGTATATGGTTCACTAAAAAGTATTTAAGTCAAATAATGACCTGAATATGGATATTCATTATAGATTAGTAGTGGTAGAACTCACATATCAATGTGAAATCTAAGTACATTATCCTTCAATTACACTCGTTTCTAAGTCTCTATTAGGTTATAACTTAGCTTCTAGTTTCAAAGTCTAGAATGTGACGTGCCTACATGTGCAACTAAGGTTTTCAAATCTATAACCGACTCGAATTTTGACGATTGTCACGTATATCCCATTAAGACCATTCCAAGGGTATTAACTCATGCATGAGGTCAAAACACTTATCAAGACTGCATTTTATGGTATAAATGAACTAAGGGACCTCAGATCTACTCTTCTTAAGCTTTGGAGTTGCTCGAACTCCCAAGACATGATTCATGAACACAAAAGGGGACAATATAGCAAACCCAAGCTCAATCTAATGAATAAGATGGCAAGGTTAAGACTTTATCCCTCCAGAAGCTCCTCAAGGTGAACTAGATGCAAGTTCTTGAAGCCCAAAGCCAGATCAAGATTTCTAACTAACTTCTTCTTCTTGAACAATATTCAAAATGGCCAGTAACACACTTGTATGCTCAAAAATCACACTCTCAAAGGAAACCTAAGTTAAATGGACGAATTGAGACTCTAGAGGTTGATTACGGTTTGGTCCAAGTGGCTTAAGGATGAATAAATAGGTCTAAGTTAAATGGACGAATTGAGACTCTAGAGGTTTATTACGGTTCTTGAAGCCCCGCGTACCTACATGTACGCCCCGCGTACTCAATAATTGTTCGTGATCCTTCCTCCATATTACACTAAGCGTACACTTAGGTACGCCCAACTTATGAAAGAGACCATTTTTGCCAAATTAAGTCATTTCAATGGGTTAGAGGGGTTTACCTGATTTGGAGTGTTACATGTATCTTGGTAGTTGGTATGTTGTTATGTTGTAGTGACATGTTAGATATGTATCTTGGTAGTTGGTAAGTTTTTATGTTGTAGTGATCTATTAGATTTGTATGTCTACCTATACTTGCTAGTTATCATCAAGTGTAGTGCCTTGGGGACTATATGTGGTCATCTAAGATACCCTGAGAACTCTTAATCTAGGCTTTCTTTCATATTCCTTTTTTGGTTGTGGCTCTAGAGTAGGATCATCTATTTGGGTGGCTATCTCACCTCTGCTTACTTATGGTTACGCATTTTCATGGAGGTTAACTAGTAGCGGGACAGTATGTTGTGAGAGGACTAGTAGGCGGTAGTGAGTTGTATGATTGATATTTGTCTGTATTATGTGACTACTTGATTCTTGATAGTTTGTATGTCGACATATGGTATTGGTGGGTTGTGTCAGTCCTGCTTTGTGCTGCAACAACCGTGGCAGTTTACGCCGCATGGATTTGAGGGGAGAGATCTTTTCAATACCGGGACTTTGACAATACTAAGCCACGGAGTTTGATGGGGTTGGGACCTGATTGTAGCGATGAGATGATTGTCTGATGTGGAGGGTTGTTTCTTCACACGCTCTTGCCTTGCTGAACATAAGGTCAAGTGCGCCCTGAACCTTCTCAGGTTGCGGGCGAATGATTGGTGGAGATTGGTGACTAGTTCTTACACTTCTGAGCACATAGTTGTTGTTACCTGGAAACAGTTCTCTGAGATGTTACATGTGAGGTATGTTCCCTTGGTAGAGAATGTAACAGCCCGATGTCAACGTAATTTCAATTTCAACCCTTGTGTTTGAATATTATTATATTTTAGCTCATGGGATTGAAAGGGCTTGGAAATTGGCCCCTTATGGCAATATGGAAATTTCAACCAAGTTTAGTACGCTAAGCGTATGTTGTGTACGCTAGACGTATTAGGGAACACCCTAGCACGCTAGGTGTATACCTCATACTTGGGGCATGTGTGAGGAATATGCAAACCCTAAATTGTAGGGTTTGGTTCGTATAAAAGCATCCTTAACTATTTATTTCCTCACTTCCCTTCAGCCTCCCTCTGTGATAAACGATCCAAAGCAACCCTAAGTGAGAAGAGTGAATTTTTGAACCATTTTGAAGTGCTTGGAGGTGTTCTTGAAGAAGAAGAAGAAGGTGGTGAGAAGAGTTTAGAGCTTGAAGGCACCTTAGATCTGAGATTTTTTTTGTTGATAGCAACCGCCAGGAGGTTTAAAGTTCTCATCTTGGTCACTCAATATTGTAGATCTAGGCATTTTCCATTTTAAGAAATTTTTTGTCCCAAAAATGGTGATTCTTGAGCATGGCATGTTCCTGACCAAATAAGTCGTCCCTTTAGACCTTAGGAGGGGTCTTGAGTTATAAAAATGTAGTCTTTAGGGTTAGTTTCACTCCGTGCATGCTATAGAGGGTCTTAATGCATTAAGATGTTGATGGTTTGTGTTTTAAGCACTTATTGGCCATGAAAACTCATAAACTTGGAAAATTTATGACTCATAGTGATATTTTAGCCATCGATCTAACTTTAGAAGTGAATAGTTAGAGTATTAAGCTCTTAATGGAAAAGGGGCTGAATAGGGTGCGTACGATGGGCGTACCAAGTGGTACGTTGCATATATGTGGTCAGTGCCCTGTAATTTGGCCAAACACCGAGTACGCTTCGCGTACATAAGAGTACGCCCAACATACTCGGCTGAGTCTGCTCGGCTGTGTGTGGCTCGGTTGGGCTGACTCGGCCAGGTGTTGACTTTGACTTTGAGTAAGGTTTACCAAGTTTGACTTATGGGTATTTTGAGTACTTTGTATGGTGATTGAGAATTATTCACTTGGTTGGATATTTGATGGATAGAGATGAGATTCATAGTCGGGACCTCATTAACTATTGTTCAGGTTAAGAGGTGAGTTTTTCCTTACTATACTTTCGGGTCGAAGGCACCAAGGTCGGCCCATTGGATTGGATATGATGTTATATTATAGTATGTGATTATGGGGTAGAGATATGTTAGATCAGTATCCTGGTATATAGGTGTCACACCCCAAAACCTAGAACGGCAGAATACATTCTGGGGTGGAGGACTTCATGTACAATATCATAACAATGCATAATAGTAAAAACAAGCAACAACATCCATTACATTAATATGGTAATTATAATACAAGCGTGTTCTGTACAGTTTGTTAGACACCAAAAAGTATAATAAAAAATAAAGAGGAGTCTTGTATGCGCTCCGTTTTCTCAAAAGCTGCATCTGTACCTGTCTATTGCCGACCTGAGAATACAAGATATTTTGAAAATGACTATCAGCATAAAGCTGGTGAGTTCATAATATTTTAGTTTCATTGCTTGTATAAAAGTGTTTTCAATCGTGTAACATGAAAGTGGTTCTCATATTTGAAAATAGTGTGAATCTCTAGAAAATCCTATATTTTCTAATGAATTTAGTCTTCTGCCAAGACTTGGTTACTTGTAGGTTTGATCCTTTGAGTATGTAAACGTTTTCCCAATTAGACTCTTAACTATTATAAAACTATATTTTGGACTTCGTTTAAACAAACTAAATGGGAAAATAATGTATTATTCCAGTAGTGTTACTGCCGACTGAATAGTAATTAGCCGCAGATTCTACATAGCGATATGTATTTAATACACCTCAGGGTGTCTACTTTACCTTTAATTCATAATTTATTAATTTAGGGTTCCGAATGTGAATCTGTATGTAACCAGGCGGATAGGCGATTGATTGTATCATGACCCTCCAGGTCATACGTTGTGTGGTAGCATGTTATCATCCCCGGGTCTAGTCGGCTCGGAGTGTAGCTAGCAGTCGGGATGTGTGCGTGTCTGCCCTGTATAGATCTATACGCGTAGAGCCCGCTCTCCCTCCAGGAGACTAAGGTTACATGGTGAAGGCGCAGTAAACTACCGTATAGAGAGATAGAGTCTCACATTCTGCTTTAGTATGTTCTCTTGTATTAGTGTATAGTGTGCTTCTCAGTATAATGTATTTAATGTTCTTTTGTATAGCATATAGTATTCTTCATGTATAGTACTTAACATGTAGCGACTCATAATAGCACTAATCGTGGTAAGTATCATAGTAATCGTAGTGAGGACTGGTAAACCTTAACTTACCTATTATAGTTAACTAGCATGTTGCAGTCATTCTTGGATACTCATAAGTATTGAACTGAGTGAAGGTATTCATATACAACACATATATATACAATATATAACTAAGAATTCAACGACAGTCAGACAGATAACAAATTACCCTAAGACCCCAATCAAATAAGAACAGGAATTAAGGCGAGCTATCAGTCCTAAGTCCTTCAAGTCTTACTTATATAAATATATTGGTGATGGTATATTTTAGAAACATAAGAAGTTTTGATAGAATTTGAAAATAGTTTTTATAAAAAATTATCATGAAAAGAAATTTGAAAACATTGAAAGCAGTTTTGATGGCAAAACGGTTAAAAGAATACATATCCTTTATGGTTGTAAGCTACAAATCACATGTGATTGATACTATAAATTTTTGGATTCATCTTGTATTCCCCTCCCCCCCCCCCCTAAAAACATTTAAAAACATTTGAAAGGTTAATTAAGGGGTATGAACTCACCTGCAGCGAGTGGAGTGGACGGAATGTTGGGTAGGATGCTAGGTGTCAACTGAGGACTAGAACACACCCACGGATCCTATGTATCTTGTAGTGGCACATAATGGTGTCTAATTTTTCATTTTATCACCAATTAAGTAAGTAACGACCCTCTAATGTATGAAAACACTTTGCTTCAAGTGCAAGGAGTGCTAGGGGTTGCTTCTAAAGAGTGTATGGCCTCACTATGGAGTTTACACTTCACATGACCACCCTAACATGAGTTTGCAGTTAAGAGACCACTTCCACCATGAGTTTACGGCCGTAACCTCATGGGAATAGTGAGTTTGTGTGTGTAAAGGTCCCTTGCATCACTAGGAAGGGTTCTAAGATCAAATCCAAGGCTTGTGAAGTGATTAGGGTAAAAAAAGGGGTACTCCCTTGGAGTTTGCGGTCCTTGGACCACTCCTTGGGAGTTCACAGTCGTAAACACTAGGGTTTACTGCCGTAAACCCTTGGGCACAACATTTCCTTTGTATTTTGTGGTCCTGGGCTCATCCATACAAGTTTCTAGTCCATTATACATGTTATGGAAGGAGTTAGGGACAACAAAACACCGTATATGGTGTTTACGGTTTTGGTGTTTACGGTACATGAATGTTCATGGACCGTAAACTCATGTTTACTCCCCTAAAGGCATGATTTTGGGTTTCTAACTTCATGCATGCAAGTTTCTAAGTCAAAGATGAGCATTAAAAGGGTTTTGGAGGGATTTTGGGGCTTCAAAACCCCCTTATGGAAGTTCGCAGTTTTGGGAGGTGTTCCCCAACCATAAACTCGAGTTTGTAAGGTATTTGGGTGGTTAAATCCCGAATTTGGATGGATACAAAGCTAATAAACAAGCTAGGAAGGATTACTTACTGTTTTGGAGCTTGAATGAGGTGTTTCTTGGCCAAAATCCACTTGTGGAGAGAGAGAGAGAGAGTAGAGAGAGAGAGAGAGAGTAGAGAGAGAAAGCTTCTAGGAGTGAGAAAAGGTTCAAGTGAAAGCCACTCAACCCTTATATAGGGCTTGGGTTGGCGGCCATGTGGGGATCTGTCACACCCCAAAAACCAAGAACGGCGGAAACGTTCTGGGGCGGAGGACGTCATGTATGTATCACAACAAATGTAAAGTAGTAAACAAGCAACAACATCATCCATTTCATTAATAGTATAATTTTAGTTACAAGTGTTTTCTTTCATAGTACAAGACATGATGATAACTTATCAAAATAAAAGACGAGTCTTGACTGCTCCGTCATCTCTAAATCTTGTATCGACACCTGTCTATTTGTAACCTAAGAATACAAGTTATTTTGAAAGAGTAGATCAGCATTTAAGCTGGCGAGTTCATAAGTATTTAATGTCATTGCTTTGATTAGTTGATATGAAAGACTGGTGAATGATTGATGAAACATTTAGTATAAGTATGACAATTCTAGAAAATCCCATATTTCCTACTAGTATACAAGTAGTCTTCTACCAAGACCCGAATGTTTTGAAAGTAGTCTTTTACCTAGACCTGACTATTTTGAAAGTACGCATCTCTTGAAAATGTGACGGTTTTTCCCTATTTAACTCTTATTAGTTTGTCCCTTAAGTATACCTGAAATGGTATCAACCTAAAACATCCGTAGATTGTTCATTTACCTCTGTTGCTAACAGCCGGGTTTAGGAATAGTTAGTCCCTTATGTATACCCGCGATGGTATCGACCTAAAACATCCGTAGATTGTTCATTTACCTCTGTAGCTAACAGGGGTTCTCGAAATGGTTAGTCCCTTAAAGTATCCTTTGGTACTAGGATATAAAGTCCAATCTATCTCGTCGATGATGTGATTGTATCACAAGGTAAAGATAGAAAGGCGAACGATATAACAGTATCTAGACATATAACATGTAATAGTAATTTGCCATATAATGTCTATGTAAAAGTATTCATGTATAAGTATTCAAGTAAGAGTATTCTTTCATATAATATGTAGTAGTAATTTGCCATATAATGTCTATGTAAAAGTATTCATGTATAAGTATTCATGTAAGAGTATTCTTTCATATAACATGTAGTCTAGACTCATGAATGAACTGACTCCGGTGTAATTTCTTGTAGTAGGGATAATGTTTTGTTTACTCTAAACTATTCCTATAATAGTTTACTAGAATGTAATTGATGAGTGTCCAAGTAGGTTTATACACTCTTGCTACCCAAGAGTATCGGAACTAAATTAACTGATGGAACATTTATGACCATATATGTATACATGATATATAACTAATATTTAAACGACCTTCGGAGGAGTACCCGATATCCCACCAGACCACATCCAAATCGAGGAAAAGGAAACAGGGTGGATAGACTTCCTAAGTCTTTTAAACATTTCTTATATAACTATACGTATAGAGGCATGCAATTTATAATATAAAAGCATAAGGAAGTTTTGTTAATCCGTTGAAAAGTCTAATAAAGCATTAATGACTTGATGTCAGTTTATAAAATGATTGAAAGTATTTTGTTTGATAAGACAGTTTAAGTACACGGAAAACCATTGTTTGAAAACACCTTTATAACCGAGTTTCAAAGGAAGCTTACAGTGTGTAAGACAGTTTGATAACGAGCGATAATCATGTAAAACGTTTAAGAAATTCATTTGAAGTAATATTGTCACACCCCGAAAACCAAAGGCGGAAACATTTCCGGGGTTGACTCCACGTTGAGTATCAAATCCAATGCACATAGTAAGTAAAGTAGAACAACCATTACATTACATAATAAAGTTTTACAGTTGTTTCAAAAGTAAAGTTTGTACAGTTGTGATACATAGTATATATAGACAAAATGAAACGGATCTTCATGTACTCCATCTTCTGATCAAAAGAAATCTCCGGGTACCTGTTCTAACGCTGACCTGAGAACACAAGCGGTTTGAAAATCAGCATAAAGCTGGTGAGTTCATAAGTAGTTTTGTTTTGTCAAAATGTTTATGTTTCCTTTCTGTTTCTGAAAATGTATCAGTGTATTCCCAGGAAAGTCCCATACTTTCCTGAATAGTTAGTTATTGTAAAAGATGTAATGACATACAATTGGTTACACTTTTCTGGTTATGTGAATGTTACCCAGGAATGCCCCATGCTTTCCTGTATGTTGGTTTTCAATGTAAAAGATGTATTCTATCAAACCTGGTTATGTACAAAGTTTTCCCCGGGAAGGTCCCATACCTTCCTGAATGTTGGTTATTGTTTGTAAAAGATGTAAAAGATGTAAAAGATGTAAACTGAATCCTGGTTATCTGTTAAATGTAGTATATGGTTCATTATTACTGTAAGTAAATCTCTGTTATCCTAATTGCGAGTTCCATAACCATACTGAGGACTGAACCTGTGGCAATAAGTAGTCCACAACCTTGTGGCAATAAGTAGTCCACAATTCTTATGACTTTCGTCACCCTTGAACCATTTCAGTTCGGCTGTAGCTAGCAGCCAGGTGTGGGGTAGTCATCCCCGTATAGATCTATACACTCAAGTCACGCTCTCTAAATTCCAGAGATTCTGGTTACGGTTGTAGTCCTCCACTCGCGTATCTCTGTGGAGTGTTCGCCGAGGACGTGTCTCCAATCATACGGAATAACAAATTTACTATTAATAATAGTATAATCCTCCATTCGCGTATCTTTGTGGAATGTTACCGAAGACAAGACAGTGTACGAAATATATTGTTCATGTTTTGTAAAGTCATGCTTTTAACTGATAAAATATGGAAACCATTCGTGAAATATATAAAACATAACAGTTTATAGATCCCATTTCACAAATAAATGTTTAAGTGAGCTGTATATTCTAACGGTTATCAGTTACGTGTATCAGTATTAAAAGCATAAGAAATGTGAAACACACACAAGAAATTATTTTGAGTACAGGAAAAACCCTTGTACTTTGCTTGTGTTTCCCCCCCTGAAAACAGTGAAAATCAATGAAAAAGGTAGGGGTATGAACTCACCGGACTCGGAAACGTGTCGGTTTTGAATGCTAGACGTTGGTTCGAGGTTTGATTACTCGCGATGACCCTATGTAAAATGAAATAATGTCCATATATATACAATTAGGGATACATTCACTAATCATATGGAACATTATACTCAGATGAGGTCAAACACCTCGAAATGAGCGTTTGGAGTGACCCGGGTGGCGTTTAAGGACGTGTAAAGGCACTAGGGACATGGGACTTGGGTTTACTCTCCATAAGTAAACATTTAAATGAGTTTACAACCATAAAACACACCCACACATGAGTTTACGGCCGTAAACTCATGTTGGTGTCGTTTTGATGATCTAAGGGCTTAATTAGACATGGGGATTACTAGAATGGATTTTCTAAAATGCATTGGAACACTTGGAATGAATTTAAATCATTAAAATGATTATTTTATGGGAGTTTACGGCCTAGAATAGGATCCTGGCCGTAAACTCCTTAATCTTCATGGAAATGTTGTTAAATGTTGTTAAAACAAATCACATGTGATTAATAGGATTATTACAAGACCTAGTATGAGTTTTATGGGACATATGAGGGGTGTTATGGAGTTTACGGCCCATGAGACCCTCTTCATGGTCGTAAACTCTAATATAGAGTGATATAATGTGTTTCAAGGTCTATAACTTGCATAGAAGGGCTTCTAAAATTCATCTAAAGGCTTTAGGGGTGTTTAGTTTGCATTCTAACACCAAAAATTTTGGAGTTTACGGCCCAAGAACAATGCCTTGGCCGTAAACTCTTAGAAAACCCACAAATGTTGTGTTTAAGTCCCTTAAACTATTTTTGGTTGGTCCCTTGATTTATTCCAAGGCTTTTGGTGGTGTTGGATGGCTTTTTAACACTTTAAAATTGATTTTATGCCTTGATTTAGGGAGTTTACGGCCCAAGCACTCCCCTTGGCCGTAAACTCATATAAGTCCTTCAAATGATATGATTCAAGTGTCCAAATGCTATATCCAAGGTCCTATAATTCATACCTAAGCTATAGAAATGATTTGGAAGGGTTTAAAGGCATGAAAACCCTAGATTATTGAGTTTACGGCCCAAGAATGCTCCTTGGCCGTAAACTCCTTCAAACTTCACAAAATTCATGTTTTAATTGTTTAGAGTCCATATCTTAAAGTCCCTTAGCCATAACTAAAGTCCAATTGAGTTTAGGAAGGAGTTTAAGAGCTTAAAACCCCATAAAATGGAGTTTACGGCCCAAGCTTGCTCCTTGGCCGTAAAATCTTGTTCTTGACCCTAAAACTCAATTAATTCATCAATTTGAAGGCTAAAGATGATGAATAACATGCTAGAGAGGTTACCTTAAAGATTTGAAGCTTTAATCTTGTGATTTGGACCTTAATTCTAGCTTGGAGGAGAGAGGTTGTAAGAGTTTAATGAGAATTTGGCCAAAGGCTTCAAATGGAGACTAAATCATGTTTATATAGTGTTCGGGAATTGGACACGATAGAATTTTACCCGATACCGACGTTAATTGAGGTTTTGGTCGTACCCGATTGAGTTACCGTAACCCGACATAGTAATTTCTAGAAATATTCCGATCACTAAAGTTGGGTGTTTAAAATGATTTCTAATGTATTAAGACACCCATTAAGTCATTTTAGGTCAATATAAACTAATGACTTTAATAAATTGGTGAAATTGGAAACGAAATTGAAAATGACGTTTAGTTGATCGGATCAGATTACAAGTTGTGATACAAGAAGTGATATGAAATTTCGTGTTGTTACATTATCCCCCCGTTAGAGGGAATTTCGTCCCGAAATTCAAAGTTTAAAACACAAGACAAGATACAAATCATGGATTAGAAAAGAGTTGTGGATATTTTTATTTAATCGAATCTTCTCGCTCCCAAGTGAACTCCGGACCTCGCTTGGCATTCCAGCGAACCTTCACCAATGGGATGCGACTCTGTTTTGTACGTTTGACTTCTCGATCCATGATTTCGATTGGTTCCTCCACAAAGTTGAGGTTTTCATCGACCTCAATCTCGTCTAACGGAATCACTAGGGTTTCATCGGATAGGCACTTCTTGAGGTTTGAAACATGAAAGACGGGGTGGATGTTACTAAGTTCGTGAGGTAAATGAAGTTTATAGGCTACCGGACCAACTCTGGCGATGATTTCAAATGGTCCAATGTATCTCGGATTAAGTTTTCCACGTTTACCAAAGCGTACAGTACCTTTCCAGGGTGAGACCTTCAATAGAACACGGTCCCCAACCTGGAATTCTAGTGGTTTCCGACGATTATCAGCGTAACTCTTCTGACGATCACGTGAGGCCTTTAGTCATTCACGGATTTGGATAATTTTCTCAGTGGTTTCACGGATGATTTCAGGACCGGTAAGTGCGCTGTCAGGGACTCGACTCTTTGCTAACTGTGTATCTCCTACCTCGGCCCAGCACAGAGGGGATCTGCACTTACGACCGTATAGGGCTTCGAACGGGGCAGCCCTAATGCTGGTGTGGTAACTGTTGTTGTATGAGAATTCGATCAATGGTAGATGTGCGTCCCACGACTTTCCAAAATCAATGACACATGCTCTAAGCATGTCCTCCAGAGTTTGGATTGTTCTCTCGCTTTGACCGTCAGTCTGAGGATGGTATGCCGTGCTCATGTCTAGTTGGGTTCCAAGGGCTTTCTGAAGGGATTGCCAGAATCTGGAAGTAAACCTGCTATCTCGATCAGAGATAATGGATACAGGTACACCGTGTAGACGTACTACCTCCTGGATGTAGATTCGCGCAAGTCTTTCCATCTTGTATGATTCTTTAATTGGAATGAAGTGAGCGGGTTTTGTCAAACGATCGACAATTACCCAAATGGTATCGTACCCACTAGAACACTTGGGTAGTTTGGTGATGAAGTCCATGGTAATCATTTCCCATTTCCACTCGGGGATCTCGGGTTGTTGAAGCAGACCTGAAGGTTTCTGATGTTCGACTTTGACTTTGGCGCAAGTCAAGCACTTGCCCACAAATGTAGCTATCTCAGCTTTCATGTTTGGCCACCAATATTGTTTCTTGAGATCTAAGTACATCTTGTCAGAGCCCGGGTGAACAGAGTATTTGGTTCTATGTGCTTCCTTAATGACTAACTCTCTTAATCCTCCAGACTTGGGAATCCAGATTCGATCCCTAAAACATTGGACTCCGTCACTTCTGATCTCAGGTTTCTTTTCCATTCCTCTTAAAGCTTCAGTTGTCATGTTCTCAGGTTTCAGGGTTTCTAACTGAGCTTCTCGGATTTGCACGGGTAGGTTGGAATGGATGGTTATCGACTGACTCTTCACTTTGTTGCTGGTATTCTCCTTTCAGCTAAGGGCATCTGCTACCACATTGGCCTTGCCGGGATGGTAGCGGATTTCACACTCATAATCACTGAGTAGTTCAACCCATCGCCTTTGTCTCATGTTCAGGTCTTTTTGGTCAAAGATATGTTGTAGGCTCTTATGATCAGTAAAGATCGTGCACTTGGTTCCGTAAAGGTAATGCCTCCAAATCTTTAATGCAAAAATTACGGCTCCTAGCTCCGAGTCGTGTGTGGTATAGTTGACCTCTTGTGTTTTCAACTGCCTAGAGGCATAAGCAAACACTTTTCCTCTCTGCATAAGCACACAACCTAAACCTTGAGTAGACGCATCGCAGTAGACAACAAAGTCCTCTGTCCCTTCGGGTAGGGATAGGACAGGCGCGCTGCACAGAGCTTTCTTCAATGTCTGAAATGCAGTCTCTTGTTTATCACCCCAACAAAAGGGTACACCTTTCTGTGTTAGAGTGGTTAGAGGTTTGGCGATTCGGGAAAAGTTTTGGATGAACCTTCGATAATAGCCAGCGAGACCCAAGAATTGTCGGATTTCTGTGGGTGTCTTCGGTGCTGACCAATTCTCTATTGCCTTAATCTTGGAAGGATCAACATGAATACCCTCCTCACTTATCACATGACCAAGGAAAGTTACCTTCCGTATCCAAAACTCACATTTTGAAAACTTCGCGTATAGTTTTTCGGATCTAAGGGTTTCCAATACTAGCCTCAAGTGTTGTTTGTGGTCTTCTTTGCTTCGGGAGTAAACGAGGATGTCATCAATGAACACGATGACGAATTTGTCTAAGAAGGGACGGCACACCCGGTTCATAAGATCCATGAACACAGCCGGCGCATTGGTTAGACCGAAGGGCATCACTACGAACTCGTAGTGTCCATATCGAGTCCTGAAAGCTGTTTTGGGCACATCACTTTCATGAACTCGCAACTGATGGTACCCTGACCGAAGGTCTATTTTAGAGAAGTAACTGGCTCCCTGGAGTTGATCGAAAAGGTCATCTATACGAGGAAGAGGATATCGGTTTTTGACAGTCAACTTGTTTAGCTCACGATAATCAATACACATACGAAAGGATCCATCCTTCTTCTTGACGAACAAAATTGGAGCTCCCCAGGGTGAGGAACTCGGCCTAATGAATCCTTTGTTAAGCAACTCATTAAGTTGACTGGATAACTCCTGCATCTCTGCTGGAGCTAAGCGATACGGAGACTTTGCTACAGGAGTAGTCCCAGGAATTAGGTCAATACGAAACTCGACCTGACGCTCGGGAGGGATTCCTGGAAGCTCTTCGGGAAACACATCAGGAAAATTGCAGACCTCGGGGATGCTCGCGAGGTTTTTAACTTCTTGATTTTCGTTGATTACGTGAGCCAAGAATGCAACACACTCCTTATGCAGGAGTTTCTGAGTTTTGATGCAGGAGATGATACGAAGGTTGGAACCGAGTTTATCGCCATAGATCACTAGAGTTTGACCAGAAAGAAGGTTAAGACGGATAGCTTTTTCAAAGCAAAGGATATCTGCATGATTGGGGCTCAACCAATCCATGCCAATAATGACATCAAAGCTCTTTATGGATACGGGCATAAGATCGATAGGAAACGAATGATCGTTTAGGGTAAGAATGCAATCTACGAATACTTCACTCGCACTCTCTTTCTCTCCGTTTGCCATTTCGACGGTAAATATTTCGGTTAGAGGTTGGGAATTATGTTTTAGGTTATGTTTGAATGCATGACTGACAAAACTTCTTTCAGCGCCCGAATCAAAAAGAATATTAGCATACGAGTTGTCGAGAAGAAACGTACCCGAGACAACATTGGGATCGGCAACTGCTTCTTCTCGTCCCATAGCAAGGACCCTTCCTGTGTTGCCAGCGGTATTCTTCTTGGGGCAGTTCCTTTTAAAGTGTCCGACCTCACCACAGTTATAACAGGCTTGACCAACGCCTGTTCCAGATGATTGATTTGCTGGTTGAGTCGGAGCTTTGCAGTATCGAACAGTGTGTCCCTTCTTTCCACAATTGGTACAGGATAGTTCTCGACAGGGACCAGGATTGTGGTGATACTTGCATTTTTCACAAAGAGGGAGGTTACCAACATATCGGCTGGTAGGAGTTGAGGCTGTGGATCCCACAACGGAAGCAACAGCTACGGGGGTAGTAGCAGCATGAACTGCTATTGTTTGTTGTTTCTTGGAAGATCCTTGAGAAGATTGGCCCTTCTTTTTCTTCCAGAATTTCCTCTTTTCACCACTCCTTTGAGTCGGCTCAGAAGTGGTAGTGATTTCCTTAACGTCGTCGCTGTGATCAATCAGAATTTGAGCTAAAGTCTTGGCACTATCGTAAGTATTTGGACGAGCAGCCAAAACATGACTCTTTGTCGGTTGAGATAACCCCCAAATGAACCTTTCGATCTTTTTGTTTTCAGGAGTGACTAATCCCGGGCAGAGAAGTGAGAGATCATCAAATCGGGAAGTATACGCAGCAATGTCAGAACCTTTCATTTTCAAATTCCAAAGCTCGTGCTCTAATTTTTGCATTTCGCCACGGGGGCAGTACTCAACAAGGAGGAGTTCTTTCATGGCCTCCCAGCCCATGGCATTGGCTACAGGTAAGGTCAGAGATTTGACTCGGCCATTCCACCAAGTCAAGGCTTTATCTTCGAAGGTACAAGCCGCAAATTTAACTTTATCAGACTCAGCACATGCACAGATTTCGAAGATGGACTCGATTTTCTCGAACCATCGGGATAAGGAAATGACACCTCCAGTGCCATTAAAGGATGTTGGTTTCGCGTTCATGAAATCCTTATAAGAATTTCCTCTTTGGTGCCCCTGACTACCTTCAGGGTTTTGAGATTGAGAACCACCTCCTGAACCATTAGAGTTCATTTGCGACATAGCGGCTACCATTGCAGCGGTCATCATCGTCTGGAGTGATGCTAGGTCAAACTGGAGAGGGGGTGGCGACGAAGAGGGATCGTCGTTGTTCTTTGAGCTGGGTCTTTTTCTTGGAGGCATCTTGATCTAAAAAGATCAGGAAAGAGAGGATCATAAGTCCTCTTAATTGAATCAAGAGATATGGGACAGGAGATATCTCTTCAAAGCAAATATAGCATCATACTAAGCGATAAAGCAGAAAGGAGTTATCAAGATAGAACATTTTATCACTAGAGTAATTATCAAAGAATAACGCGTATACAAGAACTCCTACAAAGGATCGGCTCGAGAAATACTCCCATAGTATTTCATGGTTTACTGCAGCGACGATTTGTTGTTTGGGATATTGGGTAAGTTTTTAGGCTTGCCGTATATTACAGTCACTCCCAAGCACATGTTGGTCGTGTCTCGAATGAATATAGTTGGCCAGGCTATATTAACCCTAGACACGACTACATAACTGCCCAGGTTTAACTGCAATACACAACACCCATTTACTTATGTTTTGTTCTACTTATTTATACGAATCTCGACGGTTCGGTATACTTGTATATTTTTTGAAAATGCTTATAGTCTGAAGATACTTTTATTTCAGAGCACTTAGGCCCTTTAGTGTTTATAGTTTTTATACCATGTAAGGTTTGGTATACTTTATTCACTATAAACAAGGGCTCTGATACCAATCTGTCACACCCCGAAAACCAAAGGCGGAAACATTTCCGGGTTGACTCCACGTTGAGTATCAAATCCAATGCACATAGTAAGTAAAGTAGAACAACCATTACATTACATAATAAAGTTTTACAGTTGTTTCAAAAGTAAAGTTTGTACAGTTGTGATACATAGTATATATAGACAAAATGAAATGGATCTTCATGTACTCCATCTTCTGATCAAAAGAAATCTCCGGGTACCTGTTCTAACGCTGACCTGAGAACACAAGCGGTTTGAAAATCAGCATAAAGCTGGTGAGTTCATAAGTAGTTTTGTTTTGTCAAAATGTTTATGTTTCCTTTCTGTTTCTGAAAATGTATCAGTGTATTCCCAGGAAAGTCCCATACTTTCCTGAATAGTTAGTTATTGTAAAAGATGTAATGACATACAATTGGTTACACTTTTCTGGTTATGTGAATGTTACCCAGGAATGCCCCATGCTTTCCTGTATGTTGGTTTTCAATGTAAAAGATGTATTCTATCAAACCTGGTTATGTACAAAGTTTTCCCCGGGAAGGTCCCATACCTTCCTGAATGTTGGTTATTGTTTGTAAAAGATGTAAAAGATGTAAAAGATGTAAACTGAATCCTGGTTATCTGTAAAATGTAGTATATGGTTCATTATTACTGTAAGTAAATCTCTGTTATCCTAATTGTGAGTTCCATAACCATACTGAGGACTGAACCTGTGGCAATAAGTAGTCCACAACCTTGTGGCAATAAGTAGTCCACAATTCTTATGACTTTCGTCACCCTTGAACCATTTCAGTTCGGCTGTAGCTAGCAGCCAAGTGTGGGGTAGTCATCCCCGTATAGATCTATACACTCAAGTCACGCTCTCTAAATTCCAGAGATTCTGGTTACGGTTGTAGTCCTCCACTCTCGTATCTCTGTGGAGTGTTCGCCGAGGACGTGTCTCCAATCATACGGAATAACAAATTTACTATTAATAATAGTATAATCCTCCATTCGCGTATCTTTGTGGAATGTTACCGAAGACAAGACAGTGTACGAAATATATTGTTCATGTTTTGTAAAGTCATGCTTTTAACTGATAAAATATGGAAACCATTCGTGAAATATATAAAACATAACAGTTTATAGATCCCATTTCACAAATAAATGTTTAAGTGAGCTGTATATTCTAACGGTTATCAGTTACGTGTATCAGTATTAAAAGCATAAGAAATGTGAAACACACACAAGAAATTATTTTGAGTACAGGAAAAACCCTTGTACTTTGCTTGTGTTTCCCCCCCTGAAAACAGTGAAAATCAATGAAAAAGGTAGGGGTATGAACTCACCGGACTCGGAAACGTGTCGGTTTTGAATGCTAGACGTTGGTTCGAGGTTTGATTACTCGCGATGACCCTATGTAAAATGAAATAATGTCCATATATATACAATTAGGGATACATTCACTAATCATATGGAACATTATACTCAGATGAGGTCAAACACCTCGAAATGAGCGTTTGGAGTGACCCGGGTGGCGTTTAAGGACGTGTAAAGGCACTAGGGACATGGGACTTGGGTTTACTCTCCATAAGTAAACATTTAAATGAGTTTACAACCATAAAACACACCCACACATGAGTTTACGGCCGTAAACTCATGTTGGTGTGGTTTTAATGATCTAAGGGCTTAATTGGACATGGGGATTACTAGAATGGATTTTCTAAAATGCATTGGAACACTTGGAATGAATTTAAATCATTAAAATGATTATTTTATGGGAGTTTACGGCCTAGAATAGGATCCTGGCCGTAAACTCCTTAATCTTCATGGAAATGTTGTTAAATGTTGTTAAAACAAATCACATGTGATTAATAGGATTATTACAAGACCTAGTATGAGTTTTATGGGACATATGAGGGGTGTTATGGAGTTTACGGACCATGAGACCCTCTTCATGGCCGTAAACTCTAATATAGAGTGATATAATGTGTTTCAAGGTCTATAACTTGCATAGAAGGGCTTCTAAAATTCATCTAAAGGCTTTAGGGGTGTTTAGTTTGCATTCTAACACCAAAAATTTTGGAGTTTACGGCCCAAGAACAATGCCTTGGCCGTAAACTCTTAGAAAACCCACAAATGTTGTGTTTAAGTCCCTTAAACTATTTTTGGTTGGTCCCTTGATTTATTCCAAGGCTTTTGGTGGTGTTGGATGGCTTTTTAACACTTTAAAATTGATTTTATGCCTTGATTTAGGGAGTTTACGGCCCAAGCACTCCCCTTGGCCGTAAACTCATATAAGTCCTTCAAATGATATGATTCAAGTGTCCAAATGCTATATCCAAGGTCCTATAATTCATACCTAAGCTATAGAAATGATTTGGAAGGGTTTAAAGGCATGAAAACCCTAGATTATTGAGTTTACGGCCCAAGAATGCTCCTTGGCCGTAAACTCCTTCAAACTTCACAAAATTCATGTTTTAATTGTTTAGAGTCCATATCTTAAAGTCCCTTAGCCATAACTAAAGTCCAATTGAGTTTAGGAAGGAGTTTAAGAGCTTAAAACCCCATAAAATGGAGTTTACGGCCCAAGCTTGCTCCTTGGCCGTAAAATCTTGTTCTTGACCCTAAAACTCAATTAATTCATCAATTTGAAGGCTAAAGATGATGAATAACATGCTAGAGAGGTTACCTTAAAGATTTGAAGCTTTAATCTTGTGATTTGGACCTTAATTCTAGCTTGGAGGAGAGAGGTTGTAAGAGTTTAATGAGAATTTGGCCAAAGGCTTCAAATGGAGACTAAATCATGTTTATATAGTGTTCGGGAATTGGACACGATAGAATTTTACCCGATACCGACGTTAATTGAGGTTTTGGTCGTACCCGATTGAGTTACCGTAACCCGACATAGTAATTTCTAGAAATATTCCGATCACTAAAGTTGGGTGTTTAAAATGATTTCTAATGTATTAAGACACCCATTAAGTCATTTTAGGTCAATATAACCTAATGACTTTAATAAATTGGTGAAATTGGAAACGAAATTGAAAATGACGTTTAGTTGATCGGATCGGATTACAAGTTGTGATACAAGAAGTGATATGAAATTTCGGGTTGTTACAAATATGTTTAGTAAAACTGTTAAACTTGTAGTAAATCCATTTGTATACTAGTTATAAATCCCATATGATTGATTTATTAACAACAAGTATCCCAAAATATTGATGTTTTTCGTGCCAAAATAATCGTATGTTTGTAGTATTGACGGTGGACACATATACATACAGTACAAGCAAAGTGTTTGATTTATATATAAATAGCAACACTTTTCATTTCAAAAGATATGATGTTATCGTGATACATTTTGCATACGAAAGTTTCTTTATAATAGTTATAAATCACATGTGATTCCGTTGATAAAAAGTGTATAATGAAACTTTATATAACATACGATAATCATCGTGTGTTTTACTTGTATTCCCCCCCCCCCCCCCTTAAAAGCATATAAGAACATTTATAAAACATTTAAAAGTGTGGATTATAGGGGTATGAACTCACTTGAAAGTTTGAAGATAGCAAGATGGAAAACCGGGCAGAGTTTCGTCTCGGGAAACGGAATTTTCTCGGGATTCTTGGGAATCTCGGGAGTAAAATCGACCTTCGGGACTTGAGCAAAATGACCAGGGCTTCGGGTTTGAACGGGCATGGAAAACGAGGCAAAACGTAAGAGAAACGAGAAGAAATGAGCCCTTTTTCCGGAGACCCTCGCATCACTATTTATAGTGGTGCTGAACCGCCTCGGTACGTTGGGCGTACGAGGGTACGCAGCACGTACTGGGGCGTCATCGCTTACGTACTTCAGATGGGGCGGGTCGGATGGGACGGCGGGTCGGATAGCTTCGCATAGGGGCGACGTGGGCGGACCGAGACCAAGGCCCTCGGGTACGCAGGGCGTACGGGGTTACGCGGCGCGTACCTCGGATGAGGACGCTGACTCCCTCTTCGGATATTACCGGATTTTTGAATTATTTTTAAATATTATTTATTTAATAAACTTCAAAAAATCATATCTTCTTCATACGAACTCCGTTTTCGATGGTCTTTATATCCACGCGTAGGTGAGACTAAGATCTATAACTTTCGTTTAGATTCCGCTGGCAAATTATAAAATAATTTTTATTATTTATTTATTAAAATGACGTGATTAAAGAATTTCTTTAAAAATTCATAACATCTTTATCTGACGTCGGTTTTTGCCAGACTTTTTACCACTGAAATACCATTGACGAGACCTTCAATTCTCGTTTAGGTCATTCCGGCCAAAAGTCGCTCGATCTCCGATTTGAGTTTTTACGTAACTTCGTATTGCCGGTTTTGCCGAGAATCTTTGGTTAGTCATAACTTCTTCGTTATAACTCGGATTTTAGGGTTCTTTATATGTGTGAAAACCTTGATACGATTCCTTCTACTTTATTTAACCCAAATAAGATTTTAGGAAATTTAAATTTTGACCTAAATTTGACTTGCGTTCCATCATATCGTCTTGAAATATCGGGTTGTCACATCAGCCCCCCGTTAGAGGGAATTTCGTCCCGAAATTAGAGTTTAAATAGAACTGGTAAACATGCTACGGATAGAAGTTTTATTTGCTTCTCATGTTCTTAAGTGACCTCAGTCCCTCGCTTGTCATTCTAGCGAACCTGTCATTATCGGGGTACGACTCTGCTTCTTTTGTTTGACTTTACTGTCATGACAACTCTTCTTGGTCGAACGTATGTTGAATGTTTTTGTGGACTGTGAGGATAGTACATCTTGTATCCTACAAGTATTTCCTCCAGATCTTCCAAACAATTTCCGCTGCCCCTGACTCAAGATTATGTGTTGTATAGTTAACTTCCTGCGTCTTAAGCTGTCTCGAGGTATAGGCAGTGACCTTTCCTCTCGTATAAGAACAAAACCAATTCATATTGATTATGAAGTCAGAACCTTGTGGTTGATTAGATGTCGTGAAGATCTAAAATAAAGTATGATTACTCATGAGTTACGGAAAAAGGATAGGTACTTTTGTTCTATTTGACTTTCTCGTCCCAATCGACAGAAAGGGCATGCGTTAGGCTTCTAAGTTTATTCGCATGGCAGCATGATCACTCGTAGTCTTGGGCAGTCTCCGTCCTGAAGTTCATAGCTGCATCAATCTGAAGAGTTGGTGTTTGGTAGATGGGTTGATCGTTTTTCTTCGGCGACATGATTCTATTACACGGAAAGAAAAATGAATTTGTGAGCGAGTATGGTTGAACCTAGACGTAGTTCGATCGTTCATGTAAATAATAGAAGTATGTTCTTGAAGGTTTGACCTACATCCCTTTGATGCAGTCCTAGTACTGAGTGGAAGTGTGTTTATAAAGGGTTGACCTACATCCCTAGGATGTAGTCCTAGAATGAGTGCAAGTAAGTTCATAGAATGGTCTCAAGACGCTTGTCGTTCAAGCTGAGGTATCGTTGGTTGGTGAATAACATGATCCAATATTTAAAAGAGACTTGGAAATATTTCCGGACTTAAATTACTATGGTCAAATGACTTGACTAAAGCATGATTCAGATAGATTCCAATGAAAGTATGATAAGAGTACTTGAATAAAGAATGACACAGAAGTTAGCCGACTGTCAATACCTTTGATATTTACGACGTAAAAGTTTGGGAAAATGACCTTGTAAAAGGCCTTACATCATATCCATAGGAGATAGTTCTTGACATCATAAAGACCTAACCAAAAGTACTTACAGTGCAAGGTAGCGACATAGAAAGTATTACACAGAACATAGACCGGAAGACGGTTCTTTAAAACAAGGAAGGAAGTAAGGTATCTCTTACTGGCGACAGTCACCCTCACTGTGAACCCTTATTTCGGTTAGTTGACGTTCCATATCAAGCAGGTATCTCTCGTACACTCTCTGGTGCACTTTGAGCTCTACGACTTTGGCTCGGGTTTTCAGCTAGTGTTTGCAGTAGGTTCTCATGGTTTCTTTCTGATCTCTTGTGAGCATCTTCTAGATGAATGGTGCGGAGGGTATGCATTCTTGCATCGGCGACAACTTCGGCAACCTGATGTAGGGCTGTCCTGCCTTCAATCTCATTTTGGGCCACTCTGCGGACCAAGATTGGCAAGATTCTACATGCTGAGCCCCCATTGCTTAGGTCGTAAAAGTTCCGGTCGCCAATAAATGGCATGGGCTGATCTTGTCCTTGGCTCCATGTTTCCAAGCATTCCACCCACTCAGGCGTCGGGCCATGAAAAAGCCGGACGAGGGTTAGGAATTGGAAAGGGAGTTGCTCGGGGTAGGTTCTCAACCTCTGGTTCGGAATTAACATCGTCTGAAAGGTTTTCATCATGGTGATCATCCAAAGGGATAGGATGATCATTCTATGGTTCTTCTCCAAACCAACCAGCTATGACTTCGTTCAGAAAATATTGGTTGCCGTGGGGATGGAGTCTAGCTATGTTTTTCTATGCGAGAATTTAAGGGTAAGAGAATAATTATTAGACGAACTATATAGATAATTATTTAGAAAACCTTCATTAGTTACATCGCTATTTGTGAAGTGCATACCAGCTATGTGTAATTTAACAGGATAGACCTTCGAATAAGTGACCTTAACTCCGTATTCACACAGAATAGGGGTGAAGTAAAATTTTCACAGATTCTAAGTCTATAACATCCTAATTACATATAGCCTTAGTGTATCCACTTAGCAACTATCAACTTAGTGATGAAGATCCCGTTTTAGTTCTCAAGTATAAAGTACTTATAGTAACACCAAATACTCCTATAGTATTTTAATTTTAATGTTATGTTCTATTGCTCTCATTCTGGTAGGGTTGGTAAGATTTTAGCATTGTTGCAACTACCCAATTTAAACTTAGGCACATGCTATTCAACCCTCAGATAATATAGGTGATCGGGCTATATCTTCCTAGTTTTGACCATATGTCTCTAAGCCCACTTGTGTTGCCCAACAATCGTAATTCTTTTGTACTGTCCTAGTGACACTGGTTTTAGTATGAATGCAGGCACGTATACTTACTTAAATATTTTATTATTTAAAGTATAAACTCTAAATCAGAGTATTTTTAATCCCATTGTATGTATACTTAGTATATCTTTTATGGGTTGATATACTCAATTCACTATAAACAATGCTCTGATACCAATCTGTCACACCCCAAAAACCGAGAACGGCGGAAACGTTCTGGGGCGGAGGACGTCATGTATGTATCACAACAAATGTAAAGTAGTAAACAAGCAACAACATCATCCATTTCATTAATAGTATAATTTTAGTTACAAGTGTTTTCTTTCATAGTACAAGACATGATGATAACTTATCAAAATAAAAGATGAGTCTTGACTGCTCCGTCTCCTCTAAACCTTGTATCGGCACATGTCTATTTGTAACCTGAGAATACAAGTTATTCTGAAAAAGTAGATCAACATTTAAGCTGGTGAGTTCATAAGTATTTAATCTCATTGCTTTGATTAGTTGATATGAAAGACTGGTGAATGATTGATGAAACATTTAGTATAAGTATGAAAACTCTAGAAAATCCCATATTTCCTACTAGTATCAAAGTAGTCTTCTACCAAGACCCGAATGTTTTGAAAGTAGTCTTCTACCTAGACCTGACTGTTTTGAAAGTACGCATCTCTTGAAAATGTGACGGTTTTTCCCTGTTTAACTCTTATTAGTTTATCCCTTAAGTATACCTGAAATGCTATCAACCTAAAACATCCGTAGATTATTCATTTACCTCTGTTGCTAACAGTCGGGTTTAGGAATAGTTAGTCCCTTATGTATACCCGCGATGGTATCAACCTAAAACATCCGTAGATTGTTCATTTACCTCTGTAGCTAACAGGGGTTCTCGGAATGGTTAGTCCCTTAAAGTATCCTTTGGTACTAGGATATAAAGTCCAATCTATCTCGTCGATGATGTGATTGTATCACAAGGTAAAGATAGAAAGGCGAACGATATAACAGTATCTAGACATATAACATGTAATAGTAATTTGCCATATAATGTCTATGTAAAAGTATTCATGTATAAGTATTCAAGTAAGAGTATTCTTTCATATAACATGTAGTAATTTGCCATATAATGTCTATGTAAAAGTATTCATGTATAAGTATTCATGTAAGAGTATTCTTTCATATAACATGTAGTCTAGACTCATGAATGAACTGACTCCGGTGTAATTTCTTGTAGTAGGGATAATGTTTTGTTTACTCTAAACTATTCCTATAATAGTTTACTAGAATGTAATTGATGAGTGTCCAAGTAGGTTTATACACTCTTGCTACCCAAGAGTATCGGAACTAAATTAACTGATGGAATATTTATGACCATATATGTATACATGATATATAACTAATATTTAAATGACCTTCGGAGGAGTACCCGATATCCCACCAGACCACATCTAAATCGAGGAAAAGGAAACAGGGTGGATAGCCTTCCTAAGTCTTTTAAGCATTTCTTATATAACTATACGTATAGAGGCATGCAATTTATAATATAAAAGCATAAGGAAGTTTTGTAAATCCGTTGAAAAGTCTAATAAAGCATTTGTGACTTGATGTCAGTTTATAAAATGATTGAAAGTATTTTGTTTGATAAGACAGTTTAAGTACACGGAAAACCATTGTTTGAAAACACCTTTGTAACCGAGTTTGAAATGAAGCTTACAGTGTGTAAGATTGTTTGATAACGAGCGATAATCATGTAAAACGTTTAAGAAAGTCATTTGAAGTAATATGTTTAGTAAAACTATTAAACTTGTAGTAAATCCATTTGTATACTAGTTATAAATCCCATATGATTGATTTATTAACAACAAGAATCCCAAAATATTGATGTTTTTCGTGCCAAAATAATCGTATGTTTGTAGTATCGAAGGTGGACACATATACATACAGTATAAGCAGAGTGTTTGATTTATATATAAATAGCAATACTTTTCATTTCAAAAGATATGATGTTATCGTGATACATTTTGCATACGAAAGTTTCTTTATAATAGTTATAAATCACATGTGATTCCGTTGATAAAAAGTGTATAATGAAACTTTTATATAACATACGATAATCATCGTGTGTTTTACTTGTATTCCCCCCCCCCCCCCCCTTAAAAGCATATAAAAACATTTATAAAACATTTAAATGTGTGGATTATAGGGGTATGAACTCATTTGAAAGTTTGAAGATAGCGAGATGGAAAACTGGGCTGAGTTTCGTCTCGGGAAACGGATTTTTCTCGGGATTCTCGGGAATCTCGGGAGTAAAATCGACCTTCGGGACTTGAGCAAAATGACCACGGCTTCAGGTTTGAACGGGCACTGGAAAACGAGGCAAAATGTAAGAGAAACGAAAAGAAATGAGCCCTTTTTCCGGAGACCCTCGCATATCTATTTATAGTGGTGCTGAACCGCCTCGGTACGCTGGGCGTACGAGGGTACGCAACGCGTACTGGGGCGTCATCGCTTACGTACTTCGGATGGGGCGGGTCGGATGGGACGGCGGGTCGGATAGCTTCGCATAGGGGCGACGTGGACGGACCGAGACCAAGGCCCTCGGGTACGCAGGGCATACGGGGTTACGCGGCGCGTACCTCGGATGAGGACACTGACTCCCCCTTCGGATATTACCGGATTTTTGAATTATTTTTATATATAATTTATTTAATAAACTTCAAAAAATCATATCTTCTTCATACGAACTCCGTTTTCGATGGTCTTTATATCCACGCGTAGGTGAGACTAAGATCTATAACTTCCGTTTAGATTCCGCTGGCAAATTATGAAATAATTTTTATTATTTATTTATTAAAATGACGTGATTAAGGAATTTTTTAAAAATTCATAACATCTTTATCTGACGTTGATTTTTGCCAGACTTTTTACCGCTGAAATACCATTGACGAGACCTTCAATTCTCGTTTAGGTTATTCCGGCCAAAAGTCGCTCGATCTCCGATTCGAGTTTTTACGTAACTTCGTATTGCCGGTTTTGCCGAGAATCTTTGGTTGGTCATAACTTCTTCGTTATAACTCGGATTTTAGGGTTCTTTATATGTATGAAAACCTTGATACGATTCCTTCTACTTTATTTAACCCAAATAAGATTTGAGGAAATTTAAATTTTGACCTAAATTTGACTTGCGTTCCATCATATCGTCTTGAAATATCGGGTTGTCACAGGATCCACCCTATACCGATGTTAAACGGAGTTTAAAAATTTTACCCGATTAAATGGTCGTAACTCGACTTAGTCGTGAACTAAAAAAAATTTCCCAAATAAATTCGAGGGTGTTTCACGTGTTTTTATTTCTTTTTGATACTTATGAAAATAAAAATAAAAAACATTAATTGATTTGTCCATCCCAAAAGTTAACAAAAATAATAATAGAAATTATTTTATTAACGAAAATGGGGTTTCAGCGATGAAATAAATTTCAAGTTGTCCCGATATTTAAAATTTAAGTAGCTAAGTTATTACAACACAACTAAGCAAAGAGATGAGGATATTTAAGTTTCATTTGATCCTCGCGCTCCCAAGTGAACTCCCGTCCTCACTTGGCGTTCCAGTGAACCTTCACAATTGGGATGCGACTTTGTTTCGTTCGTTTGACCTCTCGGTCCATAATCTCCACAGGTTCTTCCACGAAGTTGAGGCTCTCGTTGATCGCGGTCTCTGTCACACCCCAAAACCACGAACGGCGGAAACGTTCTGGGGCGGAGGACGTCATGTATGCATCACAACAAACGTGAAGTAGTAAACAAGCAACAACATCATCCATTGCATTAATAGTATAATTTTAGTTACAAATGTTTTCTTTCATAGTACAAGACATGATGATAACTTATCAAAATAAAAGACGAGTCTTGACTGCTCCGTCTTCTCTAAACCTTGTATCGGCACCTGTCTAATTGTAAGCTGAGAATACAAGTTATTTTGAAAGAGTAGATCAGCATTTAAGCTGGTGAGTTCATAAGTATTTAATGTCATTGCTTTGATTAGTTGATATGAAAGACTGGTGAATGAATTATGAAACATTTAGTATAAGTATGAAAATCTCTAGAAAATCCCATATTTCCTACTAGTATAAAAGTAGTCTTCTACCAAGACTCGAATGTTTTGAAAGTAGTCTTTTACCTAGACCCCTCTTCCATCAATAGGTACTCCCAAGGCGTCGACCACATGCCCTAGCATAGCCTTTCCCGCAGGGACATCCACAATAGAGCCAGTGCGCTTGACAAGATCTCCTTCTTTAATAGCAGTATCACTACCAAAGACAACAATTCCCTACATTCTCATTCTCAAGATTCAAGGCTATTCCTTTCCTGACTGTTTTGAAAGTACGCATCTCTTGAAAATGTGACAGTTTTTCCCTGTTTAACTCTTATTAGTAGTCCCTTAAGTATACCTGAAATGGTATCAACCTAAAACATCCGTAGATTATTCATTTACCTCTGTTGCTAACAGCCGGGTTTAGGAATAGTTAGTCCCTTATGTATACCCACGATGGCATCAACCTAAAACATCCGTAGATTGTTCATTTACCTCTGTAGCTAACAGTGGTTGTCGGAATGGTTAGTCCCTCAAAGTATCCTGTGGTACTAGGAGATAAAGTCCCAATCTATCTCGTCGATGATGTGATTAAATCACAAGGTAAAGATAGAAAGGCGTACGTTATAACCGTATCTAGACATATAACATGTAATAGTAATTTGCCATATATTGTCTATGTAAAAGTATTCATGTATAAGTATTCATGTAAGAGTATTCTTTTATATAACATGTAGTAGTAATTTTCCATATAATGTCTATGTATAAGTATTCATGTAAGAGTATTCTTTCATATAACATGTAGTATGGACTCATGAATGAACTGAATCTGATGTAATTTCTTGTAGTAGGGATAATGTCTTGTTTACTCTAAACTATTCCTATAATAGTTTACTAGAATGTAATTGATGAGTGTCCAAGTAGGTTTATACACTCTTGCTACCCAAGAGTATCGGAACTAAATTAACTGATGGAACATTTACGACCATATGTGTATACGTGATATATAACTAGTATTTAAACGACTTTCGGACGAATACCCAACATCCCACCAGACCACATCTCAAGGCGTGAAAAGGAAATAGGGTGGATAGCCTTTCTAAGTCTTTTAAACATTTCCTATATAACTATACATATAGAGGCATGCAATTTATAATATAAAAGCATAAGGAAGTTTTGTAAATCTGATGAAAAGTCTAATAAAGCATTTGTTACTTGATGTCGGTTTATAAAATGATTGAAAGTATTTTGTTTGATAAGACAGTTTAAGTACACGGAAAACCATTGTTTGAAAACACCTTTGTAACCGAGTTTGAAAGGAAGCTTACAGTGTGTAACATAGTTTAATAACGAGCAATAATCATGTAAAACGTTTAAGAAAGTCATTTGAAGTAATATGTTTAGTAAAACTGTTAAACTTGTAGTAAATCCATTTGTATACTAGTTATAAATCCCATATGATTGATTTATTAACAACAAGTATCCCAAAATATTGATGTTTTTCGTGCCAAAATAATCGTATGTTTATAGTATCAAAGGTGGACACATATACCTACAGTATAAGCAGAGTGTTTGATTTGTATATAAATAGCAACACTTTTCATTTCAAAAGATATGATGTTATCATGATACATTTTGCATACGACAGTTTATTTATAATAGTTATAAATCACATGTGATTCCGTTGATAAAAAGTGTATAATGAAACTTTATATAACACACGATAATCATCGTGTGTTTTACTTGTATTCCCCCCCTTAAAAGCATATAAAAACATTTATAAGACATTTAAAAGTGTGGATTATAGGGGTATGAACTCATCTGAAAGTTTGAAGATAGCAAGATGGAAAACCGGGCAGAGTTTCGTCTCGGGAAACGGATTTTTCTCGGGATTCTCGGGAATCTCGGGAGTAAAATCGACCCTCGGGACTTGAGCAAAAAGGCCAGAGCTTCGGGTTTGAACGGGCACGGAAAACGAGGCGAAACACAAGAGAAAATAGGTGCTGAACCGCCTCGGTACGCTGGGCGTACGAGGGTACGCAGCGCGTACGAGACGTCATCGCTTACGTATTTTGGATGGGGCGGGTCGGATGGGACGGCGGGTTGGATGGGTCGGATAGCTTCGCATAGGGAGACGTGGACGATCCGAGGCCTTCGATCTGAGTACGCGGGGCGTACGAGGGTACGCAGGGCGTACTCCGGTCCTATCCGATGACTCCCCTTCGGATAATACCGGGAGTTTATAATTAAATTTATATTTATTTTAAATAAACTTCTAAAATTCATATCTCCTTCATACGAACTCCGTTTTCGACGTTCTTTATATCCACGCGAAGGTGAGACTAAGATCTAGAACTTTCGTTTAGATTCCGTTGGCAAATTTTGAAATAATTTTTATTATTTATTTATTAAAATGACGTGATTAAGGAATTTCCTTAAAAATTCATAACATCTTTATCTGACGTCGGTTTTTGCCAGACTTTTTACTGCTGAAATACCATTGACGAGACCTTCAATTCTCGTTTAGGTCATTCCGGCCAAAAGTCGCTCGATCTCCTATTCGAGTTTTTACGTAACTTCGTATTGCCGTTTTTCTGTTGGAAAAACTTAGAATGGTCATAACTTCTTCGTTATAACTCGGATTTTAGTGTTCTTTATATGCTTGGAATCCTTGATACGATTCTTTCTACTTTTTTTAACCCAAAAAAGATTTTAGGAAAGTTAAATTTTGACCTAAATTTGACTTGCGTTCCATCATATCGTCTTGAAATATCGGGTTGTCACAGTCTCATCTAGAGGAATTACGAGAGTCTCGTCGAATAGACACTTTTTCAAGTTTGAGACGTAGAAGGTAGAGTGTATGTTACTGAGTTCGCGAGGTAGGTTGAGTTTGTAAGCTACGGGGCCGATTCTGGCGAGAATCTCGAAAGGCCCTATGTACCTTGGATTCAGCTTTCCACGCTTTCCAAAGCGTACCGTGCCCTTACAGGGTGAGACTTTCAAAAGGACTCGGTCTCCCACCTGGAATTCCAAACACCTTCATTTGTCTGCGTAGCTTTTCTGTTAATCTCTAGCGGCTTTTAATCGTTCGCGAATCTGTACGATCTTCTCGGTTGTCTCTCGAATGATTTCCGGACCTATGAGAGCACTGTCAGGAACTCGTCCTTTAGTTAACTGTGTGTCACCCACCTCAGCCAAGCACAGAGGGTATCTGCACTTTCGGCCGTAGAAGGCTTCGAACGGAGCTACCTTGATGCTCGTGTGATAACTGTTATTGTAGGAAAACTCGACAAGGGGTTAGTGGGTATCCCACGCCTTACCAAAGTCGATCACACAGGCTTGCAACATATCCTCTAGGTTTAGGATAGTCCTCTCACTTTGTCCGTCTGTCTGCAGATGGTAGGCTGTACTCATGTCCAACCTCATCCCTAATGCGTTTTGTAGTGATTTCCAAAATCTCGAAGTGAAACTACTATCTCTATCGGATATTATAGATATAGGGACACCATGCAATCGTACGATCTCCTTAATGTATGTTCTTGTGAGTTTCTCCATCCTATCTGTTTCCTTGATGGGTAGGAAGTGCACGGACTCGGTCAATCTGTCGACAATGACCCATATGGTATCAAGCCCACCTATTGTCTTGGGTAGCTTGGTTATGAAATCCATAGTGATCCGCTCCCACTTCCATTCAGGTATCTCCGGTTGCTGTAATAACCCTGATGACTTCTAGTATTCGAACTTGACCTTGGCACAAGTAAGACATTTACTCACGAAGGTAGCAATCTCTGCTTTCATGTTAGGCCACCAATAAGACTTTTTAAGGTCCATATACATCTTATCTGAACCTGGGTGCATGGAATACCGAGTGTTGTGGGCTTCCTTCATGACCAAGTCTCTGAAGCCACCGTGTCGCGGTGTCCAGATACGGTCCATGAGATATAAGGCTCTGTCACCTTTGACCTCCAAGTTCTTATCCATTCAACGTAGGGATTCTCCCGCCACATTCTCAGGTTTCAAAGCTTCGAGCTGAGCCTCCTTAACCTGTGCGGATAGATGCGAATGGATAGTCATTGTTAATGACTTGACTCTTCGACCAGAATATTCCTTTCGACTTAGGGCGTCTGCTAGTACATTAGATTTTCCCGGGTGATAATGAATCTCACAGTCGTAATCATTGAGTAGCTCGACCCACCACCGTTGTCTCATATTAAGCTCCTTCTACTTCAGTATGTGTTGGAGGCTTTTATGGTCAGTGTATATCGTGCGCTTCATATCATACAGGTAGTGTCTCCATATCTTTAGAGCAAATACAACCACTCCTAATTCGAGGTCGTGCGTGGTGTAGTTAACTTCATGTGTCTTTAGCTGTCTCGAGGCATAGGCGATGACCTTACCTCGTTGCATCAGGACACAACCGAGTCCCTGATTAGACACATCACATTATACTACAAAATCCTCTGTCCCTTCAGGGAGGGACAGTATTGGTGCGGTGCATAAGGCTCGTTTCAAGGTTTGGAATGCCTTCTCCAATTTCTCTCACCAGTCAAAGGTCATGCCTTTCTAGGTCAATGTGGTAAGGGGTTTCGCGATCCTAGAGAAGTTCTGAATGAATCTGCGGTAGTAGCCAGCGAGGCCTAGAAATTGACGAATTTCTGTAGGCTTCTTCAGTGCTGACCAGTTCTCAATAGCTTTAATCTTGGATGGGTCTACGTGGATTCCTTCTTTGCTGACCATGTGTCCCAAGAATTCGACTCTTCGGATCCAGAATTCGCACTTAAAGAACTTCACATATAACTTCTCCGATCGTAGGGTTTCTAGGACTTGTCGTAGATGATCGCTATGCTCCTCCTTACTCCAAGAGTAGACAAGTATGTCATCAATGAAGACGATGACGAACTGATCCAAGTAAGGACGGCACACCCTATTCATTGAGTCCATGAATACTGCGGGTGTGTTGGTTAGTCCGAAGGGCATCAATACGAACTCGTAGTGTCTGTAACGAGTTTGGAAAGCTGTTTTCGGAACATCCTCCTCGAGCACTCACAATTGATGATACCCGGACCTTAGATCAATCATGGAAAAATAACTCGCCCCTTGCAGTTAGTCAAATAAATTTTCTATATGGGGAAGAGGGTAACGATTCTTGACCATGAGTTTGTTGAGCTCCCTCTAATCGATGCACATACGGAACGATCCGTCTTTCTTCTTTACGAACAAGATCGACGCTCCCCAAGGTGAGAAGCTTGGTCTTATAAAACCCTTACTGAGCAGCTCGTTAAGTTGACCGGACAGTTCTTGCATCTCAACAGGCGCTAAACGATAGGGAGATTTGGCTACAAGGGTAGCTCCTGGAATTAGGTCGATTCTGAACTCAACCTGACGTTTGGGAGGTAAACCTGATAGCTCCTCTGGAAAGACGTCGAGGAAATCGCATACGTCGGGGAAGTCTTTTAGATCTTTCATTTTCTGGCTCGTGTCGACAACGTGTGCAAGGAATGCGCGATATTCCATCCGCAAGTACTTCTGGGCTTCAATACTGGAGATAATGCGAAGGCTCGTACTGGGTTTGTCTCCGTAGATTAATAGGGTTTCGTTATTCGGTAGGTTTAGACGGATTTCTTTGTCGAAGCACATGATATCAGCACGATGGAGACTCAACCAGTCCATGCCCACAATGACATCGAAACTCTTGATCGATACTGGTATGAGGTCGATTGGGAATGAATGATCATCTAGCGTGAGGGTATAGCCTATGTAGATCTCGTTAGAACTCTCTGTCTTTCCGTTAGTCATTTCTACGACGAATGTTTCTTTTAGTGGTTGTGGGGATTACTTAAGTAAGTGTTTAAAGTTTTGGTTTATGAATCTTCTTTCTGCTCCACTATCGAATAAGATACAAGCATAAGAGTTGTTGAGAAGGAATGTACCCATGACTACTGTAGGGTCTGCTACTGCTTCATTGTGGCCAATAGCATGTAGTTTCCGTGTTCCTCCCGCATTTCCAGCTTTTGGGCAGTTTTTCTTGAAATGCCCCACTTCACCACAGCCATAACTGGCCTGGCTGACTCCCGAGCCGAAGACCTAAGAAATGGGTTTGGGTTGAGATCTGCAAAACCGGGCGGTATGACCCTTTTGGTTGCAATTTGTGTAGTACATTTCATGACAGGGGCCGTTATGATGGATGGGGCACTTTGGGCACTTGGGCAGGTTTCCAGCATAGGATTTTGCTGGTATAGGGGTAGCAGGAGTGGTGGCAGCAAGGACAGCCACAATCTGTTGGTTTTTGGAAGAGGGTTGAGTTTTCTTGTCCTTTTTATTGTCCCACCGCTTCTTCTTGTTGTCAGATGTCTTGTTCAGTGCAGTGGCAGTTGTTGTTGCTGTTGGTGGAGTGGAAGGAACTTCATGATCAATCAACCTGTGGGCCAATTCCTTGGCGCTGTCAGAGGTTGCAGGGTGTGACGATAGAACGTTCCCTCGATACGGGGGCACTAAACCCCAGATGTATCGTTCAATTTTCTTGCTTTCAGAAGGGATCATGTTAGGGCACATAGCTACCAGGTCACAGAACCTGGCCGTACAAGTCACTATGTCTGTCCCCTTTCATCTTGAGGTTCCAGAGTTCCTCCTCAAGCTTCTGAACCTCACCTCTAGGGTAGTACTCCCTTCTCAGTAGGTCCTTTAGTATGTCTCAGCCCATGACGTTGGCTGTTACTAAAGATAGTGAATTGACATGGCCATTCCACCATGGTAGGGCCCTTTCAGTGAAAGTGGCAGCAGCGAACTTTATTTTGCTTTTTTCGGGGCATGAGCACATTTCGAAGACGGCTTTGGTCCTTTCGATCCATTGGGACAATGCAAGGATCCCTCCGGTCGCATTGAAAAATGTCGGTTTGCAGTTCATGAAATCCTTATAGGTACACCCCTCTGCACGTGGGTGGATTTCACCATGCCTATAGTGATGGGTTTTAGACACTATTCCAACATATAGTTGGTGCCCATTCCGGCTCCACTTGCATCACCAGAATTCATTTGGGCCATAGCTGCAGTTACAGCTGCGGTTACAGCTGTCTGAAATAGCACCGGATCGAACTGCGGAGGAGGAGGTGGTAGAGGTGGAGTTTGAGTCGCAGGTCTACCTCTGTTCGAGCGCTTGCAGGGAGGCATCTTCGACTGTAAATTTATAAAGATGATGATAATAGTAAGAATCAACTGCAACCATGATGAGAATGCTTTATGGACTAAATTGACATAGTCCAACCATCAGATAGAGTCATAATAACAGAGTAGGTAACTGCCGATATTATTGGTATTAATGATGCATTTTGAGTTTGGGAAAAGTGACCTCATAGTAGGTCTTACATCAAACCATAAGGGAAAATGTTGGCAGTCTAGGAGTCTAGGTAAAGTACTTTCAGAGTTAGAAATGTTTACAAACAAGTGCTCTACCGAGCATAGAAAAGAAAAGGCCATTCCTTAAACAAAGAGGGAGATAAGTTAACGTCTTCTACTAGCGATGGGTATCCCTTGGGCGAACCCTAAGATCATCCAGTTGGCGCACAACTTCTTGAAGATGTCGTTCCTATGCTTTCTGACGTGCTCGGAGTTCCCTAACTTCGGCTTGGGATGCAGCTAGTTGTCGCTGCAGGGCCTCATTGGTCCTCCTTGTCCTTTCCATGGCCTCTTCCAGCTGGCGGATGCGAACAGTGTTAAGGTTAGAGTTGGCATCAACCTCCACAACTCTGCCAATGGCTGCTTGACTTTGCTCGACGTTCTTGGCAATCCTACGGACCATGATGGGCAAGACTCGGTCCGCTGAACCTCCCTCTCTTATGTTGTAGAAGCTTCGGTCTCCGTTGAAAGGTAAAGGTTGACCCTGCTCATCATTCCATCGGTTCAAGGTTATTGCCCACATGGGAGTGGGACCTTGAAATGCTGGACCGGGGTTAGGGTTTGGAGCTACACGGGGTAGGTTGCTGACTTCTGACTTAGAGTCGGAGCTATCCGAAAAGCCCTCTGCACGGTGATCATCCAAAGGGATCGGGTGATCCTCTTCTGACTCCTCATCGAGCCATCCCCCATTGCCTTGGTTTGGATAATATGGATCACCGAGATGGTGGAAGCCAGACATGCTAACTATGCGAGAATAGGGAAAGAAACGTTAATAGACGTACTAATCTAGGATACTTATAAGATGATCGTTATTAGTCGACCCAATACTTGCATAGTGCATACCAATTACATGTACCCGAAGCAGGATAGACCTTCGAATAAGTGACCCTAACTCTAAGTCCACAATCAAACAAGAACAGAAAATGAAGAAAAGGTCACAGATTCTAAGTCTATAGCACCTTAGTCACATGTAACTGTGGTGTATCCACTTAGCAACTATTGCCCTACTAATAACGACCCTTTTAGTTATCACATATGTAGTTAATAGAATATAGAATACTCCTATAGTATTCTTGTTCTAACGTTCTTGTGGTAGTCTTGGTAAGTTTTTAGACTTGTTGCAACACCAAAATCACTCTTAGGCACATGCTAGTCTCTCCTAGGAGAATGTAGTTGATCAGGCTACATCCGCCCAGATGTGACTATATGTCTCTAAGCCTAATTGTGCTGCTCAACAATCTCAATACTTTTGTTCTGTTCTAGTATGATACTAATCCTTTGTATTAATGGATGTGTATATACAAACTTAGTTAAATATTTTAGTATTTAAAAGTATATATTCTTGGTCAGAGTCTTTTAGTCCCGAAGTGTTTATAGTTCGTATATCTTTTATGAGTTGATATACATGATTCACTATAAAGAATGCTCTGATACCAATCCGTCACACCCCAAAACCTAGAACGGTGGAATACGTTCTTAGGTGGAGGACGTCATGTACAGTATCATAACAATGCATAATAGTAAAAAGAAGCAAAAACATCCATTACATTATTATGATAATTGTAATACAAGCGTGTTCTGTACAGTTTGTAAGACACCAAAAAGTATAATAAAAAATAAAGAGGAGTCTTGTATGCGCTCCGTCTTCTCAAAAGCTGCATCTGTACCTGTCTATTGCCGACCTGAGAATACAAGTTATTTTGAAAACGACTATCAGCATAAAGCTGGTGAGTTCATAAGATTTTAGTGTCATTGCTTGTATAAAAGTGTTTTCAATCGTGTAACATGAAAGTTGTTCTCAAGTTTGAAAATAGTGTGAATCTCTATAAAATCCTACTTTTTCTAATGAATGTAGACTTTTTCCAAGACTTGGTTACTTGTAGGTTTGATCCTTTGAGTATGTAAAAGTTTTCCCAATTAGACTCTTAACTATTATAAAAATATATTTTGGACCTCGTTTGAACAAAGTAAATGGGAAAATAATGTATTATTCCAGTAGTGTTACTGCCGACTGGATAGTAATTAACCGCAGACTCTAGGTAGCGATATGTATTTAATACACCTCGGGGTGTCTACTTTACCTTTAATTCATAATTTGTTAATTTAGGGTTCCGAATGTGAATCTGTATGTAACCAGGCGGATAGGCGATTGAATGTATCATGACCCTCCAGGTCATACATAGTGTGGTAGCATGTTATCATCCCTGGGCCTAGTCGGCTCGGGCTGTAGCTAGCAGTCGGGATGTGTGAGTGTCCGCCCTGTATAGATCTATACGCATAGAGCCCGCTCTCCCTCAAGGAGACTAAGGTTACATGGTGAAGGCATAGTAAAGTGACGTATAGAGAGATAGAGTCTCACATTCTGCTTTAGTATGTTCTCTTGTATTATTGTATAGTGTGCTTCTCAGTATAATGTATTTAATGTTCTTTTGTATAGCATATAGTATTCTTCCTATATAGTACTTAACATGTAGCGACTCATAATAGCACTAACCATGGTAAGTATCACAGTAATGGTAGTGAGGAGTGGTAAACCTTAAGTATACCTATTATAGTTAACTGGCATGTTGCAGTCATTCTTGGATACTCATATGTATTGAACTGAGTGAAGGTATTCATATACAACACAAATACATACAATATATAACTAAGAAAACAAGAACAGGAATTAAGGCGAGCTATCAGACCTAAGTCCTTCAAGTCTTACTTATATAAATATATTGGTGTGGGTATATTTTAGAAACATAAGAAGTTTTGAAAGAATTTGAAAATAGTTTTTATAACAAATTATCATGAATTTTTTTTTGAAAACATTGAAAGCAGTTTTGATGGCAAAACAGTTAAAAGTGTACATATCTTTTATGGTTGTAAGCTACAAATCACATTTGATTGATACTATAAATTGATGGATTCAACTTGTGTTCCCCCCCCCCCCCCATAAAAGCATTTAAAAACATTTGAAAGGTTAATTAAGGGGTATGAACTCACCTGCAGCGAGTGGAGTGGACGGAATGTCGGGTAGGATGCTAGGTGTCAAGTGAGGACTTGAACACACCCACGGATCCTATGTATCATGTAGTGGCACATAATGGTGTCTAATTAGTCATTTTATCACTAATTAAGTAAGTAAGGACCCTCTAATGTATGAAAACACTTTGCTTCAAGTGCAAGGAGTGTTAGGGGTTGCTTCTAAAGAGTGTATGGCCTCACTATGGAGTTTACACTTCACATGACCACCCTAACATGAGTTTGCGGTTGAGAGACCACTTCCCCCATGAGTTTACGGTTGTAAACTCATGGGAATAGTGATTTTGTGTGTGTAAAGGTCCCTTGCATCGCTAGGAAGGGTTCTAAGATCAAATCCAAGGTTTGTGAAGTGATTAGGGTAAAAAAAGGAGTACTCCCATAGAGTTTGCGGTCCTTGGACCACTCCTTGGGAGTTCATGGTTGTAAACACTAGGGTTTACGGCCGTAAACCCTTGGGTACAACATTTCCTTTGTATTTTGTGGTCCTAGGCTCATCCATACAAGTTTCTAGTCCATTAGAAATGCTAAGGAAGGACTTAGGGACACCAAAACACCCTTTATGGTGTTTACGGTTTTGGTGTTTACGGTTAATGAATGTTCATGGACCGTAAACTCATGATTACTCCCCTAAAGGCACAATTATGGGTTTCTAACTTCATGCATGCAAGTTTCTAAGTTAAAGATGAGCATTAGAAGGGTTTTGGAGGGATTTTGTGGCTTCAAAACCCCCTTATGGGAGTTCACGGTTTTGGGAGGTGTTCCCTAACTGTAAACTCGAGTTTTTAAGGTATTTGGGTGGTTAAATCCCGAATTTGGATGGATACAAAGCTAAACAACAAGCTATGAAGGATTACTTACTGTTTTGGAGCTTGAATGACGTGTTTCTTGACGAAAACCCACTTGTAGAGAGAGAGAGAGAGAGTAGAGAGAGAAAGCTTCTAGGAGTGAGAAAAGGTTCAAGTGAAAGCCACTCAACCCTTATATAGGGCTTGAGTTGGCGGCTAGGTGGGGATCCACCACATACCGACATTAAACGGAGTTTAAAAATTTTACCCGATTAAATGGTCGTAACTCGGCTTAGTCGTAAACTAAAAAAAATTTCCCAAATAAATTTGAGGGTGTTTCATGTGTTTTTATTTCTTTTTGACACTTATGAAAATAAAAATAAAAACATTAATTGATTTGTCTAACCCAGAAGTTAACGAAAATAATAATAGAAATTATTTTATTAACCGAAATGGAGTTACAGAGGCGAAATAAATTTCCGGTTGTCACAATAGGATGTACGGTAGTGATCTGTAGATCTGCATGTTTTCTATTGATTGATAATATTTTTATATGTTATGTGATGGGTTTTAGTATACTACAACATCCTATGGTTCACATACAACCCTAAATGATTTGGATCTATGTTTTATCTAATTATACATGCAATATTGTTTCCAAAGCATTAAGCCTAGAACTAGCATGCAATTGACATAAACAACATAAAATACTAGTTTGGAGTTTACCTTTTTATGTAGCATGTAGAACTTGTTGTATTTGGCCTTTAAAAACTTAGTGCCCCAAGTGTGACACCTCAAATGGTTCACAACACACCTTAGACAAAGGATGACTTTTGAGAGAGTTTATGCACACTAAAATCGGTTATGGCTCTCCAATAACACTCTAGCAAGACTTGTGCAACCAATTTTAGGCTACAGGGTGTCATGTATATAGTGTAGGAATCCAAGAGTCATGGGTAAAGCCTAATCCATACACTTGGGCTTACTATCCATGATCCATGATTCAAGTGGGCTAACTCTTTATGAATTCTTCCATAAACTTAGTCCATCATGTGTCATAAGCCCAAAATATATATATATATATATATATATATATATATATATATATATATATATATATAATTTACACAATTAGTCCCCATTAATTTAATTAGTCTCTTTTGATCACTAAATTAATTCCAAAATAATTTTTGATCAATACTAATTAAATCATATGATTTCATATTAAATTAGAACTTATAATATATTAATAAATCATAAATAACCTCTTCTCAAAAGTCCATCCTATCAAATTGTTATGGTGATATGCAACCCAAATAGACCATGCTACTCTCGGGTCAAGTACATAACAATTATAGTTATGAGCTTAGACACCTAATCTAACATTCTCCCACATAGATAAGTCTAATAACTATTATTGCAAGTACAAATCGACAACCCTACTAGCAATAGTAGCTCTTACAAGCCGTTGTCGAACTTGACCTAATCAATGATGCGTCCGTATGTTGTTTCCCGATTTCCGATTTACTTCTCAAAGATCGATTTAAGATCTGGGTATCACCATCTGCGAGTCCTGGAAGGAGACATTCCCAAAACGGCATTCCGAACTCGCTATGGTCACTACGTGATTGACAAATGCACCGATGGTGTTCATGGACTTGATGAATTGAGTAGGTCGTCCCTTCTTGGAAAAATTTGTGATCGTGTTCATAGATGATATACTCATCTATTCAAGGAGCAAGGAGGAACGTAGCCAACACCTCCGACAAGTCTTAGAAACATTAAGGATAGAGAATCTATACGCAATATTCTCAAAGTGCGAATTTTGGATTCGGGAAGTAGATTTCCTAGGTCACGTGATCAGCAAGGAGGGTGTAACACCAAGAATTTAAAAACAATTTTTCGCATTTTATAAAGGCAAAATTCATTTAATATTCATAAAAACATCATTGTTTGTAATTCATTTCATAACATATAAAAACCCCAAGATCACATAATATAAAAATCCCGCGTGTGTGCACTGATCAGGCCGGCGCCTTCCCGCGATCCTCATTAGTACCTGAAACAAATAACACCAACACTGTAAGCATAAAGCTTAGTGAGTTCCCCAAAATACCACATCAAACATATTAGCCACTCGAGGCTACAACTCTGTGGGTCCATGCACCCATACTCTGTGAACCCTCAGGTTCTAACTCTGTAAACAAGCATAGCATAAATCACATAGAAGAATGCAGTGCAACACATAACATACATAGCATACAAATACTCTATCATATAACTCTGGTTACCTACTCAAGGTAAAGTATAGTGAGAAGACTCACCTCGCGTGTCTCGATATCTCACAACCCTGGGAATCCCTCGTGCCCGATTCTCCGAGCTCTAATCCTCCTATAGCATCATATGTCCCTAGTTAACACTTTATATCTCTAATGTTGACTATCCCTAAGAAGTCAACACAGGTCCACTCTGGTCAACGGTCAACGGTCAACGGTCAACTTTGACCGGACTCGGCGAGCGCTAAGGCGACTCGGCGAATCTAAACCTTCTCACTAATTCTCTAAGATTCCCTTTCTACACGTCGAGTATCCCCCCTGACTCGACGAGTTCCTCCTGGAAGAATCGTGGGGCCACCCCGACTCAACTCGCCGAGTCTGAAGAACAACTCGACGAGTCCCAATTCGACTCAGACCACCTGTTAACCCTCTCTAACTCGCCCTGACTCACCGATCCAACCCATAACCCGGACAGGACCATTCTAAGGCAATCTTCAAGCTACTCGTCGAGTCTGTTCATCGGACTCGGCGAGTCCATGCCATGCAACCGCTCAAACTGCTTTCTAAGGTCAGATCTGCTCCGACAATTCATAGGTCTGGCCTTCCTAGACTGGTTCATCACGTAAAGTCCTTATTTCGGTGCTCATAATACACCCCATGACTCATAATTGACGTTTTGACCTAAGGCATAAGGATTCCAATCCAAAACCTCCATTGATTCCCGAAAAGCTCAGGCATGGGACACTCTGGACTTCCAAGGGTCCCAATATAGGGTTCCAATCGCTTGGGGGACTAAGGAAACACTCAATCTAGCCACAAAAGGGTTCCATAAACCCTAAATCCATATACACATCAACATAGAAGGGAACAACTCGAAAATATTACCTGATTAACGTTGCTCTGTGTCCCCAACCCTCAGAATATGGCTTCTCCTGTTGTTCCCTTAACCAAGCCTCCTCCTCCTTGCAAAATAACACTTCCAAGATCAATAATGGTCTTCCACCTTGCTCCAGATGCTCACAATCGAATTAGGGTTTCACTCAAAGGACTAGGGTGAACAATGACGGCCATAAGGCCCCTTATATATGTCCCAAACCTGGGAAGTTAGGGTTGCGCTAAACAGCGCGGACTCGCCGAGTCCAGTCGCGAACCCGCGACCAGATCCGTGATCCTACTCGGCGAGTCTGAGCTCCAACTCGCCGAGTCCCCTCTTAAAACACCCAAAATCATAAATATAACAATACCTGGAATTCCGGGCTGTTACAACTCTCCCCCACTAGGACTAGACTTCGTCCTCGAAGTCTCACTCTGAAAATAGCTCCGGATGCTGCTCCCGCATCTCACGCTCCAGCTCCCAGGTCATTTCCGATCCCTTCCGGTGCTGCCACTGAACTAACACTAGAGGTATCTCCTTATTCCTCAGAACCTTGATCTTCCGATCTCTGATGGCCACTGGTCTCTCGGCATAATTCAGGCTCGCATCCATCTGAATGTCCTCTAATGGAACTACTGCCGACTCATCGGCTATACACTTTCTCAATTGCGACACATGAAAAGTGTCGTGGATCTGTCTCAATTCCGTTGGCAACTCCAAACGGTAGGCCACCCGTCCTACCCTCGCAATCACACGAAAAGGCCCAATATACCGGGGCCCCAACTTGCCCCTCTTCCTGAATCGAATCACTCCTTTCAAAGGAGAGACCTTTAGGAGTACGAAGTCGCCGACTTGAAACTCAAGCTCGGACCGGCGTCTGTCTGCATAACTTTTCTGTCGGCTCTGGGCGGTCAATAACCTCTGTCTAACCTGCTGAATCTGCTCTGTCGTCTGAAGCACGATCTCTGTACTGCCCATCACTCTCTGTCCCACCTCTCCCCAACAAATGGGGGTCCGACATCTCCTACCATACAACAGCTCAAAGGGCGGCATACCGATGCTCGAATGATGGCTGTTGTTGTAGGAAAACTCCGCCAAGGGCAAATACGCATCCCAACTACCCCCAAAATCCAACACACACGCCCGAAGCATGTCTTCGAGCGTCTGAATCGTCCGCTCACTCTGACCGTCTGTCTGGGATGATATGCGGTACTAAAATGCAATCTAGTACCCAACTCCTCATGAAATTTCTTCCACAATCTGGAAGTGAAACGCACATCACGATCTGAAACAATCCAGATCGGCACCCCATGCCGAGATACTACTTCTCTCACATACACCTCCGCCAATTTCTCTGCTGAAGAACTCTCACTAATGGCAAGGAAGTGAGCGCTCTTCGTCAATCTGTCTACAATCACCCAAATTGCATCAACCCCTCTGGCAGTCCTTGGCAATTTGGTGATGAAATCCATAGTGATCTGTTCCCACTTCCACTCGGGAACCTCCAATGGCTGCAACTTGCCATGCGGTCTCTGGTGCTCGGCCTTAACCCTACGGCAGGTCAAGCACCTATCGACAAACCACGCGACATCCCTCTTCATGCAGGGCCACCAATATTCTCTCCTCAAATCCAAATACATCTTTGTAGCCCCGGGATGGATCGAGAATTTCGATCGATGTGCCTCCTCCATCAAAGTAGTACGCGTACCGCCCACAAACGGTACCCAAACGTTCGGGGGCGGATGACTTCATGTGGTAACGTAACAAATGAATACATAGTAAAGAAAGCAATACAACCATCATATATATAATTGAAAGTTTACATTTGTCAAAAATTACATGTTCAAAACCAACTACAATATGATGTCAAAATACGAGATTAAAGTAGCGCCGCAGCATCCCTTCATCAAAAGCATAATGAATACCTGAAATTACTGATTTCCTGGGACATACAAGTAATTTTGAAAGAGTAGATCAGCATTTAAGCTGGTGAGTTTCATAAGTATTTAAGTGACAATGTTTGTATGAAATGAAATGTTTTGTCTTTGTTTGTTTGTGTTTAGAAAATCCTATATTTTCTACTAGTATAAAAGTAGCCTTCACTCAAGACCAATGTTTGTTTCTAAAAATGTATGTAAGTGTAAAATAACCAATGTGTTTGAAAACCTTGTAAATCAATGCATTTTTAATACCCCATGTGAGTTTTATAACCATACTATTGACTCGGAATGCCTATACACAACGTTCTTCAGGCGTTGGAATGTTATGACGTTTGTCACCCCAAACGGTGGACTGCAGCTAACAGTCAGGGCGCGGGTTGTCAAGCCCGTATAGATCTATACACAAACACCATGCTCCCCCTCCAAGGGATTCTGGGATATTATACAGGACTTGAAATGTGTACTCGAACGTACATGAAGTTAGTGTCTCACAAAACCGTGGTATAAAAACAAATCTACTTGTTAAAATGTTACATTTGTTCTTGTATACGAAAGTGACTTCTTGAAATTCATGTTTCTAGTACATAAGAGTTAGAAATTTGTTCGTAAAACTATACCTATTATAGTTTTCTAAAAGTGTGTCTCGTTTGTTTAGAAATACCTAGAAAAGGAATCATTTGTTATGAAAGCATAGATTTTTGGTGTAGAGTCTAAGATAGACAAGTATACATATAATCTAAGAAAAGTTTAGTTTATACATGCATTACAACAATTTATATTTCAAAAGATAGAATGCTATTTTAACATATGTTATATATATGAAAGTTCCTTATAAAGTTTGTAAATCGCATGTGATTTGGATATATATAAAAGCATATAAAAGAGTTCTTTATGTAACATACGATAATACTCGTGTGATTTACTTGTAATCCCCCCCCCCCCCCCCCCCCGCTTGAAAGCATATAAAAGAATTTATAGAACATTTAAAAGGTAAATTAAGGGGTATGAACTCACTTGAAAGTTTGAAGATAGCGAGATGGAAAACTGGGCAGAGTTTCGTCTCGGGAAACGGATTTTTCTCGGGATTCTCGGGAATCTCGGGAGTAAAATCGACCCTCGGGACTTGAGCAAAAAGACCAGAGCTTCGGGTTTGAACAGGCACGGAAAATGAGGCAAGATCATGAGAGAAAGGAGAGAAATGAGCATCTTTTTCGGAAGCCTTCGCATGCTATTTATAGGGGGGTCTGAGAAGCCTCGTACACGGGGCGTACGCTCGTACGCAGCGCTTACGCGTACGTCATGCATGACCAAAGCCTCGACTGCCTCGGCTTCGGATGGGACGGATCAGACGGGCGGGTCGGATGGGACGGCGGGTCTGACGGGTCGGTCGGACGGGTCGGTAGCGTCACATAGGGCGACGTGGACGATCAGAGGCCAAGGCCCTCGGGTAGGCAGGGCGTACAGGGGTACGCGGCGCATACCTCGGATGAGGACGCTGACTCCTCTTCGGATAATACTTGATTTTTGAATTAAATAAATATATAATTTATTTAATAAACTTCAAAAATTCATATCTTCTTCATATGAACTCCGTTTTCGATGGTCTTTATATCCACGCGTAGGTGAGACTACGCTCTACAACTTTCGTTTAGATTCCGTTGGCAAGTTCCGAAATTATTTTTATTATTTATTTATTAAAATGATGTGATTAAGGAATTTCTTTAAATATTCATAACTTCTTTATCTGACGTCGGTTTTTGCCAGACTTTTTACCGCTGAAATACCATTGTCGAGACCTTCGATTCTCGTTTAGGTCATTCCGGCCAAAAGTCGCTCGATCTCCGATTCGAGTTTTTAGCTGTCTGTTGCTAAGCTGAACTTGGAAAAATCATAAGTTCAATATACGAAGTCGGATTTTGGCGTTCCTTTTGACGTACGATCATGGTTTAAAGACATCTAAACATAGAAGGAATTTAAATAGAACTATTTGGACATTTTATTATGAAAGTTAATTTTATTAACTCAAAAGTGGTTACAATACTTGACCTTTTAGGTCATTACAAAGAGTTGAAATATCGGGTTGCCACAAAAACTCCATTTGAGACGGTTCCTCTTTGAGTGATTTTACCACCTTCTCCACCCGCAAAAGAGATGTATCCCCCACTAAATGATTGAATGTTGTGCAGTTGGGCGATATCTCCTGTCATATGCCGGGAACAGCCGCTGTCGACGAACCAAGGTCTGACAACATTTCCCCGCAACTGTCCTTGCAAAATGTGCGGGTTTAATTAGATTTGGGTACCCAGGTCATGACCTTCCTGGGTGATCTCGATGACTTTTCAAATTTATCACATTTAGATTTTTCCGAGGACACAAATGATGTATTGGGACCAAGTTTGGGCAGCCATTTATAATTAGGTTTTTTAAACGTCCCGGTTGATTTAGAAATAGAATGTTTATCAGTCTGCTTAAAGCCTATGTGACTTCTACCAGAGTTGGTTGAAGACCCACTGTGGCTTCTTGACGAGTTTGACCTTGGCTTGGCCATGCTCGGTTTTGGCAAACTGCCTGGGACTTGGTGATGAAAAACCTTTTTATGTCTTCGAAAGACAACCCGTTTTCTATTCCGTTCATCTGCCCAATCATCATTTCGAGAACGACTTCTAGAGGACTTTCTATTTAAAGACCTTCCTCTGAACTCGTTCTCTCCTCTTGGAAGATTATAATTCACAAACATACGATTTTGACAATTTCTAGCAATATGACCACCAGTACCACAATTAAAACAAATATGCTTATTATTGTTATAACTTGTACTACATTGATTAGATTTGCTTTCCCTATCAACACCCTTGCTTCTCTCACAAGAACAAGAAACGTTATTAGGTTGTGAGACAAGTGAGGGTGTGTTAGATGGAGAGGGTTGTGAGACTAGTGGTGTTTCAACATTTTTATCACAAAAATTTAAAATTGCCAACCACATTGTTCAAAACTGTATCAGTCATTCGACAATCATTCAAAATAGTATCAGAAGAAACAACCACGGTATCAGGAGAAACAAAAACAGTATCAGGAGAATAAAAAACATCACAAAAACCATTGTCACTTAAAACATTTGAAAATGCATTGTCTTTGTTTAAAACTAAAACTTTAGGTTTGGACTCAGTTTTATTTTCAGAAACAGATCCTTCAAGTTCGTGCTCTGACTGATTCAAGGATTGATCTGCAGGAGAAGTAGAAATGTTAGTATCTTCAACATTAATAAATCCTCCCAAAACAAAACCGTAAGATTTGCCATAAACCATAAATGATTCATTAGCAATCTCTTCTTTGGATAGTGGCTTGTGCAGATATGAATGATTAAATGGAGGTGGCACATGATTATACCCTAGACCTTTTGATTGATTTTTCTGGAATTTCATGTTGTGGTCTATCATATTTGCAATTACCTCAATTGAATGATCGTATTTTCTAACATCAAGCTTGGCGGTTTCAAATTTTCCACTTAAAGATTCAATTTTAGCCACTAATTCAGCATTTTGTGTTACTACATAATCATAATTTGCGCATTTATTGTTGTAGTCCTCCTGAAGTTTCCTAAAGTCCTTAATTTTTTATTCTAGTTGTGCCTTAAGTGGTTTCTGACCTTTTCTAAGTTGGTACCCTTCATATCTAAGGTCTTCTACATCCCTTTTTAATTTGTCGTTAAGTTCACGAAAGATTCTAAGGCTTTCTAGTTTACTTTCTAATGTCTCAACTTTCTCATGCGAAGTTTTGAAATAATCAATACAAGCTTGAGAGCATGATGGTAGACTTACCTTGGATGAATTAGATTCATGAGAAGAGGATACATCAAAGCAAACTGTAGCTTCATCACACCGTCTTCAGCTGCCACAATCCCTGCCGGAGCATCATCCCTTACCTGTGCCAGGCAAGCACTTTCAGGTCCAGATAAGTTGAGAGCTTGTATCTAATCCTCCCAATCAAAAGATTGCGTAACCATAGCCTTCTCATTGTTTGTCTGACCACCACTTTAGCTGTTCCCAACTGCAACCATTGTCCTGTCATTGTTTACTCTTCTGTCTGGGTGTGGACAATCACGAGCAAAATGCCCTGGCTCGTGGCAGTTGAAACATCGAAGTTTTCCCTTGCTAAATCCAACCTTCTTATCAGCACTCATTCCCCAGCTATTCTTCCCTGTCTTTTTGGCAAATTGTTTTTCCCTAAAGACTGCCATGGAAATTTTCCATGTTATATCCATCTCCTCAATGTCCTCAGGATGAATCTGATCAAGATTTGCAAATGACAATTGAGGTGGAAGCTCCCCGGCTACAAGTTCATTGTAGCAATTAACAAGCCCTACTACAAAAACGCGATTTTCATCACCCTCCTTTCCTCTTGAAGAGGAAGCCACATTTGAGGATGAGGCAGCTTGAGAAGCCACGAACGATTGATTATGTGAATAGGGCATGACTGATGCAGAAGAAGCTGATGGATGGGAAAGTGTCTGAGCTTGTGGAGGGGTATTGAATGACAAACCTGCATAAGAAAAAGAGAAGGAGGAAAGAGCATTCTTAGTTGAGATGCCAAGATTTGCAGCTGAGTAGGAGTTCACATGATTGATTTCTCGCTGTTTGTCATCAATATCACATGCTTTGATGACTGTCATCACTTCAGCTAGAGAGAGGCGGTTGAGATCCTTAGTCTTCTTAATGACTGCTACATTCATGTCCCAAGATTTTGGGAGGGCATTTAGTAGCTTCTTATTTATCTCCGAATTTGTGTAGAAGATCCCTGCCACAGTCATTTATGTATTAAGAGTTGTGAACCGCTGCAGCTGAGCCTCAAGAGTCTCTCCAGGCACATAGTTAAACATATTGAATCGTTGTCGCAGCATATCTTGTAGACTCTCTCGCATGTCTTCATTTCCCTCATACACCTCAATTAGGGCTTCCCACAGAGCTTTAGCAGAAGTATACTCTCTGAACCCTTGAGCAATGTCTGGTGATAGGGCCATGGTCAAGATGGCCAATGCTTTTTCCTGCTCTTCTACACTCTCAAAATCTTCATCAGTGTAGTTCTCAATTTTCTTGTCAACCACCTGCCCGCAACTGTAGTGGTGATTCTGATTGGATCCTTTATGATGCATTTCCATATCTTGAAGTCCTTTATCTTTATGTATTTTTCAATTCTGTATTTCCACTCGGGAAACCTATCAGCAGACATGAACCTTGGAATTCGCGTGGTAGTGCCCATGACAGCATCAAGCTCTTGAAAGTGGTTTTGATTTTGACATTCCATTTTGTATTAATTAAAGTTAATTAATATTTAAAAGTAAAATAAAATTAACTGCTAAAAACAAGATTTTCTGCTAAAAAAGATGGTTTACTGCCGGAAAATATAGTTTACTGCCAGAAGGAGTTTGCAGCCGTAAACTAGGAGTTTGCGGCCGTAAACTTCAATTTTCTGATTAATGTTTTTCAGTTCAAAATTTTTTTTAACAGAAATTCAAGAGGCTAATTTAATTCACGGTCCAAGGTTCAACTTGATTTAGAGTACGGTCTTCAATCCACAAACTTGTACCAAAAATTGGTTCACTGCCAAAGAACTACGATTCACGGTTGAAGAACTTGATTGGTTTGCGGTCGTGTATTGGAGTTTACGGCCGTAAGCTCAGACCGGAAACACTAATTATTCAGACTCCAGACAAAACAATAAACCCTTTTGCTGAGAAGTACGAACAAGCACCAATATACGACTGTAGAATGCCTTTGACACTGGTTTTGCTCTGATACCAATTGCAAGATCCAAAAACGGATCTTACCAGAGATCAAAAGCAAACAATAATCACATAAAACGAATTAATACGCAAAGAAGTAACAAACCAAGCTTGCATACGTTTTATAGCTATAAATGTCTGATACTACTTGGTGGGAATCGTGAACACAAAAGGCATCAACAACCAAAATCGTCTGACACAACCCACTATTTATACACCCGAGACCGTGAAGAGTTTACGGTCGTAAACTCAGTTACAACCGTAAACTGACAATTAAAGCTAATTACAAACACACCCCTATCATTAACTACAAAACCTAGACCAAACCACTATTCTAAGCCCTTCAACCGGGCCTCAAACTCAAACCATACATAAAGGTGAAAGAACTTCATTTGAAGCTTTTTGAATCTCTCTCACTACTCTCTCTCTACAAATCCAAGCTTTGATCCAAAACCACCCATTTCAAGCTCCAAATCGGTAAGAAATCCATCCTAGCTTATAGATTAGCTTGTTTAACTTACAAATTCGTGTCCAAATCATCCAAAAGGACCAAAAACATGTGTTTACGGCCCTGGAACAAACCCAAACCGTAAACACACATAAATGTGGTTTTGAAGCCCCAAAACCCTCCCAAATCACTTCTAGAGCTTAGATATGACCTAAGAGCTTGTATGAATGGACTTAGAACACCAAAATCTCACCATTTGGGGAGTAAACATAAGTTTACTGCCCAAGAACATGCTTGGACCATAAACCCTCATTCATGGGCTGTGAACACCATTTAAGGTGTTAAAATACCCCTTGAACACCTCCTATGCCTTGGAATAATGTCTATAATCAACCACCTTTGTGTTAGGGACCTTAAACTTGAAACAAAACACATCCTTAGGAGATTACGGTCGTAAACCCCCCAAGGAATGGTTCCTGGGCCGTAAACTCCTATAAAGTGGTCCAATGGTGCCCTAACTTCCTTCCATGCCTTGTATATTGAGTTAGAATCACATGTGATTAACCTAGGATCACCAAAACACAAAAGGAATGGGTATATGAGAGTTTACGGCCGTAAAATCCTAGTTTACAGCTGTAATCTCCTTTAAATGGTCCCTTTGATAGTTTAATCACTTCCCTTGCCTTAGAACTAAACCTAGCATCATCCCTTAAGTGTTGTAAGACCATTAAGTAACCAAGAACACACCACCCATGAGTTTACGGCCGTAAACTCATGGGGATATGGTCATTGGGCCGAAAACTCCCTTGGGAGTTTACTCTTGAAGAGAAAACTCCATATCTAAGCCTTTCACATCCTTAGATGCAACCTGGACCACTCCTAACACTTGATATGAACTGTTTTCGCGCCTCGAAATGTTTTATCTTACTTAATTAGTAGTTCAAAGTCTAATTAGATACAAATATGTATCTCCTCATGTTACATAGGATCCTCGCGCGTATTCAAGCCCTAAACTGAAACTTAGCATCCAACTGGCACATTTCTCGACTGGTGAGTTCATACCCCTATGCCTTTTCCGAGTTTTTCAATGTTTTTAGGGGGGAATACAAGCAAATTATAAAGGTTTTCGAAACTTAAAACTGATATAATACTATGAATTTCTGGCAAAGTTTTAGATATCTTTACCCCTTTTTGTATCATGCGGAGCATAAAGGATGTTTTCTGAATATAATTACATAGTTTTCAAATACAGTGTGGGAAACAATCCAACCAATCAAATTATTATGGGAATAATTTGGGATCTTCATTACTTGTTTTACGAATTCAAATTTCATGCAAAGTCATTATATAAACTATGTCTGATTTAGTTTATCCATGTTTAATTTAGAGTATCATGCTAGATAATTTCTTTGTATTCAATTATTTATACTCTACTATGTTTCAAAACGATTACGAAATTTGAAAACGACCAAGTACACCGTGAATAATTTAATACTAGCTTGTGAGATTCGTCTTCATTATACCCTTCGGGTTACCAGTAAATCCTCTCCGGAAGTATAACCAGAGTCTCCTAGAGGGAGAGCATGGAATTTGTGGATAGATCTATTCGGGACTGACAATCTCACACCTTAACTACTAGCTACAGTTAGGTGGGTACGCCTGGGGTGACAAATTTCAGATATCGTCCGATGGCTGAAGAACGTCAAGGAGGTCTCGGGTCAAATTAGTATGGTTATACGACTCACAATACGTAATAAAAATAATTTTGTTCACGGATTTTATTTCTTCCTCAATCTATAGTTTTATGTACTAAAACTACCTACTATTGTACTGGATGGTATTCCAGGATTTTCAAGCTATAGTTTTATGTATTAAACTACCTACTATTGTACCGAACGGAAATTCAGAAATTTTAACTTATGTTTTCTTAACATACTAGTAATAATTAGGGCTTATCTTATAGAAATCGACAAACTTAATAGAAAATATGGGATTTTCTTGGATAACAACCTTTTTTAGAAAACCGAAGGAAACTTGTTCTTTTACACAAACAAACCACTTATGAACTCACCAGCTTTATGCTGATTTTCAAACTGCTTGTATTCTCAGGTCCGCACTAGACAGGTACCCCACGATCTTTTGGAGAAGACGAGCATCTTAGCAGTCTCGTTCTCACTTTTGTTCATTTTGTACGTATATATCTATAACCGTGTATAACTTTACTTTCAAACAAATGTAAATACTTCTATGTAATGTAATGGTTGTGTTTACTTCGCTTGGTATGTACATTGGTTGTGATACTTAACATGACATCACCTCCGCCCCGGAACGTTTCCGCCTTCAGTTTCGGGGTGTGACAGAGTGCGCCTGCCGTATTCATGGACCTAATAAATAAAATCTACCGACCATTCCTCGACAACTTTGTTATTATTTTCATTGACGACATTCTAGTTTATTCTCGAAGCGAAGAAGATCATGGCCAACATCTCTGACAAATCCTAGAAACCCTGCGAACTGAGAAGCTATAAACAAAACTCTCTAAGTGTGAGTTCTGGCTCCGTAGCGTGAACTTTTTGGGTCATGTTGTTAGTCGGGAAGGAATACATGTGGATCCTTCTAAGGTCAAAGCCATCGAAGGATGGGCAGTCCCAACAACACCCACAAAAAATCACCAATTCTTAGGTCTTGAAGGTTACTACAGGAGGTTCATTCAAAACTTCTCTAAGATCGCCAAGCCACTTACATCGCTTACACAAAAGGGCGTGCCATTCAAATGGACGGACAAACAAGAAGCTGCATTCCGAACTCTGAAGCAAGCACTCTGCAGTGCCCCGGTACTATCACTACCAGAGGGAACGGAAGATTTCATAGTCTACTGTGACGCGTCAAATCAGGGTTTAGGTTGCGTTCTCATGCACCGTGGAAAGGTGATAGCTTACGCGTCCTGGCAACTAAATACACATGAAGTGAATTATACAACCCACGATCTAGAATTGGGAGCAGTGGTCTTCGCCCTAAAAATTTGGAGGCACTACCTTTATGGTACAAAGTGCACCATCTTCACGGACCACAAGAGTCTCCAGCACATCTTGAATCAAAAAGATATGAATATGAGGCAACGAAGATGGGTTGAACTATTAAACGATTATGAGTGTGAAATCAAGTACCACCCAGGAAAGGCTTACGTGGTAGCTGATGCCTTGAGTCAGAAACAGTACTCTAATCGTCGTGTGAAAACTCTCTCAATAACCATCCAATCTCACCTAACCACTCAGATCAGGGCAGCCCAGTCAGATGCCATGAAGGCGGAAAACAAAACAAGCAAAGCATTACACGGAATGTAGAAGAATCTCAAGGTGAAAGAGGGCGGAGTATATTATTTCATGAAACGTATTTGGGTCCCTAAACTTGGAGGATTTAGGGAGGTAGTCATGAATGAAGCTCACAAGACGCGATACTTCATCCATCCGGGTTCGGACAAAATGTACCTGGATATTAAACAACATTATTGGTGGCCTAACATGAAGGCAGAGATTGCCACCTATGTTAGCAAATGCCTTACTTGTGCCAAATTAAAGGTGGCATACCAGAAGCCCTCGGGGTTATTACAACAACCAGTAATTTCGGAGTGGAAATTGGAAAGGATTACTATGGATTTTGTGACCAAGCTACCCAAGTCGTCAGATGGATTGGACACTATATGGGTAATAGTCGACAGATTGACGAAATCCGCTCATTTCCCGCCAATAAAAGAATCCTACAAGATGGAGAGATTGACAAGAATATACATTCGAAAAATCGTGAGACTTCATGGAGTGCCAATGTCTATCATCTCAAATAGAGATAGTAGATTCACTTCACTTTTTTGGCAATCACTTCAGAAAGCACTGGGAACCCATCTCGACATGAGTACTGCTTATCACCCATTAACGAATGGTCAAAGCGAATGAACCATTCAGACGCTTGAAGACATGCTTCGCACATGTATAATAGACTTTCACTACAAGAAAAAAGGCCTTTTACGACGCGCAAAATACGACGCTCATTGATCTATGTTACGCAAAGGAGAGTGACATTAGAAAAATGTCATCTCTTCAAAAAATTTAAGGATAGAAGACACGCATTATTGCGCGCCCTTAAATTAGTGTCTAAAAAAAACACGGAGGGCACCTATAATAAAATGCGCGTCGTCTAAGAGTGTCGCTTTATATTTTTTAATGGAACGCGCGTTCCATCCTTTAATAGTGGGGGAAAGGGGGAAATGAAATTCTGAAAAAATTAAAAACCCCGCCATGCTCTCCTCTACCTTCTTTCAATCGTTCTTCTCTCTCTCTCTCTCTCTCAATCAAATACCAAAAATTGACTATTGTTGGAACTAGGGTTCCGGTTCTTAGTGAAATCGAAGGTTTTTTGGTCACCAGGCCATGAAATTGATCAAAGGGGTACAGTTTAGAGTGATTTCCATATCAAGTAGAACAGTAGCTCCATTAAAGTCAAGGTCTCGAAACTCCATGGTCAATCACCATCAACATTCTACTTCTTTATTTGTTCCAGAGGTTTGTCTTCCTTTATTACGAGTTTTATAACCTTTTTAATCAAACTCAATTATCCCTCGATACCTAATTTTATCTTTTGCGTTGTTGCTTCTGCTCTGTTCTTCTTGAAACCTCCCCACACTCTCATGTCGAAACATAATTTATGATATCAAGTTGGAAATCAATAGAAATGGCTATGAAGGTCGGTTGGGTTGGACGATTCTCTGGAGGATGAGAGAGATTTGGACATGGCAGATCGTAGGGCTACAGAGATTGAGCTTGATACCATGGAGGGTTTTGCGTCAAGGGAAAAGCTCCACCATCATCTCAACGACCAAGGTTGGTTAGGGTTTCTGTTTTTTCTTTTTCTCCTTCCCCAGTTGAAAATTCTCTTTGGTATGTGCTAGTTCTCTCTCCAGTTTCTCATTTTTTAAGATTAATTGTTAGTGGAAATAGGTTTTAGATTCATTGAAATGTTCTCTTTTGCTTCCTTTTCTCTAATGAGCATTATCTGTTCTATTTCATATCTAATTTATATGGTCTGATTCTCTTTTTGTTTATTGGGTTTTATGTGTTAATCTGTGATAAAAATAAGTTCACTTTTTTGTGCAGGTTTCTTGACTTGAAGTTTAGTTTGTCTATCATATTTAGAGATAATAAACGAGTCTCTGGGAGGTATGCAATGAGCTTTAAGTAGGTCAATTAATAGATCCCATGAATCCAAGTGCACCACTTGCATGAGTTGGATGAAGTTGTGGGTTACATGAGCCTGTGTTACCCTTTTGGGCTAACTGCCTCGGTTCTGTTTGGAAGACATCATAAGGCCATATTACAATCTCCAAAAAAAACTTTCCTTGTTCTTCTTTGCTTTAACTTCATCAGCCTCCAGATCTAATATTAATTTTTCTCTTAGATTCAGAAATTGATAAATCTCTTAAACAAGGTTTATCCCATTTTTTTCTTCAGTAGTGTAGAAAGACATGTTGCCAATGTATACGGTTGTTGAATTTTGGAGTGCGTGTTCATATTCTTATTGTGTTCCTGGAAACCTTTTGTCACGATACACTGAAATCTTTGTTGGATCCTGTAACATTAACATAGGTAATGAATAGAATGCACACTGATAAGTGATATTGGTAATTTAGTAATTTTAAAAATAGGAAAAATATTGGATATTACCTTAAACAGCAACGCCATTGCACCTTATCTGAAAATGAACACAAGTAGTATATTGTGTTGTTACTCTCGAGTTAATAGTTACACATGCTTATAGAAACAAATCTGATGATGTTTAAATTAGTATGACTATCACATTTGTTGCATGAAATTTTTCTTACAGAACCAACTCTGATGATGTTTAAATTAGATGAGAAGCTGAAGTTGATAGAATCTCGTCTGGAAAGCAAAGTATTTACTAAACCACCTCAATACTCAACCCCTTTTACATTGTTTTCATCATATTGTTACATATAACAAGATACACTTTTTGTTATTGTAGAATTGAGGGCCCACTTCAGGCTTACATCCTCGTTGACGTACATCACGTGATATTCCTCCGGTGTGGAGTTAAGAATTTGGGGGTTTCTTTCAAGAAGCAAGTAAAATGTACAGAAACTAAAGTTTACTTGGTCTCAAATTCTTCTTGCCCAGGTTGTTTTTCTTCCCTCATTGTACTTTTAGTTTTCCCGCATCTTCTTATAGTTCCGAGATGCTTTCCATGTGCTTATAAGCTTGCTGGTGTTTACAAACTTATTGGCACGCATAAACTCATTTATATCTTGTAATCAGCTTCATGTTTAATAAGAAAATATATTGCGCATTTTGATTGTAGTCTGAGGCTTGTAAGGTTTTCAGGTCATATTGAATTAAAACTGCATAGGCTAAGTTGATGAACTGTTGTGAAGTGTATGTTGCTTTACGCTAATATATGTTTATGTTTTCAGGTTCCAATGGCTCCAAAACAGCCAAACACAGGACTCTTTGTGGGTCTAAATAAAGGGCATGTTGTCACCAAGAAGGAATTAGCACCTTGTCCTTCCGACAGAAAAGGGGTAAGTAACAAATCATGATATCTAAATTGTGTTGAGTTTCTTTTGGTTAAATTAATGGTTGTGTTTGTTTGGATTATATATAGAAAACAAGCATAAGATCACACTTCGTGAGAAACCTTATCATGTATATTTGAGCTCTTTTGTCTTTAAAATAAAGGGCTTTGAATCATACCTTGAGCTATAGAACTCAAGGCCTATGATTCTGTTTTCCATCAGATCTATAGTCATATTGTAAAAATCATACCTTGAGCTATAGAACTCAAACGGACCCCAAACCAGTTCCCAAAGTTCACAAATTGAGTTGGCTAACTTTCTTAAGCAGGCCAACCTCACTGGTAAGGACTTTATCTATGTGCAAGAATGGAATCTTTGCTGTTAGGTCTGATTCGGGTCTGTTCTGATATGTCATTTTGTTTTCATCATTTATAAGGCTTGGAAAAGGATCCAGAGTGATTCCAAGTTTCTATATGTTCCTGATATTATGAATTTAAGATCTGGAGCAGATGGGGTGTTATTTCCAATTATAAATTGGTTAGAATTGATCCAGACTCCAGATCAGTGGGCAGTCACCAGCTTTTACTAGTGTTGTGATTGTCTACAATGTGAATTTTATATCCGGAGCTTGGGAAATGCTTTTCATTCAATTCCAACTCTGAGACTTTCATTTGTATGTCCTTTACTTCTCTGAATTTTGGTATGGACGAATTCTACTTACAAGTTGGGTAGAATTGGCCAACCTCACTTGACTGTCTTGTTGGAGACAGAAGTGATACACCTTTTTGTAAAATTCATATTTAATTCATCCTTTGGAGTTAGAAGGAGTTCTTTATAGTTCTGGAATCCTGAATAATCATAGTTTCCTATAAAATTTAGTTAAAGCTATGTTTCTGTTTTAGATTTTGGAGTAAATCCATTTTGAACAGCAGGTCTGTTTTAGAGACCTTGCTGTGATTGCTCTTTTCTCAACTCATAGCTTCATTACTTCTCCTTTCTAACCTTTAGTCCTTCTAAGATGGGTTTTAAAATTTTAAAATTTTTGCAAGTGTGCTATTGAAAATGAATAGCTGTACAGCTCTTTGTTGTATCTCAGTATCAATGCATGTTTCATATCTGTCAATGTGTGTGAAATTAAATATTATCAAATTTTGCATATACAAAAAAAAGTGTAGCTCCTATTTATTATAAACTCACTTGCTGAATATTGCCCAGATCTGGTTTTGTAATTCGGGATCTGGTGGTTGAGAGTGCATCAAAATCTTTGCGTATGTTGAGAGAAGAATGGATATTGTTGGAGTCCTGTAGAAACAAAAAAAAAATAGATGATGATCACAAAAGAAAACATAGATGTATAGAAATAGAAATACTCACGATACAGTAGGAAGCTTCTCATGTATAATGACAAAAATGTCCTTTGGGCTACACCCAGGTCGTCTGGCCAAAAGATGGCTGTATTCTCCAAGCAGATAAGCGCTAAACTGCATAATGACATCAGCATATAGTTGTCTATATTTGTGTAGGAAATATAAGATATAATCTACATACCTTCACCATTGTCTCAGGTATTGCAGGCTTATCAAGATATTCTCTAGCTTTGAGAGCTGCATAAGGCTAATGATTAAAAAAAGAAAAGTGAGTCAGTAGTAAGTCCTATGAACTTTAATAATGCAGATACCAATCTACATTCTACAATACCAAATTAATTAGAATATTCATGAATCAGAATGGAGATTCTAAAGATCATCATCCAAATGCACCAAAATTTAGAGTAAGATCGAACCACTATTAATGAAGGTATTCTACTAGGCTAGGATGCTTGTTGTTTGGATATGGAGCCATGGAAGAACTTGGACCCTTCCGTGTTAACAGTGATGGAAAAACATTCTACCCCAACCACTATGCATGGAACAATGGTAACAAAAATTCCTTTAATTACTATGTCTCATTCACATCACTTATAATCTTAGTCCCTGTCTTGCAGGTGCATGCCTAACCCTATAAAACCTTTGCTTTTGAGGTACTAACTGTTTTCTCCTGGAATTTTTTTTGCCTGAGATTTTTTGCTGCCAGCTATCCCTTCGGGACCACTCTTATGTATTATGTTAAAAGCACCAATTCAGAAATTTGCTGATTATGTAAGTCAGCTTTCCTCTTCCTTTTTGCTTTTTATTATTTATGCACCCTTATGCCACAAATCTCTTTATTTATCATACTAAATATGCAACCATCCCTTATTTTACTCCTAACTTGTTGTATAATTCATTCATGTCAGCTACATATATGTTGCATAAAATAAATTGGTAAAAGTAGACATGTGAATTATGCATCTGTTATCTCAAATCTTACATTTATTTTTATTTCTGTTATTGTTTTTTCCAGCTTTTAGGTGTTGGTGTCAAGCTTGTTGGCAATACAGTGTGGAGTACCCTCTTTCATCAATTCTTAATAGTGATGTCACGTGAGAAATCATTTTTCTTTTTGTTAAACAAGTCTTTATTATCATGTATTAGGTCATACCATGGGTAAAAACAGCCTTGCCCCTGGTTCCGGGGTTGTCACAAAATACTTGACTTTTTAACTTTGTTTGTGGTTTCATTTAGTAATAATCCTTCTGAGGGGGTGTTTGTTGGGCTGCTTCTTTCAATGTCATTAACAACAGTGGTAAGTAAAATCTTACTACTATGAACCTCTTTTGCTTAAACCTACCTTATTGACCTGTAGCTGATTAAACATTAAATTAATTATGCAGGTTTTGAAGTTTTTGATGGAAAAGAATAGTGTTAATGCTCTTCATAGAAAAGTATGTTGGTATTTTAGGAAATTTGGCTAATAATTTAGTTAATTATATAAAAAATGTTGAAATCTTACATTTGTCTACTATTGGAATGATTATTTGTAGTATTACATTTGTCTACTATTCGAATGATTATTTGTATAACATTAACTTTTGTGCAATGCATTGTATTATTTGTATATGGTATTTTATTTTCCATTATGTGACATAAAATGCAAATTTAATATGAAAATAAGTAAATCCATAAATATATTTTTTTTTTAATTTAAAATTACGATACGCAAAAATGTGTGTCATCTTCATTTATGACATGACCTTTCTTGACAGGGGCTTTCTTGATACGCATTGCGTGTCATTAACACGCGCGTCGTAAGGTTACGACACGCGAATGCGTGTCGTCTTCCTTTATGACAGGGCCTTCCTTGATACGCATTGCGTGTCGTAACCGCGCGTCGTAAATGCGTGTCGTAAATGCGCGTCGTAAATGCGCGTCGTCTCTAGACGACGCGCAAATGCGCGTCGTCTATCTTTATGACATGGCCTTCCTTGACACGCATTTGCGCGTCGTCTGAGCCATTTACGACGCGCAATGAGCGTCGTAAAAGGCCTTTTTTCTTGTAGTGTTTGGGAAGTCCTGGGATACCCACTTACCCTTAGTTGAATTCTCATACAGCAACAGTTACCATTCAAGCATCAAAGTTGCTCCTTTCGAGGCACTGTATGGACGTAAGTGTAGATCACCGTCGTGTTCGGCTGAGGTAGGCTACACCCAACTAGCGAGGGAACTAGCATCAGAAAAGATGTTAATGGGACCATAGATCATACGTGAAACCATGGAAAAGATAGTTCAAATCAGAGCTCGACTACAAGCATCATGCGACCGACAGAAGAGCTACGCTGATAAACAGCGAAAGCCCTTGGAGTTTTAGGTAGGGGATCGAGTGCTGTTAAAAGTTTCTCCCTGGAAAGTGGTTATTTGTTTTGTAAAACAAGGAAAATTGAATCCACGATACATTGGACCTTTCGAGATTCTTGCCAGAATTGGTCTAGTAGCGCACAGACTGCAGCTACCCGCTGAGCTTAGCAGTGTACACCCCGTGTTCCATGTTTCCAACCTAAAGAAGTGTTTATCCGATGAAACTCTCGTCATTCCCATTGATGAAATTGAAATCAATGAGAATTTCCTGTTCGTGGAGGAACCATTCGAAATCATTGATAGGGAGGTGAAGCGTACCAAGCAAAGTCGCATTCCGATTGTGAAGGTACAGTGGAACGCGAAGCGTAGGCCAGAATTCACATGGTAACGCGAAGACCAGATGAAGCAGAAGTACCCTCACCTATTCTCGCATTCTCAAATCTAGCTTTCAAAAGAATTTCGGGACGAAACTCCCTCTAACGGAGGGATGATGTCACAACTAGGAATTTTGATGCCTTGTAAACATTAAACAATGATAACAAATATGAACCAACAATGTGAAAGCATGTAGGATGCTTATTCAATAACAATAGAATTTCAATCAAACACTTCATACAAGCACTAAAAATAGTCAACAAAGAATTAGAAACCCTAGAAATCCCAGTTTAAGTCCATTCTGGACTAGGATTTCCTTATTGGGCCCAATGGGCTAATAAGCTTCCAATTTGACTATCTTGGACTTAAAACTCTTAAATGGGCTCTAATTGGACCCACTCCCATATATTTTAAATATTTTGGGCCATATTGGGCATAGAATGAAATAAAATACCTAAATGGACCTTATTGGGCCATAACTAACCTAATTAGCCCTAATAGGCCATAAAAATCATTTCTTGATTTACTTTGGGCCAAAAGCTATCTAATTGAACCTAATGTGGGCCTAAGCACACAAGGCCCAATTTTCTTTCTTCCTTTCTCCTTCTCTCGGCGCAACTACACAAAATAGAGAGGAAGAGTTCACTTTTAAGATTGCCACCTCATTAATACACCACATACTTCCATTCATGGACCAACATGCATCTAAGATAGTCACCTAAACTATCTCTCTTCTTCTTCTTGATTCTCAGCCGAGAGGAGACACCCACACATACTCACAAAATTCATTTCAACTCTTTCCAAATTCTCTCAAGAACACTTGCACTCATTCTTCAAATTTTCGAGATTTAGAGCTTTTCAAGGAGTTTCTTCAACAAAAATCATCATTCAAGGTAACTTTGTGCTTAAATATATGATCTAACTCACTTCTTTTCATCAAAAATCACCTCTTAATCCATTCAAATTCATGATCTTGCATCATAGAACCCACTAAGTTCGAGATCCATCCAAGGAACTTGCTAGAGCCAAAAATAGCACCAAACTTCTCCAAATCTTCTTCAAAACCGAAACCACAACTCAAGGTGAGCTTCATACCCCATTCTTTTCGGTTTTTATGAGTTTTATGGAGGAGAATACAAGAAAATGTGTAGATCTATGTGTATGTGTATGCTATGTGTGATTTTATGCATGTATATGTGTGATTTCATGTGTTTTTGTGATGGATATGTTACCAAAAAGGGTGTAAACCCAAGATCTATGACATGAGAAAGGAAACAAACATAATCTAAGCTATTTTACACTAAACAAGTCAAGAATAATAGCTTATAAGATTATGATGAACATATTCTAACATGAAACCCATTTTTGGGCTTAAATTGTCAAAAATACAAAACTTGGGATACGAATCGACAAGTCACGGTTTCTTGAAGGTCAAAAGGGTCAAAACAGTTTCTATAATCATTTTTCTGAATATTAGAATTTTCAAGGGAATTAAAATGTACAATTTTAGCTTAATGGGCTAATTTTGGGCTTCTCGGCCCAATACGCTTCAAAATGCGAAAAATGATAAATTTAAGGGGCTGAAATGAAACTTTCTGTAAAACAGGGGGTAATTAGTATGACAAAATCATTTTATGAGTCAAAAATGCTTTTCACTATCAAAAAGGACCAAAAATGTAAAGTTTTTATATTTTGGGCCAAAACTGTAAAAGTAGTGAAAAATGGGGCTCTAACCGAGAAACACTATTCTAGAAGGGCTGAAGCTGTCAACAAAATAAATTTTGGGTTAAAATTGTGTTTTCATTAAATAAATAATACGAAAGTGTCAAGTAAAGGTTTTAAGGACTAAAAATGACATTATTTTATATAAAAGGACCAAAAGTGTTATTTTTATAAAAGAAGGGTAGTGAAAAAGTCAAATTCCACTTTTAAACAAATTAATTCATTAATACAAAATACAAGATCCATGACTACCGACGAAATGGAAAACAAATACACTCTCAACAACAAATATCGTTACAAACGAAGTGATTTGGTCTCGAATCAATACAAAACAACAAGCGTTAAACCAAACCATCTAAATAAATATGCGGTAACTATGATGAGCAAACTTACAAACTTTGGGCTTGGAAGTTTCAAATCATGCTTTTTGGGCCTTGCTAGCCCATTAACATGATCTTTGGGCCCAAAGGGAATATGCTTATGTGATATTGGGCCTCCTATGACCCGATTTCATGTAAAAGGACTTTCAATGGCTCTAATGTACTATTGGGCCCTAGTGGCCCATTATTATTGCTAGTGAGGTCAAGAAATCAAAAGCGATTTGGGCTAACGTGCCTTTTGCATTCCCAACAGCCTAAATAACTCACGAAATATAACGATACTTCGTACTCCCTTTTTCCTCGTTTGTTACGCTTGCGAGTAATCAAGGTAAACAGATTCAGGACGTTAATCAAAAGTAATCATGGTTGTTGGATTAAGTGAGTAGTAACGGGCGACGCCTTTAAGGATCATTCGAAACCTGTAGTTATAAACTAGTCATTTTCAAATGCATGATTATAACGACTCACAAACCCTAATTAATCCAAAGCCACCTGAGTAATCAAAAATCATTCGTCGTGACGGTATAACAAATTGAGAATTCACTGTGTTTTATGTAATGGGAAAACATCGGGTTTTCCTGGGAAGTTCAACATTTTCAATTGCGCGATCATTACAAAAGTTCAACAATTATACATGTTTTGAAAATCAACAAGCATATATTTACAGATCTTCACACTTTTTTTTTAAACATTGATCTTTTCAGAAAATATCGGATTTTCTGGGTTCTACAAACTACACCAAATCATTTTATCACAACATTGCTTATGAACTCACCAACATTTCATATGTTGACGTTTTTCAAAATTAACTTGTATTCTCAGGTAACAGGTAAACCGAAGAATAAGTACCAAGTAATGTCTGGATGTTTTGCTTATGATATCTATCAGACAGTTTATGTTATGAAATTGTAATGTTTAAAACAATGTACTGGATGTAAACAATATCACTTGTATCATTTCAATTCATGGTGATGAATTATGTTATGAGTCATGTATATTCATTGTGATGGTATTCAATTTAATTCACAAGAGCCCTCGGACGTTTCCGTCGTTTGGTTCGGGGGTGTGACAGAAATCATGTATAAACACTAGGTATTGAAGAATATCAACTAATCAAGGAAAGGATCACATACAAAGTTGAATATCTAGAGAGAAATTCGGATAATAATTGAGAGAGAATGAGTTTTAGGCTTGAAAATGGTAAAAATGACTAAAATGACTAAGTGTCATATTTATACCTTAGAGTTTACGGCTGTAAACTCCATGTTATGGCCGTAAACTCCAAACTCTTGGAGTTTTGAGACTTAAGTGTTGTACATTTAACTCTAGAGTATACTTCCTATAGTTACCTCTGATGTATTTAAGATCAAAACACCCAAACTGACTCCAAGACTGCTAAAATTTAGCAAAAGAAAGTTTGACTTTGATTGAATGCATGGTTTGTTATAAGATAGAAATTTTGAGTTGTCACATTTACGGAGATAAAGCAAGAAAGCATCTAGGAATCATCTCTTGCATAAGACAATAAGGTGTTCGTAAAAGAGATGGTTCACTTTCCTAGCCCATGTGGTGGATATGCAAGGCAAGGGTAAAGAAATCAAAGACATTCTGCAAGTGTGCGACTACCCGGACGAATTTCCAGAGGATCAACTTGGAGTACCTCTAGTCAGACAGATCGAATTTCGAATCGACCTAATCTAGAGTGTGGCAGCAGTGGCAATATCTTCTTGTTGTCAGGCTCCATCGGAAATGAAAGAGCTATCCAATCAAATCCAAGAATGTCTTAACAAAGGCTTTATCCAACCAATATTATCTCCATGGGGATCTTCGATATTGTTTTTCAAAAAGAAGGATGGATCATTTAGGATGTGCATCGACTATCAAGAGTTGAACAAACTCACCATTAAAAATTGATATCTACTACCGAGGATCAAAAACCTGTTCAATCGGCTACAAGGATCCAGCTACTACTCAAAGATCGATCTAAGATCTGATGGGTTTTGAGCATTCTAACACTTCCTAAGCATACATGCAACCCTAATAACCTTGGATCTATTTTTGTCTATGTCACACCCCCAAACCAGAACGGCGGAATCGTTTGGGGGCGGAGGACGTCATATTCAGTATCATAACAGTTCATAGAAAGGAAAGTACACACCACCATAATATAAATATGTTTGAAAAGTTTACATGATTGTAGATGTTACATGTTTGCAAAAGAAATCAAATATAAAATGGTGATCCAAAATATGTTACTAACGCCAGTGCATTAGTCTTCAGAAGTAGTTGCTACCTGGCTAGCGGTTTCCTGTGAATACAAGTTATTTCAAAGAAAAAGTGTCAACATTTAAGTTGGTGAGTTCATAAGTGGTGTTTTGAGAAGATGTATGCCATTCGAAAGTGTTTGCATGTTTTCCAGAAAAACCCTTATTTTCCTATAAAAGTATGAAATGCATATGAATGTTCGTGATGTAAATTGCAACCAATTGTACCGAGAAAATCCCTTATTTTCCTATTAGTTGTTTGGTTTGTATACAGGAAAAACCCTTATTTTCCTGACATAACTGGCAGTCTTTAAGACCGAAAATCGCAAGCAAGCGACGTGCTTGTAAGTCGTGTCATAGTTTTACATAGTAAAGCTATACGAAGATCGCACTTATTAGATGAAGAATAGTTTTAATGACTACTTGTTCATAAAAGCATAATACCATAATAATTGTATATCCAATGAGTTTTATAACCATACTAAACATAATATGCCTGTAGCGACGTTCTTCAGGCGTCGTAGCGTTATGACAACTGTCACCCCAAAAGACGGACTGTAGCTAACAGTCAGGGCGCGGGATCATGACTTCCCGTATAGATCTATACACATTTGACACGTTCTCCGAACGGGAGACTCTGGTTATAGACAGGACTTGTAGCATTATTTTCTAATAAAGAAAGTAACGTTTGAAGATATACACGACTCATGGATTCTCAACTAAGTCTGTAATAAGGTAGTAGTTTGTATGCAAAGTTTAACCTCTTTCACAATGTTTGACAAAGCATAAATCATAAGTTCTTTTAAATGCATAAAATGACTTAGTAAAGAATGTTACCCTTGATATGATGTGTTTGTATGTAAACGTATAAATAAAACATATTTCTATTTATAAACATATTATATCCCAAGAGGGTAAAGCTGTGTTGTGAGGGGTTTTGTATCATAATAACTTCACAAGATAGTTAAAACAACAGTATGAAAAGTATATCAAAAGGTTAATGTTTCACACGATTTTAGTCATGTGTTTACTTGTATTCCTCCCCAAAAAGAGTATAAAACATTTAAAATGTATTTAAAGAGTGTTCGAAGGGGATATGAACTCACTTGATAGTTTGAAGATTGCGAGATGGAAAACCGGGCAGAGTTTCGTCTCGGGAAACTGATTTTTCTCGGGATTCTCGGGAATCTCGGGAGTAGAATCGACCCTCGGGATTTGAGCAAAAAGACCAGAGCTTCGGGTTTGAGCGGACACGTAAAACGAGGCAAGGCTGTGAGAGAGAGAGAAGAAATGAGCCCTTTTCTTGGAAACCCTCGCATCCTATTTATAGTACGGCTGGTCTGCCTTGGTACGCGGGGCGTACGCTCGTACGCGCTGCGTACGCGTACGTCATGCATGACCGAAGCCTCGACTGCCTCGGTTCGGATGGGACGGGTTGTTGGGTTCTCGGGTCGGATGGGACGGGTTGCTGGGGAGGTGGGTCGGATGGGACGCCGGGTCGGATGGGACGTCGGATCGGACGGGTCGGACGGGTCGGATGGATCGGATTCCTCGGATATGGCGACGTGGACGATCCGAGGCCAATCCTCTCGGTTACGCGGGGCGTACAGGAGTACGCAGCGCGTACTTCGGAGAAGGATGCTGACTCCCCTTCGGATAATATCCGAATTTTGAATTAAATAAATAATTTATTTATTTAATAAACTTCAAAAATCCATATCTTCTTCATACGAACTCCGTTTTCGATGGTCTTTATATCCACGCGTAGGTGAGACTACGATCTACAACTTTCGTTTAGACTCCGTTGGCAAATTCCAAAATTATTTTTATTATTTATTTTATAACTAATCGTTTTTAAGGAATTTCTTTGAAAAATCATAACTTCCTCATGCGAAGTCAGATTTGGACGTTCTTTTTGTGTACGCTCACGGTTTAATGTTATCTATGACTTTCATTTAGATACCTAAGGCTAAATGTTATCGTATTGAAACTTTGCATTTTCCGTTTGATCGGTGTTGTCGGTTTTGACAGAAATCTTAGAATGGTCATAGCTTCTTCGCCATAACTCAGATTTTAGTGTTCTTTATATATTTGGAACCTTTAAGACGATATCTACTACATAGCGTACTCCAAATCAGAGCTTTTGAATAATTCATTTATCGATGATATTCCCATTACATTCAAAAGGGGTTACAAGACTCGGTTTATAATGCCCGGAAATAACGGGTTGTTACAGTCTAATTATCATGCAAAGTTGAATTCCAAGGTTATATTCCTATCTAGCATACATGGGGAACAACTTTTAACTTGAATGAGAGATAGAATAACTTACCTTGTTGTTGCTTATTTTCCTTGAAACCTTGTGATCCTAGCACCCCAAGTGTGATGCCTCAAATGCTTCACACAACACCAAATGCTCTTGGAAAGACTTTTGAGAGAATACACACTTCTTGAAATCGGCCTAGCCCTCTTGTTTCATATGTGTAGCCGATTTTGGTGGATAATGGGATTCTTATATAGTGTTGACACATCTAGGGTTACACCATGTAAACCCTAATGTGTCATGAATCTTCATTTCCATGACCCATGGGTTTGTAACTCCCATGGAGCATCCATTGAGCATCCTATGGGTGGATGTGACAACCCGAAATTTCCATTCTGAACAAACCATTTGAAACCAATAGAAGTAGAGCAGTTATAGTGAAAACTCAGATTTCGAGTATAAGTTTGGCAGTTTTCAGGATATTACACTTAAGGAGATATTAGGAGAGTGGATGCACTAGGGTTTTGTGTAACACTGTTATTCCAATACTCTAGGACATTAGAGTTCGTTCCAGGAATAAAATATTATCTGCCAAAAATATCTCAGGACTATAAATAGAATTCTGAACCAAATTGGTTCATTTGTTGAATTCCATTTAGAGAAAAGTCAAAATTCTCTTTCACGGATCTTCGGGTTTTTATCGCAAATTGTGAGTACTTCGATCTGGTTATGTTATATAGCTTAGATTGTGTTTAGAAACATCAATTTCATAACAAAACAACTAGACTCGGGAGTTTACCGCCCAAGAACGTTCTTGGGGAGTAAACTCCAATATGTGGCTTAAATGCTACTTAGTCCTTTCCCCATGATTTGTAACTACCTTAGACTTGTATGCTAGTGTGTATATGACTAGAAAACATCAAAATCGGATTAAGACCCCAAGATTTGGGAGTTTACCGCCCAAGAACACTTGGGGAGTAAACTCCATTTTAAGGTCCTAAAGGGTTCCAATGACCCTCAAAGCCTTGGAACTCAAACTACAAGCCTCCATTTCATGCTTTAGACCATAAAACAATTAGGAATCATGGCTAGAAGTGAGTTCACGGCCAAGGAGCTTCTTAGGCCGTGAACTCCATGTTTAGGTGCCAAAATGATTTGAAACACTTCCTAAGGCTTAGGCTTAAATTAGGACAAGTACCCTAAAGTGTTTAAAGCCTAGAAAACATAAGGAATCACATGTGTTAAGGATTTTACGACCAAGACAAGTTCTTGGGCCGTAAACACCTATAAAGGGGTCAAATGACACCCTAACTCCTTCCTTATGCCTAGTACCCAACATAGATCATTACCTTGAAATGTTTGAGACTTGAAAACACCATAACCACCCTCCCAAGGGAGTTTACAGCCGTAAACTCCAAGGGAATATGGTCCCAGGGCCGTAAACTCCTCAAAGGAGTTAATAGGAAGCCCAAACACTTGATCTAGCCTTGAAACAATTCACCACTAGAGTTGTAATAATTCTAAGTTTCATTTAGAGACTTGGTTGAGAGTTTACGGCCAGGAGTTTACTCCCCTGGGCCGTAAACTCCAAAGAATGTGGTCATTAGACCTTAAACTCCCATTTGAGGTATTACACTCCTTTGTTGCAACCCATTAGCCTCCTAGCACTTGACCAAAAGTGTTATCCTCTTGTTTAAATGTTTATACTTTTATAATTAGTGTTTCAATCACTAATTATTTATATACATATGTCTTCATATGTAATTAGGATCATTGTGTGTGTCTAAAGTCTTCACTTGACACCAAGCACTTGTCCGATCCTTCCTTACGATAACAGTCCGTTCAATTCCAGTCACTTACTGCAGGTGAGTTCATACCCCTTAACTAATGTTTGAAACTATTTTTAAATGTTTTATGGGGGGATACAAGTAGAATCATGCTAGTTATTATATCAATCACATGTGATTAATAAGTAGAATTATGCTAGTTATTATATCAATCACATGTGATTAATATACAGCATTCAAATGATTTGGCTACTCATTAGCCGTTTTACCAAACAGTTTCCTTCAAATGATTTTTATAAACATTTTATATGTTTTAAACTCCTTATTAGACTGTACATTTTACTCTGTATATCACATTTCAAACTTATTTACAATTGTGTTTCAAACAAATGTTTCCTTATACTTAAATTGTTTTTATCAAACCTATGCCTTAAAATTGTTTTATAGATTGACATCAAGTCGATCTTTTTCTTAAAATAATAATTATGTTTCAAATGTCTTAAAAAATTTATTTATGATTTTATATTATAAATTGCATGCCTCTATATGTATAGTTATATAAGAAATGTTTAAAAGACTTAGGAAGGCTATCCACCCTATTTCCTTTTCGCGCTTGAGATGTGGTCTGGTGGGATATCGGGTACTCGTCCAAAAGTCGTTTAAATATTAGTTATATATCATGTGTACATATATAGTCATAAAAGGTCCTTCCAGTTCATCCCATGCCCTTGGGTAGCAAGGGTATACATCCATGTCCATACGTGCCAGTTAGATTACTAGTAAACTATCATATGGGTAGTTTAGGAAGATACTAGAACTATTACTAGAACGCGATATCATACTATGAGTCAGTTCATTCATGAGTCAATACTTACTACTAGAAGAACATATACAACTATACTAGAGAAGAACATATATAACTATACTAGAGAAGAACATATACAACTGTACTAGAAAGAGAGCATATACAACTATACTAGAATGATTACATTACTATACTTGCTAGGTAGAGAGCACGTACATTACAGCTAGAACAGTTCATTTCATTACACTTACATTAATACGTTAATAAAATTGTGATCCATTGTATCGGAGCATGCCTTAAATGTCATGGCCCGAGTTGTAGCCAGAATTCTCTTGGAGGGAGAGCGTGAGTTTGCGTATAGATCTATACTGGATTGACTATCCTACACCTTGCTGCTAGCTACAGCCGGACTTGCAGGTCTGCGGGTGCCAAACGGCATTCCGTTATTACGACCATTCTTATGTCGTTGTTACCAGTCGATAGTATGGTGCAATTAATCACATGATGCCTTAATATAAATCCGGTTTAAGGTAGTTAGTACAGCAGTAGTTCTTATAGCGCTATGTTTTAGTACTACATTAATTTTCCCTATACATATATTTAGTGATCTTATCACTTAAACTATAAATGTAAAAACTATATTTTATAAATGATAGTTATACTTGGGAAAATTACACACTTTTACAAGAAACGAACATTGAGAACAGTTAGGTCTTGGTAGAAGACGCACTTTATATAATAGTAGGAATCATAGGGATTTCTAGGGTTGTTCAAACGTTTACAGTTGTTTTACAAACATTTTCAATACTTACAATTCATTTACTTACAAATTCTTACATACAAATTAAGACACTAAAATACTTATGATCTCACCAGCTTTAAAGCTGATACTCGCTTTCAAAATTACTTGTATCCTCAGGTCATCATAGACAGGTACCGATGCAAGGAGAAAGGAAGATGGAGCTTGTTCAAGACTCATCTTTCATTTTGATTTATGCTTTAGTGTTTATCAAAATTTGACAGAACACAATTGTATAATAATTATATTATTAATGCAATGGATGATGTTGTTGCTTGTTTACTACTTTACATTGTTGTGATATTATACATGACGTCCTCCGCCCCAGAACGTTTCCGCCGTTCTTGGTTTTGGGGTGTGACAGATTGGTATCAGAGCATTGTTTATAGTGAATTAAGTATATCAACCCATAAAAGATATACTAACTATAAATACATAAGGGATTAAAAATATTCTGACCAAGAGTTTATACTTTAAATAATAAAATATTTAAGTAAGTATACGTGCTGCATTCATACTAAAATCAGTGTCACTAGGACAGTACAAAAGAATTACGATTGTTGGGCAACGCAAGTGGGCTTAGAGACATATGGTCAAAACTGGGAAGATATAGCCTGATCACCTATATTATCCGAGGGTTGACTAGCATGTGCCTAAGTTTAATTGTGTGGTTGCAACAATGCTAAAATCTTACCAACCCTACCACAATGAGAACAATAGAACATAACATTAAAATTTAAAATACTATAGGAGTATTTGGTGTTACTATAAGTACTTTATACTTGAGAACTAAAACGGGATCTTCATTACTAAGTTGATAGTTGCTAAGTGGATACACTAAGGCTATATGTAATTAGGATGTTATAGACTTAGAATCTGTGGAAATTTTACCTTACCCCTATTGTGTGTGAATACGGAGTCAAGGTCACTTATTCGAAGGTCTATCATGTTTAGATTACACATAGCTGGTAGGCACTTCACAAATAGCGATGTAACTAATGAAGGTTTTCTAAATAATTATCTAGATAGTTCGTCTAATAATTATTCTCTTACCCTAAATTCTCGCATAGAAAACATAGCTGGACTCCATCCCCTCGGCAAAAAGTACCTTCCGAAAAAGGTCATTGCTGGATGGTTTGAAGAAGAACCAGAGAATGATCACCCTATCCCCTTGAATGATCACCATGATGAAGACCTTTCGTATGATGCTAACTCCGAACCAGAGGTTGAGAACCTACCCCGAGCAGCTCCGTTTCCAAATTCCTAACCCTCGTCCGGCTTTTCATGGCCCGACCCTGAGTGAGTGGAATGCTTGGAAATAGTTATGGACTTAGACACCTTATCCAATAGTCTCCCACTTGGATAACTCTAATAACTATAACTCCAGTACTTCAGGAACCGATCGGCAATCGTAGCTCTTTCAAGGTCTCTCGGAACTGAGAAGATGTTGATACGCCATTTAAGATAAGTGATCATATAATCCTCTGTTCTAGATATCAGCCGGACAAATACATGGAACAATGTCTTACTTTATTGTCCAGCAGTTTGTTTCCCGATTTCTGATTTGTTTGACGAAGAACTTAATTGAGCACATCAACTTAGTTCTGACCGGGCCCGGTAGATAGGTCAAAACAAAATCATCGAGGGGCCCAGATATCAGCTTCTAATCCAAGAAGGAACAGATAAACTTCAACTCATATGTTTGTTCTACCACTCATTGAATTATACACAAAAGCACGTTTTATAACATCGAGTTACCAATGCGTTTTTGTACAATCAATGCATAACCAACTTGTAAGTAACAAATCATATCTCTAGGTTTGAAGACTTATATGATATTACCGTCTCACGATCACTCGAGATAAATTCCATGAAGTGATTCCAGTGAGCGGGGTTGAGTCCAATGCTCAGAACTTATGAGCACTCATGATTGTTGTAGCCTTGTCCAACACCGTAGACCTCTGCAACCAATCATGACTATCTCATACCTACTTCCGACATATGACCAACTGTTGAGGTTTGAATAATATGTTATACCAAACAAAATTATTCTAGAAGTCAAAACATGCAAAAGAAATATAGTAAACGATCGACAAGAGATAGCAACACTTTATTCATAATTAAAAAACCTTTTATTCATCATCTAATGTCAAATACACTTTACAAATTTCGAGGTTATCTAACTACTAAATCTAATATCATCCTTCAGCCCTATGCTCCGACCATGTTGGAGATGCTTAAACCGAGTCAGTCCCTTCGTGAGGGGATCTGTTGGGTTCTCATCCGATGATACCCTCTTTGCCACGAGGAATCCTTCTTCTATCCGGTGTCTGATAAAATGGTATTTTCTGTTGATGTGTCTGGATCTCCCGTGATCCCTTGGTTCCTTGGCTAAGGCAACAACACTTTCACTATCACAGAAAATTTCCATTGGCTCTTTATTAGCTGGTACAACTCCAAGGTCTCCAATGAAGTTCTTCAGCCATATAACCTCCTTTGCCACCTCGCTAGCTGCAATATACTATGATTCACAAGTTGAATCAGCCACTGTCTCTTGCTTGGAACTCTTCCAAGAAATTGCTCCTCCGTTTAGGGTAAAGACCCAGCCCGACTGAGAGCGGAAATTATCCCTATTAGTCTGGAAGCTAGCATCACTATACCCTACAACTCTCAAGTCATCACTCCCACCGAGGGTAAGGACCCAATCCTTAGTCCTCCGTAGGTACTTGAGGATATTCTTTACCGCAGTCCAGTGTGCCTTGCCAGGGTTCCCCTGATACCTGCTAACCATGCTCAGGGCAAGGGCTACATCAGGTCGAGTACACATCATATCATACATGATCGATTCTACAACCAAAGCATAAGGAATTCGACTCATTTCTGCTATCTCAGCCTCAGTGCTAGGGCTTTGTGTCCTACTCAATCTAGCGTTACTCTGGATGGGTAACTCTCCTTTCTTGGAGTCCTGCATGTTGAATCTTTTCAGCACCTTATCCAAGTAGGTACTCTGACTAAGTCCAATTAGTCTTTTACTCCGATCTCTCAAGATCCTTATCCCTAGAATATAGGCAGCTTCTCTTAGGTCCTTCATAGAGAAACACTTCCCAAGCCAGGACTTGCCTTCCTGCAGAGTTGGGATGTCATGTCCTATGAGTAGTATGCCATCCACATACAATACCAAAAAGCTAACTATACTCCCACTAGCCTTGACATACACGCAAGACTGATCTTCACTCCTAGAAAAGCCAAATTCATTGACCTTTTAATCAAAGCAAATATTCCATCTACGAGGTGCTTGCTTTAATCCATAAATGGATTACTCAAGCTTACACACTCTATTAGGGTAGTCGTTGCTAACAAAACCTTCTGGCTGACTCATGTAAACATCTTCAGCCAACTTTCCATTAAGGAAAGCGGTTTTGACATCCATTTGCCATATTTCATAGTCATGAAATGCAGCTATGGCTAATAGAACCCTAATAGACTTAATCTTGGCTACTGGAGAGAAGGTCTCATCATAGTCCACTCCAAGAATTTGAGAGAAGCCCTTTGCAACCAGTAGAGCCTTATAAGTGTGTAATTTACCATCCACGTCGGTCTTCTTCTTGAAGATCCATTTGCAACCTACTGTCTTTCGACCTGGTACATTCTCAACCAAGTTCCAAACTTGATTGTCATACATGGACTGTATTTCGCTGTCCATTGCCTCTTTCCACTTGGCTGACTCAGGGCCTGCTATGGCTTCTGCGTAACTGTTAGGTTCATCCAGACCTATCAGTGTCTCATCACTGATAAGTGTATCACCTTCTGCAGTAATATGGAATCTATAGTAATGCTCAGGAGCATTCCTAACCCTTGTGGACCGCCTCAGAGGTACAGACTTGTCAATTGGCTCAACAGGAGTTTCCTCCTCAAGTTGAGTGCTAGGGTTTGAAGTTCCTTCACCGCTTGACTCTTGAATTTCTTCAAGATCAACTTGCCTCCCACTGTTTCCTTGGCTTATGAACTCTCTCTCTCTCTCTAAAGAAAGCCCTCCTAGCTACAAAGACCACATTTTCACTAGGTCTGTAGAAGAGGTAACCAAAGGATTGTTGTGGGTATCCGATGAAAATACACCTCTCGCTTCGAGGTTTGACCTTATCATGAGTCTCGCGTCTCACGAAAGCCTCACAACCCCAAATCTTGATGTGGTCTAGTTTAGGTACTTTACCAGTCCACATCTCGTGAGGAGTTTTGGAAACTTTCTTTGTACGGACTAGATTAAGGATATGGGCGGCAGTCTCTAAGGCATACCCCCAAAATGAGATTGATAGCGAAGCTCGACTCATCATGGAACCAACCAAATCCAACAAGGTTCGATTACGCCTCTCAGCCACACCATTCAACTGTGGTGTCCTGGGAGGTGTCAATTGTGAGACAATCCCACATTACCTTTGATAGTCGAGGAACTCTGAACTAAGATACTCACCACCTCGGTCGGATCGAAACATCTTAATGTTCCTGCCCAATTGATTCTCGACTTCCTGTTTAAATTCCTTAAACCTTTCGAAAGTCTCTAACTTATGCTTGATCAAGTAGACATATCCATATCTACTTTAATCATCAGTAAAAGTCAAATAATAACGATTAGCATCCCTTGTGGCATGTTTGAATGGTCCACACACATCCGTGTGTACAAGGTCCAACAAACCTTCACCCCTCTCACAAGAGCCTGTGAAGGGTGACTTTGTCATTTTTCCAAGTAAGCATGATTCACAACTATTATCTGACTTTAAGTCAAATGACTCCAAGACTCCATCCTTTTGGAGTTGACCTATGCATTTCTTGCTTATATGTCCAAGACGACAATGCCATAATGATACTTTATCCAAGTTATTATTAACAGAATCAATACACAATACATTATTTCCTAAGTTATCAACCACATATACTATTTCATACACGCCATCACAAGGTAATGCTTTAAAATAAAGAACATTATTAAAGAAAGCATTAATCGAACCAACTTCATTATCAAATGAAAAGGTGAAACCTTGTTTTTACAATGCATGAAAGGAAATAATATTTCTTGCCATTTTTGACGAATAACAACACTTATTCAAATATAAGCTAAACCCACTACTTAGCGATGAAGTATAAACTCCAATCTTGGTGACAGGTAAAGCTTTCTTATTCCCCATGATTAAGTTTATTCTTCCTTGCTCCACATTCTCACTTCTTTTTAGTCCCTGCAAGTCACAACAAATATGAATACCACAACCGGTATCAAGGACCCAAGATTTAGAATGGGGTGATTTATTAGAAATGATAGTGTAAATACCTGCATGGTTGGGTTTAACTTTCCCATCCTTCACATCTTGCAGGTATTTTGGGCAGTTCCGCTTCCAATGTGATTTTTCATGGCAATAGAAGCATTCAGCCTCTTTTGAGTCAGAAGAAGGAGTGACGAAACCTTTCTTGGTTCCACTTGAAGAAGAGCCATCAAGGGTCCGAGCCTTGGTACCCTTTGAAGAGCTCTTTCTCTTCTTCCCTTGACTTTTCCCGATTGCAAAAACCGGAGTGGAGTTTGGAATAGGAGTGTTAACAACCGACTTCCCCTTAAGACCTGTTTCAGTGGTCTTGAGAAGTCCCTGAAGTTTGCTGAGTGTGACCTCTTCCTTATTCATGTGATATGTCATGCGGAATTGATCATAGCACGATGGTAAGGAGTGCAAAATGATATCTATTGCAAGCTCCTCAGGGAAGTTCACATTAAGCTTCAGCAATCGATCCACATACCTTTGCATTTTCTGCATGTGGCTCGTGACTGATTCCCCGTCCTTCATCATGGTTGTTATCAAGGAGCAGATGATTTCATACCTCTCTTGTCGTGCACTTTGATGGTATCTTTCCATCAGATCTTGGTGCATTTCATAAGGGTAGAAATCCTCATAAGACTTTTGGAGTTCCGCTGTCATCGTGGCCATCATGATACATGCCACTTTGGTAGCATCCCTTTCAGGTGCCTGAAAGTCAGCGATCTCGTGGGGAGTTGCAGTGGTCTCATCAATCTCCTTAAGCTCCTTGTCAAGGACATATTCTTTGTCCTCGTATCGGGTAATCATCCTGATGTTTCTGATCCACTCATTGAAGTTGGATACATCAAATGTGACTTTCCCACACAACTTCATAAGGGTAAAGGAGCCATTAGGATTAGAGCCAGAAGCAGCATTGTTTGAATACATCTGAAGGAAGAGGACAAGATTAGTTTAGATATTAAGAGAGTCCTTAATAAAACACCCAAATGTAATATTAAGGCTAGGATCCAATCACAACATATTATAACTTAGAAGAGGTATGCCGTAATCCAAGCTATAACATATTTGAAAGGTAGGTGAATGACGATTCACCAATTTCCACCATGAAAACCAAAATATTAAATATTAGGTTTTTGATTGGTTCTTAGAAATTCCTAGATTCTTTGAGATTCAATGAATTTTTCAAAGGCATGTTTCAATCTCGAGTGTGCCCTCCAAGTTTTGTGACTGGGATACCGAGGATCACAAAACGAGGTATGAAGTAACCATGCAAATCACTTGGTACCCTTTAAAGTTTATCACTCAATCGATGTGCCGGTAAACCACACACGCTCCACCGATACTATGATAAACCTTAAGTCACCCTTTACCTACCTTGTTAAGTCCAAGTTAGTGTGCCGGTTAACCACACACGCTCCACCAACGACTTAAACAAAGTGTAAAGTGTAATTTCATGGATTAGCACCTTATTCACATTTTTCCTAAAGTAACTAAGATTGGGAATTTAATAAAACATTTAGTTACTTTATAATATTCATCATACTTTTAATGAGAATTTATAAGTCCTTGTCCTACCCGTTCGTGTCACGCCCCGAAAACCGAAGGCGGAAACATTTCCGGGGTTGACTCCACATTGAGTATCAAATCCAATGTACATAGTAAGTAAAGTGAAACAAACATTACATTACATATTAAAAGTTTTACAATTTATTTCAAAAGACACTGTTTATACAGTTGTGATACATAATATAGATATAAACAAAATGAACGAGCCTTGCACGCACACAATTCTGAACCAAGTAAGTCTTCGAGTACCTGTACTATCTTTGACCTGAGAACACAAGCAATTTAAAAATCAGCATAACGCTGGTGAGTTCATAAGTAGTTTTGTTTTGTGAAAATGTTTATGTTTCCTTTCTGATTCTGAAAATGTAACACATGCCAAGAAAATCCCATATTTTCTTAAAAGTTGGTTGTTGTATCACAAAACTAAAGTATAGTTTGATTATCCACTTCATTGTTCTATTCCTTTTATGTACCATTGTTTTCCCAGGAAAGTCCCATACTTTCCTGAATTGTTAGTTATTGTAAAAGATGTAATGTTATACAATTGGTTACACTTTTCTTGATATGCATATTCTACCCAGGAATGCCCCATGCTTTCCTATATGTTGGTTTTCAATGTGAAAGATGTATTCTATTAAACCTGGTTATGTATAAAGATTCCCCCAGGAAGGTCCCACACCTTCCTGAATGTTGGTTATCATTTCTAAAAGATGTAAATTGAATCCTGGTTATCTGTAAAATGTAGTAAGTAGTTCATTATTACTATAAGTAAATCTCTGTTATCCTAGTTGCGAGTTCCATAACCATACTAAAGACTGAACCTGTGGCAATAAGTAGTCCACAGTTCTTATGACTTTCGTCACCCTTGAACCATTTCGGTTCGGCTGTATCTAGCAGCCACGTGTGGGGTAGTCAGCCCCGTATAGATCTATACACTCAAGTCACGCTCTCTAAATTCCAGAGATTCTGGTTACGGGTGTTGTCCTCCACTCGCGTATCTCTGTGGAGTGTTTGCCGAGGACGTGTCTCCAATCATACGGAATAACAAATTTACTAGTAATAATAGGACAATCCTCCATTCGCGTATCTCTGTGGAATGTTACCGAGGACAAGACAGTGTACGAATTATATTGTTCATGTGTTATAATATCATGCTTTTAACTAATAAAGTGTGGAAACCATTTGTGAAATATATAAAACGTAACAGTTTATAAAACCCATTTCACAAATAAATGTTTAAGTAATCTGTGTATTCAACTCGTTATCAGTTGTGTAATCGATATTAAAAGCATATGAAATGTGAAATACACACATGAAAATAAGTTTTGAGTACAAGAAAACCCTTGTACTTTGCTTGTGTTCCCCCCGCCCCCTGAAAACAATGAAAAACAGTGAAAAAGGGGTAGGGGTATGAACTCACCGGACTCGGGAATGTGTCGGTTTTGGATACTAGATGTTGATTCGGGGATTGTTTACTCGCGATGTCCCTATGTAAAATGAAATAATGTCCATATATATACAATTAGGGATACATTCACTAATCATATGGAACATTACACTCCAACGAGGTTAAACACCTCAAAATGAGCGTTTGGAGTGACCCGGGTGATATCTTCGGACATGTAATGGCACTAGGGACTTAGGACTTGAGCTTACTCTCCATAAGTAAACATTTAAATGAGTTTACAACCACAAAACACACCCACTCATGAGTTTACGGCCATAAACTCATGTTAGTGTGATTTTGATGGTTTAAGGGCTTAAATGGACATGGGGATTGCTAGAATGGATTATCTAAAATGCCTTGGGACACTTGGAATGAATTTACAACATTTAAACATGAGTTTACGGCCACACTCTTAGAGTTTACGGCCGTAAACTCACCCATGGCTAAGAATTGTTAATTTAAGCTACAAAGGACAATCACATGTGATTCTAACTAATTTTCTAAGCATTGTTATGAATTTAGGTTACCATTTAACAAACTTTTAGGAGTTTACGGCCTAGAGGCATGTTCTATGGCCGTAAACTCTCCTTATGCTCTTGAAAAATTAGTTTTTGATGTTTAAAACACTCACATGCAATTCTAGAAATTTTTCCAAGCTTTTAGGGTGGTTTATGACATCATTAGCCACACTTATAGGAGTTTACGGCCTAGGAGGAGTTCTTTGGCCGTAAACTCACTTATGTAGGGTATATGTTGTGTTTAAGGTCTCCAAATCATTTTTAGATGAATCTAGGATTTACCACAAGGCCATTGGTTGAGTTTCAATGCATTTGGACATGTTTAAAGGCACTAAATCCCCATTAAAGAGGAGTTTACGGCCCAAGAACATACCTTGGCCGTAAACTCTCTTTTGTCCCTCATAATTCATGTTTTAATTGGTTTAAGTCTAGATTTGCAAGCCTTATGGTCATATCTAAGTCCCAACTTTGATTTAGAAGGGTAATTTGGCTTAAAAACCCCATTTAATGGAGTTTACGGCCCAAGCTTGCTCCTTGGCCGTAAACTTATGTTCTTGGTCCCAAAACTCAATTAATTCATCAATTTGAAGGCTAAAGATGTTGAATAACATGCTAGGGAGGTTACCTTAAAGATTTGAAGCCTTAAACTTCAGATTTGGACCTTAATTCTAGCTTGAGGAGAGAGGTTGTGAGAGTTTAATGAGAAATTGGCCAAAGGCTTCAAATGAAGTCTTAAAACACTTTATATAGTGTTCGGGAATTGGACACGACGGAATTCTACCCGATACCGACGTTAAGTGGGGCTTTTGGTCATACCCGACCAAATTGTCGTGACTCGATATGGCCGATTCTATAATTATTCCGATCACTAAAGTGGGGTGTTAAAATGATTTCTAAATGTATTAAGACACCCATTAAGTCATTAGGTCAATATAAACTAATGACTTAATAAAATGGCGAAATTGGAAACGAATTTGAAAATGACGTCTGGTTGATCGGATTGGATTACAAGTTGTGGTACAAGAAGTGATATGAAATTTCGGGTTGTTACATTATCCCCCGTTAGAGGGAATTTCGTCCCGAAATTCAAAACAAGAAATAAGATAAAATACAAATCATGGACCTAGAAAGAGTTGTGGATATTTTTGTTTCATCGAGTCTTCTCGCTCCCAAGTGAACTCTGGTCCCCGCTTGGCATTCCAGCGAACCTTCACCAACGGGATGCGACTCTGTTTCGTACGTTTGACTTCTCGATCCATAATTTCGATCGGTTCCTCCACAAAGTTGAGGTTTTCATCGATCTCAATCTCGTCTAATGGAATCACTAGGGTTTCATCGGATAGGCACTTCTTGAGGTTTGAAACATGAAAGACGGGATGGATGTTATTAAGTTCGTGAGGTAGATGAAGCTTATAGGCTACCGGACCAACTCTGGCGATGATTTCAAAACGTCCAATGTACCTCGGATTAAGCTTCCCACGTTTACCGAAGCGTACAGTGCCTTTCCAGGGCGAGACCTTCAATAGAACATGGTCCCCAACCTGGAATTCTAGTGGTTTCCGATGATTATCAGCGTAACTCTTCTGACGATCGCGCGAGGCCTTTAGTCGTTCACGGATTTGGATAATCTTCTCAGTGGTTTCACGGATGATCTCAGGACCGGTAAGTGCACTGTCGGGGACTCGACTCTTGGCTAACTGTGTATCTCCCACTTCGGCCCAGCACAGAGGGGATCTGCACTTTCGACCGTATAGGGCTTCGAACGGGGCAGCCCTAATGCTGGTATGGTAACTGTTGTTGTACAAGAATTCGATCAAAGGTAGATGTGCGTCCCACGACTTTCCAAAGTCAATGACACATGCCCTAAGCATGTCCTCCAGGGTTTGGATTGTTCTCTCGCTTTGTCCATCGGTCTGAGGATGGTATGCCGTGCTCATGTCTAGTTGGGTTCCAAGGGCTTTCTGGAGAGACTGCCAAAATCGGGAAGTAAACCTGCTATCTCGATCAGAGATAATGGATGCAGGTACACCGTGTAGTCGGACTACCTCCTGAATATAAATTCGCGCGAGTCTTTCCATCTTGTATGATTCTTTGATTGGAACGAAGTGAGCTGACTTTGTCAAACGATCAACAATCACCCAAATGGTATCATACCCATTCGAGCACTTGGGTAGTTTGGTGATGAAATCCATGGTGATCATCTCCAATTTTCATTCAGGTATCTCAGGTTGCTGGAGCAGACCCGAGGGTTTCTGGTGTTCAACTTTTACCTTGGCGCAAGTCAGACACTTGCCCACAAATGAGGCTATCTCAGCCTTCATATTTGGCCACCAATATTGTTTCTTGAGATCTAAGTACATTTTGTCAGAGCCCGGGTGAACAGAGTATCTGGTTCTGTGTGCTTCCTCCATGACTAACTCTCTAAATCCTCCGGACTTGGGAATCCAGATCCGATTCATAAAACAATGGACTCTGTCACTTCTGATCTCAAGTTTCTTTTCCATTCCTCTCAAAGCTTCAGTTGTCATGTTCTCGGGTTTCAGGGCTTCTAACTGAGCTTCTCGGATTTGCATGGGTAGGTTGGAATGGATGGTTATCGACTGGCTCTTCACCTTGTTGCTGGCACTCTCCTTTCGGCTAAGGGCATCTGCTACCACATTGGCCTTGCCGGGATGGTAACGGATTTCACACTCATAATCACTGAGTAATTCTACCCATCGCCTTTGTCTCATGTTCAAGTCTTTTTGGTTGAAGATATGTTGCAGGCTCTTATGGTCGATGAAGATCGTGCACTTGGTTCCGTATAGGTAATGCCTCCAAATCTTCAATGCAAATACTACGGCTCCTAGCTCCAAATCATGTGTGGTATAATTTACCTCGTGTGTTTTCAACTGTCTAGAGGCATAAGCAATTACTTTTCCTCTCTGCATAAGCACACAGCCTAAACCTTGAGTAGACGCATCGCAGTAGACAACAAAGTCCTCTGTCCTTTTGGGTAAGGACAGGACAGGTGCGCTGCACAAAGCTTTCTTCAACGTTTGAAATGCGATTTCTTGTTTATCACCCCAACAAAAGGGTACACCTTTCTGTGTTAGAGTGGTTAGAGGTTTGGCGATTTTGGAAAAGTTTTGGATGAACCTTCGGGATAAGGAAACGACACCACCAGTGCCATTGAAGAAAGAAGGCTTCGCATTCATGAAGTCCTTATAGGAACCCTCCTTACGGCGTTCCTGATTACCATCTTGATTTTGATTACTACCTCCTGAACCACCGGTATTTAGCTGGGACATGGCAGCTGCCACCGCGGCGGTAACAGCTGTTTGAAATAACACGGGATCGATTTCAGGAGGAGGTGGAGGAGGGTTGTTGGAGCTGGGTCTCTTCCAGGGAGGCATCTTGATCTAATAAGATCAATAAAGAGAGAGGATGATAAGTCCTCTGAATTGAGAGATATGACAGATATTAATTCCAATTAAGCGGTAAAGCAGGAAAGAGTTATTGAAGCAAGTAAACTATCGCTAACGGAATGATCGGGGGTCTAAACATGTACGATGATTCGAGAAATACTCCCATAGTATTTCATGGTTTGCTACGATACTAGCTCGATGTTTGTGGTATTAGGGTAAGTTTTAGGCATGTCGCATACCACAGTCACTCCCAAGCACATGTTGGCCGTGTCTCGAATGAATATAGTTGGCCAGGCTATATTGACCCTAGACACGACTACATAACTGCCCAGGTTTAACTGCAATACACAACACCCATTTACTTATGTTTTGTTCTATTTATAGATACGAATCTCGACGGTTCGGTATACTTGTATATTTTTGAAAATACTTGTAGTCTGAAGATACTTTTATTTCAGAGCACTTAGGCCCTTTAGTGTTTATAGTTTTATACCATGTAAGGTTTGGTATACTTTATTCACTATAAACAAGGGCTCTGATACCAATCTGTCACACCCCGAAAACCGAAGGCGGAAACATTTCCGGGGTTGACTCCACGTTGAGTATCAAATCCAATGTACATAGTAAGTAAAGTGAAACAAACATTACATTACATATTAAAAGTTTTACAATTTATTTCAAAAGACACTGTTTATACAGTTGTGATACATATTATAGATATAAACAAAATGAACGAGCCTTGCACGCACACGATTCTGAACCAAGTAAGTCTTCGAGTACCTGTACTATCTTTGACCTGAGAACACAAGCAATTTAAAAATCAGCATAACGCTGGTGAGTTCATAAGTAGTTTTGTTTTGTGAAAATGTTTATGTTTCCTTTCTGATTCTGAAAATGTAACACATGCCAAGAAAATCCCATAATTTCTTAAAAGTTGGTTGTTGTATCACAAAACTAAAGAATAGTTTGATTATCCACTTCATTGTTCTATTCCTTTTATGTACCATTGTTTTCCCAGGAAAGTCCCATACTTTCCTGAATTGTTAGTTATTGTAAAAGATGTAATGTTATACAATTGGTTACACTTTTCTTGATATGCATATTCTACCCAGGAATGCCCCATGCTTTCCTGTATGTTGGTTTTCAATGTGAAAGATGTATTCTATTAAACCTGGTTATGTACAAAGTTTCCCCCAGGAAGGTCCCATACCTTCCTGAATGTTGGTTATCATTTCTAAAAGATGTAAACGATGTAAACTGAATCCTGGTTATCTGTAAAATGTAGTAAGTAGTTCATTATGTTGGATTAATGTCTAAGTCCATAACTATATTTGGTATGTACTTGACCCGACCCGGCATGGTCCATTTGGGTTGCACTTCACCGACACAATTTATATGGATAATCTTTTGAGAATAGTATGTTTATGATTAATATTAATATATTATAAGTTCTAATATATTAATATGGAATCATATTATTTAATTAGTATTGATCAAGAATTAATTTATAATTAATTAAGTGATCAAAAGGAACTAATTAAATATGGACTCTTATATATATGGAATGGGCCAAGTTCATTTAGGTTGGGCTAAGCTTTCATGGATAGTCCATGGAGTGTTTAACCCATGGATCCTAGGAAATGAAAGGTCATGGGTATTAGGGTTTAACCCTAATCCTCCATACTATATAAAGATGTCTTTGGTTGGTGAAATTGGCACTAGTGTGGATACACTAAAGAAGGGCTAGCCAATTTCACTAGAGAGAACCAAGTAATCATATTCTCTAAAGTATTCCAAGGTGTCTTGGTGATTTGTGATTCCACTTGAGGCTTCCACACTATTGGGGCTAAGCTCTTAAAGCTTGAAGACATCAAGCTACATCAAGAGGTATGTATTCTATCTTGTTACATTCATAGTTTTTGTATGCTAGATTAGGATAATACCTTGGATGTTCTTATTTGCATGTATAATAGAGAAAACATAGATCCAAGGTATTTAGGGTTGCATGTACACTTAGGAAGTGTTAGAATGCTCAAAACCCAACAGTGGTATCAGAGCCACGGGTTGTTTTCTGTTATATTGATGCAAATATTTTATTTTCAAAGTTGAAAAAAAAAAACATGAAGTTTGTCAAATTTTAAGATAATTACTTGTTCTTGTGAAAAACTAATTATTTGTAAAATTTGAATAATTTGCTTTATGAGTTGAATTAGGTCAAATTTAATAAAAGTTAAAATAATATGATTATTTTATTAGTTTTAAAAGTTTGATCTAAAGAGTTTTATTTTTTGAAACCTCCATAAGTTATGGATATGAAAAGGTTTAAAAAAAAATTGATTCAAAGTTTTTTTGGAGTTACAAAATTTGGTGTTAATGTTTTAAAGGATTCCATAACTTAAGAATAAGTTATGGATCACCAAAAGTTTTTTGTGTTACCTTGTTTTATGAGTGAATTTAGATTAATGAATAAAATTATGTGATAGTTGGTTTTAATCCAAATTAATCTAAGAATTGATTCTAAAATGTGTTTTTGTAACTTGTCCTCAAGTTATATGAAAAGTCACATTTAAGAATCATAAAACTCATAAAAATTGGCAAAGGTTACAAAAATGAAGAGTCTAGTTCTAATTAAATGGTTTTATGACTCCATAACTTGTCCTCAAGTTATGGAGGACCAAGAGTCTCTTCATTTAATAAAATAAAATAAAATAAAAAAAAGGTGTAACCTTAATTAATTCCATAAGTTATAAAATAAAGAAAAGTTAATTCTTTTATTAGTTTAAAGTCTTCCATAACTTGTCCTCAAGTTATGGAACTTGAAGAGTTTTTGGATTAAAACTACTTTAAACACATAAGTTATGGAATTAATTAGTTTTGAATAGTTTCAAAACTTGCCCTCAAGTTTTGGAATTTGTAAAGTTTTCACTTATGAATACTTTAATTCCAAGTTAGCCCTTAGAATTTTAAAAGTTAAAATTCAACCCTTATACTTTATAATATTATAAGTTAATAATATATATATGTATAAGAGTAAAGTCAGTCTTACCGCTAGTACGCCTCATTCACGAAGTCGGTCTATAAGGTGGGTATAAGGTTGTTGCCTATAAAATGGCAACTTAATGGGTGTCCACTCTCACCCACCGCTTGCTTGACTGGTGGAGGGTCGTTAGCCGAACGGGTTTGACAGGACTAGAATTCTCCCTTCATTAAAAGTATTAATGATAATACTAAGTAACTAAACTCTTAATAATACCCAATCTTAGTTACTTAGGAAAAATGTGAATAAGGTGCTAACCCATGAAATTACACTTTACACTTTGTCTAAGTCGTTAGTGGAGCGTGTGTGGTTAACCGGCACACTAACTTGGACTTAACAAGGTAGGTAAAGGGTGACTTAATATTTATCATAGTATCGATGGAGCGTGTGTGGTTAACCGGCACATCGATTGAGGGGTAATTTATTAAGGGTACCAAGTGATTTGCATGGTTACTTCACACCTTGTTTTGTGATCCTCGGCATCCCAGTCACAAAACCTGAAGGGCACACTCGAGATTGAAACATGCCTTTGAAAAGTTCAATGAATCTCAAAGATCTAGGAGTTTCAAAACCAATTAAAACCTAATAATTCATTTCGTTTATCTTGGTGGAAATTGGTGAATCGTCATTCACCTACCTTCAAATATTTTATAGCTTGGATTACGGCATACCTCTTCTAAGTTATAAAATAGTTTGTTGGGTCCTAGCCTTAATATTTCATATTGGGTGTCATATTAAGGACTTTAAATCAACTATCTTGAATATCTCCCAAAAGATGTCTGTAATAGACACCTATGAACTTCCCAAATCTAGTGAAACAAGGTTTCCTAAATGAAGATGATGTCTTTTGGAAATCATACTTCTTTCACCTCCTCCAATTATTCTCCCCAACCCACAAGTTCTTGAAAAGTTTAAGGTCACTCAAGCCCTATTGGCAAGGCAAGGTCTAGGTGTGAACACATCTTGGAGATGTAGTCACATATTGACAAGCCGGGAGAGTTGGGTGTCAAATTCTTGAGAAAGTTGGTGGTTCAATCACTTTCTAAGTCACATAGTGAGTTCCTTTGGGACACCTATGAAACAGACTATGACAAGACCCTTAATGATCTTATCTATTTGCTAAGATCAACTTCCTAAAACTTTATGGACATTGACAATGATGACATTGGATATCCAGTAAAGCATTCTCTTCCCAATGGAAAGGGATCGGCCATAGTCAACTCGGTTGACCAAATGGTAAAGAGAAAAGCTAAGTCTGTGATAGTCTCGTGTACCATTATCAAAGGGTCCATACGTTTATATGGCCAAGGGAAGGGGCATTGGTTGCGAAGCTGCCAAATTTACCTAAGGATGTTAAAGTCAATAAGTTTGACTCTACTTCAGGTAAAGACCACTATCTAACTCTATTAAGTTTCTATTCTGAGATTCCTGATACATGATGTGACTGGGTCATATGGTGATGTTTTAAGAATCAAAGAAAAGTGAAGAAACTTAAAGAAAGAATATGTTGAATCTGATGGCGTAGATGGATTTCTATCGCATAGTTTGAAGATCGGATTCTTGAGCAACTTCTTAGGAGTTATGAGATATTGCTTAGGAATAGATAACAACAAGTTTTCATATGGATTGTAAGGATAAGTTTTTCCGCAAAGTTTTAAAATAAAAGAAAAAATTTTTGATTTTATTTATTTTAAAATATCCTTACAATGGCTTTTGAGGAAAAATTGTTGCTTATATGATTCCATTAAGAGCAAGAGTGGAAATATGAAATTGATTCTTTCATTTGTGGTAATGTCTAGATTTACCAAATAAGGAAAGATTCTCATCACCCAAGTTTCAATTGGACCGGAACTTGGAATCATGCTAGTTGTATAGCATGATGAATGAGAACTTTCAAGTTTTGGAAAATTAAGACTAATTACTCGGCCACATGGATGTGTGAGTCAAGTAAAGGACTAAGGGATCGAGTACACATTCTTGTGCACTGATTAAGTCCACCACAAAAGATTGATAAAACTATTCGTCATAGTTTACTAAAGCTCAGTAAATATGATTATACTTACAAGCTTAAGTGTAACTCTGAGACATTGGAAAAGGTTCCAATGTATGGCAGGGCGAATAAGAAGAATCAAATTAGGCAGAAGGATAAAAGTTTCTCATATCTGAAAAGATGGGAGAGTACTTTAGTATCAGTTTTGTGATCATCTTAATGATTAAGAAACCATATCAAAATTAGTTCTCTAAGGAAATCTTAGTGCATTCTTATGACTAAGAAGAGGAACTTGAATTGTTGAAATGGTTAAATCAAGAAGATGAGTCATACTTCGTTCCAATACAAGTCTTAGAGTCATACTCCAAGATTGTCATTTGAGTGACATGTCTTAAAGAAGGTTTAAAACACTTGTCAAATGTAAGAGTAAAAGTTTTCTACTCTTGTACATTTGAAATTGGTAAGTTGTGATGTTTTGGATAAAACAAAGACCAACTTAGGCCAATTGGGTAAAGTGTTTTTCTTGATTAGAATCCACACTATCTCTTGGATGTTTGACAAGGGAGTCTTATATGTCAACAGGACAGTGGGGGTCTTAAAGGTCTTGAAAGTCTCAAGAAATAATCAAGAATAAAACCTGAAGTTCTTCACTAGCACACGACTTGAGGTTTATAACCTATCGTGTTGACATATCTGTGCCCATTCCAGTTAAAGTTGGCTTTGCATATGAGTTCTTAGAGTTCTCAGTTTGTTGCATAACAACTTGGAAGCAATGGCAGGCCCTTGAGCTGCCAAGTGGCAAGAAGTTAAGATTGAGTTCAATCCATATGGTTTTGGATTTGTCATTATCTTTGTCTTGTGATTATGGTTTGACAAATTCATATGGGTAGGAACTCATACACCATATAAATCTAAGTGTCATAAGGTTTCTCTCCGATTCATGAAAATGATGGTGAGGAAACGCTTTCACTAAGTAGATTTTACGAAGATATCAATTGTGTTATTTGCATTTTCAAAAGTCGTTAGTGGAGCGCGTGTGGTTAACCGGCACACTAACATGGACTTTTGAGAAATGGCAAATGCCTAAGCAATTGAGACCATGATTACGGTATCCCTTTTCATGGTTCTTGAAATTGCTTAGACACACAGGTGAGCTATCTACAGAAAGGGTGTATGAATCTAAATTTCAGACTGTCCAGCTGATTTCTGAGTACATGTCAAAGCTAGTGGGAGCATAAGTGTTATGCTAATAATCATCATGTTAGTGGGAGCATGATAATTATGATAAGTATTGCAAGTTAGCAATGTTAATTATAGAAAACAAAAGTTTCAATTGGGAAAAAGTTGTTTTGCTATAATTAAGGGAGAGGAAATTATGCTTCATCTCAAATCTATAAGCTTAGATCGTGAGGTTTTAATCATTTAGTCAAGGATATATATGAATTTCATGTTGGAATGGCTCAACATAAGGAAATTCTGTATATGGGTCCATTATTTGCGTTCTAAAATTCGATTATGATTACGGCATCCCTTTTCATAATCTGAATTATGAGAACTTGGCAAATAGAAATGGAAATGTTATAGCAAAAGACTGGTTTAGTCTTTATGTGAGACATCATGAATCGTGTCCCATATGCTTCGGATATAGGATCGATTACATGTGCTATATTCATCCGTTCTAAAATTTTCCAAATGCGTGGGGCATTAAGAAGGGAAAAGGTTTAGAACTGGATATGACTAAAAGGATTAAACAATTGTCGAGGACAATCTAAGGCTTACCAAAGATTGGTTACTCAAGGACAATTGGAAGTATAGTGATAATTCTGGAAGGACCATATTGACATAATCTGTAAGGAGGCAACTCTTGTTCAGAAGTGATAGTCAAAATGGAATCTGGAAATGTTTCAAAGTTAGAATTTTCAATCTGTGTAAGATTAAGGAAACTTAATGCAAGAAGAATATTTCCAAGGAGTTGATCTCCTTTGGAATACTCTGTAATGATTGTTGCCAAGTCTTTATGACTTTGTGCATAATCATTACAAGAGGATCAATGCATATAAGTTTAGAATCTAACAGATTTCAGTAAATGGCATGAATTTGGAATTCTTGCATTTGCGGTAAGGATTTGGGAGTGTGAAAAGAGAATCATTGAAGTTATGTTCAATTGATCTAGTTCACAATGTAAGGATCATAGACAAACATAGTATGCATATTTGGTGTGTGGCATGACTAGTGTTTAAGAAAACATAGTGTACATGCTTGGAGCATGGGACAACTATTGTTTTAAATTCAAGAATAAAGTTGATAGCTGAAACAGTATACAATGAATAATGCGTAATCATATGGTGATAAATAAAAGGTGTTTTATTTATGTTCAAAGAGTTGATACCATATTGGATTCAATTATTATTGTGTTTCACTTTGCATGTTTTGACTTCCCGAATAAACTAGGTTATTCTTCCAGAATGACTAAGTTATTCAAACCATCCACAGTCGGTCATATGTTGGAAGTAGATATGAATTAAGACTGTCATGGGTTGGCTTGTAGAGGTCTAAGGTGTTGGACAAAGGGCTACAACACTCATGAGTGCTCATAAGTTCTGAGTATTGGATTCAACCCGCGCTCATTGGAATCACTTCATGGATTTTATCACGAGTGATCATGAGACGATAATATCTTATATTCTTCAAACCTAGAGATATGAGTTGTTACTATGAGTTGATAGTACATTGATTGCACGAAAACGCATTTGGTAACTCGGTGCTATAAAACGTGCCTTTGTGTATGATTCAACAAGTAGTAGAACAAGTCATATGAGTCGAAGTTTATCCGTTCCTTTTACCTTCGGGATAAAAGCGATATCTATGGGCCCCTCGATGATTTGATGATGACAAATGGAAGTGCTCGGCCGGGCCAGGACTGATTTGATTCGTTCAATTAGTCAGTCGTCATAAATCGGAAATCGGGAAACAACAAATGGACAGAGAGAATGATTATAATCCATGTCTCAGTCCATATGATATCTAGAATGGAGGAATATATTGTTGGATTAATGTCTAAGTCCATAACTATATTTGGTAAGACTTGACCCGACCCGGCATGGTCCATTTAGGTTGCATACCATCATGCACTTGAATGAGAGAAATAAGACACTTATGGTTATTAATATATTATAAGTTCTAGTATATTAATAATAAGAATAATAAGATTATTTAATTAGTATTGATCAAGAATTAATCTAGGATTAATTAAGTGATCAAAAGAAGACTAATTAAATATATGGGTTGATTGTGTAAATCATCCATACTTGTATAGTGGGCTAATGCTCCATGGATAATCAAGTTGGGCTAAAACCCATAGGATGGTCCATGGATGCTCCATGGTGTATTTGTACCCATGGATCCAAGGAAATGGAAAGCCATGACAATTAAGAGTTTACCCTAATTGTGTAACTATATAAGCATCTTATTATTGAGGAAAAATCGGCCACTAGAGATAGTGAAGAAAGGGCTAGCCGATTTTGAAGAGTGTAGAATTCTCTCAAGTCATTCCAAGTGTTTTGATGATTGTGATTCCATTTGAGGTGTCACACTTGGGGCACTAGGCACTCAAGCTTCATGAAGACTTTTTACACCAACGAGGTATGTATTCTATCTTGCTATAGTTATTGTTTTGTATGCTAGATTAGGATAATACTTTGGAAGTTCTTATTTGCATGTATAATAGAGAAAACATAGATCCAAGGTATTTAGGGTTGCATGTACACTTAGGAAGTGTTAGAATGCTCAAAACCCAACATATATGATCCCTTATCTAATGGACAAGTCACTGAAAAAGGTCAGAGTTCATCTACAAGGTCAGAGTACGACAGAAGCTTTTGAGAGCTACGATTGCCAGTTAGGTTTGAAGTCATACGTAATAATAGTTTTAGACTTATCCAAGTGGGAGACTGTTGGATTAATGTCTAAGTCCATAACTATATTTGGTATGTACTTGACCCGACCCGGCATGGTCCATTTGGGTTGCACTTCACCGACACAATTTATATGGATAATCTTTTGAGAATAGTATGTTTATGATTAATATTAATACATTATAAGTTCTAATATATTAATATGGAATCATATTATTTAATTAGTATTGATCAAGAATTAATTTATAATTAATTAAGTGATCAAAAGGAACTAATTAAATATGGACTCTTATATATATGGAATGGGCCAAGTTCATTTAGGTTGGGCTAAGCTTTCATGGATAGTCCATGGAGTGTTTAACCCATGGATCCTAGGAAATGAAAGGTCATGGGTATTAGGGTTTAACCCTAATCCTCCATACTATATAAAGATGTCTTTGGTTGGTGAAATTGGCACTAGTGTGGATACACTAAAGAAGGGCTAGCCAATTTCACTAGAGAGAACCAAGTAATCATATTCTCTAAAGTATTCCAAGGTGTCTTGGTGATTTGTGATTCCACTTGAGGCTTCCACACTATTGGGGCTAAGCTCTTAAAGCTTGAAGACATCAAGCTACATCAAGAGGTATGTATTCTATCTTGTTACATTCATAGTTTTTGTATGCTAGATTAGGATAATACCTTGGATGTTCTTATTTGCATGTATAATAGAGAAAACATAGATCCAAGGTATTTAGGGTTGCATGTACACTTAGGAAGTGTTAGAATGCTCAAAACCCAACACATTATTACTATAAGTAAATCTCTGTTATCCTAGTTGCGAGTTCCATAACCATACTAAAGACTGAACATGTGGCAATAAGTAGTCCACAGTTCTTATGACTTTCGTCACCCTTGAACCATTTCGGTTCGGCTGTATCTAGCAGCCAGGTGTGGGGTAGTCAGCCCCGTATAGATCTATACACTAAAGTCACGCTCTCTAAATTCCAGAGATTCTGGTTACGGGTGTAGTCCTCCACTCGCGTATCTCTGTGGAGTGTTTGCCGAGGACGTGTCTCCAATCATACGGAATAACAAATTTACTAGTAATAATAGGACAATCCTCCATTCGCGTATCTCTGTGGAATGTTACTGAGGACAAGACAGTGTACGAATTATATTGTTCATGTGTTATAATGTCATGCTTTTAACTAATAAAGTGTGGAAACCATTTGTGAAATATATAAAACGTAACAGTTTATAAAACCCATTTCACAAATAAATGTTTAAGTAATCTGTGTATTCAACTCGTTATCAGTTGTGTAATCGATATTAAAAGCATATGAAATGTGAAATACACACATGAAAATAAGTTTTGAGTACAAGAAAACCCTTGTACTTTGCTTGTGTTCCCCCCGCCCCCTGAAAACAATGAAAAACAGTGAAAAAGGGGTAGGGGTATGAACTCACCGGACTCGGGAATGTGTCGGTTTTGGATACTAGACGTTGATTCGGGGATTGTTTACTCGCGATGTCCCTATGTAAAATGAAATAATGTCCATATATATACAATTAGGGATACATTCACTAATCATATGGAACATTACACTCCAACGAGGTTAAACACCTCAAAATGAGCGTTTGGAGTGACCCGGGTGATATCTTCGGACGTGTAATTGCACTAGGGACTTGGGACTTGAGCTTACTCTCCATAAGTAAACATTTAAATGAGTTTACAACCACAAAACACACCCACTCATGAGTTTACGGCCATAAACTAATGTTGGTGTGATTTTGATGGTTTAAGGGCTTAAATGGACATGGGGATTGCTAGAATGGATTATTTAAAATGCCTTGGGACACTTGGAATGAATTTACAACATTTAAACATGAGTTTACGGCCACACTCTTAGAGTTTACGGCCGTAAACTCACCCATGGCTAAGAATGGTTAATTTAAGCTACAAAGGACAATCACATGTGATTCTAACTAATTTTCTAAGCATTGTTATGAATTTAGGTTACCATTGAACAAACTTTTAGGAGTTTACGGTCTACAGGCATGTTCTATGGCCGTAAACTCTCCTTATGCTCTTGAAAAATTAGTTTTTGATGTTTAAAACACTCACATGCAATTCTAGAAATTTTTCCAAGCTTTTAGGGTGGTTTATGACATCATTAGCCACACTTATAGGAGTTTACGGCCTAGGAGGAGTTCTTTGGCCGTAAACTCACTTATGTAGGGTATATGTTGTGTTTAAGGTCTCCAAATCATTTTTAGATGAATCTAGGATTTACTACAAGGCCATTGGTTGAGTTTCAATGCATTTGGACATGTTTAAAGGCACTAAATTCCCATTAAAGAGGAGTTTACGGCCCAAGAACATACCTTGGCCATAAACTCTCTTTTGTCCCTCATAATTCATGTTTTAATTGGTTTAAGTCTAGATTTGCAAGCCTTATGGTCATATCTAAGTCCCAACTTTGATTTAGAAGGGTAATTTGGCTTAAAAACCCCATTTAATGGAGTTTACGGCCCAAGCTTGCTCCTTGGCCGTAAACTTATGTTCTTGGTCCCAAAACTCAATTAATTCATCAATTTGAAGGCTAAGGATGTTGAATAACATGCTAGGGAGGTTACCTTAAAGATTTGAAGCCTTAAACTTGAGATTTGGACCTTAATTCTAGCTTGAGGAGAGAGGTTGTGAGAGTTTAATGAGAAATTGGCCAAAGGCTTCCAATGAAGTCTTAAAACACTTTATATAGTGTTCGGGAATTGGACACGACGGAATTCTACCCGATACCGACGTTAAGTGGGGCTTTTGGTCATACCCGACCAAATTGTCGTGACTCGATATGGCCGATTCTATAATTATTCCGATCACTAAAGTGGGGTGTTAAAATGATTTCTAAATGTATTAAGATACCCATTAAGTCATTTTAGGTCAATATAAACTAATGACTTAATAAAATGGCGAAATTGGAAACGAATTTGAAAATGACGTCTGGTTGATCGGATTGGATTACAAGTTGTGGTACAAGAAGTGATATGAAATTTCGGGTTGTTACAGTTCGGCTAACGACCCTCCACCAGTCAAGCAAGCGGTGGGTGAGAGTGGACACCCATTAAGTTGCCATTTTATAGGCAACAACCTTATACCCACCTTATAGACCGGCTTCGTGAATGAGGCGTACTAACGGTAAGACGACTTTAATCTTACACATACATACATACATACATATATATATATATATATATATATATATATATATATATATATACACACATATAATATTAACTTATAATATTATAAGTATAAGGGTAGGATTTTAACATTTAAAATTCTAAGGGTTGGAACTAAAGTTTTAGCATGACTTTACTTGTTCCAAAACTTGAGGGCAAGTTTTGTAAACTTTCAAAACTTTTCATTTCTTGTAACTTATGAGTTTAATAGAGTTATAAAAATGAAGACTCTTCATTTTTCTAACTCTTTTGTTCTTTTAATGGTTTTAATTTAAGTGACTTTTGGTTTTCCATAACTTGAGGACAAGTTATGGACTCCATTAAAACACATTATGATCAAGAATTCAACTACCACATAGGTTACAAATAATTCCTATGATCATCTAAACATCATAAGATCAAGAACACGAACATGAAAACTATCATGAATCAAAATTACAATTAAAACTATGTAATTTTGATAACTAGTTGTTGTAAATGGATTAGCAAAGACATTACACCATCTAAAACAAGTTTTCAAGTACCAAAACAGTTTAGAGTAATGTTTCTAGTTCATTTCCAGCAACTAAAGTCGAAAATCTGCGCTCTGTGGCTCCTACTCGCCGAGTGCATGAACCTACTTGGCGAGTAGGTTGAAGATACAAGTGAACTCGGCGAGTCCCGCCATGGACTCGGCGAGTTCATCAGGCAGACAGCAAGCTTATCGACTTTTTTTTTAACTTTTCAGCACAAATAACAAACAGACAAGTCTAGTCTCTGATACCACTGATGGGTTTTGAGCATTCTAACACTTCCTAAGTGTACATGCAACCCTAATAACCTTGGATCTATGTTTGTCTAATTATCATGCAAAGTTGAATTCCAAGGTTATATTCCTATCTAGCATACATGGGGAACAATTTTTAACTTGAATGAGAGATAGAATAACTTACCTTGTTGTTGCTTATTTTCCTTGAAACCTTGTGAGCCTAGCACCCCAAGTGTGATGCCTCAAATGCTTCACACAACACCAAATGCTCTTGGCAAGACTTTTGAGAGAATACACACTTCTTGAAATTGGCCTAGCCCTCTTGTTTCATATGTGTAGCCGATTTTGGTGGAGAATGGGATTCTTATATAGTGTTGACACATCTAGGGTTACACCATGTAAACCCTAATGTGTCATGACTCTTCATTTCCATGACCCATGGGTTTGTAACTCCCATGGAGCATCCTATGGGTGGAACCCAACTTGATAATCCATGGAGCCTCTTAGCCCACTATACAAGATATGAATGATTTACATAATCAACCCATATATTTAATTAGTTATCTTTTGATCACTTAATTAATTCTAAATTAATTCTTTGATCAAACTAATCAAATAATATTATTAATATATTAGAACTTATAATATATTAATAATCTCCAAGTGTTATTTCTCTCATTTAGTCTATCCAATTGCATGGTGCCATGCAACCCAAATGGACCATGTCGGGTCGGGTCAAGTACTGACCAGAAATAGTTATGAACTTAGACACCATATCCAACAAGATCTACATATCATCAACTCAGAGCGCAAGAAGCAGACATTCCAAAGACGGAATTCAGGACTCAGTACGGTTACTACGAATTTATGTTCGGACTAACCAACTCACCATCCGTATTCGTGGGCCTTATGAGTTGTGTGTAAACCTTACTTGGATAACTTTGTGATCGTTTTCATTGACGACAAATTGATATATTCACGTACCAAGGAAGAACATGACCAACACTAGCAATTAATTTTGGAACTGTTAAGAAAGGAGAAACTTTATGCAAAGTTCTATAAGTGTGAGTTATGGATTAACGAAGTGCATTTCCACGGCCATGTGGTCAGTAACAAAGGGATTCATGTCGATCCCGCGAAGATCGAAGTGGTAAAGGATTGGAAAGAACCAACAACGCCAACCGAAGTACGCCAATTCCTAGGGCTTGCAGGCTATTAACATAGATTTGTCGAGAATTTCTCCAAAATAAACATGCCTCTCACCACTCTAACCCAGAAGGACAAGAAGTTCGATTAGGGATATAGACAAGAGTTTGCCTTCCATAATTCGAAACAATTGTTGTGCGGTCCACCAACTTTGTCTTTTCCAAAAGGAACATAAGACTTTGTAGTATTCTACGATGCCTCACATCAACGGTTAAGATGCATACTGATACAAAGGAATAAAGTCATTTCATATGCTACCAGACAAATGAAGCCAAATGAGGCCAACTATACTACCCATGACTTAGACTTGGGAGCTTTAGTGTTTGCCTTAAAGATTTGGAGACACTACATATATGGAACAAAGTGTGTCGTGTTCACCAACCATAAAAGCCTCCAACTCATCTTCGACCAGAACGAGCTCAACATGAGATAACAAAGGTGGGTCAAATTTCTAAATGATTGCAAATTTGAAATTCCTTATCATCGTGGTAAAGCAAATATCGTAGCAGATGCTTTAAGCATGAAATAGTGAGCAAAACCAATTCGTGTAAAGGCTCTAAACCTAACAATCCACTCCAATCTCACCACTTAACTTCCATATGATCAGCTGAAAGCACTCAAACCCGAGAATATCGTAGAAGAAAACATGTGAGGGATGGACAAATAGTTCGACCACAAGGAAGACGAAACACGATATTTCATGAATCAAATTTGGACCCCAAAGCTTGGTGAATTTAGGAGTCTAGTATTAAACGAAGCGCATAAGTCGGGATATTTCATACATCCCGGATCAGATAAGATGTATCTCGATCTTAAGAATCTTTATTGGTGGCCCAACATGAAGGCAGGGATCGCCACCTATGTCAGTAAATGCTTGACTTGATCCAAAGTCAAAGCAGAATAACACAAGCCATCTGGTCTAATACAAAAACCGTCAATCCCAAAATGGAAGTGGGAACAGATAACCATGGACTTCATAACAAAGTTGCCAAAAACTTCAAGCGGCTATGATACTATATGGATAGTACTTGACCGTTAGACCAAGTCCGCCCATTTTCTAGCCATTAAAGAAACTAGTAAAATAAAGAAACTCACCAAGATCTATCTCAAGGAAATTGTTAAACTGCATGGTGTGCCAATATCTATCATCACGGACCGAGATAGTAGATTCACTTCTAGATTTTGGTAATCATTGCAGAGGTCCCTAGGAACCAAACTTGACATCAGTATTGCATATCATCTACAGACAGATGGATAGAGTGAAAGTACGATACAGACTATGGAAAACATGATCTATGATTATGTAATAGACTTTTGTAATGCATAGCATACTAACTTTCTGCTAGTTGAGTTTTCATATAACAATAGTTATCAAACTAGCATAAAGGCCGCTCCATTCGAGGCCTTATACGAACATATATGATGTTCTCCAATATACCGAGCAAAGTTGGAGATACTTAATTGGCTAAAAAATCATGTTGTAGATACTCTACTCACTAGTCCTGAAATCATTTATGAAACAATGAAGAATATTGTTCAGATAAAGGAGGGATTAAAGGTCGCACATAGTCATCAGAAAAGTTATGTTGACGTGAGACGTAAACCATTAGAATTCAAAGTAGGAGACCATGTCCTACTAAAGGTTGCGCCATGGAAAGGTGTCATTAGATTTGGAAAACGATGTAAACTAAACTGTCGTTACATCGCACCTTTTGAAATCATGACAAGGGTTTGTCCAGTAGCTTACAAACTCAAGTTACCTCAAGAACTCAATAAAGTTCACGATACCTTCCATGTGTGTAATCTCAAAAAAGTGTCTGTCAGATGAGAACCTTCTAATTTCTCTTGATGAGATCCAAGTCAAAACTAAACTTAACTTCGTAGAGGAACCTGTGGATATAATGGATCGAGAAATTAAAAGCGTCAAACAAAGTTGCATACCTATAGTAAAATTCTGATGGAAATCTCGTAGAGAGCCGAAGTTTATTTAGGAATGTGAGGGTTAGATGAAACAAAAGTATCTACAACTGTTCAGCGGTCCTACTTACACTATTGGAACAAAATATTCTAGAACTTAATAATTTCAGGACGAAATTCCTTTAACGGGGAGGTAATGTGACATCCTAGAATTTAGGTCTAAAATAGTAGACAGTCAGTTCACCGCGAACCACTTTGTAATTTGACCTATTGAGCTTAAATGCATATTTTGAAAAATATATAGTGTCATTACAAGTATTATAAGATACCAAATGGTATCTTACTTCCATTTGTGGAAAATCTCAAACGAGTATGAAGAAGTTGTGAGCGAAACAAACACTCTAATCACATAGTACATGTTCCCCTATTTCCGAAAATGTAAAGAATGTCCAAAATGGAATTCATATGCTAAGGGTACGACTGTTATAAGAAAACAAACCAATAGAACACTAATTTTCTTTAAACTGCTAAAACCAGTTCATACATGAGTTAGTTCAAACATCCTATAACGAGAAACAGAAAGGACATACTATAACGAGAAGCACAAAGAACATACTATAACGAGAAACATAAATAACATACTATAATGAGAAACAAGGAGGAACATACTATAAACTAGAACAAAGAGAACATACTATACAAATACAAGAATACTATAACATTAATGTGAGCCACTACTTCATGGCGTAAATTTCAAACAAAAAATTTAATTTTCATCGCAACCATTTTCACATAAAATGTTTTATAAAGTATCCAATAATAGTTATCAAAACATATCGTATCTCAAGATCATGAAAATCAAATCCTCTCTCTAGTGTGTACGAGTCACGTCGGCGCCTTTCCACGGTCCTCACTAGTACCTGAAACACATAACACAACAACTGTAAGCCTATTGCTTAGTGAGTTCCCCAAAATACCCTTACACACATACGCCTTTCCAGGCCATACTCTACACGACCTTCCGGTCCATGTGTCTTAGGGGACTTCCGTCCCAGTCCCAGTAGACCTTCCGGTCCTACTCGTATCGACCTTCCGGTCCATGACTCCCTGACCTTCCAGTCCATGTCATAATGCCTTCTGACCCATATCATACATAGCATACATATCACATACATAATGCATACAAAACATGCAACTCATAGCATACAGGACCTTCCGGTCACACATAGGTACCTTTCCAGTTACAATATAGTGAGAAGACTCACCTCAGATATCTCGGTAAGTCTCTGTCTCGGTAGAAATGTGATCTAGCCTCCGCCTAATTACATAAAGCAAATACTCCCATAAATACAACTACACTCAACCCTAAAAGTCAACAAGGTCAACGGTCAAACTTTGACCCGACTCGGCGAGTGCACTAGGGCGACTCGGCGAGTCTACACGTGTCCACTGACTCTTACTTAGACCCTCTCTTGGCACGCCGAGTACTCCCCTAACTCGACGAGTTCCACCTGGCAAGAATCGCGGGGCCACCTCGACTCAACTCGTCGTGTCCCAAGAACAACTCAGCGAGTTCCAACTCGAACTCAGACCCCTGACTCTCCCTGACTCACTGAGTCATTCCCCCAACTCGACAAGTCCACTCACTGAATGATTAACGGGCAACCTTCAAACTACTCGTCGAGTCTGTTCTTCGAACTCGGCGAGTTCATACCATGCACAAACTCAAAACAACTTCTGAGGTTAGATCTGTTCCATACAATCATAGATCTAGCCTCCCCAAGCATGATAATCATGTAAAGTTCGGACCTTGACACACATATAACATAGAAATGGTCCAAAATGGTGATTTAGCCCCAAAAATGACATTCTAAGCTCATGACTTCCAAAATGGCTCATAAAGCTCCAAGTGTTAAGGTCTCTGGACCTCTTTGAGTCCAAATCCAAAGCACAAACTCGAAAAGGGGACTAAATACTCTACATACTTTTCTTCTAAAGGGTTTAAAAACCCTAACTCTATGAATCAACACCCAAAACTGGAGAAGATCCAAAGGAATACCTTAATATGAAGCCTTTAATCTCTAGAGACACTAGATTTGCACTTCCTTCAGCCTTCTTTTTCCTCTAACACCTTCTCCTTCAAATTTCACCAACAAATGATCAACAATGGACTCTCTTCTCCTCACAAGCGATCTAGGACTCTCTCTGGGGTGTGGTAGCCGCAATGGACAGCCATAAGGGCCTTTAAATAGGTCTCAAACCCTGGAAATTAGGGTTTCATTAAACAGCGTGGACTCACCGAATCCAGCTGTGAACTCTCATACGAATCCGCGACCATACTCGGCGAGTCTAGACGCCAACTCGCCAAGTTCCCCCTCAAAACCCAAAAATAAAGGAACAAAATCTCATACCTGGAAATCCGGGTGTTACATTGGAATATACTTCTATGTCACGTTTTGTAACTAGAGTCTCCTGGAGGGAGAGCGTGAATTTATTTATAGATCTATATGGAATTGACCATCCTACACCTTGCTGCTAGCTATAGTGGGACCTACAGGTCTATGGGTGATGAATGTCAAACCATTTCGACGTCTTCGAACGTCGTGTTTTACTAGTCAATCAAGCATGGTTATAATCTCATCACATTTTACCTTAATTAAACAATTGGTTTAAGGTAGTTAGTACAACGGTAGTTACTATATACAATACTACAGTACATCTTTATTTTCCCATTACATTCACATTGTGATCTTCTCACATAAATGGTAATGTAAACTATATTTTTGGTATTGACATTCCTACTTGGGAAAAACACTCACTTTTACAAAAGAACAAACATACAGAACAGTCGGGTCTTGGTAGAAGACTACATTTCATTGTATGTAGAAAATATAGGATTTTATACTATTAATGCAATGGATGATGTTGTTGCTTGTTTACTATTGTGCATTGTTATGATACTGTACATGACGTCCTCCGCCCCCGAACATTTCCGCCGTTCTTGTTTGGGGGTGCGAAAAATTAAAACTAAGTTATACCATTTCAGAGTACAGTAACAATTACATGTTTTGAGTACAACATATTATGTGACAACCCGAAAACCTTTACTTTTAAGGCCCAGTCAATCAACTCAAATGAGTGTCAGACTCATTGGAAATGAGTTCTAGCCCGGTTAAAGGCCATTCTAAGGAGTTTTGAGCCTAATACACTTAAGGAATAAGTGTTAGAAAGTACATGCTAGAACCACAGTGTAGCAAATCGAACCTTAACCTCATCTAAATGAGTTCACGGCCACAAGACCATGAGTTACGGCCGTAAACTCATGTGGCCGTAAACTCAAGTGCATATATAAGGCATTTGGTCATTTCTTCTCATTTCTTTCTCTCCTTGGTTGATTTTCCCTCATTCTCTCTCAACTATCATACAACTTTCTTCTTAGATCTTCAAAAGTGTAAGTTTTCTATCCCTTGATTAGTTGATACATCTTATTAACTAGCTACATACATTGATTTCATCCATGAAAATCATGTTTGTTTACATCTTCAAGTTTCACCAATAAGACCAAGAACACACACTAGTGTTCTTGGCCAATATCAACCATTTCAAGCTTCTAGTTCATAAGTACTCTTCCCTATGCTTCCTATCTAGTTAGTATCCATGCTTAGAGACTTGAAAACATCAAGAACACAAGGACAAAACGAGTTTACGGCCAAGCCATCTCCCAAGGCCGTAAACCCCGTTAAGGTTGCCATTTTGGCCATAAACCCTCCTAGATGCAAAGCTAGTGACCCAGGACCCTTCATGGATGAGATTAGGACCTTAAACTACTCTCATAAACATAAATGGTCATGCATTTACGGCTGTAAACTCCTTTAGGCCGTAAACTCATCAAAAGCCTTAATGAAGGTGGTCTTCCTCATCCTAGTGTAAAGCAAAAGTCCCTAAAGCTTCCCTAGCCTTCAAACTTGCAATTATACATGAGTGGCCATGAGTTTACGGCCGTAAACCCATGGTAGTAAACTCATGTGAGTGCCATTCTACCTTCCTTTTTTGAATCACATGTGATTCCAACACTTGGTCAAAGTGTTTCCTTGACCCGAAAGGTGTTTCCTTTCATATAGTTGTTTATAAAGACTATATTCAAGCCAATATGTGTCGTTATATGTCATTTAGGACCTATTATGTCTCAGGACTTCATTCGTGGAACTTCTCATCCTTACATGCATACCCGTTTGAATCACCCACATCAGGTGAGTTCATACCCCTTAATGAATCTTTTAACTATTTTAAATGCTTTTAAGGGGGGGGGGGATACAAGTTGAACACAATGATAATTGTGTAATTATTTATTATAAACATCTTTCAAAATGTTGCTTAAGTGGTCAAAACATTTCAAAAGCTATTTTTCAGTTATGTTGCTTTATAGTTTAACAAAACTCCGTTTTTAAAGTATAAGCATAACTTAGTAGTAAAATGAGTCATTTCAATAACAGTTCAAGTAGAATACTAGTAAACTATAATAGGTATATTTTAGAGGTTCAGTTCGTACTAGATACAATACACAATAATAGAAAGAACATACTAAGATACTATAACAAGAGAAAGTACTAAGATACTATAACAGAACGAACATACTAAGATGATATAGCATGGAACACTTACAGGATCTAACTATACCAATGAATCACTAATGCATTGTTCTAAACAAAAGGTGATAGTTATATTGGGTATACATGATCATATAATTTTAATGTGGATGTTCACGACTTGCAATTGTTTGAAGAGGTCGCGTTTGGGTCCCAAAATCTTTCGACAGGGAGAGTGTTTAGTATGGGGTCTATCCATCACATTATACCTTAATAATCAATTTAAGGCAATTAGTACAACAGTAGTTACTATATACAATACTACAGTACTTACATTTTGCAAACGACAAACAAAACAGTCGGGTCTAGTACATTCAGTAGAAAGGGACCATAATGCTAAGCTTATGATTCCTTAATGTATACATCAAGGGATATATATAAATAGGATCCAACAGGTGATTGGATGTGTGCCTTCCGATTCATTTCCTGTTCCTTGTTTGGTTGTGGGCTTAGAGCAGATTCACCCAACCTATTATCTATTCGATTTTAGTTATATATATGTTCAGTACACATTAAGTCATCATAAGGGGTACCGGGTATGGGTCAAGTCATAGGACACTAATTCAATGCACAGTCTTCTAGTACAAAGCATTCTTTTCAAATCAGAACTTTTGGCATTCAAAGCTAGAAACTTACCAGTAAAGGGTTTAATCCATTTTATTAAACCAGTGTAAACTTAAAAGACTTTAGGTGATTGACTCTATAATACCTTAGTTTATACATCATGGTTATATATCATTAATACCCAACAGGTAATTGGATGTGTGCATTCTGCCTTATTTCCTATTCCTTGTTTGGTTGTGGGCTTAGGGTAGATTCATCCAATCAACTATTTATTCGATATTAGATTATATATAGCCAATATAAACTAAGTGATTATAGAAGTAATCACTGTAGTCACTATTTTATTATAAGAAATAAGGGTTTTTTTAAGGGATCTTTTCATTAAATATAAAGGAACTATTACAATTAACTCCATGAGTAATAAGTGAATACACCAAGGTTATATACAACGAGGACCTAGCAAACAATGGGATGTGTGCTATCTGCCTTATCTCCTGTTCTTTGTTTGGTTGTGGACTTAGGGCAGATGCGCATAATCAATTGTTTGTTTACTCTGAGTTTTATATAACTTGTATCCATTTAGTAGTCATAGAAAGGATTGTAGAATCATTTTTTATGTACCTTTCATCAAATTAGGAAATATAGGATTTTCTAGCGGAACAGGCGAACTTTTCTAAAAATAGAACATATAACTTACTACATTTCAACCACATTTTTCAACAATTTTCTACAACTTACATACATCACTAAAATCTTATGAACTCACCAACTTAATTGCTGATAAACTCTTTCAAATAGCTTGTATTCTCAGGAAACTAGTAGACAAGTACTCGCTCTGGGAATTCAGAAGATGGAGCAGTATAGCTTCAAGTCTTGTTTTGTTATTTGCTTATGTATTCTATGTTTTGTGAACACATATTTTGTAAACACTTTCTTTCTAATGAAATGGTTGTTCATTACTTGCTTACTATGATACATGTCTTGTGATACTAAACATGACGTCCTCCACCCCCGAACGTTTCCACTGTTCCGGTTTTGGGGTGTGACATATTACAACAGAAAATATAGGATTTTCTAGGAAAAACACACTTACATTTTTAAGGAACAAACAACAGATTTCGATTACAAACATGCTTATGAAATCACCAACTTAATTGTTGACACCTTTTCAAAACTACTCGTATTCTCAAGAAATCAGTAGAAATGTACATTCACGGATATTTGAGAAGACGAAGCTTCATTGACTCATGTCATTTAACTTTTTGGTGTCATTTATACAATGACTTGAACACTTATGTAAAAACTTATACTTTTTCAATATCTATTATGCAATTGTTGTGATATTGTACATGACGTCCTCCACCCCCGCATATTTCTACCTTTCCGGTTTAGGGGTGTGACAGATTTGCTTATGGAAAGTCAAGGTGCAACTTTACTTGATAAGGTTGCATGGCATTTCGATCAGAAGGAAACAAAGGGATTGTGAAAGCAAATTGGTGAAACCTTGAAGGTGTGTTGTGATCGTGAATGTTCTAGTCCAAGTGTTGTTCCAAGACCCAAGTATTCTTGTTTAAGAGAGTTCATGATGTTTGGAATCATACTCTTTTGGTGTGTTTTGAATCGGGAAGCCATGATGATGGGACATGTTGATCATCAATTTACAAATACAAACCATGATCCATTTCTTTTGGTGTGTTTTGAATGGGATGTTGGTTGCGATTAGATGCGACTGACTGCGAATGATCGCAAGCCATAGCGGTCACTAGTGGATCCGATGCGAATGTGAGCCATTTTGGAACAAGGTTGGATGCGATTCTAATTGGTTGCGACTAGTTTCGAATCATCGGAACGAACCACAGTCTGTTGTTGTCGGTATGATTGGATCTGATTCTCGCAATGAGTCCAATTGCGATGCGAACCTTGAAATCCATTGGGCTCTCCTTGTTCCAATGGACCGATGCTTATATATTGGTTCCAATTGGCTGGTGCAAGCTGTCGGGTGTGAAGGCTACTTGGGATCAATGATACAATGGATTTGCATGGTCAATCGTGTGGGTTAAAATTGGAAGATTCTAGAGACGCTTTGAGTTATTTTTAGCCTTTATTTTATAGTTTCCTTTTTATTAATAGGTTCATTTTATTTATCAGTTTCCTTTTATTTTGTAATCGTTACTAGGCTATAAATAGCCCCCTTTGTCGAACATTATGAGATATGATGATTGAATTGAATTTTGGAGAGCTTTGTTCTAATGAGTTGTGTACTCACCCCCTTTTTCAATTCTAGGACGTGTATTCTAGGTTGATTCAAATTCAAATCAATAGGTCTTAAGCTGTGTTTGATATTCGTTTGACCGAGTCAGGCCAGACATTTTTGGCTGACTCGGTCAGCTAAAGCTGTTTGGTAAGTCGATTTTGTGCGAGTATCTGACTCAGTGAGAAGATGAAAATTGGTTGACTGAGAATGGGAGAGGAGTCTTCCAATTGTGCCCTTTCCCTACATCTCCTCTTTCAACGTTTCCATAGACACGCTTCTTCTCCGGCAACCAGCAACGACCGTCGACAATTTCTTCCTCCACCCAACGATTGACGCCTTCTGCCTCTTCTCATCAGGTAAAGCTTTCATGTTTGGTGATTTTGTTGTTTTCGAGTTTCAATTGATTTGTTCTACCTTTTGATTAGTGGCTATGAGAGCCACAATTAAACAAAAAAAAGCAATAAAACCTTAATCATAAGATGAAACGCTTCCAACAAGAATGAACAACAGAGACACTTACAATCGGAATTCTAATTGTGAAATTGTAATATTTCAGACTTGAGATTCGTGATTGTTAGAAAGGGATAATCAGAAAAAGGCGCTTTGATTGTGAGGAGGTCGTTGACAAAATTTGTAGATGATGAAATAGCCGTTCACAGGTAAAGCTTTCATGTTTCAATTGATTTCCCTGTTGAATGTTTGGGTTCTGATTTTAAAATCCACCCACCAATCACACCATTACTCCATTGATTTTGCTTTTATTATCTTGTGGAGTTTGGTTGTTGGCTTAAAGTTCCTATCTAGGGTTTTCTTCCACATTTGTTTGTAAACACTTTTGATTTTTGAACCAGGTTTTTATTCTGAAAATGATATAATTTATAGGAATTTATCAAAGTTTTTTTTTTCTTCTTGACGTAATATAATGTGTAGTTTTTTTTAGATTTTAAGTTTTTATAACATTTTTTTATTGTTTTTTTGCATAGGTGATTCGGTTTCAAGTGCGATTGGTGCTAACTTTAGTCCTCATATCATCAATGTTAACACGAAAGAGGTAAATTGACTATTTTACCCTTATGGGTTTTGTGAAAAATTATATATGATAGATGTGCAAATACAACATTGGACATGATTTTTATAAAATATAGAATGAAAAATGATATAAAGAAAAAGTATAAAAAATTTATAAGTTTGTGATGACTTAAATTGGTTTGTATATATGAAAACTTTTATTTGGATTTTTAAATAATTTATGTGTAATTTACATTTTGTATGACAGTTGGTATGTTTTTATAATTATTTCGGAACTTCAACCATCATTGTATACAACATCAGGGTAAAATGGTCATTTTCACCGGTCAGCAAATTCAGTCAGATGTACAATCAAACAACATGGTTTCTTACTCAGTAAGAGTGTATTACCCAAATAGACCTTTCTCAGCCAACACTTTCTCAGTCAGCAATTATCAAACGAGATCTTAATCTGTCTTCATCGATATTCAATCTATAGGTCTAGATTGTTTATCACATCTATCTTTTCTTGTTTAATTGTCGAATAAGTTATCCTTTTTCGTTATTTCTCATCTTTGTTTTTATTTTCTGTTGCATTCACAAAATCAAAAAACCCAAAAAGAAATCATAACCCCCCCCCCCCCCCCCCCCCTCTCTATTTGTATCATATGGATAGTAAAACATAATATAACAAAACTATATGACAATGCTTTTATGTCTCCGGTTTCTAAAAGAGGTTATAGCCGTTTTGAAGGACAAAAAACATCTCATATACTTACTTACTTTTTTTTAAAATAATGTAATGTTTTAATATTTATTTTAATAATAAATGAATAAAATATCAATCTATATTATAAAAGTATTTTATAAATTCATATTTTGTCATTTAATTTTCTAACACATTGTTCCATAGTTTTATTCAAAGAGAGAAAAAATATGGAAACTCTTGAATTTATTTATTGAAAGGAAAATGGAAAAATAAAATTTTCATTATAAATCGTCTTCCCAAATTTGGAATAATTTGACAAGAAAGGAAAAGAAGATTATTTCTTTCTTTTTTTTCTTCGTTTTTTTTTTCTTTCCCTTATTTTCTTTTATCTTTTTATTTTATTTTTTTTAGAAAAAAACTTCAAAAATAGTCCCTGTGGTTTCCGAAAATCAAAAGTTTAGTCCTTAATTTATAAAACCTTACGGATGGTCCATGTGGTTTAAAAACTTTTAACATATGGTCATTTTCGCAAACTCCGTTATCTTTTGGTCGTTAAGTAAAGGACATTTCTGTCATTTCACTACCAGAGAGACCATTTATGAAGTTTTTTCTTTTATATATATATATATATATATATATATATATATATATATATATATATATATATATATATATATATATATATGTGTGTGTGTGTGTGTGTGTGATTATTTAATATTAAAGTGCCCCCCTCTCTCTCTCTCTCTCTTCAATTTCAATTTTCATTATGTCTTCGAGCTTCATCAATCGAGCGATATAGCCCCTCGCCCTTGTCGGCTCCCTTCCTTCGCAAAGCACTTGGAGAACAACATCCGTGAGAACGCAACACTCCAGTCTGTAAAGGGAGGCTATTCCTGGAGATTGAAGATAAAAAAATATGGTGATAACTACTGCTTTGGTAATTGATGGAAGTAGGTCGTTGAAGATACCCAGATGGATTTTGGGGATTTTCTTGTCTTTTGGCTCCTTGGTCGCTCCATCTTCAAGCTCTTAATTTTCTCCTCTTCTCAACTTCTTCCAATAACAATCTCTACACCTATGAAATTATTATCGGAAACATCGAGGAAAATCAAAGTAGGAAGTGAAAGCAAATTGCTTGATAAGTTACCAGAAAGCAAATTGTTCCCGAGTGATAATCTCTGCAAGTTGTTTAATCTTGTGAGCTCTAATGGTAGTTCCCCGGAGAATGTATTGGAGCTCATATCAAGAACAGTTAAGGTGGTGATGTTGGAAAATTGTGTGGGGATTGGAGATGAAAGGTTGTTACCAGAAAATATAGTCAAAGGTTAATGATTTAACCATGGATTTGATGCCATTTTTGTCATTCCCCCAAGAATAAGAATCTGGAAGAACCCCAGAAAAATTATTGAATTGTAGATCAAGAAACATGAGGGACTTTAGTTTTGTAATCGGGACAGGAATTGAACCGGTTAAAGAATTCAAAGTAAAATTGACCTTATAAAGCTTAGAACAACTACCAAGACTTTCTGGGATTACACCCACCAAAGAATTATTACTCAAATCAATAGTTTAAAGCAATGGACATGAACCCAATACGGGAGGAATCAAACCAGTGAACTTGTTGTTAAACAATCGAGGTCCTCTGAGAATCGGAAGGAACCCTAATTCCTTCGGAATCGAACATTCAATGGCGTTATCATGGATGCTAAGCTTTCTGAGAACTTGAAACTGACCAATTTTCGGTGTGATTCGACCACCTAATCCTCGCCATGGAAGTTGAATCACGATAACTTGACCTTGAGTACATTTGATTTCTTTCAAACTTCAAGAACAAGCTCCATATCCATTATCGTTCGAGTTTTTCAAGAACTCATTTGGGTCAATGAATTCTTGTTTGAATGATTGGAGGGATTGAAAATCGGATTCTGTAGCAAAGATGGGTAGGTGGTTTTTTTAGAGAGAGAGAGAGAGAGAGAGAGAGAGAGAGAGAGAGAGAGAGAGAGAGAGAGAGAGAGAGAGAGACCTTTAATATTAAATAATCATATATATATTTTTAAATAAGTAAAACGTTATAAATTGTCCCTCTGATAGTGAAATGATATAAATGTCTTTTATTTAACGACCAAAAGCTAACGAAATTGACCGTATGTTAAAAGTTTTGAAACCACAATGATGATCCGTAAGACTTTGTAAACTAAGGACTAAACTTCAGATTTTCAGAAAACGACCATTTTGAAGTTTTGACTTTTTCTTTTTTTGTTTATTTTTTATTTTTTTATTAACCAAAAGACTAAACAAGACACCGGATAAACATTACAAGGTAAAAGCGAACGACTAATTTGCTTGTCGGTTCTTTTCGAAAATCTCTAGGTGCCCCGCGCCTGACTTACCACCTCTCTACGAAGTTCTAGAAAGTAGAAACCAACCTTCTATCAACTTCTCAAATCTTCCGCACAAAAACCTAGTCCTTTTTAATACCACATCCTATACCTTTTTTCGCATTTTCCTTCCATAATTCTACTTCAGATTAGTATCATTTATCTCTCGCACAGGGCAGTAAGTCGCTCCCTCCCTCCAACAGTTTTCTTCTTGTTATTGTTCTTTTGCATGTACAGCTTTAATTGAATGTAAGACAAAATTTGAAATTTCTGGAGTTGGGTTGTTTTTGTCTATATAATCTTTATTCTGTTTACACAAGGTTTTTTTTAATATAATCTTCAATGATTTTTTGTCACTTTACTTGTTGTATCCATTTACTCTTCCATTTATACATACTTACTACTATAGCTGCCAGGTGTTTGTTGAAAAGCCTGATTTATTTTTCTGAAACCCTTGACTATGACTATGATGATGATAAATCTTTATGCGTCTGCTATTCTTCAAAAAAATATTAATATTATAATTAAAGTAGAGATACTTGTTTGTGATAGTAATTTAATGAAACATTTCCCATGCGCTTGATCCTAACCCGTGAACTTATTCCACTAACCAAGATTCAAATCAATTGGCAGAATGAGTCAAGAACAAGTATACACTGTGGCATCTGATAGCGATACGACTGGGGACGAAAGATCATCAGCCCCTTTTCCGGAAATTGCAATTGGAATCGATATCGGTACCTCTCAATGTAGTCTTGCAGTTTGGAACGGTTCTCAGGTAGAACTTATCAGGAATACAAGAAACCAAAAACTGATGAAATCATATGTGACCTTCAGAGACGAATCCCCCGTAGGTGGAGTCAGTGATCAACTATCTCATGAATATGAAATGTTATCAGGGTCTTCTGTTTTCAACATGAAACGCTTAATTGGTCGAATCGACACCGACCCCATTGTCTCTCAAGCTAGCAAGACTTTACCTTTTCTCATCCAAACTTTGGGAATCGGTGTAAAACCATTCATTGCAGCATTGGTAAACAACATGTGGAGATCAACCACCCCAGAAGAAGTCCTTGCCATATATCTTGTAGAACTAAAAGCTTTAGCAGAAGTTGGGGTGAAAAGACCGGTGAGAAACGTTGTGTTAACTGTTCCCGCTGCATTTAGTCGGTTTCAGTTAACAAGAATCAGTCGGGCCTGTGCCATGGCTGGTCTCCATGTTGTTCGATTGATGCCTGAACCAGCTGCAGTTGCTTTGTTATATGCCCAACAGCAGCAGCTGTCTGTACATGATAGTGGTAGTGAAAAGGTTGCTCTGATATTCAACATGGGTGCGGGGTATTCGGATGTGGCTATAATTGTGACAGCTGGCGGAGTGTCGCAAATGAAGGGCTTGGCGGGTAGCACCGTAGGAGGGGAGGACTTGCTTCAAAATACGATGCACTATCTTTTACCCAATATGGAGAATCTGTTTCCGAATAAAATAAAATCAATGGGCGTTCTTCGAGTCGCAGCACAGGATGCAATCCACAAGCTGTCATCTCAATCCAAAGTCCAAATAGATATTGACCTTGGAAACGGAATAAAAATATGCAAAATCATTGATTTGGAGGAGTTTGAAGAAGCCAACAAAGAGGTTTTTGAAAAATGTGCTTCTTTGGTTACACGTTGTTTGCAGGACTCAAAGGTGAACGTAGAACATATCGATGATGTGATTCTTGTTGGCGGGTGTACCAATATCCCAAAAGTGAAGAACATGGTGATGGGTATCTGTAAAAAAAACAAAATCTACCCGGGTATCAACCCGTTGGAAGCTGCGGTTCGTGGGGCGGCACTGGAAGGAGCACTGGCGGCTGGTGTCAATGATCCTCTCGGGAGTTTAGATCTTCTAACCATTCAAGTGAACGCACACAGCATTGGGATCCGAGCCAATAGGGACAGTTTTGTACCTATTATAGCTCGGAACACCACTATGCCCGCCAGGAGGGAGGTGGTTTTTACTACCGCCCATGACCACCAGACTGAGGCCTTGATTGTGGTGTATGAGGGTGATGAGGAGGTGGTGGAAAAGAACTACCTGTTGGGGTATTTTAAGGTTGTAGGGATACCTTTGGCTCCCAGAGGGAAACCTGAAATTAATGTGTGTATGGACATTGATGCTTCGAATTTGCTGAGAGTCATGGTTGGGGTTTTAATGCCGGGAGAACAGAATCCGGTGGTTCCGCCACTTGAAGTGAGAATGCCGACTGCTGATGATGGAAATGGGTTGACTGCGGATGTTCTCAACAGATCATTTGGGTCTACTTTGGACCTGGTAACCCTTCACAACAAAATGTCCCGGTGATCGATTATACTAATTGCAGTTGTTTGTGTCATTTTTGCTTTTATCTGTTGCTCTTGTTGGTGTACAATGTTTGTGTAATAATATATAAACCTTAGTTAGTAAGTTAGTAAGGTATATATGGTTAATCATAATGTAACTGCTGCTTAATATGATTACATGTTTAGTTAACGTTATGTAACTAATTAATGATGTTTCAAGTTCATGAAATATGCTTTGTTATGCATTATGTTTGTAGGTCTACTTTGTTATGTTTCAAGTTCATCATGATTCGTGAATCATGCATGATTTATTTACATAGACATCAAGTAACAGAGCCCAAATATGGTTTAGATGGATCGTCAGTTATCCCTCGTCGTCTATTGTTCGTCTATCTTTTAGTAAGACGACTTAGATTTCTAACTAACACATATATCTGGCCTAGCGGTAATGACCATTACCGACTCTCTCATATGAGAAGTACTAGGAGACATAGGTAATGTTTAGGATTAGAATAACATTAGACTTAGATTTCTAACTAACACATATATCTGGCCTAGCGGTAATGACCATTACCGACTCTCTCATATGAGAAGTACTAGGAGACATAGGTAATGTTTAGGATTAGAATAACATTAGGATAGTTTGTTGTTTCAGAAAAAGAAAAAGTAACACATAAGCAGAGAAAATCTTGTCTTTGATCCGAATTAATTCGACGTGGACTGTACTAAAAGTTAACAAAATTTAAGAACTACCTAGAAAATTTAAAAACTGTCTTGGTTCCAAAAATTTAAAAACTACATTGGTTACAAAAATTTAAGAAGTGCCTTGTTTCCAAAAATTTAAGAACTGTCTTAGATGGGTTCCGATTTCGGTTCTAACTTTCTAAAACCACCGGTACCGGTTCTCGTCAAATGAGGCGGGTACCCCCCTAATGAGGCGGACACCCCCCTATGCTTAGGGGTGTCGAACGGGTAAAATTTTCGGGTTTCGGGTACAACGGGTCGGGTAGAATGCGTATTTTCTTAAGAAAATAATACCCGATACCCGACCTATATTGTAATTCGGGTTTTAAGAAACTAATCAACTCTGCTTAATTATTTTAAAAGCTTTTATGGGATCAACAAACAATAAATAATACTTACGTAATATTATACAAGTTAAGGTGTAGCATTTTATTTTTGACAGCTATATTTGTGTCTATCTTTCTTTAAATTTAAACAAATCATATTATAGAGAGAGAAAGACAAAGACAGAAGGAGAGAGAACCAAAAAACATACAGATCTGGCCAATATGAGCAGATTAGAGAGTAGCTGATGTTGCTTGGAGGTTGATCCGTCACTGGTCGGAGACACATAAGTTGGAAAGGAATGGATATATGTAGTGGCTAGCACTCCGGCCGTGGCGGCTACTACAACGATCAATTTTTAGAAACAAGGAAGTTAGCAATGTGTTGGCTGGTCAGAGAAACACAAGTCAGCAAGGGAGGTAGTCATTCGAAGACTCAGAATTCAATAGATATGTTTTTCGGTGCGAAAGTTGATTGAGATGAACACTCTGGTGGTGGGTATGTTATCCAACAAAAGCAAAGTGATGATTTTTAATATAGTTTTTGTATTTCTCAATAATTGATCTTGATAAGATAATAAGTTGAATGTTTGATTTGTTATTTGGTTTTTTTTATAGAGTTTCAGTTTCCTAAAAATTAGTATCCTAATTTTGTTAGAATCAATATTAAGGTTTTCAACAATTTTTTGTGCTTCTGGTTGAACTGATTTATTGGGCCTAATAATCAAATATAACTGATTTTCAGATAATTTAGAGTTAATAATATATTTGAATAATTTTTTCAATTATGTATAAATTATAATAAACCATGTGGGGCCAAAGGGGTTTAATAAACAAATAAATCCATTATATATATATATATATATATATATATATATATATATATATATATATATATATATATATATATATATATATACTCGGGTTAGGTTATTGTGTTTTAACTATCTATTGTGTGCATGTAAGATTGATTGTGGACCAATCATTTTAGGTATTTTAATAAATTAATTAATACATATTACATATTGAAGATATAATGAGTATTAATTAAATATTCAATCCTGCATGCACATAATAGATAGTAAAAACATTTGAACCTAGCTCTTTCTCTCGCTCTCTCTCTCTCTCTATATATATATATATATATATATATATATATATATATATATATATATATATATATATATATATATATAATACAAGTATTAGAATGCCAAAAATCAGGGACAACATGGCCCCTGGCCCTCTCATAGCTTTGCTCCTGGTATTACTTTTATCAAGTATCATCCATGATAGCGATCCAAGAAGTGATCTTGAAGATGTGTCATGTCCAATACTTGTTCTCCAACAAGTACCTATGAACTTGGATGCAAGCATTGCTTACTATCATTTAATGAAAGTAAACCAATCAAATTCATATTAGTCTTACCTCAAACTTTTTCCCACAACAATGACCGACTATGGACCTTATAGAATAATTACATTATTCATGGATTAAAATGCTAATCAAGAACATGACAAATATTAATTAATATCATTTCCCAATATATCAAAACAATATAATAGTTGCTATAGTGTTCTAATATCCAAAATCTAAATCCCAATTAGATCCCGTTACTAGAACAATGAAGTGTTGTTGCTCAAGTGCTACCTTCGTCCTTAGCCTATGGAAGGGCTTCATGAATGGGTCCAACTAAATTTTGACATGTGTGAATTTTTTTGAATACAATTATCTCCTTATTTAACTTTATTCCAAATGTAGTTAAATCTTCGGAGGAAATGATTGGTGTTCTGATGTGACTTAGAGTCCTTAACTAGAGTACGTTCACTTTTTGATGTGAATTTTTTTAGGGGATCTTGAATTGAAGGATTCGTTATAGTTTTTCAATAAACTTCTTCATTGAATCATATTCAGTTGTAGCTTCCAAAGCAATAATGTATTTTTATCCTATAGTAGATTGTGAAACCATATTTTACTTGAAGCTCATTCTAGAAAAACTCCTTCATTCATAATAAAGTCATAACTGTCACACCCCAAAACCACGAACCGCGGAAACGTTCAGGGGTGTAGGACGTCATGTACAGTATCACAACAGTGTAATATAATAAACAAGCAACAACATCATCCATTGCATTATAAGTAAAGTTTTATACATGTGTGTTCTTTCATTATGGTAAGACACCAAAAATATACAATCAAAATAAATGACGAGACTTGTCTGCAGCGTCTTCTCAAAACCTGTCCTCCGTATCTGTCTACTGGCGACCTGAGAATACAAGTTATTTTGAAAGAGAGTATCAGCTTTAAAGCTGGTGAGTTCATAAGTATATAAGTGTCATTGCTTTGTTTGTGAAAACCTGCTATGAATGCCATGAAAACTTTAAGTGAAAATGCTGAGGTAAGTATGAAATCCCTAGAAAAACCCTTATTTTCTATAAGTATGAAGTGTAGTCTTCTACCAAGACCCAATGTTTTGTATGTATGAAATGTAGTCTTCTACCAAGACCTGAATGTTATGTATGAATGTCGTATTTTTCCTTTGTGTAGACTAGTACTAAAAGTGCTTAGTCTAACTCATCGTTTATGTGAAAGATATCACACAATAAAGTAAACAGGAAAAATATAATCAGGTAAGTGTTAGCCGGAGGTACTGGTGCTAACAAAACGAATGTAAATGTTGACCGGAGGTACTGGGGCTAACATATTACATATAACCTAATGGACATCCGAAGATAGTCCAATTCTTCCTCTGTAGCAGCAGCAGGTGGAAGGAATGGTTAGTCCCTGTAAAGGTACTCCTAGTATAAGTATTAACCGTAGGCATCCGTAGATGTTCATTACCCACTGTTGCTAACAGATGGGTTCCGGAATGGTTAGTCCCGTACGTATATCCCGAGGTACTGTGGGATATAGGCCCATCTAGGTATCCTGAGGTACTACGGGATAGGGTCCTTTCTTAAATATTCCGAGGTACTCTGGAATATGTGGGAAGATTTACACAGAAGGTACTGATAAATCATCCTCGTAATGCGAGATACAAGTAATCATGTTAATGTATACAGATAAGTGTATCTATGGAAAGGTACTCATGTAATGCGTTTATGTAATCGTGTTCATGTATCATGCAAGTATATGTAAAGGTACTCATGTATCAGGTAAACATCTATAAGTACTCATGTATCAGGCAATGTGCTAGTATAGACTCATGAATGAATTGACTCTTGTTTGATATCTTCTGACTATCCCTATGATAGCTAACTGGAAAGTATGTTGTTGTTCAAGTATGTTTATGCAAGGTATCTAGGAGCAACAATAATATAAAGTGACTTGAAGTCATTATACAATTCAAAACTAATACTTCTATTGTCTAAGTATTTTAAGATAGAAAACCATTTCACGTGACTTCTTTTGAAATATGTGAAATCTACTGAGTGAAAACATAGTTATAAAATACATGAAACTGATTTAATAACATGTTTGTTTCTACTTGTATTCCCCCCATTAAAGCATTTAAAATCCTTTAAAACATTGATTACGGGGTATGAACTCACCTGTAGTTGGTGATTGGAATGAACTGAACGGTATCGGATGGCTAGGTGTCAAGCGAGGACTTGTGCACACACTACGATCCTAATGAACATATAATCACACATATATGCACTCAATTAGACACCAAAAACTAATTGATAATGTTTAAGACATCTTAGATATAGATAACACTTTATGTAAGTGTTTTAAGCCGTAAGGACTTCATCTAAGCTATTGTGGGACAGGGTATTTGAGTTTAGGGTTTCCAAAGGACCCCATATGAGAGTTTACTCTCCATATACCATCACACATGGAGTTTACGGTTGTAAACTCTTGATTTTACGGCCGTAAACTCCCAAACATGTGTGTTTGGTGTGTTTTGAAGTCCAATATGCTTTCTAGAATTATTCTAACCTAGTGGCTATGTTCTTGGAAGGGTTTAAGGCCTAGAAGTACTCCAAATAGGAGTTTACGGCCTAAAGGACATTTCCCCTTGGAGTTTACGGCCGTAAACTCCCTTGGGGTGATTCCTTGGTTGATTTCAAGTCTCTTGTACTAGTGGGATGTGTTCTAGACTTTTAATCTTAGCATATGAAGGCATTAGGCACCACTTAGTGCCCTTTTTAGGAGTTTACGGCCCAAGAACCATGTCTTGGCCATAAACTCACTTGTTTAAGTGATTTTGGTGTGGTTTGGTCCTTCCATTTAGTGGGTACAATTTCTTGTAAAGGGCTAGGACCTTAGGTGTCATGAAAACACCCTTTGTGACCATTTACACGGAGTTTACGGCCTAGGAGAGTTCTGGGCCGTAAACTCACTTTCTTTTGTGCCATTTGAAGTGTTTAAGACCTTAAGCTACTTGGGGAATTAATCTAGATGCAAGCCTTAAAGTCCTTTAGTCCAAAAACCACCATTTACCCCTTTGAAATGGAGTTTACGGCCTAAGAGAGTTCTGGGCCGTAAACTCCCAATCTTGGGTGGTTTTGTGTGTGATTTCATGTCCCTAATGTGTTTACCTAATGTCCTAAGGCCTTATTCTAGCATCAATGTCCGATTTGGCTTTGTTTCGGGAGTTTACCGCCCAAGAACACCTTGGGGAGTAAACTCCTAGATCTCATGATTTAGCCCACTAAATCATGTTATAAGCATCAAATATGTAATCTAACACTACTAGAAAGAGTTACTCACAATCTGGGATAAAAACCTGAAGATCTGTCAGAGAGAAAATGGCTTTTCTCTAGTTGAAATTGTGAATAATGAATTAAATAAATTCAGAAAACTATTTATAGTCCTGAAATATTTTGACAGAAAATATTTTTATTCTTGAACTTAGACTGTAACATTATGAAACTTGAAATGTCCAAATTTCACAAACTCAGGAGCATCCACTCTCCTGATATCTCCTAAAGTGTAAACCCTAAGGTATACTAACTTGTTCGGAAAAGTCAGAAAATCACTGAAATTGGACTGACTTCTATTGAATAGATATTGTTCGTACAAATGGAAATTTCGGGTTGTCACATCATCCCCCCGTTAGAAGGAATTTCGTCCCGAAATTAGAATGTAAGCAATTAAGAAATTACAAATAACTAAGCAAAAAGGTGAGGGTATTTCAGTTTCATCTGATCCTCACGTTCCCAAGTGAATTCCGGTCCACGCTTTGCGTTCCAGTGCACCTTCACTATCGGGATACGGCTCTGCTTTGTTCGCTTGACCTCTCGGTTCATGATTTCTACTGGTTCCTCCACGAAGTTGAGGCTCTCGTTGATCTCGATCTCGTCGAGTGGAATAACAAGAGTCTCGTCAGATAGGCACTTTTTCAAGTTTGACACGTGGAAGGTAGGATGTACTTTACTGAGTTCTTTCGGTAGATTGAGCTTGTAAGCCACAGGGCCGATTCTCGCGAGAATCTCGAAAGGCCCTATGTATCTTGGATTGAGCTTCCCACGCTTTCCAAAGCGTATCAAGCCCTTCCAGGGTGAGACTTTCAGTAGGACTCGGTCGCCCACCTGGAACTCCAATGGTTTCCTACGCTTGTCGGCGTAGCTTTTCTGTCGGTCTCTACAGGCTTTTAGTTGTTCACGAATTTGAATGATCTTCTCTGTCGTTTCCCGAATGATCTCCGGACCCGTGAGAGTGCTTTCGAGAACGCGTCCCTTAGCTAACTGGGTATCACCCACTTCAGCCCAGCACAGAGGGGATCTGCACTTCTGGCCATAGAGGGCCTCGAATGGAGCTGCCTTGATGCTCGTGTGATAACTATTGTTGTAGGAGAATTCAACAAGGGGTAAATGAGTATCCCAAGCTTTTCCAAAGTCTATCACACAGGCGCGCAACATATCTTCTAAGGTTTGGATAGTTCTCTCACTTTGCCCGTCGGTCTGTGGATGGTAGGCTGTACTCATGTCCAGCCTAGTTCCTAGAGAATTTTGTAATGACTGCCAGAACCTCGAAGTGAATCTACTATCTCGGTCTGAGATGATAGATAAAGGAACACCGTGCAGTCTTACAATCTCCTTAATGTAAGTCCTGGTAAGTTTCTCCATCTTGTCTGTTTCCTTGATCGGTAGGAAGTGTGCAGACTTGGTCAGTCTATCGACGATAACCCATATGGAATCAAGTCCACCCGTCGTCTTGGGCAACTTGGTTATGAAGTCCATAGTGATCCGCTCCCACTTCCATTCTGGTATTTCCGGTTGTTGTAGAAGACCGGAGGGTTTCTGGTATTCGACCTTGACCTTTGCGCAAGTAAGGCATTTACTCACGAAGGTAGCAATATCTGCTTTCATGTTAGGCCACCAGTATAGCTTTTTAAGATCCAGATACATCTTATCTGAACCCGGGTGGACGGAATACCGAGTGTTGTGAGCTTCCGTCATGACCAAGTCTCTGAAGCCACCGTGTTTCGGTGTCCAGATCCGATCCATGAGGTATAAGGCTCCGCCACCCCTGACTTCCAAGTTCTTATCCATCCCTCTGAGGGATTCACCCGCCACGTTTTCAGGTTTCAAAGCGTCGAGCTGAGCCTCCTTTATTTGTGTGGACAAGTGCGAATGGATGGTTAGAGTCAAAGATTTGACTCTACGACTAGTATATTCTTTCCGAATTAGGGCGTCGGCTACTACATTGGCTTTACCCGGATGATAACGAATTTCGCATTCGTAATCACTAAGTAGCTCGACCCACCGTCGTTGTCTCATGTTGAGCTCTTTCTGGTCGAAAATGTGCTGTAGACTCTTATGGTCTGTAAAGATCGTGCTTTTGGTACCGTATAGGTAGTGTCGCCAGATCTTCAGAGCAAACACAACCGCTCCTAGCTCGAGATCGTGGGTTGTGTAGTTAACCTCATGTGTCTTCAGCTGTCTCGAGGCATAGGCGATGACTTTACCTCGCTGCATCAGAACACATCTGAGTCCTTGATTGGATGCATCGCAATAGACAATGAAGTCTTCTATTCCTTCGGGAAGGGATAGTATCGGGGCGGTGCACAAGGCTTGTTTGAGCATTTGGAACGCTCTTTCCTGTTTCTCCTCCCAGTCGAAGGTCACGCCTTTCTGGGTCAGGGCCGTAAACTCCCAAACATGTGTGTTTGGTGTGTTTTGAAGTCCAATATGCTTTCTAGAATTATTCTAACCTAGTGGCTATGTTCTTGGAAGTGTTTAAGGCCTAGAATTACTCCAAATAGGAGTTTACGGCCTAAAGGACATTTCCCCTTGGAGTTTACGGCCGTAAACTCCCTTGGGGTGATTCCTTTGTTGATTTCAAGTCTCTTGTACTAGTGGGATGTGTTCTAGACTTTTAATCCTAGCATATGAAGGCATTAGGCACCACTTAGTGCCCTTTTTAGGAGTTTACGGCCCAAGAACCATGTCTTGGCCATAAACTCACTTGTTTAAGTGATTTTGGTGTGGTTTGGTCCTTCCATTTAGTGGGTACAATTTCTTGTAAAGGGCTAGGACCTTAGGTGTCATGAAAACACCCTTTGTGACCATTTACATGGAGTTTACGGCCTAGGAGAGTTCTGGGCCGTAAACTCACTTTCTTTTGTGCCATTTGAAGTGTTTAAGACCTTAAGCTACTTGGGGAATTAATCTAGATGCAAGCCTTAAAGTCCTTTAGTCCAAAAACCACCATTTACCCCTTTGAAATGGAGTTTACGGCCTAAGAGAGTTCTGGGCCGTAAACTCCCAATCTTGGGTGGTTTTGTGTGTGATTTCATGTCCCTAATGTGTTTACCTAATGTCCTAAGGCCTTATTCTAGCATCAATGTCTGATTTGGCTTTGTTTCGGGAGTTTACCGCCCAAGAACACCTTGGGGAGTAAACTCCTAGATCTCATGATTTAGCCCACTAAATCATGTTATAAGCATCAAATATGTAATCTAACACTACTAGAAAGAGTTACTCACAATCTGGGATAAAAACCCGAAGATCTGTCAGAGAGAAAATGGCTTTTCTCTAGTTGGAATTGTGAATAATGAATTAAATAAATTCAGAAAACTATTTATAGTCCTGAAATATTTTGACAGAAAATATTTTTATTCTTGAACTTAGACTGTAACATTATGAAACTTGAAATGTCCAAATTTCACAAACTCAGGAGCATCCACTCTCCTGATATCTCCTAAAGTGTAAACCCTAAGGTACACTAACTTGTTCGGAAAAGTCAGAAAATCACTGAAATTGGACTGACTTCTATTGAATAGATATTCTTCGTACAAATGGAAATTTCGGGATGTCACAATAACCCTATTGTAATTGACAATTATCTTAATATGTTTTTGTTAGGAAATCTGACGATATTTGTCAAGACTCTGAAGAAATATGATGACACTTGCCAAGTTCTGATGGCCCTTGTAAGGAAGTATTGAAAATAACACACGAAACGAAAAGCACACAAAGACACAATATTTACGTTGTTTGGTTAAGGTAACCTACGTCCATGGGCAGGAGGGGAGTATTCTTTATTCAAAGAGTTCTCAAATAGAGGTTACAAGTACTTTTACAGATATTCGCCTAACACACTAGAATTCAACATACAAAATGACCTAGCATGCGTCCCTATTTATACTTAAGGGATCAGACCTAAAACCCTAATGGGCCAAGCCCATTTGTCCATAGACCTATTAAAGGTGACAACCAATCATATTCTACCATTCATCTTCTAAAACATTCATCTATTGTTATATAACCCATGAGCATCAACAATACACATGATGGAGTACCTTGAGCCATAGTGGTACAATGAATATTAGTGCCCTAACATCCATCATGGTGGCACAACATTGTGTATTCCTTGAGCATCACCAACTTCTGAGCATCATAGAGGACTTCATAGCATACGTACCAATAGGGTCATTATGGCACATCAAAGGAATCAAGATGGCCCATGATGGCGCAACATCTCATCCACATGGTGCAACTTCTCCTCCATGGCGCAACTTCCCTTCATGTTGGTGCAACATGTCTACAAGATAGCACAACATCATCTTCTTGGCACAACATCTCTTCAATATGGCACAACTTCTTCCCATTTGGCGTAACATGCACCCAAATGGCGCAACTCCTTCCTTCAAGGCGCAACATCCTTAAGGATGTTTAACACCCGCATATTCGGGCTAGTCAATTTAGAGATAACAAGCGTTAAAAATGAATTTTAATAGAAGATTATTTAGGATAAATAATCTTAACCAAATTCAAAGTATATGTGACAAGGATGTTGTAGATATATAAAGAACTCTAAAATCTGACTTCATATGAAGAAGTTATGCTTCTTCGAAGTTTCATGATTAAACCGGCACCACTCTACGTATCGTAGTAGTTGTTAAAAGTGAGATGTCACACCCCAAAATCAAGAACGAGGGAAATGTTCTGGGGTGGAGGACATCATGTAAAGTATCACAACAGTGAAAAGTAGTAAACAAGCAACAACATCATCCATTACATTAATAGTAAAATTTTAATACATGTGTGTTCTTTTCTAGACTAAGACACCATAATAAGTAATCAAAATAAAAGACGAGTCTTGACTGCTCCATCTTCTCAAAACCTGGTCATCGTACCTGTCTACTGGTGACCTGCGAATACAAGTTATTTTGAAAGCATATATCAGCATAAAGCTGGTGAATTCATAAGTATTTTAGTGTCGTTGATTTGTAAAACTGTAAAGAAAAGACTTGTAGATGGTTGATGAAAAAGTTTGTATAAGTATGAAAAACCCTAGAAAATCCCATATTTCCTACTAGTATAAAAAGTAGTCTTCTACAAGACCCGACAGTTTTTGAAGGTTGGCTTCTCTGTATGAATGAAATTTTTTCCCATGTACAACTATTATTATCAAAATATAGTCTACCTCATCATTTATGTGAATGTGTCACAAGATAAAAGTAATAGGGAAAATTATATAATCATTGAAATCGTATCCTTTTGTCTGGGATAAACACGACATGGTAACTCGCCGAACAGTACAACCGAGGACATCCGTCGATGTGCAGTTTCCCACTGTAGCTAACAGCCAGGTGTAGAATGGTCAGTCCCGTATAGTATGTAGTAGTATCTCTTTATATAGTATGTAATAGTATCTCTTCATATAGTATGTATCAGTATCTATTCATATAGTATGTAATAGTATCTCTTCATATAGTATGTAATGGTATCTCTTCATATAGTACGTAATAGTATCTACTCAGATAGTATGTAATAGTATCTCTTCATATAGCATGTAATATATTTGTACAGACTCATGAATGAATTGACTCTTGTGTGATCCCTTGTACTAGGAATAGTAAGTAGTATACCTTTAAACTATACCTATTATAGTTTACTAGTAATGTATGTATATGAATTAACGAATGTATGCCTTTGCTACCCAAAGGTGCTGAACTGATTGATAGAACTTTTATGTCTACATATGTATACATAATATGTAATTAATATTTAGACGACATTCGGACAAATAACTGATACCCTAAGGCCACATCCAAACAAGGAAAAGGAATTAAAGCGAGTTCGCAGTCCTAAGTCCTTTAAACATTACTTACATAATTATACATATATAGGCATGCATTTGACAATATAAAAGTTTGAAAAGTAGTTTTGTAAAACATTTGAAGAATTTAATAATAAAATCGATGACTTGATGTCAATTTATAAACCGGTTTAAAAGCAGTTTGTTTGATATAAACAGTTTAAAGTATACGAAATCCTTTGTCTGAAATACAGTTTGAAATACATGGAAACCTTTGTTTGAAACACAGTTGTAAGTTGTAACAAGTTTGAAAGGAAAGATACAGTATGTAAGACAGTTTGATAAAGAGTTTAACATGTAAAAACGTTTGAGAAAGTCATTTAGAAGTAGTATGCATGGTAAAACAGCTAAAAGCGTAGTAAATCCATTTGTGTACTAGTTATTAATCACATGTGATTGATATAATAACTAGTATGATTCAAGTTGTATTCCCCCCATAAATGCATTCAAAAACATTTAAAAGGTTAATTAAGGGGTATGAACTCACCTGTAGTGAGTGGTTTGGATGAACGGATGGTATAGGATGCTAAGTGTCAAATGAAGACTTGAGCACACACACAGATCCTATTTAACATATATTGACACATATATGTATCCAATTAGTCAATTAACAACTAATTAATCAAATAAAGACACCCTAAAACATGGATAACACTTTGATTCAAGTGCTAGGAGTACATTAGGGTTGCATCTAAGGGGTGTAGGACCTCTCAAAGGAGTTTATGGTCCAAATGGTAACAACTCATGAGTTTACGGCTCATGGTCATTTCCCCATGAGTTTACGGCCATAAACTCATGGTATTAAGTACCATTTTGTGTTTTGAGGTCTTATAAGTCATAAAGAAATATCCTTACTTCAAGTCCAAGCCTTAGAAAGCATTAGTGGCACAATTGCACCACTTTTTAGAGTTTACAGCCCATGGACCATTCCTCATGAGTTTACGACCGTAAACTCTATGTGTTCTTGATCTCTTTGATGTTTAAGGTCCTAAACACTTCAAGTAAGTGATCTAGACTAGTATCCAAGGCTAAGGAAGGGACTAGGGCTCAATTTGCGCCATCTATTAGGGTTTATGGCTCAAGAACATGTCTCGGCCGTAAACACCTTTTGATCTTGTGTTTCTTTGTGTTTTCTAGTTGAATAAGAAGTTGAAGTAGCCTTATAACACACTAGGGTGAGAATACTTACAATAAAGGAGCTTGAAAGGGTGTTTAACGTCCAAGAACACTAGTGTGGATTCTTGGTGTTTCTTGAACATCTAAACAAACATGATAAGACAGTTTGATAAAGAGTTTAACATGTAAAAACGTTTGAGAAAGTCATTTAGAAGTAGTATGCATGGTAAAACAGCTAAAAGCGTAGTAAATCCATTTGTGTACTAGTTATTAATCACATGTGATTGATATAATAACTAGTATGATTCAAGTTGTATTCCCCCCATAAATGCATTCAAAAACATTTAAAAGGTTAATTAAGGGGTATGAACTCACCTGTAGTGAGTGGTTTGGATGAACGGATGGTATAGGATGCTAAGTGTCAAATGAAGACTTGAGCACACACACAGATCCTATTTAACATATATTGACACATATATGTATCCAATTAGTCAATTAACAACTAATTAATCAAATAAAGACACCCTAAAACATGGATAACACTTTGATTCAAGTGCTAGGAGTACATTAGGGTTGCATCTAAGGGGTGTAGGACCTCTCAAAGGAGTTTATGGTCCAAATGGTAACAACTCATGAGTTTACGGCTCATGGTCATTTCCCCATGAGTTTACGGCCATAAACTCATGGTATTAAGTACCATTTTGTGTTTTGAGGTCTTATAAGTCATAAAGAAATATCCTTACTTCAAGTCCAAGCCTTAGAAAGCATTAGTGGCACAATTGCACCACTTTTTAGAGTTTACAGCCCATGGACCATTCCTCATGAGTTTACGACCGTAAACTCTATGTGTTCTTGATCTCTTTGATGTTTAAGGTCCTAAACACTTCAAGTAAGTGATCTAGACTAGTATCCAAGGCTAAGGAAGGGACTAGGGCTCAATTTGCGCCATCTATTAGGGTTTATGGCTCAAGAACATGTCTCGGCCGTAAACACCTTTTGATCTTGTGTTTCTTTGTGTTTTCTAGTTGAATAAGAAGTTGAAGTAGCCTTATAACACACTAGGGTGAGAATACTTACAATAAAGGAGCTTGAAAGGGTGTTTAACGTCCAAGAACACTAGTGTGGATTCTTGGTGTTTCTTGAACATCTAAACAAACATGATTTTCATGGATGAAATCAATGAATGAAGCTAGTTAATAAGGTGTATCAACTAATCAAGGGATAGAATACTTACACCTTTGATGATCTAAGGATGGAATGTGGATGATACTTGAGAGCAAACCCGAGTTCTAGGCTTGAAATGGCAAGAATGAATAAAAAATAGCTAAGTTTTTCTTATATAGGCACGGTGTTTACGGCCCCATGAGTTTACGGCTGTAAACTCATGGTCTCATGGCCATAAACTCCTCATTTGAGTGTTTAAAGCTTGATTGGTGGTTTGGAACCCTAGTTGACCCATTCTAGAATTTGATCCTTTGATGTATTAAAGATCAGGATGCTCAAACGGACTCTAAACTGTGCTAAAAGTTAGTAGGAGTAAGTTTGACTTTCAATGAAGTGTTTGACTATACATGATAGGAAAATTTCGGGTTTTCACAACATCCCCCCGTTAGAGGGAATATCGTCCCGAAATTCAGATTTGAAAGTGAATACTCATGAATTATGAGAAGGACAAGTACTTCTATTCCATCTGCATCTCGTGTCTTGATCGACGGGAAGGTCTTAGTTCGGCTTTTAAGTTTAGTCTCATGGCCGCACGATCACTTGTAGTCTTGAGCAGTCTCCGTCCTGAAGTTCATATCAGAAGTCATATTTGGTTCATCAATCACAGCTTTGTGTATACGAGTCGTATATAATTAAGATTGAAAAGACAGTTGAATAAATGATTCTTCTTTAAGATCACATCTAAACAAGGAAAAGAAATTAAAGCGGAATCATCAATTCTAAGTCTGTAGAACCTTGATTATATACCACCCTTGCGTATACTTTCTTCCGTGATAGATCAACCGTATGGGTCTTCGGGTTGAGCTTGACGTACTATACGAATGGTACTCCGGAGAGGTTTGCTAAGGTTATTTCGGGAATGCTACGAAACAAAACGCACTCTACGCATGAGTACTTCAGAGTTCTGGAATGACGGATTCTTTAGAACTTTGATACGGGGAAAAGAATTTCACACGAAACTGGCACTGTGAGGATCGAATTGACTCTAGTTATATGATAACATCGGACTCACTTAGAAATAAAGGCATTAGACTAGGTCATAGAGGTGTAACAAAAACAATACGGTGCAATCTATGAAAGAGTTTTCTATACTTTAGTTTCATCTATGATACTACAGCTGCGAACAAGGTATACTGCAAAAAGCCAGTACATGCAGCACGAGAGTCCCTAACACTGATGGAATCTCGCAAAAGATGACTCTAGTTGCACTAGTTTTTAAGAGTTTAGGAGTCTAACATAAACGTTACCAAGCATACTAGAATTTTTAACGTGGGTCCGGAATAGTCTCTCCAGTGGCGGTGATCATTAGAATCTTTCCGTCTGCACCAACATTAGCTGTACCTGGGCAGTTTCTTTTGTAGTGACCCATCTCGCGACATCCGTAGCAAGCTTCGCTTACACCAGCACCGGGAATTTGAGTGATCGGCCTTGCTGGAGTCTTGCAGAAACGGGCAGTGTGCTCCTTTCTGTTGCAGTTAGAGCACTGCAATTCACGGCAAGGTCTATTGTGATGGAAACTGCATTTGTTGCACTTGGGGAGATTACCAGCGTAAGGCTTATCTGGTAAGGGATTAGCAAGTATAGTGACAACATTAACCGTAACTAGCTGTTGTTTCTTTGAGGATTCTTGTGAGGAATTGTCTTTCCTCTTATTCTAACCCTGCTTCCTGTTGTTGTCGTTGTTTCCCTTTTGTTGATCTGGTGCAGCAATCATTGAACCCTTATAGTTTCCATGGTCAATAATAGATTGTGCTAGTTCTTTGGCACTTTCAAAAGTATCAGGCCTTGATGCTAACACACTTGACTGAATTTGGGGAGACAGTCCCTAAATATACCTCTCTATTTTCTTACTCTCAGGAGCAACCATATCCGGGCACAGAATTGCCAGATCACAAAATCTACTCGTATAGGCTGATATATTAGTACCAACCATTCTAAGATTCAAGAGTTCTTGCTCGCGTTTTTGAATTTATCCTCGTGGACAGTACTCTCTCATCAGCATGATTTTTAAGTTCTCCTAGCTTATCAAATTTGCCACTATTAGAGTCAGTGACTTAACGTGTCCATTCCACCAAGTTAAAGCCCTGTCCGAAAAGGTACAAGTAGCAAACTTGACCTTTTTGTTCTCTGGGCAGACGCATATTTCAAAGACTGCTTCTGTCTTTTCTATCCACTAGCTTAAAATCATAACCCCTCTAGTTCCATTGAAATTCCTCGGTTTGGCATTTGTAAAATCCTTGTAGGTGCGTTCTCGGGGGTGCCCATTACTTTCACCATGGTTTGAAAGAGGTGCACCAATTCCCGATTCACTAGGGACAAGAGTATTGATGAGCGACATGGTAGCCGCTATGGCCGCCGTGACAGCTGCTTGGAACATAGCAGCGTCGAATTGAGGATGTGGATGTGGTATTGGTGCTTCGTCGCCATTGTTATGTCTTGGGTTTCTACGAGGCGGCATTTTTCAACTATAAGTTGAAAAGATAAAGACAATGATAAGAACCCAATAGTATAGAAAATGAAAGTGTTCCATGAACTAAATCGCCAAAGTTCAACAACAGATGATAGTATGAATTCTATAGAGTCCTAATGATAGAAGAATGAAAGTGTTTGAACAAGGTTTGTCGGGAACCTATCCGACTGTCAATATCATTGATATTCACGATGTAATAAGTTTGGGGAAAATTGACCTTGTAGAAGGTCTTACATCATATCAGGAGCAGAAAAGTTTTGACAGCATAAAGGCCTAACTAATAGGACTTACGGTACTGGGGTAGATACATAGATAAGTGCTACATAGGGCATAGATAGGGAAAACGATTCCTTATAACAAGGAAGGAAAGATAAAGCATCTCCTACTAGTGACGATCATCCCTCTGGTGAACCCTTAGTTCAACCAGTTGACGTTCCATATCAAGCATGTATCTTTCGTACACCCTTTGGCGTACTCGGAGCTCCATGACTTCAGCTCGAGTTTCAGCTAGTGCTTGCAGGAGGGCCTCATGGTCTCTCCCAGACCTCCCACGAGCATCTTCAAGATGGGCGGTACGGATGGTATGCATTCTTGCATTGGCATCAACCTTTGTGATGCAATGGAGAGTTGTCCTGCCCTGGATTTCGTTTCGGCCAACCCTGCGGACCAAGATTGGCAGAACCCCTGTCTGCTGAGCTTCCCTCGCTCAGGTTATAGAAACTTCGGTCTTCGTTGAACAGCATGGGCTGATCTTGCTCTTCGCTCCATGTCTCCAAGCATTCTACCCAAGGGAGCGTCGGGCCTTGAAAAGCCGGACGAGGGTTAGGATTTGGGTTGGGAGCCACCGGGGGTAGGTTCTCAACCTCGGGCTCGGAGTTAGCTCCATCCGAAAAGCTTTCAACATGGTGATCATCCAAAGGGATTGGATGATCATCTTCTGGCTCTTCTCCAAACCATCCAACATTGCCTTCGTTCGGGAAATACAGGTCGCCATGGGGATGGGGTCCAACCATGTTATCTACGCGAGAAATGGGGATAAAGAAATAATTACTAGACGTACTGTGACATCCCCAAAATCACGGCCAAAAAAGACCGGTTTGTTTATGCTTTGTTTAAAAATCAGAGTAACATTTTAAATAAAAGTGTTGCAAAATTTGTCCCAAAACAAAATATGGTAAAGATTTATCAAAAGCATTTCCATAGAAATGTATTTCATTAGAAGAATTGGGATGTCATGTTCGTACATATCAAAAGCATAAACAGTACAATATAAGCCTTACTACATTATTTCATATCTACAGGCCTATATCCATAATCCCTCATCCAAACATCATATCTATGCTCAAGCGCCACTACCTGTAATACATAAAACTGAGTGGGTCAGGCTTGGGAGCCTGGTGAGCACATAGGGTTTTCAACCCACAATAAATAAGTTTATTAATTTCATCAATCAACAATAACCTGATTACCCATTCCCGTTATCCTCACTTTACGTCCCTAAACACCTATCATAAGGGACCTAGCCTAAGGATCATCATCGGGACGGACACTACTGCTAAGGGGATTCCTCAACAATAAATGTCCTAAAGGCAACCATGTGGGGGATGGAGTACACCGGTGAACACATCGTTCACAAACACCTACAGGTTGCGAGCCTGCTAGTGTTCCATTGGACTGTCTAGAAGAGTCTGTGGTTGTCATCCATATTCTGCTAGATGACAGAATCAACAACATCAACATCGAGGCCTCTCATCATTTTATCACACATCACCTATTACATCTACCCATGTTCTATCCCAACATTTTCGTAGATATAAAATACATATGCAGTTTAAATCATTGAAAACATGTATAACAATGTTCATCCAGCATAGATAGCAAGTATTCAGATAATATGCACACATAGCACGTAATTTATATAAAATACTTCATATCTATGTGTAAGCTGAAAGTAACTATGCACTCACCTAAAAGGTGGTGACTCAGCACTCGGACAGCGCTTCGATACTCTCAAAACGATTTTCCTTCGATAAAACCTAGTATCGATACCACTAGGGTTTAGTCTAACGATAACCGTGACAAATTAATTGTCTGACTATTATTATTATATAAGCATTAATAACACTTAATATAACTCATAATAATAGCCCAAATAATTATTTTAAGGACCTAATAACATTCCTATAATTATTTGAAAGCTATATTAAAAACTGCGTAAGCGTAGCTCACTTACAGCGAATTTTATCCAAAACCGGAACTTAATTGAAGCAGCGTTTTGAAACCGAAAGACTCCTTTTTCTCGGGACTCTGGGAGCCTCGAGGCTTCCCTAGGGTGCTAGGGGTTTTTTTAGGGTTTAGGGGGGGGGGTTGGGGTTGTAGAGAGAGGAAGAAACTAGAGAGAGAAGTGAAAAAGGTGTGAAAAATGGAGCTGCCTTCGGCCCTTTATTTAGTCTGCGAGGCCTCAGTACACTGGGCGTACCTCGGACCTACGCTGGGCGTAATGGCTCGGATAAGGCCTCCAGCTGTCTCGCACATGGCTCGTTCTCGGAGTGGATAAGAGCGAAGGTATGCGGGGCGTACAGACTTCGGACGCGTGGCGCAAGCGAGGCAACGTGTCATCATCCGAAGCGAGGACCGTGTTCAGCAAGCGACGGTCAGGATTAAGCCATGTCATCGGATTTGCAACAGACTTCGCAATTTTATGCTTCAACTTTAAAAATTTGTAACTTTCGCATACGAGCTCCGTTGTCGACGTTCTTTATATCCACGCGAAGGTGGGAACGTACTCTACAACTTTCGTTTAGACTTTGTCGGCTAATTTTGAATCGATTTTAAATTTTATATTATTAACAGACCGGGACAGGATGGGTCCGTTAAATCCTCATAACTTCTTCATCTGACATCCGTCGCCCATCTTTTTCTCGTTACGCTACTTTTAACGAGATCTTCGATTCTCGTTTAGGTCATGTCGGCTAAAAATTGCTCGATCTAATATTCGAATTTCGGGTTGTACACTACTAATCCGAAACTTCGAAAAATCATAACTTCTTCATATGAAGTCAGATTTGGGCGTTCTTTTTATCGATGTTCTTAGTTTAACATATTCTACGAATTTTGTTTAGATCGCTAAGGCTAAATCTCGCTCTATCGTAAATTCACTATTTACGCTTTCCGGTATCGTGTCGTTTCTGTTGCGAAACTTCGATAGGTCATAACTTCTTCGTTATAACTCGGATTTCGGCGTTCCTTATATCCCCGGAATCCTTGTTTCGACCATTACAACTTTATGTAAAGATATCGGGCTTATCTCACACTTTAATTTTGACGCTTATTTTTATTCTTTATTAATTATACATTTATAATTAAATAATAAACACATAAACACACATAATTCACATAATACTCAAATATTTCATCTTTATTACTTCAAAAAGAGTTAAAATAGTTGACCTAGACTATTACATTGACAAATATGCTTAGCCCTGAAACCCGAGTGTTACAATTCTCTCCCCCTTAGGATGATTCCGTCCCGGAATCATGCATCAGCAAACAGATGTGGATAGCGACTCATCATGTCATCCTCTGTTTCCCAAGTGAGATTCGGACCATTCAAATGTTTCCATCAAACTAGCACTAAGTCGACCATCTTGCGTCGTAACTTCTTAGTCTTACGGTCAACAATTGCCTCGGGCTCTTCGATCAGCCTCTTATTCTCATCCATCCTTAACTCTGAGATTGGAATTATGTCGGGAACATCTCCCGTGAATTTCCTCAAATAACACACATGGAAGGTGTTATGAATACCATTGAGTTCTTCGGGCAATTCCAGCTTGTAAGCTTGGTTCCCAATCTTCTGAAGAACTTTGAACGGTCCAATAAACCTTGGACTCAACTTTCCTCATTTCCCAAATCGTATAAGTCACTTCCACAGTGAGACTTTAAGCAAAACGGAATCCCCAACTTTGAAGGTTATCGGTCGTCTTTTCTTGTCAGCATAGCTCTTCTGACGATCCTGGGCCGCTAACATTCTTTCCCTAATCACCTTCAACTTCTCAGTAGTCTCATGGACTATCTCGGGGCCCATAAATTGCTTCTCTCCTGCTTCAAGCCAACAAGACGGCGTACGGCACTTTTGTCCATACAAGGCTTGGTAAGGTGGCATCTTGACGCTCGAGTGAAAACTATTGTTGTAGGAGAATTCTACCAGAGGTAAGTGCTCGTCCCAATTCCCTTGGAATTTGAGGGTACATGCTCTCAGCATATCTTCTAGTGTCTGAATCGTTCTTTCGCTCTGACCATCAGTTTGCGGATGGTAAGCCGTACTGAAACATAATTTCGTACCCAATTCCTCTTGCAGACTCCTCCAAAACCTCGACGTGACACGACTCTCACGATCTGACACAATCGTAAGAGGGACACTGTGAAGTCTTACAATTTCCTTCACGTAAGCATTTGCGAGCTTATCCATAGACCACTTCTCGTTGGCTGCTATGAAGTGTGCACTCTTGGTGAAACGATCCATGACTACCCAAATCATGTCGTGTCCGCTCTTCGTCCAGGGCAGTTTAGTCACAAAATCCATGGTGATGTCTTCCCATTTACCCATGGGTACAGGTAAAGGTTCTAAACTCCCATACGGTTTTTGTTGTTGTGCCTTAACTCTTGCACATGTCACGCACTCGGCCACATACTTCACAACATCGAGCTTCATCGTCGGCCACCAGTAGTAGGGTTTTAGGTCCCTATACATTTTAGTGCTACCGGGATGAATTGAGTACATGGTCTCGTGTGCTTCTTCCATCAGAAGGTTTCTTATTCCTCTCATCTTAGGTACCCAAATTCGATCTTGGAATACCTTCAGTCCTCGACTGTTTGTACCGAACACTAACGTTCTTCCCAAACGTTCTTCCTTTCGGTCATTCTTCTCTAAAGCTTCTTCTTGAGCTTTCCTGATACTTTCCACAATTGTCGAGACGACTTCAATTCTTAACGCTCTTGGCCTTTTCCTTTCAAGATTGAATTTCCGTCTGAGAGCATCAGCAACAACATTTGCTTTACCTAGGTGGTAAAGTATCTCACAGTCGTAGTCCTTGAGTAGTTCTAGCCAGCGTCGTTGCCTCATGTTCAACTCCTTCTGATTAAAGAGATACTGGAGACTCTTATGATCAGTGAAGAGCTTGCACTTCGTGTCGTAGAGGTACTGCCTCCATATCTTTAAGGCAAATACTACCGCTGCCAACTCCAGATCATGAGTGGGGTAGTTCTTTTCGTGCTCTTTCAATTGTCGAGATGCGTATGCTATCACCTTTTCTCTTTGGGTCAGAGCACAACCCAACCCGACTCCAGAAGCGTCACTATAAACCGCGAAATCTTCAACTCCATCGGGTAGAGAAAGTATCAGTGCTTCACATAACTTCTTCTTTAGCTTCATGAATGCCTCATCGTGTTTCTCACTCCATGTATACGTAGCTCCTTTATGGGTCAAAGCTGTTAATGGAGCGACTATTGAAGAAAAGCCTTGGATAAATCGTCGATAATATCCGGATAATCCTAGAAAGCTTCGAATCTCCGTGGGACTCTTCGGACGTTCCCACTTCATTACAGCTTCAATTTTTGCGGGGTCAACCATTATCCCTTCTTGGTTAACCATGTGACCCAAGAACTGGACTTCTTGTATCCAAAAGTCGCATTTGGAGAAATATCGTAAAGCTTCTCCTTCTTCAATACTTCCAACACTTCTCGTAGATTCTTGCCATGCTCCTCTTGGCTTTTCGAGTAGATGAGAATGTCGTCGATGAACACTATCACGGATTTATCAAGGAATGGCTTACAAACCCTATTCATCAAATCCATGAATGCTGCTGGAGCATTGGTTAGTCTGAACGACATAACCAAGAACTCGTAGTGTCCATATCTCGTTCTGAATGCAGCCTTCTCAATATCTTGTTCTCTTACCTTCAGCTGATGATATCCTGACCTAATATCGATCTTTGTGTGTGGAATAGTGTCTAAGGCTGCAACTATATTAGGCAAGTATTTGAACCGGTTGTGCATGGTCCTTTTGGGTTGCCTTCACCATAGCAACTTGACAGGATGATTTATAATGAGAGAAGGAATATTATTAATATATTATAAGAATAATATAAGGAATAATAATATTAGTATTTGATTAATATAAGTCATAAATTATTTAGGAATTAATTTGGTGACTTAAAGAGATTAATTAAATAAAGGGGTATAAACTGTCAATTGTATGATAGTTGGACTTTGGGCTATAAATCCCTTAAGGATAATAGTGGATGATTTCTAGGGCTTAGGATAAGCTTAGAATTCGTCCAAGGGCTTATCTATTAGGGTATTGGATTGCTTAGGGCCTAAGTTATCCAATTAGGGTTTAAGGGTGAAACCCTAGGAGCCTTACAAGTATAAAAGGACCCCAAGGGTTAAGGAAATCGGCACTTGTGCTTTAGAAAGAAACCCTGGCCGATTTCTCTTCCCTCTCCTCTCTCTCAAATCATCCCCTTGCTAGTTGGTGTTTGTAAGCCATTAGAGGAGTGACAATTGACTCTAAAGCTCCAAGAACAAGAAGATCAAGCAAGTGATTCAAGGTAAACTTTTAATTTCTGATCATATTGTTATTATACTCTATTAGCCATAAGAAGTCTTAGATTCAATGTATGTTCAATTAGAGAAACCTAGATCCAAGCATTAGGGTTGCATGTGCACATAGGAATGTTCATATGGCTAAAACCCATCAGTGGTATCAGAGCTTAGATTGGTTTCTATTGAATTGATGCATTGATTGCTTGTTTGTTGCTTAAAAAATCATTTTTTTGTCCTCTGCCTGATGAACTCGGCGAGTCCCATGGTAGTACTCGGAGAGTAGGCTCAACTCGGCTAGTCCATCTGGGTACTCGGCAAGTTCGAGCGTCAGAAAGAGCAATCTTCGGGATTTCTTGCTGTTTATCTTTGTGATACTTGCCTTAATGATATTAGATTAATATAAATCCGATTTTACGATATATATGAGTATATTCTTGACCTAATTGAAGATATTTATCAATTAATAAAATATTTATTTCCTTATGTGATAATTGATTAATTATTTTAATTAAATTGGTAAATTGTTTTGCAAGATATCATTAAATAAATCAAATATGGATAATTATATGATTAATTGTTAATTTAGATTATTTGTTATTTGATCCTCCATGTTTTGAAAAGTTTAAAACTTGCCCTTAAGTTTTGAAATTTATGTTTTGTGATTAAAAGTTTAATTTAGATAGTTTAAATTTCAAACCCTAGAATTTTACAAGTTTAAAATTCAACCCTATACTAATATAATATTACAAGATTAATATATATATATATATATATATATATATGTATAATTAAATTCTAGTCTTACCGTTAGTAGGCCTCATTCACGAAGCCGGTCTATAAGGTGGGTATAACGTTACTGCCTATAAAATGACGCTTCATGGGTGTACACTCACACCCACCGCTTGCTTGATCGGTGGAGGGTCCTTAGCCGAACGGGTAGGATAGGGCAACCTCATCTCTTCATTAAAAGTATAATATGAAATACAAAGTAACTACATGTTTTTCAAAATTTCCCAATCTTAGTTACTTTAGGAAAAGTGAATTGATGCAATCCCATGAAATTACACTTTGCACCCTTGCGAAGAAGTTAGTGGAGCGTGTGTGGTTTACCGGCACACTAATTGGTTCTATGAAAAGGTGGCAAAGGGTGATTCATTGTTTATCATAGTTCGATGGAGCGTGTGTGGTTTACCGGCACATCGAATAGGTGATCGTTACAATGAAGGCACCATGTGAATTTACATGGTAATTCACACCCGCTTTGTGATCCTCGGTATCCCAGTCACAAACGAGAGGGGCATATCGAGATTTAAACATGCCATTGAAAAGTTTCAATGAATCTCATCCAAACCTAGGAATTCTCAATACATTTAGAACTTAAAGTTATGTTTTTGTGGTGGAGAATTAGTGAATCGTCATTCACTTACCTTCAAATTGTTTGCATGTTAGATTACGACATCCCTTTTCTAATATGTAAATATTGTTGTTGGATCCTAGCCCTAATTTTTCTTATTGGGTGATAATTAGGGATTCATATTCTAATCTATCTTTGTCCTTTCTATTTGTAGATGTCGAACGCAAGCAACGATGCTACTAGTTCATTCATATTGATGAGCCTTTGTCAAAAAGTGACTTTTGATGGGACGAACTTTAGCGAATGGATAAGATACATTCACACAATTGCTCGCTATGAGGACAAGGAGTATGTCCTAGATGAGAGGCTCGAGAAAATTAACCCAGAAATCGCTACTCCGGCTGAAATGACTACTTTTGAAACTCATGAACGTGATGCAACGAAGGTACATTGCATCATGATAGCCACCATGAATGCCGAATTCCAAAAGTCCTATGAGGACATGTATCCATACGAAATGCACCAAGACTTGTTGGAGAGATACCACGAAAACGTGAGGCAAGAGCGTTACGAGATTTTCACTAACATGATTTCCGCCAAAATAGGTCATGGAGAATCTCTTACCGTGCACCTGCAAAAGATGCAAAGGTATGTCGACCGTCTTCGCAAGTAGAATGTTGACTTTGGGGAAGACTTGGCGATCGACATGGTGCTTCACTCTTTGCCTCCGTGTTACAATCAATTTAGGATGACCTACCACATGAACAAAGAAGAGGTCACCCTAAGTAAGATCCAAGGTCTCCTTAGGGTTGCTGAAAGCAACCTAAATGACAAGTTTGTTGCACCCACTCCCAATCCACCCGCTGCTCCTGTTTTGGCCATTGGGCAAGGGAGAGGCAATTAGAGGAAGGCTCCGTCTAAGAGCCACCGCAAGGGAAAGTACCGAGATGGTTCCTCTTCTAGTGGGACCAAAGTTGATCCTGCTAAACCCTGTCCTAACCCTAAGGAGGCAGAGTGCCATCATTGCCATAAAATAGGGCATTGGAAGCAAAGCTGCCCAGACTACCTGCAAGCCATCAGGAAAGGAAAGATCAAGCCATCTTTCGTAGGTATATATACAATTAAATCTAATGACTCATCTCATGCTATTTCTTGGGTCCTTGATACCGGTTGTGGTTACCACATTTGTTCTGATTTGCAGGGACTAAGAAGAAATAGGGATGTGGAGCATGGAAGAATAAATCTAATCATGGGGAACAGAAGATCGTCGCCTGTGACCAAGATTGGAGTGTATTCTTTAGTGCTTAGGAATGGTTTATGTTTAGATTTGAACAATTGTTGCTATTCGCCAGAAATGGCCAGAAACATCATTTCATTTCATGGTTTGTTTAGACAAGGTTTTAGATTTTCTTTTAATAATGAGAATGGTTCTATTCTTGCTTATCTAAATAGTATCTTATATTTTGAAGCAATACCGTGTAATGGAATTTATGAAACTGTTATGATTGTAGATAACTTAGGAAATGATGTTTTATGCATAGATTCTTCCAATGGTGTGGATAGAGCATCCTTATGGCATTGTCGTCTTGGACATGTCAACAAGAAGCGCATAGCCCAACTCCAAAAGGAGGGAGTGTTGGAGTCATTCGACCTTAGGGAAGATGACACATGCGAGTCTTGTTTGCTTGGAAAGATGACTAAGTCACCCTTCACAAGTACGTGTGAAAGGGGTGAGGGTCTATTGGACCTAATACATACCGATGTATGTGAACCATTTAGATCAACCACGAAGGATGGGAACCGCTTCTATGTGACTTTTACCGATGACTACAGTAGATATGGGTATATCTACTTAATCAAGCAAAAGTCAGAAACTTTTGAAAAGTTCAAAGAGTTCAAGAATGAAGTGGAGAATCAATTGGGCAGGAAAACCAAGATGCTTCGATCCGATCGAGGAGGAGAGTACCTAAGTCTTCAATTCCACGACTATCTCAAGGAGTGTGGAATAGTTTCACAATTGACGCCACCTAGGACACCGCAGTTGAATGGTGTGGCAGAAAGGCGTAATCGAACCTTGTTAGACATGGTTTGCTCTATGATGAGTCGTGCTTCACTACCTATCTCTTTTTGGGGGTATGCCTTAGAGACTGCCACCCATATCCTTAACCGAGTCCCTACTAAGAAGGTTTCCAAAACACCTCACGAGATGTGGACAGGGAAAGCTCCCTCGTTGGCACATATCAAGGTTTGGGGTTGCGAGGCTTTCGTAAGACAAGATACTCACGACAAGCTCGAACCTCGTAGGGAGCGATGTATTTTCATCGGCTACCCGCAGAAATCCTTTGGATATCTCTTCTATAGACCGATGGACAATGTTGTCTTTGTCGCGAGGAGAGGAGTTTTCCGAGAGCGAGAACTCATAAGCCATGGAGACAGTGGGAGGCAAATCGAGCTTGAAGAGATTCAAGAGTCGATAGATGAAGGAACCTCTACCACTGGGACTCAACCCAAGGAGGAAACTCTGGTTGAACCGATTGACGAGTCCTTACCTCTTAGACGTTCCGAAAGAGTTAGAGTTCAACCCCAGTTTTATGGTTTTCATATTACTATCGAAGGGGATACGTATATTAGTGATGGTACACTAATAAATCTAGATGAACCTAATAGCTATAAGGAAGCCATGGCAGGCCCGAAGTCTGTGAAATGGAAAGAGGCAATGGACAGCGAGACCCAGTCCATGTATGACAACCAAGTTTGGAATTTGGTTGATAATGTGCCCGGACGTAAGAGCGTTGGGTGCAAATGGATCTTCAAGAAGAAGACCGACGTGGATGGAAAAGTACACACATATAAGGCGCGATTGGTTGCGAAGGGATTTACTCAAAGTCCCGGAGTTGACTCTGATGAGACCTTCTCACCAGTTGTGAAGATAAAGTCTATTAGAGTGATCCTAGCCATTGCCGCATTTCATGATTATGAGATTTGGCAAATGGATATCAAGACCGCATTCCTTAATGGGAAGTTGGCTGAGGATGTTTACATGGCTCAGCCAGAGGGGTTTGTGGATCCGAAGCATCTGAATAGAGTGTGTAAGCTTGAGAAGTCCATTTAAGGACTTAAACAAGCGTCTCGCAGATGGAATCTTTGCTTCGATGAGAAAGTCAAAGAGTTTGGATTTGTACGAAGCGAAGATGAATCATGTGTATATGTCAAAGCTAGTGGGAGTATAGTAAGCTTCCTCGTTCTGTATGTCGACGACATACTACTTATAGGAAACGACGTCCCGACTCTGCAGGAAGTTAAGTCCTGGCTTGGGAAGTGCTTCGCTATGAAGGACCTCGGAGAGGCTTCCTATATTTTAGGAATAAGGATAGTGAGAGAACGAAGTAAGAGACTAATAGGACTTAGTCAGAACACTTAGTTAGATAAGGTACTAAAACGTTTTAGTATGGAAAACTCGAAGAAGGGAGAATTACCGATACAAAGTAATGCCAAATTGAGTAAGACTCAATGTCCGAGTACCGAAGCTGAAATAGAAGAAATGAGCCGAGTACCATACGCTTCCGCAGTTGGCTCAATCATGTATGCTATGACTTGTACTCGCCCTGATGTAGCCTTTGCTTTGAGCATGGTTCGCAGATATCAAGGGAACCCTGGCAAAGCCCATTGGATTGCGGTTAAGAATATCCTTAAGTACCTTCGAAGGACAAAGGAATGGTTCTTAGTCCTCGAAGGGAGTGATGACTTGAAGGTGCGAGGGTATAGTGATGCCAGCTTTCAGACCAATAGGGACAATTACCGTTCGCATTCGGGCTGGGTCTTTACCCTGAATGGAGGAGTAGTGACTTAGAAAAGTTCCAAGCAGGAAACCGTAGCTGATTCAACGTGCGAATCAGAGTACATTGCAGCGAGCGAAGCGTCGAAGGAGGCAATATGGTTAAAGAACTTCATCGGTGATCTTGGAGTTGTACCTGCCATAAAGGAGCCCATGGAGATTTTCTGTGATAATGAAGGAGCGGTTGCCTTGACCAAGGAACCGAGAGATCATGGTAGATCTCGACATATCGACAGAAAATATCACTTTATTAGACATCGTGTAGAAGAAGGACAAGTCGTAGTGAAGAGGATATCATTAGAAGATAACCCAGCAGATCCGCTTACGAAGGGACTGAGTAGGGTTAAGCACTTGCAGCATGCTAGGAGTATTAGGATGAAGGATGATATTAGTATAGATTAGATAGTAGTAGACACGTGTAATAGATAAATGTAATTAACATTTGATGATTAAATAAAAGAGTATTATTTATGAGTAATGTTACTGTCTTATGTTAATTGTTTAACTATTGTTTCATTTTACATGTTTTGACTTCCAGAATAATTGAGTTTATTAAGAATAATCGAATTGTTCAAATTGTCCACAATCGTTCATATGTTGGAAGTAGGTATGATTGAAGATTGTCATGAATTGGTGTGTAGATTGTCTAACTGATATTTGACATAGCAAAAGTTTGCTGCAACGTTCATGAGTGCTTATGAACTAGTTTTGAGCATTGGAACAAACTCGCGCTTGCTGGAATCACCTTATGGAATGTGATAAAAAGGGTGATCCCAAGACGATAATATCATATAGTCTTAAAACCAAGATATATGGTTTGTTATTTGTTAATTGGTTGTACATTGATAATGTGAAACCGCATCAGTAACTTGATGTTATAAAATGCATTGTTGTGTATAGTTGATTAATGAATAAGTAAATGCATATAATTCGTAGTTTATCTGTTACTTTTATCCTAAGAAGGTAAAAGCGATATCTCGGCCGCTTGATGATTTGATATGTGTCGGGCCTGGTCAGAACTGAATTGATGTGTTCGATTAAGTTCTATGTCAAATAAATCGGAGATCGAGAAACCAAATGCTAGACAAATTAGTTCCATAGAATTGTCAGCATGATATCTAAACAGAGGACTGTACGATCCCTTATCTGAAGGACAAGATTGATTAGATCATAGTTTGACAGCGTCTTTGAGAGCTACGATTGCTAATCAGAATATACTTGTATATAGTTACTAGACTTATCCAAGTGGGAGACTGTTGGAATAGTGTCTAAGGCTGCAACTATATTGGGCAAGTATTTGACCCGGTTGTGCATGGTCCTTTTGGGTTGCCTTCACCATAGCAACTTGACAGGATGATTTATAATGAGAGAAGGAATATTATTAATATACTATAAGAATAATATAAGGAATAATAATATTAGTATTTGATTAATATAAGTCATAAATTAATTAGGAATTAATTTGGTGACTTAAAGAGATTAATTAAATAAAGGGGTATACACTGTCAATTGTATGATAGTTGGACTTTGGGCTATAAATCCCTTAAGGATAATAGTGGATGATTTCTAGGGCTTAGGATAAGCTTAGAATTCATCCAAGGGCTTATATATTAGGGTATTGGATTGCTTAGGGCCTAAGTTATCCAATTAGGGTTTAAGGGTGAAACCCTAGGAGCCTTACAAGTATAAAAGGACCCCAAGGGTTAAGGAAATCGGCACTTGTGCTTTAGAAAGAAACCCTGGCCGATTTCTCTTCCCTCTCCTCTCTCTCAAATCATCACCTTGCTAGTTGGTGTTTGTAAGCCATTAGAGGAGTGACAATTGTGACTCTAAAGCTCCAAGAACAAGAAGATCAAGCAAGTGATTCAAGGTAAACTTCTAATTTCTGATTTCATATTGTTATTATACTCTATTAGCCATAAGAAGTCTTGGATTCAATGTATGTTCAATTAGAGAAACCTAGATCCAAGCATTAGGGTTGCATGTGAACATAGGAATGTTCATATGGCTACAATCCATCACTTTGAGAAGTAGCTCGAACCTTGCAGTTGATCGAATAGGTCATATATCCTCGACAATGGATACTTGTTCTTTACCATTTCCTGATTCAACTCTTGGTAGTCTATACACATTCTCATACTTCCGTACTTCTTCTTCACGAATAACATCGGAGCTCCCCAGGGTGATGAACTAGTTCAAATGAAACCGTTGTCCAACAGCTCCTGAAGTTGCGTCATGAGCTCCTTCATCTCCGTCGGTGCTAATCGGTAAGGTGCTTTTGCTATCGGTGTTGTTCCTGGTAACAAGTCTATACGAAACTCCACTTGTCTATCAGGTGGTAATCTGGGAAGATCTTCGGGAAAGACTTCCAGATAATCACACACAACCGGTATATTCTGCACCTCTTTCTTCTCCTTCTTAGCATCGATTACGAATGCCAATTACGAAGCACATCCTTTGGACAAAGATTTCCTGGCTTTCATCAGGGAGATGATTCCAGAATTCACTCTGCGTTTGTCCCCGTACACCATAAATGATTCTTTTCCAGGTAGGTTTACCCTTACTATTTTCTTTCGGCATTAAATCTCAGCATCGTTGGCGCTAAGCCAATCCATACCCAAAACGATGTCGAAACCGTTTAACTCTATGGGTAATAGCTCTTCGTGGAATTCGTTTCCGTTTAGGTCAATGACGATGTTCCAAATACGATTACTAACAGGTAAGAACTTGCCACTGGCAACTTCTACAATCAGGGCATTATCTAGTTTTTTTTACAGGCAATGCTAATTTCCCACCAAATTTATGCGACACAAAGGAGTAGTTGGCTCCGGAATCAAATAGTATATTGTAGGCAAACCATTTACAAGAAAGGTACCTGAAGCGACGTCTGCTGCCTCCTTCGCAGCCTCGAGCGTCATCTGGAAGGCTCTCGCCTTCGGCTTCGGTGGTATGTTGGGTCTTCCTGCCTCCTTTTTCTTCGGGCAGTCCTTCAAAATGTGCCCTTCTTCATTACACCCATAACAGGCCTTCTGGTTGAGGGTGCATTCATTGGCATAGTGCCCAGGCTTTCCGCATTTGAAACAAGTGACCCCTCCGTCACACTTCCCATAGTGCTTCTTCTTGCACTTATCACACCACTTCGCTTCTGATCCTCCTCCTCTCGAACCAGACTTCGAGAATCTACTCTTCTTGTTGGACTTCGAGGATCCATCGAACTTCCGTTTCTCACCAACCTCAGCCCTTTCCAGACCTCTTTCCTTTTGTTGGGTCTCCACGTTCTTAGCTGCTCAAACAACTGATTTCAGAGTGGTTTCCATCTTGATTGTTGGGCCAAAGTCAGTCGACAGTCCGTTTGTGAACTTCTCAATTTTGGAAAGTTTGGTTGGCACTAGGTATGGGAACAACTTCATCTTTTCCGTGAATGCAATAGCATAGTCATCGATGCTCATCCTCCCCTTCTTCAAATTTTGGAACTCATTGTTCAGATCAATCAGGTCTATCTCTGAACAGTATTGCGCCTTCAGTTGTTCCAATAACTCATCCCATGACATTTTCAGTGCTTCTCCTCGTGGCATTGTATCTGCCAATAGCTTCCACCAGCTCAAGACTCCAGTTTTCAATTGTCTCATAGCGAAGACATTCTTCTGCTTCTCGCTGCAGTCGCAGCTCTCAAACACCATCTCCATCTCGGAGATCTAGTCCATAATCTCAACAGGCTTTGGGCTTCCTGAGAGACATGGTGGCTTCGCACCCAAGAAATTTTTGTACATCCGCCCATCCTTATTGTTTCTCCTTTCTGGGCCATCCCTTTGCTCACCTTGAGTCCATACTTGACTCACTTGGCGGCTGTAGTTCCCTTCCTCAGATTGCTCAGGAACTGGCTCCGTCGGTTCAACATGTATGGTAGGTTCGTCCCTATTTTCATGAAGCATCCGACTCATTTCTTCCCTTTGTTCAGCTAGCATAGCCTGAGTCATGGCTTGAACTCCAACCATGGTAACTGGCTCAGGTGCAACTTCTTCAACAACATGTATTTGCTGAACCACTGGGGGTTGGTTCCTATCTCTATTTGCGTTCACGTTTCCGCTACGGGTCCTTGCCATCTTGATCTATACACCGAATAAGGTGAATTTAGATCTTTATTTAGGATAGACGTTTAAATCGTCCTTATCACTCCGAAACGTTTGCATGCTAGTTCTAATGTTGTATTCGTACGTTTAGAATCCTAAACACATAAGGTTTACAGATCCGGTCGGCAACAGACCATAGATCCAAACAAACAATAGCATGTCAGGCACAAAGCATTTAGCACATAAAAGCATTTTAGGCATAATTCCTAAACTAAGTTAGTGCTCACACCTCACAATCATCGCTTAGCATTTTAAGTTTAAGTCTAGAAATCTTACAAATTCCTAGTTCGCTTAAACTAATGCTCTGATACCAACTGTAACATCCCCAAAATCACGGCCAGAAAAGACCGGTTTGTTTATGCTTTGCTTAAAAATCAGAGTAACATTTTAAATAAAAGTGTTGCGGAATTTGTCCCAAAACAAAATATGATAAAGATTTATCAAAAAGCATTTCCATAGAAATGTATTTCATTAGAAGACTTGGGATGTCATGTTCGTACAGATCAAAAGCATAAACAATACAATATAAGCCTTACTACATTATTTCATATCTACAGGCCTATATCCGTAATACATACAACTGAGTGGGTCAGGCTTGGGAGCCTCGTGAGTAGAAAGGGTTTTCAACCCACAATAAATAAGTTTATTAATTTCATCAATCAACAATAACACGATTACCCGTTCCCGTTATCCTCACTTTATGTCCCTAAACATCTATCATAAGGGACCTAGCCTAAGGATCATCATCGGGACGGACACTACTTCTAAGGGGATTCCTCAGCAATAAATGTCCTAAAGGCAACCATGTGGGGGATGGAGTACACCGGTGAACACATCGTTCGCAAGCACCTACAGGTTGCGAGCCTGCTAGTGTTCCACTAGACTGTCTAGAAGAGTCTGTGGTTGTCATCCATACTCCGCTAGATGACAGAATCAACAACATCAACATAGAGGCTTCTCATCATTTTATCACACATCACCTATTACATCTGATGGGTTTTGAGAATTCTAACACTTCCTAAGTGTACATGCAACCCTAATAACCTTGGATCTATGTTTGTCTAATTATCATGTAAAGTTGATTTCCAAGGCTATGATCCTATCTAGCATACATGGGGAACAATTTTGACTTAAATAATAGATAGAATTACATACCTTGTTGTTGTAAATGTTCCTTGAAACCTTGTGAGCCTAGCACCCCAAGTGTGATGCCTCAAATGCTTCCCACAACACCAAATGCTATGGAGTAAACTTGGAGAGAAAGTATAACACACTAAAATCGGCCAAGCCCTCTAGTAGTCCAATTTTGGGAGAACACATGAGCTTTATATAGTGTTGACATATCTAGGGTTACACCATGTAAACCCTAATGTGTCATGACTTTTCCCTGACCCATGGGTTTGTAACTCCCATGGAGCCTCCATGGAGCATCCAATGGGTTTAACCCAACTTGATTATCCATGGAGCCTCTTAGCCCACTATATAAATTATGGATGATTTACATAATCAACCCATATATTCAATTAGTTATCTTTTGATCACTTAATTAATTCTAAGATTAATTCTTGATCAAACTAATTAAATAATATTATTAATATATTAGAACTTATAATATATTAATAACCACAAGTGTTATTTCTCTCATTTAGTCTATCCAATTGCATGGTGCCATGCAACCCAAATGGACCATGCCGGGTCGGTTCAAGTACATACCTGAAATAGTTTTGGACTTAGACACCTTATCCAATAGTCTCCCACTTGGATAAGTCTAATAACTATAACTGCAAGTATGACTTCAGGAACCGATCGGCAATCGTAGCTCTTTCAAGGTTTCTCGAAACTAAGAAGATGATGGTACGCCATTTCAGATAAGGGATCATATAATCCTCTGTTCTAGATATCAGCCGGACAAATACATAGAACATAGTCTTGCTTATTGCCCAACAGTTTGTTTCCCGATTTCTGATTTGTTTGACAAAGAACTTAATTGAACACATCAACTTAGTTCTGACCGGGCCCGGTACGTGGGTCAAAACAAAATCATCGAGGGGCCCAACTATCAGCTTCTAATCCAAGAAGGAACATATAAACTTCGACTCATATGCTTGTTCTACTACTTGTTAAATTACACACAAACGCACGTTTTATAACATCGAGTTACCAATGCGGTTTCGCACGTTCAATGTATAACTAACTCATAGTTAACAAGTCATATCTCTAGGTTTGAAGACTTATATGGTATTACCGTCTCGCGATCACTTGAGATAAATTCCATGTAGTGATACCAGCGAGCGTGGGTTGAATCCAATACTCAGAACTTATGAGCAATCATGAGTGTTGAGGCCATGTCCAACATCTTAGACCTCTACAACAACCTCATGACAGTCTTACTTCATATCTACTTCCAACATATGACTGACTGTGGATAATTTGAATAATATGTAAAACAACATGAATATTCTGGAAGTCAAAACATGCAAAAGAAATAATAGTAAACGATTTACAAAAGATAGTAACACTTTACTCATAAATAAACACAACTCTTATTCATCATCAAATGTCAATTACATTTTACAAATTTCAAAGTTATCTAACTACTAAGACTAATATCATCCTTCATCCCTATGCTTCTAGCATGTTGAAGATGCTTAACCCTACCCAGTCCTTTCGTGAGGGGATCTGCCGTGTTTTCATCCGATGATACCCTCTTTGCCACGAAAAGTCCGTCTTCTATACAATGTCTGATGAAATGATATTTTCTATCAATGTGTCTGGATCTCCCATGATCCCTTGGTTCCTTTGCTAAGGCAACTACACTTTCACTGTCACAGAAAATCTCTATAGGCTTTGATATAGCTGGTACAACTCCAAGGTCTCCAATGAAGTTATTTAGCCACATAGCCTCTTTTGCCGCTTCGCTTGCCCCTATATACTCTGATTCGCAAGTTGAATCAGCCACTGTCTCCTGCTTGGAACTCTTCCAAGAAATTGCTCCTCCGTTTAAGATAAAGACCCAGCCCGACTGAGAGCGGAAATTATCCCTATCAGTCTGGAAGCTAGCATCACTATACCCTACAACTCTCAAGTCATAACTCCCACCGAGGCTAAGGACCCAGTCCTTAGTCCTCCGTAGGTACTTGAGGATATTCTTTACCGCAGTACAGTGTGCCTTGCCAGGATTCCCCTAATACCTGCTAACCATGCTCAAGGAAAAGGCTACATCAGGTCGAGTACAAGTCATAACATTCATGATCGAGCCTACAGTCGAAGCAAAAGGTATCCGACTCATTTCTGCTATCTCATTCTCAATACTCGGGCTCTGAGTCTTACTCAGTCTGGTGTTACTCTGGATGGGTAACTCTCCTTTCTTGGAATCTTGCATGCTGAATATCTTCAGCACCTTATCCAAGTATGTACTCTGACTAAGTCCAATTAGTCTTTTACTCCAGTTTCTCAAAATCCTTATCCCTAGAATATAGGCAGCTTCTCCTAGGTCCTTCATAGAGAAACACTGCCCAAGCCAGGACTTAACTTCCTGCAGAGTTGGGATGTCATTTCCTATAAGTAGTATGTCATCCACATACAGTACCAAAAAGCTAACTATACTCCCACTAGCCTTGACATATACACAAGATTCATCTTCACACCTAGAAAACCCAAATTCCTTGACTTTATCATCAAAGCAAAGATTCCATCTACGAGGTGCTTGCTTTAATCCATAGATGGATTTCTCAAGCTTACACACTCTACTAGGGTACTCTGTGCTGACAAAACCCTCTAGCTGATTCATTTAAACATCCTCAACCAATTTTCCGTTAAGGAAAGCGGTTTTGACATCCATTTGCCATATTTCATAGTCATGAAATGCAGCTATGGCTAGCAATACCCTAATAGACTTAATCTTGGCTACTGGTGAAAAGGTTTCATCATAATCAACTCCAAGAGTTTGAGAGAAGCCCTTTGCTACCAGTCGTGCCTTATAAGTGTGTACATTACCATACATGTCGGTCTTCTTCTTGAAGATCCATTTGCACCATACAGTCTTACGACCTGGTACATTCTCAACCAAGTCCCAGACCTGATTGTCATACATGGATTGTATCTCGCTATCCATTGCCTCTTTCCATTTAGCAGACTCAGGGCCTGCCATGGCTTCCGCGTAGCTGTTAGGTTCATCCAGACCTACTAGTGTCTCATTACTAATAAGTGTCTCACCTTCCGCAGTAATATGGAAACCATAGTAATGCTCAGGTACATTCCTAACCCTTGTGGAACGCCTCAGAGCTACAACTGGAGGTTTAATTGGATCAACAGGACGTTCCTCCTCAAGTTGACTGCTAGGGTTTGAGGTTCCTTCACCACTTGACTCTTGAAGTTCTTCAAGGTCAATTAGCCTCCCACTGTCTCCTTGGCTTATGAACTCTCTCTCTCTCGAAAGACAACCCTCCTTGCTACAAAGACCACATTCTCACTCGGTCTGTAGAAGAGGTAACCAAAGGATTTTTTGTGACAACCCGATATTTCGAGTCAATGTAATGTAAAACCGATCAAATTTAGGTCAAAATGTAACCTTCCTAAAATCTTATTCGGATTAAATAAAGTAATAGGAATCATATCAAGGTTTGCGTACATAAAAAGAACGTCCAAATCTGACCTCGGATGAGGAAGTTATGAATTTTTGAAGAAATTCCTTAAACACGTCATTTTAATAAATAAATAATAAAAATAATTTCGGAATTTGCCAGCGGAATCTAAACGAAAGTTGTAGATCATGGTCTCACCTTCGCGTGGATATAAAGAACGTCAAAAACGGAGTTCGTATGAGAGAGATATGAATTTTTGAAGTTTATTTAAAATAAATAAGAATTTAATTATAAATTCCCGGTAATATCCGAAGGGGAGTCATCGGATTGGACCGAAGTACGCCCTGCGTACCTTCGTACGCCCCGCGTACTGAGATCGAGGGTCTCGGATCGTCCACGTCGCGCTATCCGAAGAATCTAACCCGTCCGACCCGTCCGAAGCTCCGACCCGTCCGACCCGACGTCCCATCCGACCCGGCGTCCCATCCGACCCGCGTACCCAGCAACCCGTCCCATCCGAACCGAGGCAGTCGAGGCTTCGGTCATGCATGACGTACGCGTACGCGCTGCGTACGAGCGTACGCCCCGCGTTCGGAGGCGGTTCAGCCTTCCTATAAATAGGATGCGAGGCTTTCCGAAAATGTTGCTCATTTCTCTCCTCTCTCTCACAACTTTGTCTCGTTTTCCGTGCCCGTTATAACCCGAAGCTCTAGTCTTTTTGCTCAAGTCCCGAGGGTCGATTTTACTCCCGAGATTCCCGAGAATCCAGAGAAAAATCCGTTTCCTGAGACGAAACTCTGCCCGGTTTTCCATCTCGCTTTCTTCAATCAATCAAGTGAGTTTCATACCCCTTAATCAACCTGTTAAATATTCTAAATGCTTTTATATGCTTTCAAAAGGGGGGGGGGGATACAAGTTAAATACTTATAGTTATTGTTTCAACCACATGTGATTGTACTAATCACATGTGATTAATAACTAGGGAAATCAGTGGTTTTATCACTATTCAAACTATCTATCAAACTGTTTTACTTCTAAATGTTTTCCAAACCCATTTACTTTTCGAATTTACACTGCAACTGTGATTTAAACAAATGTTCCTTATACTTAATCTGTTTTTAATCAAATCTACGCCTTCAAATTGTTTTATAGATTGACATCAAGTCAACCTTTCTTTAATAAAATATACTTATGTTTCAAATGTCTTATAAACACTTATTTATGTTTTTATTTTACAAATTGCATGCCCATATATGTATAGACGTATAAATAATGTTTAAAGGGCTTAGGAAGGCTATCCACCTTGTTTCCTTTTCCTCGATTTGGATGTGGTCTGATAGGATTTCGGGTGACCATCCGAAGGTCGTTTCCATATTAATTATATATCAAATATACATATATAGACATAAAAGTACTTCCATAATCATACGTACTAAACACATTGTTAACAAGTTACCATCGGGGTAACACAGAATCATACTATTACAACTGCTAGATCAATGAGTCAGTTCATTCATGAGTCTATACTAGGAAGAGAATATATACAACTATACTACGAGAACATATACAACTATACTAGAACAAGAAACATTTCATCACACATGCAAGAACACGATAGCAAATGTGATCCACTGTATCGGAGCATGCCTTAAATGTCATGGCCCAAGTTGTAGCCAGAATTCTCTTGGAGGGAGAGCGTTGAGTTTGCGTATAGATCTATACTGGATTGACTATCCTACACCTTGCTGCTAGCTACAGCCGGACCTGCAGGTCTGCGGGTGCCAAACGTCATTCCGTTATTACGACCGTTCTTTATGTCGTTGTTATCAGTCGATAGTATGGTGCAATTATCACATTATACCTTAATATAAATCCGGTTTAAGGTAGTAGTAATTAGTACAACAGTAGTTCTTATTATACAAAACTACAGTACTACAATGATTTACCCATTACATATTTTGGTGATAATCTCACTTAAGCATTAATGTACAAACTATATTTTATCAAATGATAGTTATACTTGGGTAATCACACACTTTTACTACAGACGAGTTTACAAAACTGATAAGCCTTGGTAGAAGGTTACTTTTATAGAAAATATAGGATTTTCTGAGAGATTCAAACTTTTGCAAATACTTTTAAACATTTATTTACATTTTTACAAACTTATACTTTGGGACAAGTTCAAACGTTTTTGACAATGAACATTGACACTAAAGCACTTATGAACTCACCAGCTTAATGCTGATAAACTTTTTCAAAATAACTTGTATTCTCAGGTCATCAGTAGACAGGTACCGATGCCAGCTTTTGAGATGATGGAGCGTACTCAAGACTCATCATTTTATTATTTTGATTTACGTTATATTTTTGGTGTCTAAAACTGTACAAAACACGCATGTATTAAATTTATATATTTAATGCAATGGATGATGTTGTTTGCCTATTTACATTTACTGTGTTGTGATTACCTTACATGACGTCCTCCGCCCCAGAACGTTTCCGCCGTTCTTGGTTTTGGGGTGTGACAGATTGGTATCAGAGCATTGTTTATAGTGAATTTGTAACAACTCAAATTTTTCAAACAAATTTTTCAATTTTAAAACATAACTGTTTCCATTAAAACAAGGCATAAATAGTTTAATTATTCAGTCAATACAATTATTCAAAATCCCAAGATCATAAAAACAATCTTCAGTGTGTATCGATCATGCCGGCGCCTTCCCACGGTCCTCGCTAGTACCTGAAATACATGCACAACAACTGTAAGCATAAATGCTTAGTGAGTTCCCCAATATACAACTTACGCACATACGCCTTTCCAGGCCCGACCTTTCGGTCCATGTGTCTCAGGGGACTTCCGTCCCTGCTGGGTAAACCTTCCGGCCTTACCAACGCCGACCTTCCGGTCCATCACACATCATATCGCCTTCCGGCCCATAACATAATGCCTTCCGGCCCATAATATAATCGCCTTCCGGCCCACAACATACATAGCACATATAACAAATAACTTACCACATATAGCATACATATCACATATCATATCCGACCTTCCGGTCACACAGTCAACCCTTCCGGGTACAGTATAGTGAGAAGACTCACCTCGTATATGCTGAAAGCTAGCAACTCCTGAAATGACTCGTACACAACCGACGAGCTACAACCTCCCTATAACATTACATAACTCATTAATACTTATCTCATCTAAGTGTGACTATCCCTAAGAAGTCAGACTTAGGTCAACTCTGGTCAACGGTCAACGGTCAGCTCGACCGGACTCGGCGAGTACCATGGCGACTCGGCGAGTCTAGTTGCCTTCACCAATTCCTGCATGATCCCTCTCTACTCGTCGAGTATCCCTCTTGACTCGACGAGGTCCTCGTGGAAGAATCGCGGGGCCACCCCGACTCTACTCGTCGAGCCTGAAGAACAAACTCGGCGAGTCCCAGTGAATCTTCAAGCTACTCGCCGAGTCTGATCATCCGACTCGGCGAGTCTACGCCATGCAGTCGATCGAACTGCTTCCTGGGATACATATATACTCGAATATACAAACATGGGACCTTCTGGACCTCTAAGGGTCCTACTACAAGGTTATGAACGTTGAATAACAACACCACAATCCATCTAGACTCCAAATGGGTTCCATAAACCCTAAATTTATAAACACATCAAACAACAGAAGGGAATCCGAAATGTTACCTGGAATATGTCTTCTCTGTGTCTCCAAACCGCAGAACTCGAATCCCTTGCTGTTCCTTTAGCCTAACCCCTCTCCTCCTTGCCCAACAATTTCCTTCAAGCCCTAATATCCTCCACTCTTGCTCTAGATGCCCACAGCCGTTTAGGGTTCCTCTCAATCGACTAAAGACTGAAAATGACGGCCTAAAAGAGCATTAAATACGATCCAAAACTGAACGGTTAGGGTTTCTGCTGAACAGCGTCGACTCGCCGAGTCCATATCTGGACTCGTCGAGTCCAGTCGCGGACCCGCGACCAAGTCTGCGATCCTACTCGGCGAGTCTAGGCTCCAACTCGCCGAGTCCCCTCTTAAACCACCCCAAAAACATAATTTTAATAATACCTGAGATTCCGGGCTGTTACAGAATTGAGTATATCAACCCATAAAAGATATACTAAACTATAAACCCATTAGGGATTAAACTCTGACCAAGAGTCTATACTTTAAATAATAAAATATTTAACTAAGTATACTAGTCTGCATTCATACTAAAATAAGTGTCACAATGACAAGAACAAAAGTATTACGATTGTTAAATATCACAAGTGAGCTCGGGGATGTATGGTCAGTCCTGGGAATGGCATAGCCTGATCAACTATGCTGATCCTAGGAGTGGTTAGCACATGCCTTAGAATGGTTGTGATAGGTTAGCAAGTCTAAAAACTTACCAACAATACCACAAGAAGATCAATAGAATTTAAACTTAAAATACTATAGGAGTATTTTGCGCTACTAGTTACACGTATACTATATTCTTATACCTCTATTCTCGCATAGATCTTGATGGCTAGATATCCATCATGGCGACCCGTACTTTCCCAAATGAAGGCAATGCCGGGTGGATCGATGAAGAGCCAAAGTTGATCATCCAATCCCTTTGGATGATCACCTCGCAGAAGGCTTTTCAGATGGGTCCGACTCCGAGCCTGAAGTCAACAACCTACCGATTGTAGGTCAAGCCCCGAACAACAACCCTCGACCAGCGTTTCCAGGTCCTACACCCATGTGGGCAAACAACCTGAACCGCTGAAGTAATGATCAGGGACAACCCTTACCATACTTTGGGGACCGAACCTTTTACGACGTCAGCGATGGTGGCTCTACTGACCGAGCTCTGCCTGTCATTATCCGCAGAATAGCTCGTATTGTCGAGCAAGGTAGAATAGCCGTCGACCGGGTCATAGAGATTGATGCCGACTCAGGTGTCAACACAGTCAGTATCCGCCGTCTTGAAGAAGACATGGAACGGACCCGGAGGACAAATAAAACCCTGCTGTAGCAGTTGGCTGCCTCACGAGCTGAAATATTGGAACTTCGAGCTTGTCAGAGGACTCAGGATCGACCCATTCAAGAGGTGTTTCGTCAAGTGTCCGACCGCAGTACTCGCCCGGGATTTTCCCATCGCCGTTGGTTGATGTCTAGTACATCTCCGTCTTGTAATTAAAGAATAGCCTTTAACATCTGTGCTCCAAGTAGCACTTGTGTGTAAAATATTTCTAACTTTCCGTACTCAAATTTGAAATCTAAGGACTGTCAAACTTTTCTATATGGTATGATGTATGACCTACTGTTAGGTCGATTTTCCCTGAACTTATTACATCAGTAATACCAGTAAATTTTTGAGATCTATCTATCTGGGGAAAAATCTATACACTTGTGCTTTCTAATAATGCTTGTTGTGGTTTCAAGCACCCTTTCAACTGTTGGACTATGTTTAGTTAGTCCATGTGTCACTCTCGCGTTGCTTACAAATTGATTCTTACCATCTTTCTTATCTTTTTAAACTTTCAGCTGAAGGATGCCTCCTCGCAAGTCTCCCAGGAATAGGAATAATCCTGCACCTCCACCACCTCCTCCGCCTCCGGTCATCGATACTGTAGCCCTGAATGCTGTCGTAGCTGCAGCAGTGGCAACCGCCATGGCTCAGTATCACACTTCTGATGCCAGCAGAGGTGGAACCCCTGTGGAATCTATTCCGATCGAAATCCCTGTGCGCTCAAGGGAGTGCTCTTACAAGGATTTTACAAACTGCAAGCCGAAGCCTTTCTATGGCACCGGCGGAGTCATTGCTCTCTCGCAATGGTTCGTGAAGACTGAATCAGTCTTCGAAATTTGTTCATGCTCTGCTGCGTGCAAGGTGAAATATGCCGCATGCACCTTTGAGGGTAAAGCCCTAACGTGGTGGAACGGCCACGTCAAAGCGCTAACTCTCGTCGTAGCTAACGACATGGGCTGGGAAACAATGAAAGACCTCATGACTGAGGAATACTGCCCGAGGGGCGAGATCCAGAAACTGGAGCAGGAACTCTGGAACCTGTCAATGAAGGGCACCAATGTGGTCGCTTATACTGCCCGATTCAGCGAGCTGGTGGCCCTCTGCCCCAATATGGTTCCCACCGAGGGGAAGAAGATCGAGAGGTACATATGGGGACTAGTGCCTCCGTATCAGGGGAATGTGCTAGCGTCAAACCCCGCTACCTTCGACAGTGCCAAACGATTGGCACAACGACTCATTGACCATGGAGTCAAAACCCCTGCAACCACAACCACCCTAGCCATCCCGGAACCCTCCAAACCCGCCGATACTAAGCGGAAATTCTGGGATGAAAGGAAGAAGCATCAGGCTGCCAAAAAGCAGCAACGGGTGGCAATTCATGCCGCAGTAACCCCTACTACTACTACTGCTCCGGTGAGTCGGTATGCTGGAAGTTCGCCCAAGTGCACCAAATGCAGCTACCACCACAACGGCCCCTGCCGTGAATTGCAGTGCTCTAACTGCAACAGGAAAGGACACACCGTCCGATTCTGTAAGTTCCCGGCACAACCTATCAACCAAGTCCCTGGCTCTGGCGCGAGCCCAACCTGCTATGGATGTGGCGAAGCAGGCCACTTTAAGAGGGACTGCCCCAAAGCGAGGAATGCTGGAGGAGCAGGGAGGGTACTAGCTATTGGCCACGGGGAAGCAGTTGCTGACCCGACAGTGGTGACCGGTACGTTCCTCCTCGATAACTCCTATGCATGCATTCTATTCGATAGTGGAGCGGAGCGAAGCTTCGTAAACCATAAATTTGCTCGCATGCTTAATCAACCACCGCACGCACTCAAAGAACTATTCACAGTAGAAATGGCTAATGGAAAAACTGAAAATACGAGTAGCATATACTTAGGTTGTACCCTAACTCTAGACAACCATTCATTTCCAATCGACCTCATGCCAGTCTCAATAAAAAGTTTCGACGTCATCATTGGCATGGACTGGTTAAGCCTTCATCGTGCCGACATCATGTGCTTCGAGAAAGCAGTCCGTCTAAACCTTCCGTCTAACGAAACTCTTATAGTCTATGGCGACAAACCCGGTGCAAGTCTTCGCATCATATCAAGTATTCAAGCACAGAAATACCTGCGTAAGGAATACCACGCATTCCTTGCTCACGTCGTCGACACGAACCTAGAAACGAAAGAACTAAAGAACCTCCCAGTAGTGAGCGACTTCCCCGACATTTTCCCAGAAGAACTACCCGGATTACCTCCGCAACGACAAGTCGAGTTCAGAATCGACTTAGTCCCAGGAGCTACCCCAGTAGCCAAGTCGCCCTACCGTTTAGCACCAGCCGAAATGCAAGAACTCTCTGGTCAACTTAACGAACTGCTCAGCAAGGGCTTTATAAGGCCAAGTTTCTCACCTTGGGGGGCACCGGTCTTGTTTGTTAAGAAGAAGGACGGATCCTTCCGTATGTGTATTGACTATAGGGAACTCAACAAACTGACGGTCAAGAATCGTTACCCTCTGCCACGCATAGATGATCTATTCGACCAACTGCAAGGGGCGAACTATTTTTCTAAGATTGATCTGAGATCCGGGTATCACCAGTTACGAGTGCTAGAGGAGGATGTGCCGAAGACCGCCTTCCGAACTCGTTACGGACATTACGAGTTCGTGGTGATGCCATTCGGATTGACCAATGCGCCCGCAGTCTTCATGGATCTGATGAATAGAGTATGCCGAACCTACTTGGATCAGTTCGTCATCGTTTTCATTGACGACATCCTAATCTACTCCCGAAGTAAGAAAGAACATGGCGATCATCTGCGACAAGTTCTAGGGACATTACGAAAAGAGAAACTTTATGCGAAGTTCTCGAAATGTGAATTTTGGATCCGAAGAGTCGAATTCTTAGGACGCGTGGTAAGCGAAGAGGGAATCCACGTGGACCCATCCAAAATTAAGGCCATTGAGAACTGGTCAGCACCGAAGACTCCTACAGAAATTCGCCAATTTCTAGGTCTCGCTGGCTACTACCGCAGGTTCATTCAGAACTTCTCACGAATAGCGAAGCCTCTTACAACCCTAACCCAGAAAGGTGTGGCCTTTGACTGGGAAGAGAAGCAAGAAAGAGCGTTCCAAACGCTCAAACGAGCCTTGTGCACTGCACCAATACTATCCCTTCCGGAAGGAATAGAAGACTTCGTAGTTTATTGCGATGCATCGAATCAAGGGCTCGGATGTGTTCTGATGCAGCGAGGTAAGGTCATCGCCTACGCCTCGAGACAATTGAAGACACACGAGGTTAACTACACGACCCATGATCTTGAACTAGGAGCAGTAGTGTTTGCTCTGAAGATCTGGAGACATTACTTGTATGGAACGAAGAGCACTATCTTTACCGACCACAAGAGTCTACAACACATTTTCGATCAGAAGGAGCTCAACATGAGACAACGACGATGGGTCGAGCTACTCAGTGATTACGAATGCGAGATTCGTTATCATCCGGGTAAAGCCAACGTAGTAGCAGACGCCCTAAGTCGGAAGGAATATTCTGGTCGCAAAGTCAAGTCATTATCGATAACCATCCATTCACATCTGACTAAGCAAATTCAAGCGGCTCAACTTGAGGCCATGAAATCTGAAAATGTGTCAAGTGAATCCCTTAGAGGAATGGACAAGAATTTAGAAGCCAAGGGTGACGGAGCTTTATATTTCATGAACCGGATCTGGACACCGAAACATGGTGGCTTCCGAGACTTGGTCATGACCGAGGCGCACAACACTCGGTATTCCGTCCACCCAGGTTCAGATAAGATGTATCTGGATCTTAAGAAGCTATACTGGTGGCCTAATATGAAAGCAGAGATTGCTACCTTCGTAAGTAAATGCCTTACTTGCGCAAAGGTTAAGGTCGAGTACCAGAAGCCCTCTGGTTTATTGCAACAACCAGAGATCCCGGAATGGAAGTGGGAGCAGATCACTATGGATTTCATAACCAAGTTGCCCAAGACAACGGGTGGACTTGACACCATATGGGTCATCGTTGATAGATTGACCAAGTCTGCACACTTCCTGCCTATCAAAGAAACCGACAAGATGTAGAAGCTTACGAGAACATACATTAGGGAAGTCGTACGGCTACATGGTGTACCTATGTCCATTATCTCCGATAGAGATAGTAGGTTCACCTCAAGATTTTGGCAATCACTACAACATTCCCTAGGAACGAGGCTGGACATGAGCACAGCCTACCATCCTCAGACCGACGGACAGAGTGAGAGGACCATCCAAACTCTAGAAGATATGTTGCGAGCCTGCGTGATTGACTTTGGGAAGGCATGGGATACTCATTTACCCCTTGTCGAGTTTTCCTATAATAACAGTTATCACACGAGCATCAAGGCTGCTCCGATAATACCCTGATCTTCCGATCCCTGATCGCCACTGGTCTCTCCGCGTAATTCAGGCTCGCATCCACCTGAATATCCTCCAATGGAACCACTGCCGACTCATCGGCTATGCACTTTCTCAACTGCGACACATGAAAAGTGTCATGGATCTGACCCAACTCCGCTGGCAACTCCAACCGATAGGCTACCCGGCCTATCCTTGCAATCACACGAAATGGTCCAATATACCGGGGCCCCAATTTGCCCCTCTTCCTGAATCGAATCACTCCTTTCCAAGGAGAGACCTTCAGGAGAACGAAGTCGCCGACTTGAAATTCAAGCTCGGATCGGCGCCTGTCTGCATAACTCTTCTGTCGGCTCTGGGCAGTCAATAACCTTTGTCTCACTTGCTGGATCTGCTCTGTCGTCTGGAGTATGATCTCCGTGCTGCCCATCACTCTCTGTCCCACCTCTCCCCAGCAAATGGGAGTCCGACACCTCCTACCATACAACAGCTCGAAAGGCGGCATACCAATGCTCGAATGGTGGCTGTTGTTGTAGGAAAACTCTGCCAATGGCAAATACGCATCCCAACTACCCCCGAAGTCTAACACACACGCCCGGAGCATGTCCTCCAGCGTCTGAATTGTCCGCTCACTCTGACCGTCTGTCTGGGGATGGTATGCGGTACTAAAATGCAATTTAGTACCCAGCTCCTCATGGAATTTCTTCCAGAACCTGGAAGTGAAGCGCACATCGCGGTCTGACACAATCGAGATCGGCACCCCGTGCCGAGATACCACCTCTTTCACGTATATCTCCGCGAACTTTTCCGCTGAAGAACTCTCACTGATGGCAAGGAAGTGTGCACTCTTCGTCAACCTATCCACAATCACCCAAATTGCGTCAACTCCCCTAGCAGTCCTTGGCAATTTGGTGATAAAATCCATAGTGATCTGTTCCCACTTCCACTCGGGGATCTCCAATGGCTGTAACTTGCCATGCGGTCTCTGGTGCTCAGCCTTAACCCTACGGCAGGTCAAGCATCTCTCAACGAACCATGCCACGTCCCTCTTCATACAGGGCCACCAATATTCCTTCCTTAAATCCAAATACATCTTTGTAGCACCGGGATGGATCGAGAATTTCGATCTATGAGCCTCTTCCATCAACGTAATACGCGTACCGCCCACGAACGGTACCCAAATCCGACCCTGAAACGTCATAAGGCCTCGACTATCCTTGACAAACTCTGAGATTAACCCCACAACCCGCTCTTTCTTCTGCATTTCTGGTCGCACAGCCTCTGCCTGGGCCCTACGAATATCATCCAATACAGGAGTCATCACGGTCAGTCTCAAGCATACATCTCGCAATGGAGTGCTCTCCGCCCTACGGCTCAATGCATCGGCTACCACATTAGCCTTGCCTGGGTGGTACAGGATCTCACAATCATAATCCTTGACCACGTCCAACCACCTCCTCTGACGCATATTTAGGTTGGGTTGATCCATCAAATACTTCAAACTCTTATGGTCCGTGTATATCGTACATCGAACCCCATACAAGTAGTGACGCCAAATTTTGAGAGCGAACACTACTGCCCCCAACTCTAGATCATGCGTGGGATATCTCGTCTCATGAGGCTTCAGCTGCCTCGACGCATAAGCTATCACATGACCCCTCTGCATCAACACTGCACCCAATCCCGAAATTGATGCGTCGCAATATACCACGAAATCTTCCATCCCTTCTGGGAGAGCTAATACCGGGGCTTCGCACAATCTCTGGCGAAGTGTCTCAAAGGAGGTCTGCTGCTCGGGCCCCCATGAGAATGTAACACCCTTCCGGGTCAATCTGGTGACTGGCACTGCGATCTTGGAGAAATCCTTGATAAATCTCCGATAATACCCTGCCAACCCAAGGAAACTTCTGATCTCAGAGGGTGACTTCGGCACCTCCCAACTCATCACCGCCTCAACCTTGGCCGGATCGACCAATATCCCTTTCTGATTAACCACATGTCCTAGAAACTGGACCTCCCGCAACCAGAATTCACATTTGGAGAACTTTGCATAAAGCTTCTCCGACCTCAATACCTCAAGGACCTCCCTCAAATGCTCCTCATGCTGCTCTCTCGATCTCGAATACACCAGAATGTCATCGATAAATACGATCACTGACCGATCCAACATCGGCCTGCATACCCTGTTCATGAGATCCATGAACACAGCCAGGGCATTGGTGAGTCCAAAAGGCATCACCACAAACTCATAATGCCCATATCGCGTCCTAAACGCTGTCTTCTGGACGTCTTCATCCCGTACTCTCACCTGATGGTAACCTGACCTCAGATCGATCTTGGAAAACCAAGATGCTCCCTGCAACTGATCGAATAAATCATCGATCCTCGGCAACGGGTAACGGTTCTTGACCGTTAGCTTGTTCAACTCCCGGTAATCAATGCACATCCGGTGTGAACCATCCTTCTTTTTGACGAACAGAATAGGTGCTCCCCATGGCGAGCTGCTCGGCCGAATGAATCCCTTCCCCAGCAACTCCTGGAGTTGCGAGGACAACTCTTGCATCTCTGGAGGTGCAAGACGATAGGGCACTTTAGCAATAGGCGCTGCCCCCGGAACCAGATCGATATTAAACTCTACTTGCCTCACAGGCGGTACTCCCGGCAACTCCTCGGGAAAGACATCTGAAAACTCGCGCACCACCGGAACTTCCTCAACTGACTTCGGTTTCTCGGAAACCTTCCGCGTATCCATCACATACGCCACAAAACCCTTACAGCCCTGCCGTAGACACTGCCTCGCCCTAGCGGCCGAACAAAAAGCTGATCCCGAACGGGTACCCTCGCCGTACACCGAAAGAACTCCCCCTCTAGGGTCTCGTATAGTCACCAACTGACGCTCACAGTCGATGACAGCGCCGAACCGGCTCAGCCAGTCCATGCCCACGATGACACAGACATCCCCCATCGCGATAGGAATCAGATCAATCGGGAATCCAACCCCGAAAATCTCTAGTACACATTCCCGAAGAACCTCCGTAGCACAAATCACCTTCTCGTCAGCTATAGAGACTCTCAAAGGTCGACTCAACGACTCACGACTAACGCCAATATGCTGACTAAAGGCCAAGGACACAAAGGACCTACTCGCACCCGAGTCAAATAACACTAAGGCAGGCACAGAGTTCACAAGGAAAGTACCTACGCGCATAATAACATAAGCATAACATATCGACATTAAAATAATTACATGAATTACAACATACCTGCCACAACATCGGGCGCAGCGCGGACCTCTTCCGCAGTCAGCTGAAAGGCTCTTCCCCGAGCCCTCGGGGCCTCGGCCTTCACCGGTCGAGTCACAGTAACTCCGGCAGCAGGTGCAGATCCCTGAAGAAGCTGAGGGCACTCGGCCTTCCTATGGCCAGTCTGGTTGCAATGAAAGCAAACCGTAAATCCCTTGGGGCACTCCCTAGCAATGTGCCCCTCCTTGCCACACTTGTAGCAAGCACCAAATCGGCATACTCCATCATGACTCTTGCCGCACTTCCCGCAAGTGCGACCCTTCGAACCTCCTGTCCTCGAATCAGCGGACTTGGTCCGCTTGGCTGCCGGCTGGAACTGAGCCGGTCGCCGGTCCACCCGCTGAATCTCAGCCTCCTCCCGAGCCTGGGTCTCCAACTCGATCTCGCGCTTCCTGGCATTCGCCTGAAGCTCAGCAAAAGTATGATAAGTGGAGTTCGATACAAACTCCCGAATATCCCTCCTCAACACTCCCAAGTATCGGCTCATCCGAGCCTGCTCCGAGGACACCAGCTCAGGGCAAAACATCGCCCTCTCATGAAACTTCCGTGTAATTACCGCAACAGTATTGGTACCCTGCTTGAGGGTCAAGAACTCCTGCACCAATCGTTCCCTCTCCACCGGGGGAACGTACTCATCCCTGAACATGGCAGTAAACCCCTCCCATGTCACCGCTGTAGTCTCTGCCAAAGTGAAATTCGCTGTCACGAACTTCCACCAGTCCTTCGCTCCCAGGCGGAGCTGGTTCAAAGCGAACCGTACCCTCAGGTGCTCCGGGCATGAACAAGTATAGAAGCACCCCTCTATATCCGCGATCCACCTCATCGTAGCAATCGGATCCTGCGTCCCATCGAACTCTGGTGGCTTCGTGTTGCTGAACTCTCGGAACAGCAATGAGTCACCCCCCTGTGGCCTAGCAGCGGCCACAGCTGCGGTAGCTGCAGCGGTTGCAGCCTCAGTCAATGCGGCGTACCGCTCGTCGAACGTCTCCATCAGGGTGGTCTTGATAGACCCAAACATATCCGGGATCTCAGCCCGGATCGCGGCCGCCACCTCCTCGTGAATCATCTGACGAATATCCTCGTCACTCACACCGCTCGTACTCGCTCCGTGACGCGGTCTAACCATGATGTCTCTGAAATACAACATAAAACTATCAGAGACTCCATCAAGTGTAATTGCACTCGATAACGCGACCCTACCCCGTCCCCGATATCCAGGGATTCTTACTTGGGTCTCCCACTGACCCGGTGTCCTCGGTAGTACGGGCCCAATACTACCGACCACACCGTATCAGTGTTCATCCCAAGTCCTCCTCCCCAAACTTCGGGTAGTGAGTACTCTACTTCTGATATGCACTATCTACCCGCATACTAGCAAAGCATCTCATATAAGCAAACTTCCCTAGACTAAGGCATCACAAATCAGGCCACTCTAGTCCTATCATGAATACCTAGTCTTCTAGCATGCATAACAATTCATATCATATAATATTGTAAGGTATTTTGGGGATCTTTACCGTTCGGGCGCTGACTGATCGTACACACTGCTTCTTTCTTGCTTACCACAAAACCAAAAAGTTTATGCCTTTATTTGAAAAGTTTCCTCAAATCCTCGGTTTGAGTTCAGTTACCCCCGAAGGTGCACCCGAATCCCTCAAACCAAGGCTCTGATACCAATTGTAACAACTCAAATTTTTCAAACAAAATTTTCAATTTTAAAACATAACTGTTTCCATTAAAACAAGGCATAAATAGTTTTATTATTCAGTCAATACAATTATTCAAAATCCCAAGATCATAAAAACAATCTTCAGTGTGTATCGATCATGCCGGCGCCTTCCCACGGTCCTCGCTAGCACCTGAAATACATGCACAACAACTGTAAGCATAAATGCTTAGTGAGTTCCCCAATATACAACTTATGCACATACGCCTTTCCAGGCCCGACCTTCCGGTCCATGTGTCTCAGGGGACTTCCGTCCCTGCTGGGTAAACCTTCCGGCCTTACCCACGCCGACCTTCCGGTCCATCACACATCATATCGCCTTCCGGCCCATAACATAATGCCTTCCGGCCCATAATATAATCGCCTTCCGGCCCACAACATACATAGCACATATAACAAATAACTTACCACATATAGCATACATATCACATATCATATCCGACCTTCCGGTCACACAGTCAACCCTTCCGGGTACAGTATAGTGAGAAGACTCACCTCGTATATGCTGAAAGCTAGCAACTCCTGAAATGACTCGTACACAACCGACGAGCTACAACCTCCCTATAACATTACATAACTCATTAATACTTATCTCATCTAAGTGTGACTATCCCTAAGAAGTCAGACTTAGGTCAACTCTGGTCAACGGTCAACGGTCAGCTCGACCGGACTCGGCGAGTACCATGGCGACTCGGCGAGTCTAGTTGCCTTCACCAATTCCTGCATGATCCCTCTCTACTCGTCGAGTATCCCTCTTGACTCGACGAGGTCCTCGTGGAAGAATCGCGGGGCCACCCCGACTCTACTCGTCGAGCCTGAAGAACAAACTCGGCGAGTCCCAGTGAATCTTCAAGCTACTCGCCGAGTCTGATCATCCGACTCGGCGAGTCTACGCCATGCAGTCGATCGAACTGCTTCCTGGGATACATATATACTCGAATATACAAACATGGGACCTTCTGGACCTCTAAGGGTCCTACTACAAGGTTATGAACGTTGAATAACAACACCACAATCCATCTAGACTCCAAATGGGTTCCATAAACCCTAAATTTATAAACACATCAAACAACAGAAGGGAATCCGAAATGTTACCTGGAATATGTCTTCTCTGTGTCTCCAAACCGCAGAACTCGAATCCCTTGCTGTTCCTTTAGCCTAACCCCTCTCCTCCTTGCCCAACAATTTCCTTCAAGCCCTAATATCCTCCACTCTTGCTCTAGATGCCCACAGCCGTTTAGGGTTCCTCTCAATCGACTAAAGACTGAAAATGACGGCCTAAAAGAGCATTAAATACGATCCAAAACTGAACGGTTAGGGTTTCTGCTGAACAGCGTCGACTCGCCGAGTCCATATCTGGACTCGTCGAGTCCAGTCGCGGACCCGCGACCAAGTCTGCGATCCTACTCGGCGAGTCTAGGCTCCAACTCGCCGAGTCCCCTCTTAAACCACCCCAAAAACATAATTTTAATAATACCTGAGATTCCGGGCTGTTACAGAATTGAGTATATCAACCCATAAAAGATATACTAAACTATAAACCCATTAGGGATTAAACTCTGACCAAGAGTCTATACTTTAAATAATAAAATATTTAACTAAGTATACTAGTCTGCATTCATACTAAAATAAGTGTCACAATGACAAGAACAAAAGTATTACGATTGTTAAATATCACAAGTGAGCTCGGGGATGTATGGTCAGTCCTGGGAATGGCATAGCCTGATCAACTATGCTGATCCTAGGAGTGGTTAGCACATGCCTTAGAATGGTTGTGATAGGTTAGCAAGTCTAAAAACTTACCAACAATACCACAAGAAGATCAATAGAATTTAAACTTAAAATACTATAGGAGTATTTTGCGCTACTAGTTACACGTATACTATATTCTTATACCTCTATTCTCGCATAGATCTTGATGGCTAGATATCCATCATGGCGACCCGTACTTTCCCAAATGAAGGCAATGCCGGGTGGATCGATGAAGAGCCAAAGTTGATCATCCAATCCCTTTGGATGATCACCTCGTAGAAGGCTTTTCAGATGGGTCCGACTCCGAGCCTGAAGTCAACAACCTACCGATTGTAGGTCAAGCCCCGAACAACAACCCTCGACCAGCGTTTCCAGGTCCTACACCCATGTGGGCAAACAACCTGAACCGCTGAAGTAATGATCAGGGACAACCCTTACCATACTTTGGGGACCGAACCTTTTACGACGTCAGCGATGGTGGCTCTACTGACCGAGCTCTGCCTGTCATTATCCGCAGAATAGCTCGTATTGTCGAGCAAGGTAGAATAGCCGTCGACCGGGTCATAGAGATTGATGCCGACTCAGGTGTCAACACAGTCAGTATCCGCCGTCTTGAAGAAGACATGGAACGGACCCGGAGGACAAATAAAACCCTGCTGTAGCAGTTGGCTGCCTCACGAGCTGAAATATTGGAACTTCGAGCTTGTCAGAGGACTCAGGATCGACCCATTCAAGAGGTGTTTCGTCAAGTGTCCGACCGCAGTACTCGCCCGGGATTTTCCCATCGCCGTTGGTTGATGTCTAGTACATCTCCGTCTTGTAATTAAAGAATAGCCTTTAACATCTGTGCTCCAAGTAGCACTTGTGTGTAAAATATTTCTAACTTTCCGTACTCAAATTTGAAATCTAAGGACTGTCAAACTTTTCTATATGGTATGATGTATGACCTACTGTTAGGTCGATTTTCCCTGAACTTATTACATCAGTAATACCAGTAAATTTTTGAGATCTATCTATCTGGGGAAAAATCTATACACTTGTGCTTTCTAATAATGCTTGTTGTGGTTTCAAGCACCCTTTCAACTGTTGGACTATGTTTAGTTAGTCCATGTGTCACTCTCGCGTTGCTTACAAATTGATTCTTACCATCTTTCTTATCTTTTTAAACTTTCAGCTGAAGGATGCCTCCTCGCAAGTCTCCCAGGAATAGGAATAATCCTGCACCTCCACCACCTCCTCCGCCTCCGGTCATCGATACTGTAGCCCTGAATGCTGTCGTAGCTGCAGCAGTGGCAACCGCCATGGCTCAGTATCACACTTCTGATGCCAGCAGAGGTGGAACCCCTGTGGAATCTATTCCGATCGAAATCCCTGTGCGCTCAAGGGAGTGCTCTTACAAGGATTTTACAAACTGCAAGCCGAAGCCTTTCTATGGCACCGGCGGAGTCATTGCTCTCTCGCAATGGTTCGTGAAGACTGAATCAGTCTTCGAAATTTGTTCATGCTCTGCTGCGTGCAAGGTGAAATATGCCGCATGCACCTTTGAGGGTAAAGCCCTAACGTGGTGGAACGGCCACGTCAAAGCGCTAACTCTCGTCGTAGCTAACGACATGGGCTGGGAAACAATGAAAGACCTCATGACTGAGGAATACTGCCCGAGGGGCGAGATCCAGAAACTGGAGCAGGAACTCTGGAACCTGTCAATGAAGGGCACCAATGTGGTCGCTTATACTGCCCGATTCAGCGAGCTGGTGGCCCTCTGCCCCAATATGGTTCCCACCGAGGGGAAGAAGATCGAGAGGTACATATGGGGACTAGTGCCTCCGTATCAGGGGAATGTGCTAGCGTCAAACCCCGCTACCTTCGACAGTGCCAAACGATTGGCACAACGACTCATTGACCATGGAGTCAAAACCCCTGCAACCACAACCACCCTAGCCATCCCGGAACCCTCCAAACCCGCCGATACTAAGCGGAAATTCTGGGATGAAAGGAAGAAGCATCAGGCTGCCAAAAAGCAGCAACGGGTGGCAATTCATGCCGCAGTAACCCCTACTACTACTACTGCTCCGGTGAGTCGGTATGCTGGAAGTTCGCCCAAGTGCACCAAATGCAGCTACCACCACAACGGCCCCTGCCGTGAATTGCAGTGCTCTAACTGCAATAGGAAAGGACACACCGTCCGATTCTGTAAGTTCCCGGCACAACCTATCAACCAAGTCCCTGGCTCTGGCGCGAGCCCAACCTGCTATGGATGTGGCGAAGCAGGCCACTTTAAGAGGGACTGCCCCAAAGCGAGGAATGCTGGAGGAGCAGGGAGGGTACTAGCTATTGGCCACGGGGAAGCAGTTGCTGACCCGACAGTGGTGACCGGTACGTTCCTCCTCGATAACTCCTATGCATGCATTCTATTCGATAGTGGAGCGGAGCGAAGCTTCGTAAACCATAAATTTGCTCGCATGCTTAATCAACCACCGCACGCACTCAAAGAACTATTCACAGTAGAAATGGCTAATGGAAAAACTGAAAATACGAGTAGCATATACTTAGGTTGTACCCTAACTCTAGACAACCATTCATTTCCAATCGACCTCATGCCAGTCTCAATAAAAAGTTTCGACGTCATCATTGGCATGGACTGGTTAAGCCTTCATCGTGCCGACATCATGTGCTTCGAGAAAGCAGTCCGTCTAAACCTTCCGTCTAACGAAACTCTTATAGTCTATGGCGACAAACCCGGTGCAAGTCTTCGCATCATATCAAGTATTCAAGCACAGAAATACCTGCGTAAGGAATACCACGCATTCCTTGCTCACGTCGTCGACACGAACCTAGAAACGAAAGAACTAAAGAACCTCCCAGTAGTGAGCGACTTCCCCGACATTTTCCCAGAAGAACTACCCGGATTACCTCCGCAACGACAAGTCGAGTTCAGAATCGACTTAGTCCCAGGAGCTACCCCAGTAGCCAAGTCGCCCTACCGTTTAGCACCAGCCGAAATGCAAGAACTCTCTGGTCAACTTAACGAACTGCTCAGCAAGGGCTTTATAAGGCCAAGTTTCTCACCTTGGGGGGCACCGGTCTTGTTTGTTAAGAAGAAGGACGGATCCTTCCGTATGTGTATTGACTATAGGGAACTCAACAAACTGACGGTCAAGAATCGTTACCCTCTGCCACGCATAGATGATCTATTCGACCAACTGCAAGGGGCGAACTATTTTTCTAAGATTGATCTGAGATCCGGGTATCACCAGTTACGAGTGCTAGAGGAGGATGTGCCGAAGACCGCCTTCCGAACTCGTTACGGACATTACGAGTTCGTGGTGATGCCATTCGGATTGACCAATGCGCCCGCAGTCTTCATGGATCTGATGAATAGAGTATGCCGACCCTACTTGGATCAGTTCGTCATCGTTTTCATTGACGACATCCTAATCTACTCCCGAAGTAAGAAAGAACATGGCGATCATCTGCGACAAGTTCTAGGGACATTACGAAAAGAGAAACTTTATGCGAAGTTCTCGAAATGTGAATTTTGGATCCGAAGAGTCGAATTCTTAGGACGCGTGGTAAGCGAAGAGGGAATCCACGTGGACCCATCCAAAATTAAGGCCATTGAGAACTGGTCAGCACCGAAGACTCCTACAGAAATTCGCCAATTTCTAGGTCTCGCTGGCTACTACCGCAGGTTCATTCAGAACTTCTCACGAATAGCGAAGCCTCTTACAACCCTAACCCAGAAAGGTGTGGCCTTTGACTGGGAAGAGAAGCAAGAAAGAGCGTTCCAAACGCTCAAACGAGCCTTGTGCACTGCACCAATACTATCCCTTCCGGAAGGAATAGAAGACTTCGTAGTTTATTGCGATGCATCGAATCAAGGGCTCGGATGTGTTCTGATGCAGCGAGGTAAGGTCATCGCCTACGCCTCGAGACAATTGAAGACACACGAGGTTAACTACACGACCCATGATCTTGAACTAGGAGCAGTAGTGTTTGCTCTGAAGATCTGGAGACATTACTTGTATGGAACGAAGAGCACTATCTTTACCGACCACAAGAGTCTACAACACATTTTCGATCAGAAGGAGCTCAACATGAGACAACGACGATGGGTCGAGCTACTCAGTGATTACGAATGCGAGATTCGTTATCATCCGGGTAAAGCCAACGTAGTAGCAGACGCCCTAAGTCGGAAGGAATATTCTGGTCGCAAAGTCAAGTCATTATCGATAACCATCCATTCACATCTGACTAAGCAAATTCAAGCGGCTCAACTTGAGGCCATGAAATCTGAAAATGTGTCAAGTGAATCCCTTAGAGGAATGGACAAGAATTTAGAAGCCAAGGGTGACGGAGCTTTATATTTCATGAACCGGATCTGGACACCGAAACATGGTGGCTTCCGAGACTTGGTCATGACCGAGGCGCACAACACTCGGTATTCCGTCCACCCAGGTTCAGATAAGATGTATCTGGATCTTAAGAAGCTATACTGGTGGCCTAATATGAAAGCAGAGATTGCTACCTTCGTAAGTAAATGCCTTACTTGCGCAAAGGTTAAGGTCGAGTACCAGAAGCCCTCTGGTTTATTGCAACAACCAGAGATCCCGGAATGGAAGTGGGAGCAGATCACTATGGATTTCATAACCAAGTTGCCCAAGACAACGGGTGGACTTGACACCATATGGGTCATCGTTGATAGATTGACCAAGTCTGCACACTTCCTGCCTATCAAAGAAACCGACAAGATGTAGAAGCTTACGAGAACATACATTAGGGAAGTCGTACGGCTACATGGTGTACCTATGTCCATTATCTCCGATAGAGATAGTAGGTTCACCTCAAGATTTTGGCAATCACTACAACATTCCCTAGGAACGAGGCTGGACATGAGCACAGCCTACCATCCTCAGACCGACGGACAGAGTGAGAGGACCATCCAAACTCTAGAAGATATGTTGCGAGCCTGCGTGATTGACTTTGGGAAGGCATGGGATACTCATTTACCCCTTGTCGAGTTTTCCTATAATAACAGTTATCACACGAGCATCAAGGCTGCTCCATTTGAAGCTCTCTACGGCCGTAAGTGCATATCCCCTCTGTGCTGGGCTGAGGTGGGTGATACCCAATTAGCCAGGGGGCAAACTTCTGACAGTACTCTCACCGGTCCGGAGATCATTCGGGAAACAACAGAGAAAATCGTTCAGATCCGTGAACGATTGAAAGCCTCCAGAGACCGACATAAGAGCTACGCTGATAAACGAAGGAAACCTTTGGAATTTCAGGTGGGAGACCGAGTCCTCCTCAAAGTCTCACCCTGGAAGGGCTTGATACGCTTCGACAAGCGTGGGAAGCTTAATCCGAGGTACATAGGGCCTTTCGAGATTCTTGCAAGAGTCGGCCCCGTAGCTTACAAACTCGAACTACCAGACGCACTTCGTAACGTACATTCTACATTCCACGTATCTAACTTGAAAAGGTGTCTATCCGACGAGACTCTCGTAATCCCACTCGACGAGATCGAAATCAACGAAAGCCTCAACTTCGTGGAAGAACCTATAGAGATCATGGACCGTGAGGTCAAGCAGACAAAGCAAAGCCGTATCCCTATCGTGAAGGTTCGCTGGAATGCCAAGCGAGGACCGGAATTCACTTGGGAACGTGAGGATCAGATGAAACTGAAATACCCTCACCTTTTTCCTTAGTTATTCGTAAATTCTAGCTTGCTTAAATTTCTAATTTCGGGACGAAATTCCTTCTAACGGGGGGATGATGTGACAACCCGATATTTCGAGTCAATCTAATGTAAAACCGATCAAATTTAGGTCAAAATGTAACCTTCCTAAAATCTTATTCGGATTAAATAAAGTAATAGGAATCATATCAAGGTTTGCGTACATAAAAAGAACGTCCAAATCTGACCTCGGATGAGGAAGTTATGAATTTTTGAAGAAATTCCTTAAACACGTCATTTTAATAAATAAATAATAAAAATAATTTCGGAATTTGCCAGCGGAATCTAAACGAAAGTTGTAGATCATGGTCTCACCTTCGCGTGGATATAAAGAACGTCAAAAACGGAGTTCGTATGAGAGAGATATGAATTTTTGAAGTTTATTTAAAATAAATAAGAATTTAATTATAAATTCCCGGTAATATCCGAAGGGGAGTCATCGGATTGGACCGAAGTACGCCCTGCGTACCTTCGTACGCCCCGCGTACTGAGATCGAGGGTCTCGGATCGTCCACGTCGCGCTATCCGAAGAATCTAACCCGTCCGACCCGTCCGAAGCTCCGACCCGTCCGACCCGACGTCCCATCCGACCCGGCGTCCCATCCGACCCGCGTACCCAGCAACCCGTCCCATCCGAACCGAGGCAGTCGAGGCTTCGGTCATGCATGACGTACGCGTACGCGCTGCGTACGAGCGTACGCCCCGCGTTCGGAGGCGGTTCAGCCTTCCTATAAATAGGATGCGAGGCTTTCCGAAAATGTTGCTCATTTCTCTCCTCTCTCTCACAACTTTGTCTCGTTTTCCGTGCCCGTTATAACCCGAAGCTCTGGTCTTTTTGCTCAAGTCCCGAGGGTCGATTTTACTCCCGAGATTCCCGAGAATCCCGAGAAAAATCCGTTTCCTGAGACGAAACTCTGCCCGGTTTTCCATCTCGCTTTCTTCAATCAATCAAGTGAGTTTCATACCCCTTAATCAACCTGTTAAATATTCTAAATGCTTTTATATGCTTTCAAAAGGGGGGGGGGATACAAGTTAAATACTTATAGTTATTGTTTCAACCACATGTGATTGTACTAATCACATGTGATTAATAACTAGGGAAATCAGTGGTTTTATCACTATTCAAACTATCTATCAAACTGTTTTACTTCTAAATGTTTTCCAAACCCATTTACTTTTCGAATTTACACTGCAACTGTGATTTAAACAAATGTTCCTTATACTTAATCTGTTTTTAATCAAATCTACGCCTTCAAATTGTTTTATAGATTGACATCAAGTCAACCTTTCTTTAATAAAATATACTTATGTTTCAAATGTCTTATAAACACTTATTTATGTTTTTATTTTACAAATTGCATGCCCATATATGTATAGACGTATAAATAATGTTTAAAGGGCTTAGGAAGGCTATCCACCTTGTTTCCTTTTCCTCGATTTGGATGTGGTCTGATAGGATTTCGGGTGACCATCCGAAGGTCGTTTCCATATTAATTATATATCAAATATACATATATAGACATAAAAGTACTTCCATAATCATACGTACTAAACACACTGTTAACAAGTTACCATCGGGGTAACACAGAATCATACTATTACAACTGCTAGATCAATGAGTCAGTTCATTCATGAGTCTATACTAGGAAGAGAATATATACAACTATACTACGAGAACATATACAACTATACTAGAACAAGAAACATTTCATCACACATGCAAGAACATGATAGCAAATGTGATCCACTGTATCGGAGCATGCCTTAAATGTCATGGCCCGAGTTGTAGCCAGAATTCTCTTGGAGGGAGAGCGTTGAGTTTGCGTATAGATCTATACTGGATTGACTATCCTACACCTTGCTGCTAGCTACAGCCGGACCTGCAGGTCTGCGGGTGCCAAACGTCATTCCGTTATTACGACCGTTCTTTATGTCGTTGTTATCAGTCGATAGTATGGTGCAATTATCACATTATACCTTAATATAAATCCGGTTTAAGGTAGTAGTAATTAGTACAACAGTAGTTCTTATTATACAAAACTACAGTACTACAATGATTTACCCATTACATATTTTGGTGATAATCTCACTTAAGCATTAATGTACAAACTATATTTTATCAAATGATAGTTATACTTGGGTAATCACACACTTTTACTACAGACGAGTTTACAAAACTGATAAGCCTTGGTAGAAGGTTACTTTTATAGAAAATATAGGATTTTCTGAGAGATTCAAACTTTTGCAAATACTTTTAAACATTTATTTACATTTTTACAAACTTATACTTTGGGACAAGTTCAAACGTTTTTGACAATGAACATTGACACTAAAGCACTTATGAACTCACCAGCTTAATGCTGATAAACTCTTTCAAAATAACTTGTATTCTCAGGTCATCAGTAGACAGGTACCGATGCTAGCTTTTGAGATGATGGAGCGTACTCAAGACTCATCATTTTATTATTTTGATTTACGTTATATTTTTGGTGTCTAAAACTGTACAAAACACGCATGTATTAAATTTATATATTTAATGCAATGGATGATGTTGTTTGCCTATTTACATTTACTGTGTTGTGATTACCTTACATGACGTCCTCCGCCCCAGAACGTTTCCGCCGTTCTTGGTTTTGGGGTGTGACATTTTTGTGAGATCCTGTCTTTATAGGGACGCCCGTGCTGCGTATACTTGTCTTTTGTAGTATATCTTATTCGCAGTAAGGGTCTTGTTGTAAGTCTGAAGTAGTGTAACTCTGTTGATGGTTGCACGGTTGTGTTTTTTCTGTACACGTCTTATGTTCACTCTAATGTCTTTAAGTTTCTGTATGATTCCAACATTATCATACAACTAGATTCAATTTGATCGACACCATACCAGCTTCATACGTACATCTCTTTATCAGTAAACGTTTTTTTTAACGAAACCGTCATTTCAGAACACCGAAGTACCCATGACTAGAGTACCTCATAGTTCCTCTCCTTTCCGAAGAAATCCCCGAAGTACCACTCGTGCAGTACGTCAAGTTCAACCCAAAGATTCATACGGTTGGTCTATCTCTGAGGAATGTATACATAAGGGTATTGTATAATCAAGGTTCTACAGGTTTAGAAGTGATGATTCCACTTTAACTTCTTTTTCCTTATGGGGATATGAGCTTAAAGAAGAATCAGTTATTCGACTACCTTTCAGTTTTAATTATACACGACTCGTATACACGAGATTGTGATTGTGAAAACATGTATGAATTCTAATATGAACTTCAGGACGTAGAACTGCCTAAGTCTACGAGTAATCACATCATCATGTGAACAAACTTAGAACCCAGTACGACTCCTGTAAACTGATCGCCCTATAGTCTAAACACCTACGGAGATACATGAACAGCCCGGACAACTTAACGAACTACACAAACATAGAATAAGAAGACTAGGCTTCTCACCCTGGAGAACTCCGGTCTTATTCTTCCAGAGATCGACGGATTGCATCGTATGTGCCTCGGATATCGAGGACTCCGTCAAGATTTTTCATTAGAAATCGTTATCTCTGCCTCGTATAGATGAAATGGTTGAGCAAACGCAAGGAAAGAATTACTTTCAGAAATGGATCCGAGATCTGAATATCACCAGTTCGAGTGTTAGGGAAGGATGTCCAGAAGACTATCTTCCGAACTCGATGCGGACACTTCGAGTCCGTAGTGATACCCTTCGGATAGGACCAATACGCCCATAGTTTTCATGAGCTAAATGAATAGGTTACGTCTTTCTTACTTGGATCAATTCTTCATTTCTCCCTGTAATGACTTACTTATCTATCCTCGTAGTAAGAAGAAACCCATGGAAACATTTCCTTCAGAGGAACTTTTCGCGAAGTTCTCTAGGCATGAGTTTTGAAATTTAAGAGTTAAATTTCTATGACACTATGTTAGTGATGTGGGAAATTTTGAGTACTCTTACAATTTGTCAAAACCGTTGAGAATTTGTCGAAACTAGAGATGCCGACAGACATTCGTCAAATTCTATATCTAACAGACCTACTGTCATAGTTCATCCAGAAACCCTCACAAATCACAGGAAACTGTACGACCTTGACCCGACAAGGAATGACCCTTGACTGGGAAGTTAAACAAGAAAAGGAAACCTTGGAGATTCCAAGTGAGAGACCAATTTCTTTAGAAAGTCTCACTCTGGGAACGGCTTAATACGCTTCGTAAAGCGTGGAAAGCTAAATCCAAGATAGATAGGTCCTCCGAGATTCTTGCCAGAATCGGTCTTGTATCTCGCAGACTAGATCTATTCCGCGAACTCAACAACGTACATTCTACTCTTCGCGTCTCGATCGTGAAACCATACCTTTCCGTTAGGACTCTTGTAAGTCCACTCGTAGAGATCCTCACCTTCGTATTTGAACCACAGTGACCCTCGGCCGAGAGGTCAAGCGTACGAAGCAACGCAGTCTCCCGTTAGTGAAGGTTCGTTGGGATACCAACCGAGGACCCGATTTCACTTAGGAGTGCTAGAACCAATCGATTAGGACGTTCCTTCCTCTCAACTCGATCATTCATACCTACTTCCTTATCTAAATTCTAATTTCGGGACGAAATTCCCTTTAACAGGGGGATGATGTGACAACCCGAAATTTCCATTCGGTCAAACCCTAAAAGTCAACCCCTTCGTATCATAAGTCAATGTCATTATTTCTAATTTTTAAGAAATATAAAGTTCGTTTGGTTATTTTAATATTATTTTTAAACGAACGGGTGAAAGAAAGTGTCGTCTTGGGTTTTGATTTTTGAAAACCACAAACACTTCGCGTATTAGAAACACCTGACCAAACTTTTATGTTTTGGGTTTAGAAATCACCAAAACCATAAACTCATACCTATGTATGAGTTTACTCCCCAAGTAACTAGTCATTTGTGTTTACTCCCTAAAAAGTCAAAAGCGTAAACTCCAAGTTTTCTCTCAAGTATCATCCAAGATTTAATTCCAAATCTTCAATCTTGTAAGTGTTTTAACCCTTTCAAGTTAGTAAAACACTTAATCTAGTGTTTGTGCATCTATTCATCCATTCATTTATGTGTTTTGTTTGGATTTTCCAAAACACCAAGAACACCAAGAACACACACTAAGTGTTCTTGGCCTTTTAGCACAAACCAAGCCTTCCAATAGTAAGTGCTTCTATCCTTGAGTGATTTTAAGCTAGTACTACATTTAAACATCAAGAAAATATGTCAAGAACACAAGATTGAAGGTGTTCACAGTCCAAGAATGTTCTTGGGCCGTAAACACCATAAATGACACCAAAGTGTGTCTAAGCCTCGAATCTAAGCCCTAGTTGATGTTTAAACCTTCCTTGAAATGTTTAAACCCTTCCTCATTGAGTTTAAACCTAGAAAAACATCAAAGACCGTCAAATATAGGGGTTTACGGTTTGGGAATCTCCCAAAACCGTAAACACCCTAAAGTGAGTTTAAGTTGGTCATTTTCCTTCCTTAGGCTTACAAACTAGCTCATACACTTCCCTAATTGTGTTAGGGACTTGAAAACATGGCTTTACACTCTTCCATATGGGTTTACGGTATATGAACTCAAGGGAAAACGCCATGAGGCCGTAAACTCCTCAAAAGAGGTGTTTTGATGCCCTAGTCGATTCCAAAGGCCAAACCACTTAGTAGAATTGCTCCAAGAGGCTTGTTAAACCACCAAACAACACCTAGTCATTAGGACTAGAGTTTACGACCGTAAACTCTAGAGTTTACTGCCGTAAACTCTTGGTGTCATGACCATCAAAACCGTAAACTCCAAGGGAGTTTACCCTTGGACCCTAAACACACTAGCCTTTCTCTACAACACTTAGATGCAACCCTTGAGACATATAACACTTGTATAAAGTGTTTAGCATGTCCTAGAGTGTCTTAAATTTGTTTATTAGTTGTTTAAAGACTAATTGTGTATATACATATATCCTTATATGTTATTAGGATCTTTGTGCGTGTCTAAGTCTTCACTTGACACCAAGCACTTATCCGACACTTCCTTCCGATCCACTTACCACAGGTGAGTTCATACCCCTTAATCAATGTTTTAAACTATTTTTAAATGTTTTATGGGGGGATACAAGTAGAATTATGCTAATTATTATATCAATCACATGTGATTAATAAGCAGCATTCAAATGATTGGCTATTCATTAGCCGTTTTACCAAACAGTTTCCTTCAAATTTCTTTCATAAACACTTTATGTGTTTAACACTTCTTATTTCTCTATACATTTTCCTCTGTATATTACTTTTCAAACTTATTTACAATTGTGTTTCAAAAAAATGTTTCTTTATACTAAACCGTTTTATCAAACCCATGCCTTCAAAACCGTTTTATAGATTGACACCAAGTAAATCTTTTCTTAAGATAATAATTATGTTCAAAGGTTTTACAAAACTTATTTATGCTTTTATATTATAAATTGCATGCCTCTATATGTATAGTTATATAAGAAATGTTTAAAAGACTTAGGAAGGGTATCCACCCTATTTCCTTTTCGCGCTTGAGATGTGGTCTGGTGGGATATCGGGTACTCGTCCGAAGGTCGTTTAAGTATTAGTTATATATCATATGTACATATATAGTCATAAAGGCCCTTCCAATTCATCCCATGCTGTCACACCCCCAAACCAGACGGCGAAACGTCCGGGGGCTGTCGTGACTCAATTGAATACCATCACAATGAATATACATGAAACATAACATCATACAATACCAAGCATTGGAATATTACAACTGGTAGCGTTTACATTCAGTACATAGTTTCAAAATATTACATTCCCAAAAGTAAATTGTTCGATATTAATTAAACAACAGCAAAACGTCATAGAGTACAATTCTTCCTTCACTTTATCTGTTACCTGAGAATACAACTATTTTGAAAAACGTCAACATATGAAATGTTGGTGAGTTCATAAGTAATGTTTGAAATCCAATGTTTTGTATTGTTTTGAAAACCACCAAAAAATCCGCTATTTTCTGAAAATTGTATAGTATAAAAGGTGTGAAGATCCGAAAGTATGCTTGTTTGTTTCTATCAATGTAAGAGTACGATTTGTAAAACTCGGTATGTAATTCGTAGGTGTAATAATTGAAAATCCTAGGAAAACCCGACGTTTTCCCATTACTTTGCATTAAATAATTTTATGTTTCGTTATTTCGTTACGATAGGTGTATTCGTTGAGCTCCGGGGACGTTGGATTAATTGTGGATTGTGAATTGTTGTAAACGTACATTAATGAAAATGACCAGTTGACAACCGTACAAACGATTCCCTTAGGCGTCGCTCGCACTATTCACTTAACCCAACCACCCGGACTCATGTAGCCCCACGACCGAGGGGAAAAAGTGAGTGCGAAGCCCCAGGTAATTCCCTACGTCGTTCAAGGCTATAGTGAATGCGAAGGGCCCTTAGCCCAACTCGCATTGGTGAATTCTCGACTTTGCTAGTAGTACCGAAGGACCCTTGGGGACCAGCAGCACGTTGCCATTGAAAGTCCTTTTACGCTGTGTTGGATCATGTAAGACCCAACAACTCGTAAGGTTGATGTCTTCGGGCCTAAAGATCAAGTCATTGGGCTAGCTAGGCCCAACAAACAAGCTTTTACACTTTTGGGCCCAAAGATGGTGTATCGACGTCTGTGCACTCTCACGTGTGTATTGAATTCCCAAGTTTTCCGTGTATGAATCGAGTTGTCATCGTGTTAGTAGTTTCGGATTTGTTATTGATTCGAGACCGAATCAATTCGTTTGATAACGATTTTTGGTGTTGTTATGTATTGTAATTCGTCGGTAGTCGCAGTGTCAATATTTGATCACAACGGATGAATTGAATTAACAATGAAATTTTTCTGTTTACTGCCCCTCTTTATTTTGCAAATTTACTTTTTCAACCCTTTGAATAAATTAATTTCCGGTTTAGTCCTTAAACCATTTTTCTTGGAATTCTAACACCAAAACTTATTGAAATTGATATTTTTCAGCACATTTTTAGTTGAAAACAGTTTTAGTCCCTCAAAACACAGTTTTCTCGGCTGTAACCTCTCTTTTTCGCAATTTTTACACTTTTGGTTCAAATTGGAAATTTTTTTGCAACTTTGGTCCTTTTTAATTATGAAAAGCATTTTTAACCTTCGAAAAGGACTTGGAACACTAGTAGTCCACTGTTTTACGGAAAAACACAGTTTCAACCCCTCAAATTGGAAAATTTCGCATATTGGGCCCTATTGGGCTAAAAAGTTCATTTTTAGCCCATTAAGTTTAGAAATTCACATTTTAAACATTCTAAAGTGTATATTTCTGGAAACATTCCTTTATGAAACTGTTTTGACACTTCTTAACCTCTAGAATTTGTATTTTGACATTTTGGGCCCTTAAACTTCATATTCTTAGCATTTTAAGTCCAAAAATGTGATTTTTAGCCCAAGATGTTCATCTAAACCAACTTGGTTATTTTTCTAGTAATGAAGTATGTATAATGATATGATTTAGCACTTGTTTCATGCATCACAACACAAATCTCAATTTTTAGGTCCTTTTGACTAGTTTCAACACCATAAACACACAAAAGTATGTAAATAAACATAGAAATCATACAAGGCATACACATAATGATAGATCTACACATTTGCTTGTATTCCCCCCCCCACCACAAAACTTATAAAAACCGAAAATAAGGGGGTATGAAGCTCACCTTGGGTGTGGTTTCGGTTTTGGAGAAAAGATGGGAGAAAAATGAAGTGATTTTCGGCCCTAGCATCTTTCCTTGGTAGATCTCGAGTTTGGTAACTTCTAAGGTGCATGATCACAAGTTGGAATAGATTTAGAAGAGATTTTTGATGGAAATGAAATAGCTAGATCATGGATTAGTCATCAACTTACCTTAGATGATGATTTTGTGGGAAAATCCTCCTTGAGAAGCTCTTGATTCTCGAAATTTTTGAAGAAGGGTGAGGGGATGTTCTTCAAGACTTAGAGAGAATGAAAGGAAATTTTGGTGAGTGTATGTGTGTGTATTCGGCCGAGAGTGAGAGAGAGGAAGAAAAAGAGACCTTGAGGTGATGTATGCATTGAAGTATGAGACACGTTGCATGGAGAACCAAGAGGTAATAATGAGGTGGCATGATGAAGTCAACTCTTCATCTTTGGTCTTGGGCTTTTGGGCCGAAATTTTAAAAGGAAAGGAAAATTTTGGGCTTTAATGCCCCTAAGCCCAATATTGGAGTTAGTTTGGATGATTATAAGATATAAGTGTGATTTTTTTTTATACTTTGTTGGGCTAGTTTAAGTTAATTATGGCCCATAATGTTTCATGAAGTTGATTTATTCCATTCTAGGCCTAATGTGGCCCAAATTGTTGGAATAAACGAAAGTAGGTTCAATTAGAGCCCATTAAAAGGTTCTAAACCCATGATAGTCAAATTGGAAGCTTATTGGTCCATTGAGTCCAATAAGGAAGTCCTAGTCCAAAATGGACCTAAACAAGAACTTCTAGGGTTTCCAATTTCTTGTTGACTATTTGTAGTGCTTGTATGGTGTATTAGATTGCATATTTTGATGTCATAAAGTCAGCATCATACATGCTCTTAAGTTTTTGATTCAACATTTTACTTGAGTATAGTGATTACAAGACACAAAATTTCTAGTTATGACATCATCCCCCCGTTAGAGGGAATTTCGTCCCGAAATTCTGTTTGAAAGCTAGATTTGAGAATGCTAGAATAGGTGAGAGTACTTTTGCTTCATTTGATCCTCGCGTTCCCATGTGAATTCTGGCCCACGCTTCGCGTTCCACCGTACTTTCACGATCGGGATGCGACTTTGCTTAGTACACTTCACCTCCCTGTCCATGATTTCAACCGGCTCTTCAACAAACAGGAGATTCTCATTGATTTCGATCTCGTCAAGGGGAATGACGAGTGTTTCATCCGATAGGCACTTCTTTAGATTAGAGACATGGAACACGGGGTGAACACTGTTTAGCTCTGCGGGTAGCTGCAGCTTATACGCCACTGGACCTATTCGGGAGACGATCTCAAAAGGTCCAATGTATCGTAGGTTCTGTTTTCCCCGTTTTCCGAAACGAATAACCCCTTTCTAGGGTGAGACTTTCAATAGTACTCGATCCCCGACCTGAAAGTCTAAGGGTTTTCGTCGTTTATCGGCGTAGCTCTTTTGTCGGTTGCGCGATGCTTGTAATCGAGCTCTGATTTGGATGATCTTTTCCGTGGTTTCACGAATGATCTCCGGTCCTGTTAGTGCCTTGTCTGATGTATGCGTTTTTGCTAGTTGGGTATCACCTACCTCAGCCCAACATAACGGTGATCTACACTTACACCCGTATAGTGCTTCGAAAGGAGAGACCTTGATGCTCGAATGATAACTATTGTTATATGAGAATTCGATTAAAGGTAAGTGGGTATCCCAAGACTTCCCAAAGTCTATCACGCATGCGCGGAGCATTTCTTCGAGCATTTGGATGGTTCGTTCGCTTTGACCATCCGTTTGCGGATGATAAGCGGTGCTCATGTCGAGATGAGTTCCCATTGCCTTATGGAGTGATTGCCAAAAACGTAACGTGAACCTACTGTCCCTATCCGAGATAATAGACACTGGTACTCCGTGGAGTCTCACGATTTCTCGAATGTATAAACGCGTCAATCTCTCCATCTTGTAGGATTCTTTGATTGGCAGGAAATGGGAAGACTTCGTCAGTCGGTCGATTATTACCCATATGGTGTCTAGTCCATCCGACGTTTTGGGTAGCTTGGTCACGAAATCCATAGAAATTCCCTCCCATTTCCACTCAGGAATTACCGGTTGCTGTAATAACCCTGAGGGCTTCTGGTATTCCACCTTTACCTTGGCACACGTCAGGCATTTACTAACATAGGTAGCAATTTCCGCCTTCATGTTAGGCCACCAGTAGTGTTGTTTAATATCCAAATACATCTTGTCTGAACCAGGATGAACAGAGTATCGCGTCTTATGGGCTTCTTTCATAACTACCTCCCAAAATCCTCCGATTTTTGGGACCCAAATACGGTTCATGAAGTAGTATACTCCATTCTCCTTTGCCTCTAGGTTCTTCTCCATCCCGTGCAGTGCTTCGCTTGCCCTGTTTTCCGCTTTCATGGCTTCCGACTGGGCTACCGCAATTTGAGTGACTAGGTGAGATTGAATGGTTATAGAGAGAGTTTTCGTACGACGATTTGAGTACTCCTTCCGACTTAATGCGTCGGCTACCACGTTGGCCTTGCCTGGGTGGTACTTGATCTCACACTCGTAATCGTTTAATAATTCAACCCATCTTCGTTGCCTCATGTTCAACTCTTTCTGGTTCAAGATGTGTTGGAGACTTTTGTGGTCCGTGAAGATGGTGCACTTCGTATCGAACAGGTAGTGCCTCCAAATTTTCAGAGCGAAGACCACAACTCCCAATTCCAAGTCATGGGTCGCATAATTTACTTCGTGCGTTTTAGTTGGCGAGATGCGTAAGCTATCACCCTTCCACGCTGCATGAGAACGCAACCTAAGCCCTGATTTGACGCGTCACAGTAGACCACGAAATCTTCCGTTCCCTCTGGTAGCGATAGTACCGGGGCGCTACAGAGAGCTTGTTTCAGGGTACTTAATGCGGCTTCTTGTTTGTCCGTCCATTTGAATGGTACGCCCTTTTTGTGTAAGCGAGGTAAGTGGTTTGGGGATCTTAGAGAAGTTTTGAATGAATCTTCTATAATAGCCTGCTAGACCCAAGAATTGACGGATTTCCATGGGTGTTGTCGGGATTGCCCATCCTTCAACATCTTTGACTTTAGAGAGATCCACATGAATTCCATCTTGGCTAACTACATGACCTAGGAAGTTCACACTCCGGAGCCAGAACTCACACTTGGAGAGTTTTGCGTATAGCTTTTCCGATAGCATAGTTTCCAGGACTTGTCGGAGATGTTGGCCATGCTCTTCTTTGCTTTGAGAATAGATGAGGATGTCATCGATGAAAACAATGACAGAGTTGTCGAGGAATGTTCGACAGATTCGATTCATTAGGTCCATAAATGCGGCAGGGGCATTTGTCAGACCGAAGGGCATTACGACAAATTCATAATGTCCGTAGCGAGTTCGGAAAGCGGTTTTTGGAATATCGTCTTCCCGGACTTTGAGTTGGTGATATCCGGATCGTAGATCTATCTTAGAAAAATAACTAGCTCCTTGGAGCTGGTCAAATAGATCATCGATTCATGGGAGTGGGTAGCGATTTTTAACAGTGAGTTTATTTAACTCTCTGTAATCGATGCACATTCTAAAAGATCCATCCTTCTTTTTGACAAAGAGGACTGGAGCTCCCCATGGCGAGTAACTTGGGCGGATGAATCCTTTGTCCAAGAGTTCACTGAGTTGGCTGGATAATTCCTGCATCTCAGCAGGAGCTAACCGATAGGGTGATTTAGCGAGAGGAGTTGCTCCTGGAACGAGGTCGATTCGAAATTCCACTTGTCTCTCCGGGGGTACTCCTGGAAGATCTTCAGGAAACACGTCTGGGAACTCACATGCTACGGGAATGTCTTGAACGTTAACCTCTTCCTTGGTCTTATCAACTATGTGAGCCAGGAACGCCAAGTTGTTCTTTCATAGATGTTTGTGTGCCTTGATGCACGAGATGAGGCAAAGGTTCATGCTAGGTTTGTCTCCGTAAATTACTAGAGTTTCGTGATTGGGTAGGCGAAGGCGAACGGCCTTCTCGTGACACATAATTTCAGCATGGTGGGGGCTTAACCAGTCCATGCCAATAATCACATCGAAACTCCTAATTGATACAGGCATCAAGTCTATTCGAAAGATGTGTTGATTGAGGGTTAGGGTACATCCGATGTAGATTTCCCTGGTAGATTCGGTTTTCCCATTGGCCATTTCCACCGTAAAGGTTTCATTTAGCTTCTGGGGTTGTTGTTTTAATAAATGCTTAAACTTATTGCTTACGAAACTTCGCTCAGCTCCGGTGTCAAATAGGATGCATGCATAAGTGAGGTTTAGGGGAAACGTACCGGTAACAACAGCGGGGTCCTGAATCGCCTCTACCTGATCCATGGTCAGCATCCTTCCTGTTCCTCCGTTTCCTGGATTGTTGTTGTTAGGGCAGTCTTGGCGGAAATGCCCAGTCCTTCCACACCTATAGCAGGTGTGGCTAGGCCCTGCATTGTTGCCGCCGGTGGTGACGTTGTTGTTGTTGCGATTGTTCTTGTGGTTGTTGTTTCCCTGTTGTTGGTTCTGGGGAGGATAAGCCCTGCAGTACTTCGCCATGTGTCCCCTTCGGTTGCAACTAGTGCACTGTAATTCCTTGCATTCTCCATGGTGATGGAAACCGCACTTGTTGCACTTGGGAAGATTACCGGAATAAGGTCTTGAAGCATTTGAAGCAGCTGAGGCTGGAGCATGTGGTGCAGCTGGAACCGGTGTGGTGACAGCGTTAACCGTCACTGTCTGCTGCTTTTTAGAGGTTTCGGGGCCCTGGCGCCCCTTCCTCTTATTGTTTTTGCCCTTCTTGCCATGACCTTCCTTCTTTCCTTCAGCCTCCACTGGCTTCTCACCCTTTTTGTTCTTATGGTCATACAGCTTCTTTGCCAATCTTTTTGCACTGTCATATGTTTCGGGGTTTGCAGCTATCACATTTCCTTGAATTGATGATGTTAGTCCCCAGATGAATCGCTCAATCTTCTTTCCTTCCGAGGTGATCATACTCGGGCACAACAGAGGCAGTTCACTAAATCTCGATATGTAGGCATCGATATTCGCATTCTGCACAGTGAGGTTCCATAGCTCTTGCTCCATTTTCTGAATCTCACCTCGTGGGCAGTATTCAGCCATCAGCATTTCTTTCATCTCCACCCACGGCATAGAGTTGGCTACAGGAAGTGTCATGGCTTCCACATGTCCGCTCCACCAGGTGAGCGCTTGATCGACAAAAGTGCAGGCCGCGAACTTCACTTTCATCTGCTCAGGACAATCGCATATCTCGAATACCGATTCCACCTTCTCGATCGATCGCTTCAGAGTGATCACTCCTCCAGTTCCGTTAAAAGTTCGTGGTTTGGCATTTGTAAAGTCCTTGTAGGTACATGTTTTAGTAGGTCATTGATTCATCCCGTTGTTCGAACTCCCTACCCCTTGCCCGTTGCCTCCTCCGTTATTCCCTTGGTGGAGTTGTGCCATAGCTGTGGTGACCGCAGCAGACACGACTGCCTGGAATGCAGTAGAGTCAACTTCGGGTGGGGTTGGTCTAGGGTTTCCGCGAGTAGGTCGGCGAGGCATCTTTCTGTCATGAAACGGAAAGATTTTGAGTGTTTGGGGTTTCTAGAAGGTTGTGACCCTACTGACTAGGTGCAATGTACGTACTAAAACATTCCTACCATTCAACATACAATCATAGATTCTCAACACATAGCAATTTGTAATATCATAACAAAGAACGTAAAAGTTTACTAATATTATCCGCATTTGATATATGAAAATTTGCTCGTAAGAGCATACATGAGTGACACTAGTTCGACAGCATAGCGACTCTATGAGTAGTGTAGTCACTTAAACATAGAGTCGGGGGTACATAGCATAGTTCCTAACGACCTACTAAGATGTGTCTATCCCTAACCACGACGATCTGCATCCTACGTAGTGGCGGGGTCATATGCCGAAATGTTCCGCCAGTAACTGAGCCATCTCCGTCATGTCTCCAATAACCTAATCCCTCTCATGCTCAGCTCGCACTGCCCAAGCCTCCATAGCATACAGCTGTTGTTGCAGTGCGGCGATCTCAGCTTCGGGGGAACGGTTCTCCCTTGGAGGGTTCATTGGTGGAGCGGGGTGGTCTGGTTGCGCCTCGTTCTCACACAGCGGGATGTGGTCCTTGTTCCCGTCTTGGCCTTCCTCGACGTCGTCGTCGGTCTCTCCAAATTCGTAGTCGGTGTCTATGTATTCGTCAGGTCCGACGTTGTGTGCTTCCTCTGGATTCCCTTCCGGTTCATTTTCAAGCATCCCGTGAGCCACTAGAACTTGATGGAACTGGATACCCAGCTGATCTCCCTCCATGACGACAGGGGGAAAGTATAAACTATCGTCACTCCCACGTCTATAATATATACTAAATAGACGTTCTCTTTTTGGTGATAAAAGGGTATAGTTTTAGGTTCCCTAGCTATCCCGATCTCATCAGAACGTGTGTTGGTTATACTTTGGAGAGAATGTAGTTGATCAGGCTACATCCACTCCTTGGTACCACTAAGAATAGTCCTGAATTAACCGAGATACTAGCATTATATTGTTTGGTTCGGCATTATGTTCCCTGTTCCTAATGAAAGCAAAGATGTTTTATTGTTGTATTTTTACTTGTTTTGTTCAGAGTTATGTTAGTCCCTCTTTTGGTTTATAGTTGCATATCAATGTATGGTTCGATATGCTAGTTCATTATAAACAGAGCTCTGATACCAACCTGTCACACCCCCGAACCAGACGGCGGAAACGTCCGGGGGCTGTCGTGACTCAATTGAATACCATCACAATGAATATACATGAAACATAACATCATACAATACCAAGCATTGGAATATTACAACTGGTAGCGTTTACATTCAGTACATAGTTTCAAAATATTACATTCCCAAAAGTAAATTGTTCGATATTAATTAAACAACAGCAAAACGTCATAGAGTACAATTCTTCCTTCACTTTATCTATTACCTGAGAATACAAGTACTTTGAAAAACGTCAACATATGAAATGTTGGTGAGTTCATATGTAATGTTTGAAATCCAATGTTTTGTATTGTTTTGAAAACCACCAGAAAATCCGATATTTTCTGAAAATTGTATAGTATAAAAGGTGTGAAGATCCGAAAGTATGCTTGTTTGTTTCTATCAATGTAAGAGTACGATTTGTAAAACTCGGTATGTAATTCGTAGGTGTAATAATTGAAAATCCTAGGAAAACCCGACGTTTTCCCATTACTTTGCATTAAATAATTTTAAGTTTCGTTATTTCGTTACGATAGGTGTATTCGTTGAGCTTCGGGGACGTTGGATTAATTGTGGATTGTGAATTGTTGTAAACGTACATTAATGAAAATGACCAGTTGACAACCGTACAAACGATTCCCTTAGGCTTCGCTCGCACTATTCACTTAACCCAACCACCCGGACTCATGTAGCCCCACGACCGAGGGGAAAAAGTGAGTGCGAAGCCCCAGGTACTTCCCTACGTCGTTCAAGGCTATAGTGAATGCGAAGGGCCCTTAGCCCAACTCGCATTGGTGAATTCTCGACTTTGCTAGCAGTACCGAAGGACCCTTGGGGACCAGTAGCACGTTGCCATTGAAAGTCCTTTTATGCTGTGTTGGATCATGTAAGACCCAACAACTCGTAAGGTTGATGTCTTCGGGCCTAAAGATCAGGTCATTGGGCTAGCTAGGCCCAACAAACAAGATTTTACACTTTTGGGCCCAAAGATGGTGTATCGACGTCTGTGCACTCTCACGTGTGTATTGAATTCCCAAGTTTTCCGTGTATGAATCGAGTTGTCGTCGTGTTAGTAGTTTCGGATTTGTTATTGATTCGAGACCGAATCAATTCGTTTGATAACGATTTTCGGTGTTGTTGTGTATTGTAATTCGTCGGTAGTCGCAGTGTCAATATTTGATCACAACGGATGTATTGAATTAACATTGAAATTTTTCTGTTTACAGCCCCTCTTTATTTTGCAAATTTACTTTTTCAACCCTTTGAATAAATTAATTTCCGGTTTAGTCCTTAAACCATTTTTCTTGGCATTCTAACACCAAAACTTATTGAAATTGATATTTTTCAGCACATTTTTAGTTGAAAATAGTTTTAGTCCCTCAAAACACAGTTTTCTCGGCTGTAACCTCTCTTTTTTGCAATTTTACACTTTTGGCCCAAATTGGAAATTTTTTGCAACTTTGGTCCTTTTTAATTATGAAAAGCATTTTTAACCTTTCAAAAGGACTTGGAACTCTAGTAGTCCACTGTTTTACGGAAAAACACAGTTTCAGCCCCTCAAATTGGAAAATTTCGCATATTGGGCCCTATTGGGCCGAAAAGTTCATTTTTAGCCCATTAAGTTTAGAAATTCACATTTTAAACATTCTAAAGTGTATATTTCTGGAAAAATTCCTTTATGAAACTGTTTTGACACTTCTTAGCCTCCAGAATTTGTATTTTGACATTTTGGGCCCTTAAACTTCATATTCTTAGCATTTTAAGTCCAAAAATGTGATTTTTAGCCCAAGATGTTCATCTAAACCAACTTGGTTATTTTTCTAGTAATGACTTATGTATAATGATATGTTTTAGCACTTGTTTCATGCATCACAACACAAATCTCGATTTTTAGGTCCTTTTGACTAGTTTCAACACCATAAATACACAAAAGTATGTAAATAAACATAGAAATCATACAAGGCATACACATAATGATAGATCTACACATTTGCTTGTATTCCCCCCCCCCCCCCACAAAACTTATAAAAACCGAAAATAAGGGGGTATGAAGCTCACCTTGGGTGTGGTTTCGGTTTTGGAGAAAAGATGGGAGAAAAATGAAGTGATTTTCGGCCCTAGCACCTTTCCTTGGTAGATCTCGAGTTTGGTAACTTCTAAGGTGCATGATCACAAGTTGGAATAGATTTAGAAGAGATTTTTGATGGAAATGAAGTAGCTAGATCATGGATTAGTCATCAACTTACCTTAGATGATGATTTTGTGGGAAAAGCCTCCTTGAGAAGCTCTTGATTCTCGAAATTTTTGAAGAAGGGTGAGGGGATGTTCTTCAAGACTTAGAGAGAATGAAAGGAAATTTTGGTGAGTGTATGTGTGTGTATTCGGCCGAGAGTGAGAGAGAGGAAAAAGAAGAGACCTTGAGGTGATGTATGCATGGAAGTATGAGACATGTTGCATGGAGAACCAAGAGGTAATAATGAGGTGGCATGATGAAGTCAACTCTTCATCTTTGGTCTTGGGCTTTTGGGCCGAAATTTTAAAAGGAAAGAAAAGTTTTGGGCTTTAATGCCCCTAAGCCCAATATTAGAGTTAGTTTGGATGATTATAAGATATAAGTGTGATTTTTTTTATACTTTGTTGGGCTAGTTTAAGTTAATTATGGCCCATAATGTTTCATGAAGTTGATTTATTCCATTCTAGGCCTAATGTGGCCCAAATTGTTGGAATAAATGAATGTAGGTTCAATTAGAGCCCATTAAAAGGTTCTAAACCCATGATAGTCAAATTGGAAGCTTATTGGTCCATTGAGTCCATTAAGGAAGTCCTAGTCCAAAATGGACCTAAACAAGAACTTCTAGGGTTTCCAATTGCTTGTTGACTATTTGTAGTGCTTGTATGGTGTATTAGATTGCAATTTTTGATGTCATAAAGTAAGCATCATACATGCTCTTAAGTTTTTGATTCAACATTTTACTTGAGTATAGTGATTACAAGACACAAAATTTCTAGTTGTGACACATGCCCTTGGGTAGCAAGGGTATACATACATGTCCATATGTACCACTTAGATTACTAGTAAACTACCATACGGGTAGTTTAGGAAGATACTAGAACAATACTAGAACGCGATACCATACAATGAGTCAGTTCATTCATGAGTCAATACTTGCTAGAACATTACAGTACATTACTATACTTGCTAGATAGAGAGGACATACACTACAGCTAGAACATTACAGTACATTACTATACTTGCTAGATAGAGAGCACGTACACTACAGCTAGAACATTACAGTACATTACTATACTTGCTAGATAGAGGGAGAACACACATCACAGATAGCACACGTAGAACTTTTCCGTACATTACATATACATTACAACGTGGACATAATCGTGATCCACTGTATCGGAGCATGCCTTAAATGTCATGGCCCGAGTTGTAGCCAGAATTCTCTTGGAGGGAGAGCATGAGTTTGCGTATAGATCTATACTGGATTGCCTATCCTACACCTTGCTGCTAGCTACAGCTGGACCTGCAGGTCTGCGGGTGGCAAACATCATTCCTTTTTACGACCATACTTATGTCGTTGTTACCAGTCAATAGCATGGTGCAATTAATCACATGATGCCTTAATATAAATCCGGTTTAAGGTAGTTAGTACAGCAGTAGTTCTTACAGCACTACACTACAATACTACATAAATTTTCCCTTTACATATACTTAGTGATCTTCTCATTTAAGCATTGAATGTAAAAACTATATTTTGTTTAATGATAGTTACACTTGGAAAATTACACACTTTTACAAGAAACGTACATTCAGAGCAGTTAGGTCTTGGTAGAAGATTACATTCCGAGCAGTTAGGTCTTGGTAGAAGACACCTTCATATGATAGTAGGAATCATAGGGATTTCTAGGGTTTTTCAAACATTTACAGTTGTTTTACAAACATTTTCATACTTACAGTTCATATACACTTTCAATACTTACAATTCATATATACTTACAAATTCTTACATACAAATTCATACATACAAATACTTACTTACAAATTCTTACATACAAATTCATACATACAAATACTTACTTACAAATTAAGACACTAAAATACTTATGATCTCACCAGCTTTAAAGTTGATACTCGCTTTCAAAATTACTTGTATCCTCATGTCATCTATAGACAGGTACCGATGCAAGGTTTAGAGAAGATGGAGCTTGTTCAAGACTCATCTTTCATTTTGATTTATGCTTTAGTGTCTATTATAATTTGACAGAACACACTTGTATAATAATTATTTTATTAATGCAATGGATGATGTTGTAGCTTGCTTAATACTTTACATTGTTGTGATACTGTACATGACGTCCTCCGCCCCAGAACGTTTCCGCCGTTCTTGGTTTTGGGGTGTGACACATGCCGCAAGTGCAGAAAGGAGGGGCACTATGCGAGGGATTGTCGGCAGTCAGCGCCGGTTCGGTATTTGAGGATTTGTTTTCATTGTCATTAGGTTGGACATTTGAGGGTCAACTGTCCACAGCTCGCTGCGGGACCGGTGCAGGCTCCAGCACCGGCCACTCTGAGGATCACGGGTGGAGGTCAGGGTGGAGCGAAGCCCCCAAGGGCTCAAGGTCGTGCTTTTCAGCTTACAGCAGAGGAGGTCAGAGCAGTGTCGGATGCAGCCGCGGGTATGTTTCTTTCTTGATGTCTTGTTTATCTTGTGATTACTGTGGAGTATTGTTTATCTGCTAGTCTTATTGTGCGGTTTTTGGTGCGGTATTCGTTGTTCTTTGAGGGTTATGGTTTGGTTATGGGTTAGTGTTGGGAATTTCGTTGGTTATCCTTCCTGGGGGTTATTAGTGGAAATCTGGCGTTGGTCTGAATGTCGGGTAGCATCTGCATTCTGAGGAGTGGTTAGCCGCAGTTTGAGGTTCTTTTGAGCTCGGGTCGATTAGTGTTGATATGTGATTTTGTGAAGGTTTTTGTGCTAGTGGGAATCAGTCCGCATGTAAATGTTGGTTTTGTGCAGGGTTGTTTTGGGAGGTCGGTGATAGCGACCGGTGGTTGATAGTCAGTGCCCTAAGTGGGGGAGAATTGGAAAATTCTCTGAAAGATCGATGAGCATGTGAGGTTGTTTAGCTGTTTGGGATTCAATAGTGTTCTGTCAGCCAAGAGCGTAGGCTGGTATGAGTAAGTGACAGGCATGCGGGGCGGGATACATACCAAGGGTATTTGATTGTGGAGGGCCTGGGATCAGGCCGGGATCGAGTTTGTATGACGGATATAGAGTTCGGAACCCCTAGAGGGCTAGAACAGTATGCATGGGAGGATTTCCCGGAGAGATAACTCGGAATGATGGATGCTAGTTGAGCAGACCAGATAGACTGAAGGCCAGTAGGCGTACCAGTCAGGCCGAAGGTGATGGGTTTTGAGCATTCTCACACTTCCTAAGTGTACATGCAACCCTAATAACCTTGGATCTATGTTTGTCTTGTTGTTTCTTATGTTCCTTGAAACCTTGTGAGCCTAGCACCCTAAGTGTGATGCCTCAAATGCTTCACACAACACCAAATGCTCTTGGAAAGACTTTTGAGAGAATACCCCAAGTGTGTAGCCGATTTTGGTGGAAAATGGGACTCCTATATAGTGTTGACACATATAGGGTTGCACCATGTAAACCCTAATGTGTCATGACTCTTTATTTCCATGACCCATGCATTTGTAACTCCCATGGAGCATCCATGGAGCATCCTATGGGTAGAACCCAGCTTGATAATCCATGGAGCCTCTTAGCCCACTATACAAGATATGAATGATTTGCATAATAACCACATATATTTAATTTGTTATCTATTGATCACATAATTAATTCCAAATTAATTCTTTGATCAAACTAATCAAATAATATTATTAATATATTAGAACTTATAATATATTAATAATCTCCAAGTGTTATTCCTCTCATTTAGTCTATACAATTGCATGGTGCCATGCAACCCAAATGGACCATGCCGGGTCGGGTCAAGTACTAACCATAAATAGTTATGGACTTAGACACCTTATCCAACAGTCTCCCACTTGGATAAGTCTAATAACTATAACTCCAGTACTTCAGGAACCGACCGGAAATCGTAGCTCTTTCAAGGTCTCTCGGAACTGAGAAGATGTTGATACGCCATTTAAGATAAGTGATCATATAATCCTCTGTTCTAGATATCAGCCGGACAAACACATGGAACAATGTCTTACTTATTGTCCAGCAGTTTGTTTCCCGATTTCCGATTTGTTTGACAAAGAACTTAATTGAACACATCAACTTAGTTGTAACCGGGCCCGGTACATAGGTCAAAAAAAAATCATCGAGGTGCCCAGATATCAGCTTCTAATCCAAGAAGGAACAGATAAACATCGACTCATATGTTTGTTCTACCACTCATTGAATTATACACAAAAGCACGTTTTATAACATCGAGTTACCAATGCGTTTTCGTACAATCAATTCATAACCAACTTGTAAGTAACAAATCATATCTCTAGGTTTGAAGACTTATATGATATTACCGTCTCACGATCACTCGAGATAGAATTCCATGAAGTGATTCCAGTGAGCGTGGGTTGAGTCCAATGCTCAGAACTTATGAGCACTCATGATTGTTGTAGCCTTGTCCAACACCTTAGACCTCTGCAACCAATCATGATAGTCTTGATTCATACCTACTTCCGACATATGACCGACTGTGGAGGTTTGAATAATATGTTATACCAAACAAAATTATTCTGGAAGTCAAAACATGCAAAAGAAATATAGTAAACGATCGACAAGAGATAGCAACACTTTACTCATAAATAAAACACCTTGTATTCATCATCTAATGTCAATTACACTTTACAAATTTCTAGGTTATCTAAATACTAAATCTAATATCATCCTTCAGCCCTATGCTCCGAGCATGCTGGAGATGCTTAACCCGAGTCAGTCCCTTCGTGAGGGGATCTGCTGGGTTCTCATCCGATGATACCCTCTTTGCCACGAGGAGTCCTTCTTCTATCCGATGTCTGATAAAATGGTATTTTCTGTCGATGTGTCTGGATCTCCCGTGATCCCTTGGTTCCTTGGCTAAGGCAACAACACTTTCACTATCACAGAAAATTTCCATTGGCTCTTTAATAGCTGGTACAACTCCAAGGTCTCCAATGCAGTTCTTCAGCCATATCGCCTCCTTTGCCGCCTCGCTAGCTGCAATATACTCTGATTCAGAAGTTGAATCAGCCACTATCTCTTGCTTGGAACTCTTCCAAGAAATTGCTCCTCCATTTAGGGTAAAGACCCAGCCCGACTGAGAGCAGAAATTATCCCTATCAGTTTGGAAACTAGCATCACTATACCCTACAACTCTCAAGTCATCACTCCCACCGAGGGTAAGGACCCAATCCTTAGTCCTCCGTAGGTACTTGAGGATATTCTTTACCGCAGTCCACTGTGCCTTGCCAGGGTTCGCCTGATACCTACTAACCATGCTCAGGGCAAAGGCTACATCAGGGTTCGACTCATTTCTGCTATCTCAGCCTCAGTGCTAGGGCTTTGTGTCTTACTCAATCTGGTGTTACTCTGGATGGGTAACTCTCCTTTCTTGGAGTCCTGCATGCTGAATCTCTTCAGCACCTTATCCAAGTAGGTACTCTGACTAAGTCCAATTAGTCTTTTACTCCGATCTCTCAAGATCCTTATCCCTAGAATATAGGTAGCTTCTCCTAGGTCCTTCATAGAGAAACACTTCCCAAGACAGGACTTAACTTCCTGCATATGAGTAGTATGTCATCCACATACAACACCAAAAAGCTAACTATACTCCCACTAGCCTTGACATACACGCAAGACTCATCTTCACTCCTAGAAAAGCCAAATTCCTTGACCTTTTCATCAAAGCAAAGATTCCATCTGCGAGGTGCTTGCTTCAATCCATAAATGGATTTCTCAAGCTTACGCACTCTATTAGGGTACTCGTTGCTGACAAAACCCTCTGGCTGACTCATGTAAACATCTTCAGCCAACTTTCCATTAAGGAAAGCGGTTTTGAAATCCATTTGCCATATTTCATAGTCATGAAATGCAGCTATGGCCAACAGAACCTGAATAGACTTAATCTTGGCTACTAGAGAAGAGGTCTCATCATAGTCCACTCCAGGAATTTGAGAGAAGCCCTTTGCAACCAGTCTAGCCTTATAAGTGTGTACTTTACCATCCATGTCGGTCTTCTTCTTGAAGACCCATTTGCACCCTACTGTCTTACGACCTAGTACATTTTCAACCAAGTTCCGAACATGATTGTCATACATGGACTGTATTTCGCTATCCATTGCCTCTTTCCACTTGGCTGACTCAGGGCCTGCCATGGCTTCTGCGTAACTGCTAGGTTCATCCAGACCTATCAGTGTCTCATCACTGATAAGTGTATGCCTTTCTGCAGTAATATGGAATCCATAGTAATGCTCAGGAGCATTCCTAACCCTTGTGGACTGCCTCAGAGGTATAGACTTGTCAATTGGCTCAACAGGAGTTTCCTCCTCAAGTTGAGTGCTAGGGTTTGAAGTTCCTTCACCTCTTGACTCTTGAATTTCTTCAAGATCAACTTGCCTCCCACTGTTTCCTTGGCTTATGAACTCTCTCTCTAAAGAAAGCCCTCCTAGCTACAAAGACCACATTTTCACTAGGTCTGTAGAAGAGGTAACCAAAGGATTGCTATGGGTAGCCGATGAAAATACACCTCTCGCTTCGGGGTTCGAGCTTATCGTGAATCTCGCATCTCATGAAAGCCTCGCAACCCCAAATCTTGATGTGGTCTAGTTTGTGTACTTTACCAGTTCACATCTCGTTAGGAGTTTTGGCAACTTTCTTTGTAGGGACTAGATTAAGGATATGGGTGGCAGTCTCTAAGGCATACCCCCAAAATGAGATTGGTAGCGAAGCTCGACTCATCATGGATCGAACCATATCCAACAAGGTTCGATTACACCTCTCGGCCACACCATTCAACTGTGGTGTTCTGGGAGTTGTCAATTGTGAGACTATCCCACATTCCCTTAGATAGTCAAGGAACTCTGAACTAAGATACTCACCACCACGATCGGATCGAAGCATCTTAATGTTCCTGCCCAATTGATTCTCGACTTCCTATTTAAATTCCTTAAACCTTTCGAAAGTCTCTGACTTATGCTTGATCAAGTAGACATATCCATATCCACTGTAATCATCAGTAAAAGTCAAATAATAACGATTAGCATCCCTTGTGGCATGTTTTAATGGTCCACACACATCCGTGTGTACAAGGTCCAACAAACCTTCACCCCTTTCACACGAGCCTGTGAAGGGTGACTTTGTCATTTTTCCAAGTAAGCATGATTCGCAACTATCATCTGACTTTAGGTCAAATGACTCCAAGACTTCATCCTTTTGGAGTTGGCCTATGCGTTTCTTGCTTATATGTCCAAGACGACAATGCCATAATGATACTTTATCCAAGTTATTATTATTAACAGAATCAATACACAATACATTATTTCCTAAGTTATCAACCACAGATACTGTTGTTGGATAAGGTGTCTAAGTCCATAACTTATTTGGTATATACTTGACCCGACCGGCATGGTCCATTTGGGTTGCATCTCATCCAAACTATTATGGATAATTTTATGAGAGTTATACACATATGTTTATTAATATATTATGAGTTATAATATATTAATATGAAGTTACGTTATTTAATTAGTTTTAGTCTTAAATTAATTATGGATTAATTTAGAGATTAAAAGGAATACTAATTAAATTATGGGCTATTTGTTTTATATAGTGTGGGCTAATACTCATTTGTTAATGGGCTAGGCTTATGTGGAAGTCCATGGATGATCCATGGAGCTTTTAACCCATGGATCCTTGGAATAGGAAAAGACATGGGTTATTAGGGTTTCACCCTAACCATGCATACTATATAAGCATGCTTATGGAGCATGAAAGTGAGCAAAAGATAGCCTAAGAGAAAGCTAGTGTTCTAGTGTGTGTGTGCATGTGTGTGGCCGAAAATACAAGAGTGTGTATACTCTCTCAAAGTTTTCCAAGAGTTTGTGGTGTTTGTGATTCCATTTGAGGCATTCACACTATTGGTGCTTGGCCCTCAAACTCCTAAGAACCCAACACAACAAAGGTATGTAATCTCTTCTAACTCTTTTATGTTGAAATGTTCCCCATGCCATGTTAGATAGGTTATAAACCTTGGAAAATTATTATTTTGCATGTATTTAGACAAACATAGATCCAAGGTTTATTAGGGTTGGATGCACACTTAGGAAGTGTTAGATTGCTCAAAACCCAACAGTGGTATCAGAGCCTAGGCTTGCTTGTTTGATACTTGATGCAAAATAGTGAAAAAAGTCGAAATCGTTGCTGTCTGCATGCTAGACTCGCCGAGTCCATTGGGGGGACTCGCCGAGTCCAAGGCAAACTTCAACCTACTCGACGAGTCCGTTCGTGCACTCGGCGAGTAGGATCGAAAGAATGCAGAATCTCGACTTTTGCTGCTGGAAATGGACTGGAAACATTACCCTAAATTGTTTTGGTGTTGTAAAACTTATTTTAGTTGGTGTAATGGTTGTTCTAATCCATTTACAATAGCATATATCAAAAATCCATGATTTTATGTGTTCATATAATTCTTGAATTTTTGATGATCATGTTCATGTTCTTATGAATTTAGAAAATGATAGGAATTATTTGCTGAATTGTTTAGAATTAATTTTTAATCATTTATGTGTTTTAATGGAGTCCATAATTTGTCCTCAAGTTATGGATTACCAAAGGTCACTTTCATTTAACACACACTTAAAACACATAAGTTACATGAAAATGAAGAGTCTTCATTTTTATGAACCTTTAATTCATAAGTTATGAAATGAAGAGTTTTGCAAAGTTACAAAACTTGTCCTCAAGTTTTGGAATTTGTAAAGTTTCACACACTTTAATAAACTTTAATTCCAAACCTTAGAGTTTTAATAGTTAAAATTCAACCCTTATACTATTTATAACATTAATGGTTAATTATTATATATATGTATAAGAATAAGTCGTTTTATCGTTAGTAGGCCTCATTCACGAAGCCGGTCTATAAGGTGGGTATAAGGTTGTTGCCTATAAAATGGCGACTTAATGGGTGTATACTCTCACCCACCGCTTGCTTGATCGGTGGAGGGTCGTTAGCCGAACGGGTAGAACAACGACTTTAAATCCTCATTAAAAGTATAATGAATATTATAAAATAACTAAACTCTTTTAATTCCCAATCTTAGTTATTTTAGGAAAATGTGAACATGGTGCTAATCCATGGAATTCACACTTTGTACCTTACCAAGTCGTTAGTGGAGCGTGTGTGGTTAACCGGCACACTAATTAGACTAGTAAGGATCACGAAGGGTAACTTAATGTTGTCATAGATCAATGGAGCGTGTGTGGTTAACCGGCACATTGATTAGGTGATAATATTAGGAGTACCAAGTGAGTTAGCATGGTTATTCACACCTTGTTTTGTGATCCTCGGCATCCCAGTCACAAAACTTGAAGGGCACAATCGAGATTGAAACATGCCATTGAAAAGTTCAATGAATCTCAAAAGAATCTAGGAATTTCAAATCCAATTAAAACTAATTAATCATTTCGTTTTCATGGTGGAAATTGGTGAATCGTCATTCGCCTACCTTTCAAATATATTATTACTTAGATTACGGCATCCCTCTTCTAAGTGTAATATATTGTGATTGGATCCTAGCCTTAATATTACATTTGGGTGTCTTATTAAGGATCCTAAATATCTAATCTAAACTTACTTTCTTCTTTCAGATGTCTTCCAACACTAATGCTTCAGGCTCTAACCCAACTGGTTCTTTCTCTCTCATGAATCTTTGTGGGAGGGTCATCTTTGATGGTTCCAACTTCATGGATTGGATTAGGAACATCAGGATGGTTACTCGTTACGAGGACAAGGAATATGTCCTCGATAAGGAGTTAAAAGAACTTGATGAGTCTACTGCTACTCCTGAGGAGATCGCTGAATTCAGGACTCATGAGAGAGATGCTACTAAGGTGGCATGTATCATGATGGCCACAATGACAGCCGAGCTCCAAAAGTCATATGAAGATTTCTACCCTTTTGAGATGCACCAAGACTTGATGGAAAGGTACCATCAGAGTGCTCGTCAGGAGCGGTATGAAATAATCTTCTCCATAATAACTACCCGCATGAAGGACGGTGAATCCGTCACGGGCCACATGCAAAAGATGCAAAGGTATGTGGACCGTTTGCTGAAGCTGAATGTTAACATCCCCGAGGAGTTGGCAATTGACATCATTTTGCACTCCTTGCCTTCTTGTTATGATCATTTTCGAATGACATATCATATGAACAAGGAGGAAGTTACCCTCAGCAAGCTTCAAGGACTCTTGAAGACCGCTGAAACCGGTCTTAAGGGTAAAGCGGTTGTTACCTCTACTACTCCTACTCCAACTTCTACCCCTGTTTTAGCTATTGGGCAAGGCAAAGGGAAAAAGAGGAAGCACCCTTCGAAGGGTACCAAGGGAAAGTCTCTTGAAGGCTCCTCATCCAAGACTAAGAACGGTTCTGTCACTCCTTCTGCCATTCCAAAGGATGCTGAATGCTTTTATTGCCATGAAAAGGCACACTGGAAGCGAAACTGCCCTAAGTACTTGCAGGATCTAAAGGATGGGAAAGTGAAACCCACCTATGCAGGTATTTACACTATATTGTCTAATTACTCAACATATTCTAACTCTTGGGTGCTTGATACAGGATGTGGTATTCACATATGTTCTGATTTGCAGGGCCTAAGAAGAAGTGAGGATGTGGAGCACGGGAAGATAAACTTAATCATGGGGAATAGGAAGGCTTCACCTGTTTCCAAGATTGGAGTTTATACTTTGTTGCTTAATAATGGGTTAAAATTAGATTTGAATAAATGTGTATACTCGTCTGAAATGGCGAGGAATATTATTTCTTTTCATGCTTTGTACAAACAAGGTTTTACCTTTTCGTTTGATAATGAATGTGGTGGTATTAATGCTTTCTTTAATAATGTGTTTTATTTTAAAGCATTACCTTGTGATGGCGTGTATGAAACTGTGTCGATTGTAGACAACTTAGGAAATAATGTGTTGTGTATTGATTCTTCTACTAGCCTAGATAAAGCATCATTGTGGCATTGTCGTCTTGGACATGTAAACAAGAAACGCATAGACCAACTCCAAAAGAGTGGAGTCTTGGAATCATTTGACCTCAAATCAGATGATAGTTGTGAATCTTGTCTACTTGGAAAAATGACAAAATCACCCTTCACTGGAACTTGTGAGAGGGGTGAAGGTTTGTTGGACCTAATACATACTGATGTATGTGGGCCATTCAAAACCGCCACAAGGGACGCTAATCGGTATTATGTGACTTTTATTGATGATTATAGTAGATATGGGTATGTCTACTTGATCAAACACAAGTCCGAAACCTTTGAAAGGTTTAAGGAATTCAAACAGGAAGTAGAAAATCAATTGGGCAGGAACATTAAGATGCTTCGATCCGATCGAGGTGGTGAGTATCTTAGTACCGAGTTCCTTGACTATCTTAAGGAGTGTGGGATTGTCTCACAATTGACTCCTCCCAGGACACCACAGCTGAATGGTGTAGCTGAGAGGCGTAATCGTACCTTGTTGGACATGGTTCGCTCTATGATGAGTCGAGTTTCGTTACCAATCTCTTTTTGGGGGTATGCCTTAGAGACTGCCGCCCATATCCTTAATCTAGTCCCTACAAAGAAGGTTACCAAAACACCTCATGAGATGTGGACTGGGAAGGTTCCCAATTTGGACCACATCAAAATTTGGGGTTGCGAAGCCTTCGTGAGGCGTGAAACTCATGATAAGCTTGAACCCCGAAGTGAAAGGTGTATTTTCATCGGCTACCCACAGAAATCCTTCGGTTACCTTTTCTACATACCCAGTGAGAATGTGGTCTTTGTAGCACGAAGAGGGATCTTTCGCGAGAAAGAATTTATAAGCCAAGGAGACAGTGGGAGGCAGATTGATCTTGAAGAAATTCAAGAATCAATTGGTGAAGGAACCTCAGACACTAGCAATCAACCTGAGGTAGAAACTCCTGTTGATCCAGCTGACGAGTCTGTACCTCCGAGACGTTCCACACGGGTTAGGAACACACCTTCGTTTTATTATGGTTTTCATATTACTACGGAAGGTGATACGTTTATTAGTGATAGTACACTAGTAAATTTGGATGAACCTAGCAGTGTTAGGGAAGCCATGGCAGGCCCGGAGTCTGCTAAATGGAAGGAGGCTATGGACAGCGAGATACAGTCCATGTATGACAATCAAGTTTGGAACTTGGTTGACAATGTACCAGGCCGTAAAACAGTCGGGTGCAAATGGATCTTCAAAAAGAAGACCGACATGGAAGGAAAAGTGCATACTTATAAGGCTCGACTGGTTGCGAAGGGTTTTACTCAAACTCAAGGTATTGATTATGATGAAACCTTCTCGCCGGTGGCCAAGATTAAGTCTATTAGGGTTATGTTAGCCATTGCAGCATTTCATGATTATGAAATATGGCAAATGGATGTCAAAACCGCTTTCCTTAATGGAAAGTTGGCTGAGGATGTGTACATGAATCAGCCAGAGGGTTTTGTCAATGCAGAGCACCCTAATAGAGTATGCAAGCTTAAGAAATCCATTTATGGATTAAAACAAGCATCTCGTAGCTGGAATCTTTGTTTTGATGAGAAGGTAAAAGAGTTTGGCTTCTTGAGAAGCGAAGATGAGTCTTGCGTGTATGTCAGAGCTAGTGGGAGTATAGTTAGCTTCTTGGTACTGTATGTGGATGACATACTACTCATAGGAAATGACATCCCAACCTTGCAGGAGGTTAAGTCCTGGCTTGGGAAGTGCTTTGCTATGAAGGACCTAGGGGAGGCTACCTATATCCTAGGGATAAGGATATTAAGAGAAAGGAGTAGAAGACTAATTGGACTTAGTCAGAGTATCTACTTGGATAAGGTGTTGAAAAGGTTCAACATGGAGAATTCCAAGAAAGGAGATTTACCGATCCAAAGCAATACCAAACTGAGTAAGACTCAGAGTCCGAGTACAGAGGCTGAGATAGCTGAGATGAGCCAATTACCATATGCTTCCGCAGTTGGCTCGATCATGTATGCTATGACTTGTACCCGTCCTGATGTGGCATTTGCTTTGAGCATGGTCAGCAGGTATCAGGGGAACCCTGGCAAGGCTCATTGGACCACGGTAAAGAACATCCTCAAGTACCTGCGGAGGACTAAGGATTGGGTCCTTACCCTTGGTGGCAGTGATGACTTGAGAATATTAGGGTATAGTGATGCTGGTTTTCAGACTGATAGGGATAATTTCCGCTCTCAGTCGGGCTGGATCTTTACCTTAAATGGAGGGGCAATTTCTTGGAAGAGTTCCAAGCAGGAGACGGTGGCTGATTCGACTTGTGAATCAGAGTATATAGCAGCGAGTGAAGCAGCGAAGGAGGCGATATGGCTAAAGAACTTCATCGGAGACCTTGGAGTTGTACCAGCTATTAAGGAGCCTATAGAAATTTTCTGTGACAACAATGCTGCGGTTATCTTAGCCAAGGAACCAAGAGATCATGGCAGATCCCGACACATTGACAGAAAATATCACTTCATAAGGCACAAGATTGAAGAAGGACTCCTTGTGACAAGGAGGATATCGTCAGATGAGAATCCTGCAGATCCCCTTACGAAGGGACTGACGAGGGTTAAGCATTTTCAGCATGCGAGACGCATCGGGCTGAGGGACGATATTAGTTTTACAGATTAGATAGTTTTCCTGAAACTTGTAAAATGTAATCGACGTTTGATGATGAATAAAATTTGTGATTTATTTATGAGTAAAGTGTTACTATCATTGTCAATTATTTACTATTGTTTCAGTTTTGCATGTTTTGACTTCCAGAATAATTAATTTGTTCAAACCTCCACAATCGATCATACGTCGGAAGTAGGTATGAATCAAGATTGTCATGAATTGGGTTTGTAGATGCCTTAAAGGTGTTTAGGCATGGCAATGGTTGCTGCAACATTCATGAGTACTCATAAGTTATGAGTATTGGTATAAACCCACGCTCACTTGTATCACTTCATGGAATTTATCTCGAGTGATCGTGAGACGATAACATCATATAAATCTTTAAACCTAGAGATATGAGTTGTTACCTATGAGTTGGTTGTGCATTGATTGCACGTAAACGCATCAGTAACTTGATGTTATAAAACGTGCCTTTGTGTACAATTCAATAAGTAGTAGAACAAGCATATCAGTCGAAGTTTATCTGTTCCTTCTAGAAATAGAAGCGATATCCGGGCCCCTCGATGATTTTGTGTTGACCCATATACCAGGCCTGGTCAGAACTAAACCGATGTGTTCAGTGAAGTTCTTCGTCAAACAAATCGGATAATCGAGAAACAACTGCTAGACAATAAGCAAGACATAGTTCCATGTGTTTGTCCGGCTGATATCATGAGAACAGAGGATTATGTGATCACTTATCTAAAATGGCGCTTCATAGTTCGACAGAGTCTTCATTGTTCGAGGGAGTTTTCGAGAGCTACGATTGTTGGTTGGTTCCTGAAGTTATAGGCAAATATAGTTATTAGACTTATCCAAGTGGGAGTCTGTTGGATAAGGTGTCTAAGTCCATAACTTATTTGGTATATACTTGACCCGACCGGCATGGTCCATTTGGGTTGCATCTCATCCAAACTATTATGGATAATTTTATGAGAGTTATACACATATGTTTATTAATATATTATGAGTTATAATATATTAATATGAAGTTACGTTATTTAATTAGTTTTAGTCTTAAATTAATTATGGATTAATTTAGAGATTAAAAGGAATACTAATTAAATTATGGGCTATTTGTTTTATATAGTGTGGGCTAATACTCATTTGTTAATGGGCTAGGCTTATGTGGAAGTCCATGGATGATCCATGGAGCTTTTAACCCATGGATCCTTGGAATAGGAAAAGACATGGGTTATTAGGGTTTCACCCTAACCATGCATACTATATAAGCATGCTTATGGAGCATGAAAGTGAGCAAAAGATAGCCTAAGAGAAAGCTAGTGTTCTAGTGTGTGTGTGCATGTGTGTGGCCGAAAATACAAGAGTGTGTATACTCTCTCAAAGTTTTCCAAGAGTTTGTGGTGTTTGTGATTCCATTTGAGGCATTCACACTATTGGTGCTTGGCCCTCAAACTCCTAAGAACCCAACACAACAAAGGTATGTAATCTCTTCTAACTCTTTTATGTTGAAATGTTCCCCATGCCATGTTAGATAGGTTATAAACCTTGGAAAATTATTATTTTGCATGTATTTAGACAAACATAGATCCAAGGTTTATTAGGGTTGCATGCACACTTAGGAAGTGTTAGATTGCTCAAAACCCAACAACTGTTTCATACACGCCATCACAAGGTAATGCTTTAAAATAAAGAACATTATTAAAAAAAGCATTAATCGAACCAACTTCATTATCAAATGAAAAGGTAAAACCTTGTTTATACAATGCATGAAAGGAAATAACATTTCTTGCCATTTTTGGCGAATAACAACATTTATTCAAATCTAAACTAAACCCACTACTTAGCGATAAGGTATAAACTCCAGTCTTGGTGACAGGTGAAGCTTTCATGTTTCCCATGATCAAGTTTATTCTTCCTTGCTCCACATTCTCACTTCTTCTTAGTCCCTGCAAGTCACAACAAATATGAATACCACAACCGGTATCAAGGACCCAATATTTAGAATGGGGTGAGTTATTAGAAATGATAGTGTAAATACCTGCATGGTTGGGTTTAACTTTCCCATCCTTCACATCTTGCTGGTATTTTGGGCAGTTCCGCTTCCAATGTGATTTTTCATGGCAATAGAAGCATTCAGCCTCTTTTGGGTCAGAAGAAGGAGTGACGAAACCTTTCTTGGTTCCACTTGAAGAAGAGCCATCAAGGGTCCGAGCCTTGGTACCCTTAGAAGAGCTCTTTCTCTTCTTCCCTCGACTTTTCCCGATTGCCAAAACCGGAGTAGAGTTTGGAGTAGGAGTGTTAACAACCGACTTCCCCTTAAGACCTGTTTCTGCGGTCTTGAGAAGTCCCTGAAGTTTGCTGAGTGTGACCTCTTCCTGATTTATGTGATATGTCATGCGGAATTGATCATAGCACGATGGTAAGGAGTGCAAAATGATATCTATTGCAAGCTCCTCAGGGAAGTTCACATTAAGCTTCAGCAATCGATCCACATACCTTTGCATTTTCTGCATGTGGCTCGTGACGGATTCCCCGTCCTTCATCATGGTTGTTATCATGGAGCAGATAATTTCATACCTCTCTTGTCGTGCACTTTGATGGTATCTTTCCATCAGATCTTGGTGCATTTCATATGGGTAGAAATCCTCATAAGACATTTGGAGTTCCGCTGTCATCGTGGCCATCATGATGCATGCCACTTTCGTAGCATCCCTTTCATGTGCCTGAAAGTCAGCGATCTCCTGAGGAGTTGCAGTGGTCTCATCAATCTCCTTAAGCTCCTTTTCAAGGACATTTTCTTTGTCCTCGTAGCGGGTAATCATCCTGATGTTTCTGACCCACTCATTGAAGTTGGATCCATCAAAAGTGACTTTCCCACACAAGTTCATAAGGGTAAAGGAGCCATTAGGGTTAGAGCCAGAAGCAGCATTGTTTGAAGACATCTGGAAGAAAAGGACAAGATTAGTTTAGATATTAAGAGAGTCCTTAATAAAACACCCAAATGTAATATTAAGGCTAGGATCCAATCACAATATATTATAACTTAGAAGAGGTATGTTGTAATCCAAGCTATAACATATTTGAAATGTAGGTGAATGACGATTCACCAATTTCCACCACGGAACCCGAAATATTAAATATTAGGTTTTTGAATGGTTCTTAGAAATACCTAGATTCTTTGAGATTCAATGAACTTTTCAGAGGCATGTTTCAATCTCGAGTGTGCCCTCCAAGTTTTGTGACTGGGATACCGAGGATCACAAAACGAGGTGTGAAGTAACCATGCAAATCACTTGGTACCCTTAAAGTTTATCACTCAATCGATGTGACGGTAAACCACACACGCTCCACCGATACTATAATAAACCTTAAGTCACCCTTTACCTACCTTGTTAAGTCCAAGTTAGTGTGCCGGTTAACCACACACGCTCCACCAACGACTTAAACAAAGTGTAAAGTGTAATTTCATGGATTAGCACCTTATTCACATTTTTCCTAAAGTAACTAAGATTGGGAATTTAATAAAATATTTAACTACTTTATAATATTCATCATACTTTTAATGAGAATTTATAAGTCCTTGTCTTACCCGTTCGGCTAACGACCCTCCACCGGTCAAGCAAGCGGTGGGTGAGAGTGGACACCCATTAAGTTTCCATTTTATAGGCAACAACCTTATACCCACCTTATAGACTGGCTTCGTGAATGAGGCGTACTAGCGGTAAGACGACTTTGTTCTTATACATGCATATATATATATATATATATATATATATATATATATATATATATATATATATATATATATATATTATTAAATCATAATAATATAAGTATAAGGGTTGAATTTTAAGTTTTAAAATTCTAAGGGTTGGAACTAAAGTTTTTAACATGACTTTACTTGTTCCAAAACTTGAGGGCAAGTTTTGTAAACTTTCAAAACTTTTCATTTCTTGTAACTTATGAGTTTATTAGAGTAATAAAATGAAGACTCTTCATTATTCTAACTCTTGTGTTCTTTTAATGGTTTTAACTCAAGTGACTTTTTGTTTTCCATAACTTGAGGACAAGTTATGGACTCCATTAAAACACATTATGATCAAGAATTAAACTGCCACATAGGTTACAAATAATTCATATGATCATCTAAACATCATAAGATCAAGAACATGAATATGAACACTTTCATGAATCAAAATTACACTTAAAACTTGGTAATTTTGATAACTAGTTGTTGTAAATGGATTAGCAAAGACATTACACCATCTAAAACAAGTTTTCAAGTACCAAAACAGTTTAGGGTAATGTTTCTAGTCCATTTCCAGCAACTAAAGTCGAAAATCTACACTCTGTGGCTCCTACTCGTCGAGTGCATGAACCTACTCGGCGAGTAGGTTGAAGATACAAGTGAACTCGGCGAGTCTCGCCATGGACTCGGCGAGTTCATCAGGCAGACAACAAGTTTTTCGACTTTTTTCAACTTTTAAGCACAAATAACAAACAAACAAGCCTAGGCTCTGATACCACTGATGGGTTTTGAGCATTCTAACACTTCCTAAGTGTACATGCAACCCAAATAACCTTGGATCTATGTTTGTCTTGTTGTTGCTTATGTTCCTTGAAACCTTGTGAGCCTAGCACCCCAAGTGTGATGCCTAAAATGCTTCACACAACACCAAATGCTCTTGGAAAGACTTTTGAGAGAATACACACTTCTTGAAATCGGCCTAGCCCTCTTGTTTCTTATGTGTAGCCGATTTTGGTGGAGAATGGGATTCTTATATAGTGTTGACACATCTAGGGTTGCACCATGTAAACCCTAATGTGTCATGACTCTTCATTTCCATAACCAATGGGTTTGTAACTCCCATGGAGCATCCTATGGGTAGAACCCAACTTGATAATCCATGGAGCCTCTTAGCCCACTATACAAGATATGAATGATTTACATCATCAACCCATATATTTAATTAGTTATCTTTTGATCACATAATTAATTCCAAATTAATTCTTTGATCAAACTAATCAAATAATATTATTAATATATTAGAACTTATAATATATTAATAATCTCCAAGTGTTATTCCTCTCATTTAGTCTATCCAATTGCATGGTGCCATGCAACCCAAATGGACCATGTCGGGTCGGGTCAAGTACTAACTAGAAATAGTTATGGACTTAGACACCTTATCCAACAGAAGGCTCGGAGAAAGGTCTAGCCAGACTGAAGGCCCTAGAGGGCGACCCAGATTGGCTGAAGGTTCTGAGAGTGGTTCGGATTGGCTGAAGGCCTGGTAAGGCGGTCCAGTCATGCTAAACACTCTGCAGGTATTGTTAGATCGGTTCGAGGAAATGGATTGAGTGTGTCGTGATGTGTTAACATTGGAAGGTCTGGCCCCGGGTATTGATCTCGATTAGTGGAGATGGTGCATGGACTCGAGAGTCCTTGCGAGCAGATTCAGAGCATCTGTGTTGCATGGATAGCGGTTATGCTATAAGGGAGTGGTGTAGCATCGGGCGAGCACCGTGGTACTTGTCGCAGTGACAAGGCGACCAAGTGGGTTCCCTTGGTAGGGAAATAGAGAGGAATATAGTTCCGAGAGGAAGTGTAAGTTCACGGAAGTGAAAGCAGCAGCGCATAGTTGTGATTGGGGTGATCCAATTAGGGTCTTTGAGCAGTATGATTGCGGCAGTAGTATGGAAACACATCCGGATAGGATGTATGCTGAGGTTGCGGAAGGATTTCCGCGAAGGTAGAGCCAAGAGGCTCGGAAAGGATGCTGGGAGGGAGTCTTAGATTCCTAGTTTGATTCTGATGAAAGAATTGTGTATGTAGTTGCGATTCATCTTGGGGGATGTTTGGAGGTGTCGTTAGTGTGGCGGGTTTGTCCATTTTGAGGGTACTAGAGCTAGTTCAGCATGTGCATGTGATTGCTAGAGGAGAACTCATGGGAGTTGCTCTAGAGCTGAAGAATGTGTGATTCTGTCAGCATGGAGTGGATAGAATTGGACTCGGATCGGGAACCCGGAGGTTCAAGGTTATATCTAGCTCGTAAGAGCCAAGTGATTGTTGTGATCAGGATCGAGAAAGTACCATTGAGTGGTGCTCGGTTTATAAGTGTGGAGCCTGATAGGTGTGGTTATCAGAGGGTGAAGCCGGTGGCCGACTTGAGGCTGTAGTCAGGACACCGCTAGAAGGAGAAAGTGAGTTTCGGGTTTCGATGGTTGCGTCTTGAGGAACCTGGTTAGGTTAATGCCAGGTGGTGCGTGGCGGGAGAAGTTCTGGAGTAGAAGTGCCGAAGGCTTCGAGGGCGAAGCCTAATTTAAGTGGGGGAGAATTGTAGCGCCCTGTTCCTAAGAGTACCCAATTGTGAGTCCCCGGGATTTAAGAGAAATGATATTTTGGTCATCTTGTGGGAAAAGTGGAAAATGAGGGGCAAGTATGAAAATTGGGGACTTGCCGAGTACGCCCAACGTAATTGGGTAAGTGACGCGGGTGCAATGTTGAGTACGCCCAGCGTAATAGAGGTACGCCCATCGTACTCTCAGAGTTCTAAAACCCTAAATTTAGGGTCAGCCACTATATAAGGAACATGTTGGTGCATACCCTTGCCTCCATAAGCTCTCCTTTAACCTTAGAAACCCTAGAAACCCATATTCCCTCCATTGTTGGGTGTGTTTGGCCTTGGAAAGCTCATTTTGGCAAAAGAAAAGCTAGAAGAAGAAAGGAGAAGTTGTCAAAGAAGGAAAGGAATGATTGGAGCTTGTAGATTTGAAGAGATATCATCCTTTGGAGCTTATTTGAGGTATAAAGCTTATTTTGTTATGATGGCTAGTTCGGGATGTATGCTTGGCCTAATGTTTATTTTGTTATGATGGCTAGTTCGGGATTTGGGGTGAGTTGGTGATTCGAGAATCTGCTCTTAAGTTCAGAGTTTCGGCAGTGCGAGGTGAGTTATCCTCACTATATCGACAGGGTCTAAGGCACCAAGGCCGGCCCTTTATCGGATTGAGATCCGGGTATTTGTTGTTATGTTATTGCTTTGATATCTTTGCATCCTGGTAGCTAGGATGGTATATGTTAGAGACTTGGTTAAGGTCGGTTCCCTGATATGTAGGATGATGCTATGCTAGTGACCGGTTAGGTCGGTATCCTGGTTAGGATGATGATATGTTATGTGATCTGTTTGATCGGCTTGTTGACTGTGAATTCTTATATGATTTTATGTTTATGTGCACATGGTTGTTTGGATTGGAGTTGGGTTGAGGCGGGTCCTAGTTTGTGCTGTAGGCCAAGATACCCAGGGGGGTCCGGTTGTCCTGAAGGCCCAGCGAGCGGTCCGGATAGGCTGTAGGCCCCAAGAGGGCGGACCAGACGTGCCGAGGCTCGAAGAGTGGACCAGGGCGACTAAAGGCCCGGTGCGGGCAAACCAGTCATACTGTAGACTTAGAGAGTGGACCAGGTAGGTTGTAGGCCCGATGCGGGCGGACCAATCACACTGTAGACTCGATGTATATGGCTAGACTCGGAGGGTGGACTAGGTGGACTGTTGGCCGGTGCGGCGGACCAGTGTCACAGTAGACCCGAAGTGCATGGTTGTTTTGTGTTCTGTTATGTTATGTATGCTATGTATGATATGGGCCGGAAGGCATTATGATTTGGACCAGAAGGTCGTAGACTGGAAGGGCGTATGTGTGGTTGGTATTTTAGGGATATCTCACTAAGCTTTCAGGCTTACAGTTGTGGTTTAATGTTTTTTCAGGTTCTTCAGGAGACCGTGGCAAGGCGAAGGCGTGATCGTACCGCTCCTCATGTTTATGTTGTGATGTGATTCTGGGTATACTCTAAATAAATTGTATTGAAAACCTTTTTGTAATAATTTAATGAAATCAGATTCTTTTTGAAAAGTTTAAATTGGTTGGAATTTTTCGGTCGTTACAGGTCACTAGCATAGCATCACCCTACATAACAGGATACCGACCTTAACTAGGTCTCTAACATATACCATCCTAACTACCAGGATGCAAACATATCAAAGCCATATCATATCAAAGCCATAGCATAGCATCACCGTACATAACATGATACCGACCTTTGCTACCAGTCGTGCCTTATAAGTGTGTACATTACCATGCATGTCGGTCTTCTTCTTGAAGATCCATTTGCACCATACAGTCTTACGACCTGGTACATTCTCAACCAAGTCCCGGACCTGATTGTCATACATGGATTGTATCTCGCTATCCATTGCCTCTTTCCATTTAGCAAACTCAGGGTCTACCATGGCTTCCGCATAGCTGTTAGGTTCATCCAGACCTACTAGTGTCTCATTACTAATAAGTGTCTCACCTTCCGCAGTAATATGGAAACCATAGTAATGCTCAGGTACATTCCTAACCCTTGTGGAACGCCTTAGAGCTACAACTGGAGGTTTAATTGGATCAACAGGAGGTTCCTCCTCAAGTTGACTGCTAGGGTTTGAGGTTCCTTCACCACTTGACTCTTGAAGTTCTTCAAGGTCAATTAGCCTCCCACTGTCTCCTTGTCTTATGAACTCTCTCTCTCGAAAGACAACCCTCCTTGCTACAAAGACCACATTCTCACTCGGTCTGTAGAAGAGGTAACCAAAGGATTTTTGTGAGATCCTATCTTTATAGGGACGCCCGTGCTGCGTATACTTGTCTTTTGTAGTATATCTTATTCGCAGTAAGGGTCTTGTTGTAAGTCTGAAGTAGTGTAACTCTGTTGATGGTTGCACGGTTGTGTTTTGTCTGTACACGTCTTATGTTCACTCTAATGTCTTTAAGTTTCTGTATGATTCCGACATTATCATACAACTAGATTCAATTTGATCGACACCATACCAGCTTCATACGTACATCTCTTTATCAGTAAACGTTTTTTTTTAACGAAACCGTCATTTCAGAACACCGAAGTACCCATGACTAGAGTACCTCATAGTTCCTCTCCTTTCCGAAGAAATCCCCGAAGTACCACTCGTGCAGTACGTCAAGTTCAACCCAAAGATTCATACGGTTGGTCTATCTCTGAGGAATGTATACATAAGGGTATTGTATAATCAAGGTTCTACAGGTTTAGAAGTGATGATTCCACTTTAACTTCTTTTCCTTATGGGGATATGAGCTTAAAGAAGAATCAGTTATTCGACTACCTTTCAGTTTTAATTATACACGACTCGTATACACGAGATTGTGATTGTGAAAACATGTATGAAATCTAATATGAACTTTAGGACGGAGAATTGCCTAAGTCTACGAGTAATCACATCGTCATGTGAACAAACTTAGAACCCAGTACGACTCCTGTAAACTGATCGCCCTACAGTCTAAACACCTACGGAGATACATGAACAGCCCGGACAACTTAACGAACTACACAAACATAGAATAAGAAGACGAGGCTTCTCACCCTAGAGAACTCCGGTCTTATTCTTCCAGAGATCGACGGATTGCATCGTATGTGCCTCGGATATCGAGGAATCCGTCAAGATTTTTCATTAGAAATCGTTATCTCTGCCTCGTATAGATGAAATGGTTGAGCAAACGCAAGGAAAGAATTACTTTCAGAAATGGATCCGAGATCTGAATATCATCAGTTCGAGTGTTAGGGAAGGATGTCCAGAAGACTATCTTCCGAACTCAATGCGGACACTTCGAGTCCGTAGTGATACCCTTTGGATAGGACCAATACGCCCATAGTTTTCATGAGCTAAATGATTAGGTTACGTCTTTCTTACTTGGATCAGTTCTTCATTTCTCCCTGTAATGACTTACTTATCTATCCTCGTAGTAAGAAGAAACCTATGGAAACATTTCCTTTAGAGGAACTTTTCGCAAAGTTCTCTAGGCATGAGTTTTGAAATTTAAGAGTTAAATTTCTATGACACACTGTTAGTGATGTGGGAAATTTTGAGTACTCTTACAATTTGTCAAAACCGTTGAGAATTTGTCGAAACTAGAGGCACCGACAGACCTTCGTCAAATTCTATATCTAACAGACCTACTGTCATAGTTCATCCAGAACCCCTCACAAATCACAGGAAACTGTACGACCTTGACCCGACAAGGAATGACCCTTGATTGGGAAGTTAAACAAGAAAAGGAAACCTTGGAGATTCCAAGTGAGAGACCAATTTCTTTAGAAAGTCTCACTCTGGGAACGGCTTAATACGCTTCGTAAAGCGTGGAAAGCTAAATCCAAGATAGTAAGGACCTCCGAGATTCTTGCCAGAATCGGTCTTGTATCTCGCAGACTAGATCTACTCCGCGAACTCAGCAATGTACATTCTACTCTTCGCGTCTCGATCGTGAAACCATACCTTTCCGTTAGGACTCTTGTAAGTCCACTCGTAGAGATCCTCACCTTCGTATTTGAACCGCAGTGACCCTCGACCGAGAGGTCAAGCGTACGAAGCAACGCAGTCTCCCGTTAGTGAAGGTTCGTTGGGATACCAACCGAGGACCCGATTTCACTTAGGAGTGCTAGAACCAATCGATTAGGACGTTCCTTCCTCTCAACTCGATCATTCATACCTAGTTCCTTATCTAAATTCTAATTTCGGGACGAAATTCCCTTTAACAGGGGGATGATGTGACAACCCGAAATTTCCATTCGGTCAAACCCTAAAAGTCAACCCCTTCGTATCATAAGTCAACGTCATTATTTCTAATTTTTAAGAAATATAAAGTTCGTTTGGTTATTTTAATATTATTTTTAAACGAACGGGTGAAAGAAAGTGTCGTCTTGGGTTTTGATTTTTGAAAACCACAAACACTTCGCGTATTAGAAACACCTGACCAAACTTTTATGTTTTGGGTTTAGAAATCACCAAAACCGTAAACTCATACCTATGTATGAGTTTACTCCCCAAGTAACTAGTCATTTGTGTTTACTCCCTAAAAAGTCAAAAGCGTAAACTCCAAGTTTTCTCTCAAGTATCATCCAAGATTTAATTCCAAATCTTCAATCTTGTAAGTGTTTTAACCCTTTCAAGTTAGTAAAACACTTAATCTAGTGTTTGTTCATCTATTCATCCATTCATTTATGTGTTTTGTTTAGATTTTCCAAAACACCAAGAACACCAAGAACACACACTAAGTGTTCTTGGCCTTTTAGCACAAACCAAGCCTTCCAATAGTAAGTGCTTCTATCCTTGTGTGATTTTAAGCAAGTACTACATTTAAACATCAAGAAAATATGTCAAGAACACAAGATTGAAGGTGTTCATGGTCCAAGAATGTTCTTGGGCCGTAAACACAATAAATGACACCAAAGTGTGTCTAAGCCTCGAATCTAAGCCCTAGTTGATGTTTAAACCTTCCTTGACATGTTTAAACCCTTCCTCATTGAGTTTAAACCTAGAAAAACATCAAAGACCATCAACTATAGGGGTTTACGGTTTGGGAATCTCCCAAAACCGTAAACACCCTAAAGTGAGTTTAAGTTGGTCATTTTCCTTCCTTAGGCTTACAAACTAGCTCATACACTTCCCTAATTGTGTTAGGGACTTGAAAACATGGCTTTACACTCTTCCATATGGGTTTACGGTATATGAACTCAAGGGAAAACGCCATGAGGCCGTAAGCTCCTCAAAAGAGGTGTTTTGATGCCCTAGTCCATTCCAAAGGCCAAACCACTTAGTAGAATTGCTCCAAGAGGCTTGTTAAACCACCAAACAACACCTAGTCATTAGGACTAGAGTTTACGACCGTAAACTCTAGAGTTTACTGCCGTAAACTCTTGGTGTCATGACCATCAAAACCGTAAACTCCAAGGGAGTTTACCCTTGGACCCTAAACACACTAGCCTTTCCCTACAACACTTAGATGCAACCCTTGAGACGTATAACACTTGTATAAAGTGTTTAGCATGTCCTAGAGTGTCTTAACTTTGTTTATTAGTTGTTTAAAGACTAATTGTGTATATACATATATCCTTATATGTTATTAGGATCTTTGTGCGTGTCTAAGTCTTCACTTGACACCAAGCACTTATCCGACACTTCCTTCCAATCCACTGACCACAGGTGAGTTCATACCCCTTAATCAATGTTTTAAACTGTTTTTAAATGTTTTATGGGGGGATACAAGTAGAATTATGCTAATTATTATATCAATCACATGTGATTAATAAGCAGCATTCAAATGATTGGCTATTCATTAGCCGTTTTACCAAACAGTTTCCTTCAAATTTCTTTCATAAACACTTTATGTGTTTAAAACTTCTTATTTCTCTATACATTTTCCTCTGTATATTACTTTTCAAACTTATTTACAATTGTGTTTCAAACAAATGTTTCTTTATACTAAACCGTTTTATCAAACCCATGCCTTCAAAACCGTTTTATAGATTGACACCAAGTAAATCTTTTCTTAAGATAATAATTATGTTCAAAGGTTTTACAAAACTTATTTATGCTTTTATATTATAAATTGCATGCCTCTATATGTATAGTTATATAAGAAATGTTTAAAAGACTTAGGAAGGGTATCCACCCTATTTCCTTTTCGCGCTTGAGATGTGGTCTGGTGGGATATCGGGTACTCGTCCGAAGGTTGTTTAAATATTAGTTATATATCATATGTACATATATAGTCATAAAGGCCCTTCCAATTCATCCCATGCTGTCACACCCCCGAACCAGACGGCGGAAACGTCCGGGGGCTGTCGTGACTCAATTGAATACCATCACAATGAATATACATGAAACATAACATCATACAATACCAAGCATTGGAATATTACAACTGGTAGCGTTTACATTCAGTACATAGTTTCAAAATATTACATTCCCAAAAGTAAATTGTTCGATATTAATTAAACAACAGCAAAACGTCATAGAGTACAATTCTTCCTTCACTTTATCTGTTACCTGAGAATACAAGTATTTTGAAAAACGTCAACATATGAAATGTTGGTGACTTCATAAGTAATGTTTGAAATCCAATGTTTTGTATTGTTTTGAAAACCACCAGAAAATCCGATATTTTCTGAAAATTGTATAGTATAAAAGGTGTGAAGATCCGAAAGTATGCTTGTTTGTTTCTATCAATGTAAGAGTACGATTTGTAAAACTCGGTATGTAATTCGTAGGTGTAATAATTGAAAATGCTAGGAAAACCCGACGTTTTCCCATTACTTTGCATTAAATAATTTTATGTTTCGTTATTTCGTTACGATAGGTGTATTCGTTGAGCTCCGGGGACGTTGGATTAATTGTGGATTGTGAATTGTTGTAAACGTACATTAATGAAAATGACCAGTTGACAACCGTACAAACGATTCCCTTAGGCGTCGCTCGCACTATTCACTTAACCCAACCACCCGGACTCATGTAGCCCCACGACCGAGGGGAAAAAGTGAGTGCGAAGCCCCATGTAATTCCCTACGTCGTTCAAGGCTATAGTGAATGCGAAGGGCCCTTAGCCCAACTCGCATTGGTGAATTCTCGACTTTGCTAGCAGTACCGAAGGACCCTTGGGGACCAGTAGCACGTTGCCATTAAAAGTCCTTTTATGCTGTGTTGGATCATGTAAGACCCAACAACTCATAAGGTTGATGTCTTCGGGCCTAAAGATCAGGTTATTGGGCTAGCTAGGGCCAGCAAATAAGATTTTACACTTTTAGGCCCAAAGATGGTGTATCGACGTCTATGCACTCTCACGTGTGTATTGAATTCCCAAGTTTTCCGTGTATGAATCGAGTTGTCGTCGTGTTAGTAGTTTCGGATTTGTTATTGATTCGAGACCGAATCAATTCGTTTGATAACGATTTTTGGTGTTGTGTATTGTAATTTGTCGGTAGTTGCAGTGTCAATATTTGGTCACAACGGATGTATTGAATTAACATTGAAAGTTTTCTGTTTACAGCCCCTCTTTATTTTGCAAATTTACTTTTTCAACCCTCTGAATAAATTAATTTCCGGTTTAGTCCTTAAACCATTTTTCTTGGCATTCTAACACCAAAAAGTTATTGAAATTGATATTTTTCAGCACATTTTTAGTTGAAAACAGTTTTAGTCCCTCAAAACACAGTTTTCTCGGCTGTAACCTCTCTTTTTTGCAATTTTTACACTTTTGGCCCAAATTGGAAATTTTTTTGCAACTTTGGTCCTTTTTAATTATGAAAAGCATTTTTAACCTTTGAAAAGGACTTGGAACACTAGTAGTCCACTGTTTTACGGAAAAACACAGTTTCAGCCCCTCAAATTGGAAAATTTCGCATATTGGGCCCTATTGGGCTGAAAAGTTCATTTTTAGCCCATTAAGTTTAGAAATTCACATTTTAAACATTCTAAAGTGTATATTTCTAGAAAAATTCCTTTATGAAACTGTTTTGACACTTCTTAGCCTCCAGAATTTGTATTTTGACATTTTGGGCCCTTAAACTTCATATTCTTAGCATTTTAAGTCCAAAAATGTGATTTTTAGCCCAAGATGTTCATCTAAACCAACTTGGTTATTTTTCTAGTAATGATGTAGGGCTGAAGTTTTATTTGATGTTGCGTCTTTTGGGCTCATTAGTATAGCCTTGTATTCTCCGGTTTGGGCCTGTCCAACCGAGAGCCTTTTATGTATTGTATATAAGTTAAATGCTTGCATGCATATTAGGTTAAGATTGCAGAGATTATCAATATAGCGATTGATACAGCGTACAACATTTTTCATTCATCGTTCTTGTAATCTTCTAATCCTCTACAGTTGATGTTCTTAATCGAGCTCTTCTGAGGATTTTATTTAATCATTCGACACGTTTGATTCAAGCTGTTTTGTTCTTATTATTGCGTTTTTACTGTTTCATATTTATATACTTGTTCAAGATCTAATCGATCTTCATAGATTAAAAGTTGTTTTAATCCCATCAATTGGTATCAGAGCAGGAGGCTGTGTAATCGATACATATCTTTTCTGTGAAAAAGATTTCCATTAGGGTTTTCCGCAATCATCGATATTTATTAAGCCGTCATCTTAATTGACGTATCTAAGTATTTATTGTTTTGCCCTAATCTGCTTTATTACAAGTCTGATCTTTGAACAGGTTTTTACGATCATAATGGACGCGACGCAATCAAACCCTATGAATATTTCCAACAGCATCGGTTCGACGACAAAGATTCCAATCTTATACACCCATGACTATGAAGTATGGGCGCATCATTTTGAAGATTACGTGATTGGATCGGAGGACAATGGTTATCTTATATGGGAAGCCATCATCAACGGACCGTTTTCTCATTCTGCTACATCCAGAATCATCAAGACACAAAAAGAGTACAACGATCTGCTTAAGGACGTGAAGGATATTGCACAAGACGAGAAAGACAAATTCCAGTGTAATATTAAGGCATTAAGGTTGATCAGATTCGCCCTTCAGTCAGACACATTCAGACTAGTCAGCTCATATACTTCGGCGAAGGAAGTATGGGATAGACTTCGCGAACTGTATTCCACAGACGAAGATCTTGAACATTCTATCCAAACCTTGCTTCTATCTGAGTTTGGAGAATTCAGGCAAGGGGCCGAAGAAACGGTGACCCAGACGTTTGATCGCTTCAATCATCTTCTCAGCAAGATGATCAAACACGACATTGAAATAAAGCTTATCGAACAGAAGGTTACTTTTTTGAACGGACTAAGGTCTGAGTGGAGAGCAGTGGTTTCCACAGTCAAAGCCCATGAGCAGTTTAAATCAAACTCTTTGGTGAAACTGGTGGGCATTCTAAAGTCTCAAGAGAAGATTGTGGTACAAGAGAAGAACGTTGTTTCTAGTCTTGGTTCGTTGGCCCTCCTATCTAAAAGTAAAGTTGTGATGGAGGATGAAGAGCTTAACTTGGAGGAATATGACCTCACGTCTGAGGATTATGCCATGATGGTGTCCAATCCTAAGAGGTTCATAAAGAAGAGATTCCCCAGCAACAAAAACCAAAACTGGTAGGGGAGTTACAGCTCTGAAAAGGTGAACAATGAACCGAAGGCTGAGGAGCCCAAGAAGGAACCGAAGGCAGATGGCGATTCCGGAGTAAGCTGTTTCTACTGTGGTGGCAAGAACCACTATGCTAAGGACTGTGTTCTTAAGAAGATGGCTGAAAAGGACGATGGAAATGATGAGGAAGCCGTGCTGCAGAAGAGATTGGATGAGTTGAGGAAGAAGAAGTCTACAGCTAACCCTTCTATTAATGCTCTTATTGTGCAGGGTTCGGTTAATGACGATGAGTTCGGTAGCACAGAAGTTTGGTCTACTGACTCAGAAGATGAAGAAGTGATGAAGCCTACCCATGGAAAGGCATATGTGGCTAAGGAGGAAAGCAGTGGGGGAAAATGCTTCATGGTGACTGACGTATCACAAATGAGGGGATACAACACCGATGGAGGAAGCGATGGACCGAAGGTACAGGAGGATATGTGCTTTACGGCCAAACCACTCAGCCAGCAGTTCAATGAGCTCGATGAATTGATAAAGAAGGTACAATCTGTTTTTATTTCATCTAAAGTACCACCATCCTCATATGAGAAAGAACTAAAAAATGTTAATACAAGAATTTCTCATTTAGATAGTAGCTTAACTCAAACTCGAGTCACCAATTCTAACCTGACTGATCAATTAAGCAGGGTGGCGTCGAAGAGTGAGGAGCGGCGAATGTGGATTGAGTTAAAAGAGTCGGAATTAGTTAAAGTCAAAGACGAAAACATTTATTTGCAGAGAGACAATTTAAAATTGTTAAAACAATGAAATGTTTTTTGTTTAATTGCTAAACGCTTATATTCCAATATTACTCAACTTCACTTAGACTGTGAGATAGGCCAAAAGATCCATCGCATGATTTTGCCCTTCCTAGAGTTTAAGGAGGATGAAATCGATGCCGAAGCCTACAATTGCGAGAGTGTGATATCGTCTGATGATGTCAACCCAACCTATATGTATGGACTGGACAAAATTGAGTCCTTCATCAAATCCAAAGACCACAAGGACATGCTCAAAAATCTTTTGGACGAAAATGACAGACTTAAACTGAGAACCGAAACCATGCAAAAATTTGACTCTCTAAACGCCAACGTAAGCTCAGAAAATAAAATCGATGTTGAAAATGCATCTGAGCTTAACGAGGACGAAAACATGAGTGAAATTTCTGTAGAGGATACGGTTGACTGCTCAGAATTTGTTAAAAGCGAAACTGAAAACCACAAAAATCTTATTTCTGAAAATTCTGTGGAATTCACTAGATTGTCCCAACAAAAGTCCCCGAAATTAGTAGAAAAAGCAGTTGTGTATCAAAAGGTCAGGACCACTCCAAATCAAGTATACAAAGTGACTGGAGTAACCGAACATCAAACAGTTGAGCTCACAGATATTGTAAACGAAGACAATGCTGATGGCTGTGATGAGTACTTCTGGGAAGCTCCAATAGATAATGGAAACGAAACCGTTGGCCTATCTGAAAGAACCTCCTGGATGAGAAAAGGGAGATACATACCTGAACCCTTGAATAAGCCTGATAATTTCAGTGAACCAAGCACCAGTGGTACGAAAGATATTCCTCAAGAGGATGATCGTTCAACAAAAGAAGACATTCCCTCTGCTCCAACAGCTCATAGTGAAACTTCATCAGATATTCCTTCCACTTCCTCAGTGCAAACTGAATCATCTTCGGATGTTCCCCCTGCTCCCTCGGCTCAAAGTAAAACACCTGAAATTCAAAAGGAACCAGCCAAGGTGACAACAAAAACGAAAGCGAACGTTCATCATCAACCTAAGCAGATGAGGGATGTAACAACGCAAATTTTCAAACAAATCTTTCATTTTTAAAATATAATTATTTCCATTTAAAACAAGGCATAAGTAGTTTAAGTATTCTGCCAATTACAAATATTCCAAATCCCAAGATCATAAAAGCATTCTTCAGTGTGTATCGATCACGCCGGCGCCTTCCCACGGTTCTCGCTAGTACCTGAAACACATACATAACAACTGTAAGCATAAATGCTTAGTGAGTTCCCCAATATACAACCTACGCACATACGCCTTTCCAGGCCCTGACCTTCCGGTCATCAATACCACGCCTTCCGGCCCATAACATATTGCCTTCCGGCCCACATAACATACATTGCACATATAACAAATATCTTACCACATATAGCATACATATCACATATCATATCTGACCTTCCGGTCATACAGTCAAACCCTTCCGGGTACAGTATAGTGAGAAGACTCACCTCGAAAATGCTGAAAGCTAGCAACTCCTGAAATCACTCGTGCACAATCCGACGAGCTACAACCTTCCTATAACATCACATATCTCATTAACACTTATATCTTCTAAGTGTGACTATCCCTAAGAAGTCAGACTTAGGTCAACTCTGGTCAACGGTCAACGGTCAGCTCGACCGGACTCGGCGAGTGCCATGGCGACTCGGCGAGTCTAGACGTTCTCCAACTCTCTGAGAGTCCCTACCTACTCGTCGAGTGTCCTCCTTGACCCGACGAGTTACTCCTGGAAGAATCGCGGGGCCACCCCGACTCCACTCGCCGAGTCTGAAGAACAGCTCGACGAGTTTCAGTAAATCTCCAAGCTACTCGCCGAGTCTGTTCATCGGACTCGGCGAGTCCACGCCATGCAGTCGATCAAACTGCTTCCTGAGATAGGTCTCGTCCCGAGATACACAAGCATGGGACCTTCTGGACCTCTAAAGGTCCTACTACAAGATTATAGTCGTTGGGTAACAAGGCACTAATTCATCTAATCACCAAATGGGTTCCATAAACCCTAAATCCATAAATACATCAATATAGCAGAGCATACACGAATTCTTACCTGGATGATGTATTCTCTGTATTCCCAATCCTCAGAATGTGACCCCTTGCTGCTCCTTTAGCCAATCCCTTCTCTTCCTTGCACAACCACTCTTCTATAACCAACAATGGCCTAAGTTCCTTGCTCCAGATGCACACAATCGATTTAGGGTTCTTCTCAGAAGGCTAAAACGAACAATGACGGCCAATGAGTCCTTTTTATACGTCCCAAACCTGAACGGTTAGGGTTTCCGCTAAACAGCGTCGACTCGCCGAGTCCATACCTGGACTCGTCGAGTCCAGTCGCGATCCCGCGACCAAGTCTGCGATCCTACTCGGCGAGTCTAGGCTCCAACTCGCCGAGTCCCCTCTTAAACCACCCAAAAACATAATTTAATAATACCTGAGATTTCGGGCTGTTACAACTCTCCCCCACTAGGATTAGACTTCGCCCTCGAAGTCTCATTCTGAAAATAGTTCCGGATGCTGCTCCCGCATCTCACGTTCCGGCTCCTAAGTCATTTCCGATCCCTTACGGTGTTGCCATTGAAACAACACCAGAGGTACCTCCTTGTTCCTCAGAACCTTGATCTTCCGATCCCTGATAGCCACTGGTCTCTCCGCGTAATTCAGGCTCGCATCCACCTGAATATCCTCCAATGGAACCACTGCCGACTCATCGGCTATGCACTTCCTCAACTGCGACACATGAAAAGTGTCATGGATCTGACCCAACTCCGCTGGCAACTCCAACCGGTAGGCTACCCGACCTATCCTTGCAATCACACGAAATGGCCCAATATACCGGGGCCCCAACTTGCCCCTCTTCCTGAATCGAATCACTCCTTTCCAAGGAGAGACCTTCAGGAGAACGAAGTCGCCGACTTGAAACTCAAGCTCGGATCGGCGCCTGTCTGCATAACTCTTTTGTCGGCTCTGGGCGGTCAATAACCTCTGTCTAACTTGCTGAATGTGCTCTGTCATCTGTAGCACGATCTCTGTGCTACCCATCACTCTCTGTCCCACCTCTCCCCAGCAAATGGGGGTCCGACACCTCCTACCATACAACAGCTCAAAAGGTGGCATACCAATGCTTGAATGATGGCTGTTGTTGTAGGAAAACTCTGCTAAGGGTAAATACGCATCCCAACTACCCCCGAAGTCTAACACACACGCCCGGAGCATGTCCTCCAGCGTCTGAATTGTCCGCTCGCTCTGACCGTCTGTCTGGGGATGATATGCGGTACTAAAATGCAATTTAGTACCCAGCTCCTCATGGAATTTCTTCCAGAACCTGGAAGTGAAGCGCGCATCGCGGTCTGACACAATCGAGATCGGCACCCCATGCCGAGATACCACCTCTCTCACATATATCTCCGCCAACTTCTCCGCTGAAGAACTCTCACTGATGGCAAGGAAGTGTGCACTCTTCGTCAACCTATCCACAATCACCCAAATTGCATCCACTCCCTTGGTAGTTCTCGGCAATTTGGTGATGAAGTCCATAGTGATTTGCTCCCACTTCCACTCAGGAATCTCCAATGGCTGCAACTTGCCATGCGGTCTCTGGTGTTCGGCCTTAACCCTACGGCAGGTTAAGCACCTCTCAACGAACCATGCTACGTCCCTCTTCATACAGGGCCACCAATACTCTTTCCTCAAATCCAGATACATCTTCGTAGCACCAGGATGGATCGAGAATTTCGATCTATGAGCCTCTTCCATCAAAGTAATATGCGTACCGCCCACGAACGGTACCCAGATCCGACCCTGAAACGTCATAAGCCCTCGACTATCCTTAACAAACTCTGAAATTAACCCCACAACCCGCTCTTTCTTCTGCATTTCTGGTCGCACAGCCTCTGCCTGGGCCCCACGAATAGCGTCCAATACTGGAGTCATCACAGTCAGTCTCAAGCATACGTCTCGCAATGGAGTGCTCTCCGCCCTGCGGCTCAATGCATCGGCTACCACATTAGCCTTGCCTGGGTGGTACAGGATCTCACAATCATAATCCTTGACCACATCCAACCACCTCCTCTGACGCATGTTTAGGTTGGGTTGATCCATCAAATACTTCAAACTCTTATGGTCCGTGTATATCGTACATCGAACCCCATACAAGTAGTGACGCGAAATTTTGAGAGCGAACACTACTGCCCCCAACTCTAAATCATGCGTGGGATATCTCGCCTCATGAGGCTTCAGCTGCCTCGACGCATAAGCTATCACATGACCCCTCTGCATCAACACTGCACCCAGTCCCGAAATCGATGCGTCGCAATATACCACAAAATCTTCCATCCCTTCTGGGAGAGCTAATACCGGGGCTTTGCACAACCTCTGGCGAAGTGTCTCAAAGGAGGTCTGCTGCTCGGGCCCCCATGAGAATGCAACACCCTTCCGGGTCAATCTGGTGAGTGGCACTGCGATCTTGGAGAAATCCTTGATGAATCTCCGATAATACCCTGCCAACCCAAGGAAACTTCTGATCTCAGAGGGTGACTTCGGCACCTCCCAATTCATCACCGCCTCAACCTTGGCCGGATCGACCAATATCCCTTTCTGATTAACCACATGTCCTAGAAATTGGACCTCCCGCAACCAGAAGTCACATTTGGAGAACTTTGCATAAAGCTTCTCCGACCTCAATACTTCAAGGACCTCCCTCAAATGCTCCTCATGCTGCTCTCTAGATCTCGAATACACCAGAATGTTGTCGATAAATACAATCACTGACCGATCCAACTGTTGGGTTTTGAGCAATCTAACACTTCCTAAGTGTGCATGCAACCCTAATAAACCTTGGATCTATGTTTGTCTAAATACATGCAAAATAATAATTTTCCAAGGTTTATAACCTATCTAACATGGCATGGGGAACATTTCAACATAAAAGAGTTAGAAGAGATTACATACCTTTGTTGTGTTGGGTTCTTAGGAGTTTGAGGGCCAAGCACCAATAGTGTGAATGCCTCAAATGGAATCACAAACACCACAAACTCTTGGAAAACTTTGAGAGAGTATACACACTCTTGTATTTTCGGCCACACACATGCACACACAAACTAGAACACTAGCTTTCTCTTAGGCTATCTTAGGCTCACTTTCATGCTCCATAAGCATGCTTATATAGTATGCATGGTTAGGGTGAAACCCTAATAACCCATGTCTTTTCCTATTCCAAGGATCCATGGGTTAAAAGCTCCATGGATCATCCATGGACTTCCACATAAGCCTAGCCCATTAACAAATGAGTATTAGCCCACACTATATAAAACAAATAGCCCATAATTTAATTAGTATTCCTTTTAATCTCTAAATTAATCCATAATTAATTTAAGACTAAAACTAATTAAATAACGTAACTTCATATTAATATATTATAACCCATAATATATTAATAAACATATGTGTATAACTCTCATAAAATTATCCATAATAGTTTGGATGAGATGCAACCCAAATGGACCATGCCGGTCGGGTCAAGTATATACCAAATAAGTTATGGACTTAGACACCTTATCCAACAGACTCCCACTTGGATAAGTCTAATAACTATATTTGCCTATAACTTCAGGAACCAACCAACAATCGTAGCTCTCGAAAACTCCCTCGAACAATGAAGACTCTGTCGAACTATGAAGCGCCATTTTAGATAAGTGATCACATAATCCTCTGTTCTCATGATATCAGCCGGACAAACACATGGAACTATGTCTTGCTTATTGTCTAGCAGTTGTTTCTCGATTATCCGATTTGTTTGACGAAGAACTTCACTGAACACATCGGTTTAGTTCTGACCAGGCCTGGTATATGGGTCAACACAAAATCATCGAGGGGCCCGGATATCGCTTCTATTTCTAGAAGGAACAGATAAACTTCGACTGATATGCTTGTTCCACTACTTATTGAATTGTACACAAAGGCACGTTTTATAACATCAAGTTACTGATGCGTTTACGTGCAATCAATGCACAACCAACTCATAGGTAACAACTCATATCTCTAGGTTTAAAGATTTATATGATGTTATCGTCTCACGATCACTCGAGATAAATTCCATGAAGTGATACAAGTGAGCGTGGGTTTATACCAATACTCATAACTTATGAGTACTCATGAATGTTGCAGCAACCATTGCCATGCCTAAACACCTTTAAGGCATCTACAAACCCAATTCATGACAATCTTGATTCATACCTACTTCCGACGTATGATCGATTGTGGAGGTTTGAACAAATTAATTATTCTGGAAGTCAAAACATGCAAAACTGAAACAATAGTAAATAATTGACAATGATAGTAACACTTTACTCATAAATAAATCACAAATTTTATTCATCATCAAACGTCGATTACATTTTACAAGTTTCAGGAAAACTATCTAATCTGTAAAACTAATATCGTCCCTCAGCCCGATGCGTCTCGCATGCTGAAAATGCTTAACCCTCGTCAGTCCCTTCGTAAGGGGATCTGCAGGATTCTCATCTGACGATATCCTCCTTGTCACAAGGAGTCCTTCTTCAATCTTGTGCCTTATGAAGTGATATTTTCTGTCAATGTGTCGGGATCTGCCATGATTTCTTGGTTCCTTGGCTAAGATAACCGCAGCATTGTTGTCACAGAAAATTTCTATAGGCTCCTTAATAGCTGGTACAACTCCAAGGTCTCCGATGAAGTTCTTTAGCCATATCGCCTCCTTCGCTGCTTCACTCGCTGCTATATACTCTGATTCACAAGTCGAATCAGCCACCGTCTCCTGCTTGGAACTCTTCCAAGAAATTGCCCCTCCATTTAAGGTAAAGATCCAGCCCGACTGAGAGCGGAAATTATCCCTATCAGTCTGAAAACCAGCATCACTATACCCTAATATTCTCAAGTCATCACTGCCACCAAGGGTAAGGACCCAATCCTTAGTCCTCCGCAGGTACTTGAGAATGTTCTTTACCGCGGTCCAATGAGCCTTGCCAGGGTTCCCCTGATACCTGCTGACCATGCTCAAAGCAAATGCCACATCAGGACGGGTACAAGTCATAGCATACATGATCGAGCCAACTGCGGAAGCATATGGTAATTGGCTCATCTCAGCTATCTCAGCCTCTGTACTCGGACTTTGAGTCTTACTCAGTTTGGTATTGCTTTGGATCGGTAAATCTCCTTTCTTGGAATTCTCCATGTTGAACCTTTTCAACACCTTATCCAAGTAGATACTCTGACTAAGTCCAATTAGTCTTCTACTCCTTTCTCTTAATATCCTTATCCCTAGGATATAGGTAGCCTACCCTAGGTCCTTCATAGCAAAGCACTTCCCAAGCCAGGACTTAACCTCCTGCAAGGTTGGGATGTCATTTCCTATGAGTAGTATGTCATCCACATACAGTACCAAGAAGCTAACTATACTCCCACTAGCTCTGACATACACGCAAGACTCATCTTCGCTTCTCAAGAAGCCAAACTCTTTTACCTTCTCATCAAAACAAAGATTCCAGCTACGAGATGCTTGTTTTAATCCATAAATGGATTTCTTAAGCTTGCATACTCTATTAGGGTGCTCTGCATTGACAAAACCCTCTGGCTGATTCATGTACACATCCTCAGCCAACTTTCCATTAAGGAAAGCGGTTTTGACATCCATTTGCCATATTTCATAATCATGAAATGCTGCAATGGCTAACATAACCCTAATAGACTTAATCTTGGCCACCGGCGAGAAGGTTTCATCATAATCAATACCTTGAGTTTGAGTAAAACCCTTCGCAACCAGTCGAGCCTTATAAGTATGCACTTTTCCTTCCATGTCGGTCTTCTTTTTGAAGATCCATTTGCACCCGACTGTTTTACGGCCTGGTACATTGTCAACCAAGTTCCAAACTTGATTGTCATACATGGACTGTATCTCGCTGTCCATAGCCTCCTTCCATTTAGCAGACTCCGGGCCTGCCATGGCTTCCCTAACACTGCTAGGTTCATCCAAATTTACTAGTGTACTATCACTAATAAACGTATCACCTTCCGTAGTAATATGAAAACCATAATAAAACGAAGGTGTGTTCCTAACCCGTGTGGAACGTCTCGGAGGTACAGACTCGTCAGCTGGATCAACAGGAGTTTCTTCCTCAGGTTGATTGCTAGTGTCTGAGGTTCCTTCACCAATTGATTCTTGAATTTCTTCAAGATCAATCTGCCTCCCACTGTCTCCTTGGCTTATAAATTCTTTCTCGCGAAAGATCCCTCTTCGTGCTACAAAGACCACATTCTCACTGGGTCTGTAGAAAAGGTAACCGAAGGATTTCTGTGGGTAGCCGATGAAAATACACCTTTCACTTCGGGGTTCAAGCTTATCATGAGTTTCACGCCTCACGAAGGCTTCGCAACCCCAAATTTTGATGTGGTCCAAATTGGGAACCTTCCCAGTCCACATCTCATGAGGTGTTTTGGTAACCTTCTTTGTAGGGACTAGATTAAGGATATGGGCGGCAGTCTCTAAGGCATACCCCCAAAAAGAGATTGGTAACGAAACTCGACTCATCATAGAGCGAACCATGTCCAACAAGGTACGATTACGCCTCTCAGCTACACCATTCAGCTGTGGTGTCCTGGGAGGAGTCAATTGTGAGACAATCCCACACTCCTTAAGATAGTCAAGGAACTCGGTACTAAGATACTCACCACCTCGATCGGATCGAAGCATCTTAATGTTCCTGCCCAATTGATTTTCTACTTCCTGTTTGAATTCCTTAAACCTTTCAAAGGTTTCGGACTTGTGTTTGATCAAGTAGACATACCCATATCTACTATAATCATCAATAAAAGTCACATAATACCGATTAGCGTCCCTTGTGGCGGTTTTGAATGGCCCACATACATCAGTATGTATTAGGTCCAACAAACCTTCACCCCTCTCACAAGTTCCAGTGAAGGGTGATTTTGTCATTTTTCCAAGTAGACAAGATTCACAACTATCATCTGATTTGAGGTCAAATGATTCCAAGACTCCACTCTTTTGGAGTTGGTCTATGCGTTTCTTGTTTACATGTCCAAGACGACAATGCCACAATGATGCTTTATCTAGGCTAGTAGAAGAATCAATATACAACACATTATTTCCTAAGTTGTCTACAATCGACACAGTTTCATACACGCCATCACAAGGTAATGCTTTAAAATAAAACACATTATTAAAGAAAGCATTAATACCACCACATTCATTATCAAACGAAAAGGTAAAACCTTGTTTGTACAAAGCATGAAAAAGAAATAATATTCCTCGCCATTTCAGACGAGTATACACATTTATTCAAATCTAATTTTAACCCATTATTAAGCAACAAAGTATAAACTCCAATCTTGGAAACAGGTGAAGCCTTCCTATTCCCCATGATTAAGTTTATCTTCCCGTGCTCCACATCCTCACTTCTTCTTAGGCCCTGCAAATCAGAACATATGTGAATACCACATCCTGTATCAAGCACCCAAGAGTTAGAATATGTTGAGTAATTAGACAATATAGTGTAAATACCTGCATAGGTGGGTTTCACTTTCCCATCCTTTAGATCCTGCAAGTACTTAGGGCAGTTTCGCTTCCAGTGTGCCTTTTCATGGCAATAAAAGCATTCAGCATCCTTTGGAATGGCAGAAGGAGTGACAGAACCGTTCTTAGTCTTGGATGAGGAGCCTTCAAGAGACTTTCCCTTGGTACCCTTCGAAGGGTGCTTCCTCTTTTTCCCTTTGCCTTGCCCAATAGCTAAAACAGGGGTAGAAGTTGGAGTAGGAGTAGTAGAGGTAACAACCGCTTTACCCTTAAGACCGGTTTCAGCGGTCTTCAAGAGTCCTTGAAGCTTGCTGAGGGTAACTTCCTCCTTGTTCATATGATATGTCATTCGAAAATGATCATAACAAGAAGGCAAGGAGTGCAAAATGATGTCAATTGCTAACTCCTCGGGGATGTTAACATTCAGCTTCAGCAAACGGTCCACATACCTTTGCATCTTTTGCATGTGGCCCGTGACGGATTCACCGTCCTTCATGCGGGTAGTTATTATGGAGGAGATTATTTCATACCGCTCCTGACGAGCACTCTGATGGTACCTTTCCATCAAGTCTTGGTGCATCTCAAAAGGGTAGAAATCTTCATATGACTTTTGGAGCTCGGCTGTCATTGTGGCCATCATGATACATGCCACCTTAGTAGCATCTCTCTCATGAGTCCTGAATTCAGCGATCTCCTCAGGAGTAGCAGTAGACTCATCAAGTTCTTTTAACTCCTTATCGAGGACATATTCCTTGTCCTCGTAACGAGTAACCATCCTGATGTTCCTAATCCAATCCATGAAGTTGGAACCATCAAAGATGACCCTCCCACAAAGATTCATGAGAGAGAAAGAACCAGTTGGGTTAGAGCCTGAAGCATTAGTGTTGGAAGACATCTGAAAGAAGAAAGTAAGTTTAGATTAGATATTTAGGATCCTTAATAAGACACCCAAATGTAATATTAAGGCTAGGATCCAATCACAATATATTACACTTAGAAGAGGGATGCCGTAATCTAAGTAATAATATATTTGAAAGGTAGGCGAATGACGATTCACCAATTTCCACCATGAAAACGAAATGATTAATTAGGTTTAATTGGATTTGAAATTCCTAGATTCTTTTGAGATTCATTGAACTTTTCAATGGCATGTTTCAATCTCGATTGTGCCCTTCAAGTTTTGTGACTGGGATGCCGAGGATCACAAAACAAGGTGTGAATAACCATGCTAACTCACTTGGTACTCCTAATATTATCACCTAATCAATGTGCCGGTTAACCACACATGCTCCATTGATCTATGACAACATTAAGTTACCCTTCGTGATCCTTACTAGTCTAATTAGTGTGCCGGTTAACCACACACGCTCCACTAACGACTTGGTAAGGTACAAAGTGTGAATTCCATGGATTAGCACCATGTTCACATTTTCCTAAAATAACTAAGATTGGGAATTAAAAGAGTTTAGTTATTTTATAATATTCATTATACTTTTAATGAGGATTTAAAGTCGTTGTTCTACCCGTTCGGCTAACGACCCTCCACCGATCAAGCAAGCGGTGGGTGAGAGTATACACCCATTAAGTCGCCATTTTATAGGCAACAACCTTATACCCACCTTATAGACCGGCTTCGTGAATGAGGCCTACTAACGGTAAAACGACTTATTCTTATACATATATATAATAATTAACCATTAATGTTATAAATAGTATAAGGGTTGAATTTTAACTATTAAAACTCTAAGGTTTGGAATTAAAGTTTATTAAAGTGTGTGAAACTTTACAAATTCCAAAACTTGAGGACAAGTTTTGTAACTTTGCAAAACTCTTCATTTCATAACTTATGAATTAAAGGTTCATAAAAATGAAGACTCTTCATTTTCATGTAACTTATGTGTTTTAAGTGTGTGTTAAATGAAAGTGACCTTTGGTAATCCATAACTTGAGGACAAATTATGGACTCCATTAAAACACATAAATGATTAAGAATTAATTCTAAACAATTCAGCAAATAATTCCTATCATTTTCTAAATTCATAAGAACATGAACATGATCATCAAAAATTCAAGAATTATATGAACACATAAAATCATGGATTTTTGATATATGCTATTGTAAATGGATTAGAACAACCATTACACCAACTAAAATAAGTTTTACAACACCAAAACAATTTAGGGTAATGTTTCCAGTCCATTTCCAGCAGCAAAAGTCGAGATTCTGCATTCTTTCGATCCTACTCGCCGAGTGCACGAACGGACTCGTCGAGTAGGTTGAAGTTTGCCTTGGACTCGGGGAGTCCCCCCAATGGACTCGGCGAGTCTAGCATGCAGACAGCAACGATTTCGACTTTTTTCACTATTTTGCATCAAGTATCAAACAAGCAAGCCTAGGCTCTGATACCACTGTTGGGTTTTGAGCAATCTAACACTTCCTAAGTGTGCATGCAACCCTAATAAACCTTGGATCTATGTTTGTCTAAATACATGCAAAATAATAATTTTCCAAGGTTTATAACCTATCTAACATGGCATGGGGAACATTTCAACATAAAAGAGTTAGAAGAGATTACATACCTTTGTTGTGTTGGGTTCTTAGGAGTTTGAGGGCCAAGCACCAATAGTGTGAATGCCTCAAATGGAATCACAAACACCACAAACTCTTGGAAAACTTTGAGAGAGTATACACACTCTTGTATTTTCGGCCACACACATGCACACACAAACTAGAACACTAGCTTTCTCTTAGGCTATCTTAGGCTCACTTTCATGCTCCATAAGCATGCTTATATAGTATGCATGGTTAGGGTGAAACCCTAATAACCCATGTCTTTTCCTATTCCAAGGATCCATGGGTTAAAAGCTCCATGGATCATCCATGGACTTCCACATAAGCCTAGCCCATTAACAAATGAGTATTAGCCCACACTATATAAAACAAATAGCCCATAATTTAATTAGTATTCCTTTTAATCTCTAAATTAATCCATAATTAATTTAAGACTAAAACTAATTAAATAACGTAACTTCATATTAATATATTATAACCCATAATATATTAATAAACATATGTGTATAACTCTCATAAAATTATCCATAATAGTTTGGATGAGATGCAACCCAAATGGACCATGCCGGTCGGGTCAAGTATATACCAAATAAGTTATGGACTTAGACACCTTATCCAACACCAACATTGGCATGTATACCCTGTTCATGAGATCCATGAACACAGCCGGGGCATTGGTGAGCCCAAAAGGCATCACCACAAACTCATAATGCCCGTATCGCGTCCTAAACGCTGTCTTCTGGACATCCTCATCCCGCACTCTCACCTGATGGTACCCTGACCTCAGATCGATCTTGGAAAACCAAGATGCTCCCTGCAACTGATCGAATAGATCATCGATTCTCGGTAACGGGTAACGGTTCTTGACCGTCAACTTATTCAACTCCCGGTAATCAATGCACATCCGGTGTGAACCATCCTTCTTCTTGACGAATAGAATAGGTGCTCCCCACGGCGAGCTGCTTGGCCGAATGAATCCTTTCCCCAGCAACTCCTGTAGCTGCGAGGACAACTCTTGCATCTCTGGAGGGGCAAGACGATAAGGCACCTTAGAAATAGGCGCGGCTCCCGGAACCAGATCGATACCAAACTCTACTTGCCTCACAGGAGGTACTCCCGGCAGTTCCTCGGGAAAAACATCTGAAAACTCACGCACCACAGGAACCTCCTCAACTGACTTCGGTCTCTCGGAAACCTCCCGCGTATCCATCACATACGCCACAAAACCCTTACAGCCCTGCTGTAGACACTGCCTCACCCTAGCGGCCGAACAAAAAGCTGACCCCGAACGGGTACCCTCGCCGTACACCGAAATAACTCCCCCACTATGGTCTCGTATAGTCACCAAATGACGCTCACAGTCGATGACAGCGCCGAATCGGCTCAACCAGTCCATGCCCACGATGACACAGACATCACCCATCGTAATGGGAATCAGGTCAATCGGGAATTCAATCCCGAAAATCTCTAGTACACATCCCCGAAGGACCTCCGTGGCACAAATCTCTTTCTCGTCGGCTATAGAAACTCTCAAAGGTTGACCCAACGACTCACGACTAGCGCTGATATGCTGACTAAAGGCTAAGGACACAAAGGACCTACTAGCACCCGAGTCAAATAACACTAAGGCAGGCACAGAGTTCACAAGGAAAGTACCTACGCATATAATAACATAAGCATAACATCTCGACATTAAAATAAATACATGAATTACGACATACCTGCCACAACATCGGGCGCAGCGCGGACCTCCTCCGCAGTCAGCTGAAAGGCTCTCCCACGAGCCCTCGGGGCCTCGACCTTCACCGGTCGAGCCTCAGTAGTCCTGGCAATAGGTGCAGATCCCTGACGAAGCTGCGGACACTCGGCCTCCCGATGGCCGGTCTGGTTGCAATGGAAGCAAACCATAAACCCCTTGGGGCACTCCCTAGCAATGTGCCCCTCCTTGCCGCACTTGTAGCAAGCACCGGCTCGACACACCCCATCGTGACCCTTGCCGCACTTTCCGCAAGTACGGCTCTTCGGACCTCCCGTCCTCGAATCGGCGGACTTGATCCGCTTGGCTGCCGGCTGAGACTGAGCCGGTCGCCGGTCTGCCTGCTGAGACCCGGCCTCCTCCCTAGCCTGAGTCTCCAACTCGATCTCACGCTTCCTGGCATTCGCCTGAAGCTCCGTAAAAGTATGATAGGTGGAGTTCGCCACAAACTCCCGGATATCCCTCCTCAAGACACCCAAGTACCTGCTCATCCGAGCCTGCTCGGTGGACACCAGCTCGGGGCAAAACATCGCCCTCTCATGAAACTTCCGCGTGATCGCCGCCACCGAATCTGTACCCTGCTTGAGGGTTAAGAACTCCTGAACCAATCGTTCCCGCTCCACCGGGGGAACGTACTCATCTGTGAACATTGCAGTAAACCCCTCCCATGTCACCTCTGTGGTCTCTGCCAAAGTGAAGTTCGCCGTCACGAACTTCCACCAGTCCTTCGCTCCCAAACGGAGCTGGTTCAAAGCGAACCGTACCCTCAGGTGCTCCGGGCATGAACAAGTGTAGAAGCACCCCTCTATGTCCGCGATCCACCTCATCGCCGCAATCGGATCCTGCGTCCCGTCGAACTCCGGTGGCTTCGTGTTGCTGAACTCTCGGAACAGCAACGAGTCACCCCCCTGTGGCCTAGCAGCGGCCACAGCTGCGGTAGCTGCAGCGGTTGCAGCCTCAGTCAACGCGGCGTACCGCTCATCGAATGTCTCCATCAGGGTGGTCTTGATAGACCCAAACATCTCCGGGATCTCAGCCCGGATCACCGCCGCCACCTCCTCGTGAATCATTTGACGAATATCCTCGTCACTCACACCGCTCGTACTCGCTCCGTGGCGTGGTCTAACCATGATGTCTCTGAAATACAACATAAAACTATCAGAGACTCCATCAAGTGTAATTGCACTCGATAACGCAACCCTACCCCGTCCCCGATATCCAGGGATTCTTACTTGGGTCTCCCACTGACCCGGTGTCCTCGGTAGTACGGGCCCAATACTACCGATCACACTGCATCAGTGTTCATCCCAAGTCCTCCTCCCCAAACTTCGGATAGTGAGTACTCTACTGCTGATATGCACTATCTACCCGCATACTAGCAACGCATCTCATATAGGCAAACTTCCCTAGACTAAGGCATCACAAATCAGGCCACTCTAGTCCTATCATGAATACCTAGTCGTCTAGCATACATAACAATTCATATCATATAATGTTGTAAGGTATTTTGGGGATCTTTACCGTTCGGGCGCTGACTGATCGTACACACTGCTTCTTTCTTGCTTACCACAAAACCATTTACAAAAGTTTATGCCTTTATTTGAAAAGTTTCCTCAAATCCTCGGTTTGAGTTCAGTTACCCCCTAAGGTGCACCCGAATCTCTCAAACCAAGGCTCTGATACCAATTGTAACAACGCAAATTTTCAAACAAATCTTTCATTTTTAAAATATAATTATTTCCATTTAAAACAAGGCATAAGTAGTTTAAGTATTCTGCCAATTACAAATATTCCAAATCCCAAGATCATAAAAGCATTCTTCAGTGTGTATCGATCACGCCGGCGCCTTCCCACGGTTCTCGCTAGTACCTGAAACACATACATAACAACTGTAAGCATAAATGCTTAGTGAGTTCCCCAATATACAACCTACGCACATACGCCTTTCCAGGCCCTGACCTTCCGGTCATCAATACCACGCCTTCCGGCCCATAACATATTGCCTTCCGGCCCACATAACATACATTGCACATATAACAAATATCTTACCACATATAGCATACATATCACATATCATATCTGACATTCCGGTCATACAGTCAAACCCTTCCGGGTACAGTATAGTGAGAAGACTCACCTCGAAAATGCTGAAAGCTAGCAACTCCTGAAATCACTCGTGCACAATCCGACGAGCTACAACCTTCCTATAACATCACATATCTCATTAACACTTATATCTTCTAAGTGTGACTATCCCTAAGAAGTCAGACTTAGGTCAACTCTGGTCAACGGTCAACGGTCAGCTCGACCGGACTCGGCGAGTGCCATGGCGACTCGGCGAGTCTAGACGTTCTCCAACTCTCTGAGAGTCCCTACCTACTCGTCGAGTGTCCTCCTTGACCCGACGAGTTACTCCTGGAAGAATCGCGGGGCCACCCCGACTCCACTCGCCAAGTCTGAAGAACAGCTCGAAGAGTTTTAGTAAATCTCCAAGCTACTCGCCGAGTCTGTTCATCGGACTCGGCGAGTCCACGCCATGCAGTCGATCAAACTGCTTCCTGAGATAGGTCTCGTCCCGAAATACACAAGCATGGGACCTTCTGGACCTCTAAAGGTCCTACTACAAGATTATAGTCGTTGGGTAACAAGGCACTAATTCATCTAATCACCAAATGGGTTCCATAAACCCTAAATCCATAAATACATCAATATAGCAGAGCATACACGAATTCTTACCTGGATGATGTATTCTCTGTATTCCCAATCCTCAGAATGTGACCCCTTGCTACTCCTTTAGCCAATCCCTTCTCTTCCTTGCACAACCACTCTTCTATAACCAACAATGGCCTAAGATCCTTGCTCCAGATGCACACAATCGATTTAGGGTTCTTCTCAGAAGGCTAAAACGAACAATGACGGCCAATGAGTCCTTTTTATACGTCCCAAACCTGAACGGTTAGGGTTTCCGCTAAACAGCGTCGACTCGCCGAGTCCATACCTGGACTCGTCGAGTCCAGTCGCGATCCCGCGACCAAGTCTGCGATCCTACTCGGCGAGTCTAGGCTCCAACTCGCCGAGTCCCCTTTTAAACCACCCAAAAACATAATTTAATAATACCTAAGATTTCGGGCTGTTACAAGGGATAAGAAGATAGAAAGGAACCAAAGATACAGGAAAAACCTTTCTGAAAGGAAACAATTCTGGCACTCCCAGAATGCATACCATTCACACAAAGACAAGAATCTGAAGTATGAAGACAATCCTGTAAGAAAGCCTGAAAGTTCCAACAACCGAAAGCCAAGGTTCGGTTCACAAGAAAATACCGACCGAAAGCCAAGTTTCGGTTCACAAGAAAATACCAACCGAAAGCCAAGGTTCGGTTCACAAGAAGATACCAACCGAAGGCAAAGGTTCGGTTCTGAAAAGGACTTCAACCGAAACCAAAGGTTTGGTTCCAAGAACAACTCCAACCAAACGCAGAGGTTCAGTTCTGAAGTCAAAGGAGAACAAGACTCTAAGGTCAGTCCCTCCAATGATCAAAAGCAAAAGAGTCACCTAGAGTCACCAACCAGGAAGTCCTCTTCATCCAAAACCTCTCATTCTAACTCTTCTCGTTCTTCTAATTCTTCTACTTCCACCAATTCATCTCCATCCTGTTCTAAAGCTAATCCCGCTTCTCCTCAAAAACCTCGTTCATCAGCTGAACAGAAGGGAAAGCAGAAGGTCGATGAATCCAAACCAGAGTCCAAAACGAACACATCCAATCCCAACATAATAAAAGTCTTTACCATTAAAAAGAAAGATGAAACAACTCTAATAAAACGAACATATCTAGTTGACATCTCTCTTACTATTCCCATTCCCATAAAAAGCTCACATGGACCCAAGAAACTTTGGGTTCCTAAATCTGCTTAATTTTTGCAGGTTATAAGTGAGGAGCAGTTTGACGAAGAATGGTACATCGATAGTGGCTGCTCGCGTCACATGACAGGGAGGAAAGAGGAGCTCAGGGAATACAGATCTCTTGCAAATGGTGGCAACGTTAAGTTTGGAAATAACTCTTTCGGCACCATAAAGGGATATGGGATGATAACGAATGGTGACTTTACAATAAGGAAGGTGGCTTATGTGGAAGGACTCCAACACAACCTCATCAGTGTATCTCAGCTTGTTGGAGGTACAGGTTTGAAAGTCTCATTCGATGATGAAGGTTCTGAAATCATAGAGAAAAAGACAAAGAAAGTGATTCTAAAGTCAGAGTGAAAGGGTGAAATGTTTCCTCTGAACATGAAACCCATCATAGGAAACCCAGCCAAATGTCTGTTATCAAAAGCTCAAACCGACGAAAGCTGGTTGTGGCACCGAAGACTCTCACATCTCAATTTCAAAGATATCAATCGACTTGTCACTGGAGGTCATGTTAGGGGTCTTCCATTGCTCAAGTTCGACAGAGAGCATTTATGTGCTGCATGCGAAATGGGAAAGCAGAGTCGTCAAAGTCACCCATCTGTAATCAACACAAAAGTTGTTGAACCACTCGAATTGCTTCATATCGATTTGTGTGGTCCTTCATCTATCGAAAGCATCGGTGGTAGAAAGTATATTCTTGTTATCGTTGATGACTTTTCACGATTTACATGGGTGTTCTTTCTAAAGCTCAAATATAAAGCGACTCAAAAGCTGAAAGTGTTTATCAAGCAAATTGAAATCCAGCTAAAGAAGGCCGTTCGTAACATCAAGAGCGACAATGGTCTCGAATTCAAGAACAGGGAGTTTGAAGAATTTCTTGCAGAAAAGGGAATTAGTCACAATTTCTCAGCTCCTTACACACCACAACAGAATGGAATAGTCGAAAGATGAAACCGATCCCTGTGTGAAGCTGCCCGAACTATGCTAAGTTTCGCTTCCTTACCTCTTTATTTTTGGGCTGACGCTATTTCTGCTGCTTGTTATACACAGAACAGGTCCTATCTCAATAAGCGATTCACGCTCACACCATATGAGATAATAAATAACAGAAAACCCAATGTGAAATTTTTCCATCTGTTTGGCTCAAGGTGTTTCATCTTTAACTCTAAAGAACACCGCAACAAGTTTGACGTCAAAGCCGACGAAGGAATCTTTCTGGGTTACTCACTCACATCCAAGGCGTACAGGGTCCTAAACAAACGTTCAAGAAGGATTGAAGAGACATACTATGTGACCTTTGACGATAGCTATGTCAAGAAGCTACAGGCCATAGAAGACACTACCGGGGAAATCTTTCCTCAAACTGGCCAAGTCACAGTCTCGATCGCCAATTTATACGAGAAATTTATGGAACTCTTTGACGAACCGGAAAAAGCTTCTCTCTCAGAAGCAAATGCAGCTGACAACAAAGTTGATCATATGAAGCAGATTGTCGAAGATGCTGCAAGAAGAATGCATGAAGGAGAATCGCCCACTGATGAATCTCCATCCATCAATGCTTCAGTCGAGGGGGAGCCAAGTTCTCATGTCGAGGGGGAGCCAAGCTCACAAGTCCAGGGGGAGCCAAACTCTACATCTTCAACCAAAGGTCCTTCACCAACCAAAGGTGCCTCTCCAACCGAAGATGCCCCTCCAAACGAAGGTGCTTCAACGTCTGAAAGCCCAGCACCACAAGAAACCCCTGATCCTCATGTTTCTCAAGACTCATCAATTGAGGGGGAGCATGATGATATGACCCTTGATTACGATAGCCAATCTGAGCCAGAGGAAATGATCAATGCTGAACTAGACCCAACCTTTGATCCGAATTACCCTCCTCTTACCAAATGGACCAGAGATCATCCTATCTCTCAAGTAGTTGGTGATGTATCTGAAAAAGTTCTAACCCGATCTCAACTGAAGGCAAAACAGACATCCTTATTTTCAAAGGTTGAGTTTTGTATGTTTAACTCATTTGTATCAAAAGTTGAACCGAAGACAGTGAACACTGCCCTCGATCACTCTGATTGGGTTCAAGCAATGCAAGACGAACTGAACGAATTTGAAAGGAACAAAGTCTGGCGCCTCATTCCAACTCCTCCAGATGCTTCGGTTGTTGGTCTCAAATGGGTTTTTAGGAACAAAATGGATAAGGAAGGTAATGTCATAAGGAACAAGGCTCGTCTGGTGGTCAAAGGATACTGTCAGGAGGAAGGGATAGATTATGAAGAGACGTTCGCTCTAGTAGCTAGGCTAGAATCTGTTCGAATATTTCTGGCCTATGCTGCTCACAAAAACTTTGAGGTTTTCCAAATGGACGTCAAGTGTGCATTTCTCAATGGAGAACTTGAAGAAACTGTGTATGTGGAGCAACCTCCTGGTTTCGTGAACGAAAAGTATCCAAATCATTGCTATATTCTGGATAAAGCTGTGTACGGCCTCAAACAAGCTCCGAGAGCCTGGTATGAAATGCTTACAAAATTTTTAAAGATGTCTAAATTCAAACAAGATTCGGTTGACCCAACCTTCTTTCGCAAAAAGGAAGGTAACCACCTGATGATAGTTCAAATTTATGTCGATGATATCATCTTTGGCTCTACAAATCCCAGCTTAACAGCTGAATTCAGAAAGTTGATGGAGACTAAGTTTGAAATGAGCTCAATGGGTCCTATTAATTTTTTCCTTGGTTTAAATATAAGACAGGGACCCGAAGGCATCTTTATCAATCAGGAAGCTTACAGGAAGACTCTCCTAGCGAAATTTGGAATGATGGGAGACTCAAAAGTAAAAGTCCCACTACTAGAAAAAAAGCCTTTTACGACGCTCATTGCGCGTCGTAAAAGGCTCAGACGACGCGCAAATGCGCGTCAAGGAAGGCCCTGTCATAAAGAGAGACGACGCGCTTTTGCGCGTCGTCTATAGACGACGCGCATTTACGACGCTCATTTACGACGCACAATTACGACGCGCGTTTACGACACGCAATGCGTATCAAGGAAGGCCCTGTCATAAAGGAAGACGACACGCATTCGCGTGTCGTAACCTTATGACGCGCGTGTTAATGACACGCAATGCGTATCAAGAAAGGCCATGTCATAAATGAAGATGACACACATTTTTGCGTATCATAATTTTAAATGTTTAAAAAAAATATTATTTATAAATTTACTTATTTTCAAATTAAATTTGTATTTAATGTTTCATAATAGAAAATAAAATATCATATACAAAAAATAGAATCCATTGCATAAATTTAATGTCATACAAATAATCGTTCCATGGAATGATAAAACAAATCAATAAAAGTTGTAACAAAAATTTACAAACTAACTAGATACAAGAAATATAAAAAAATATACCCTCAAATGTTTTTCAAAGTCTAATATCCATGTCAGCTCTTCAACTCACTTCTGCAACCATTGTTGGTTGTTGAGTTCACCCGACATCCTTGTTGGAAAAATCAGGGTTTCCTTCAACTTCTCTCACTTTGTCCACACCCTCAAGCCTCTTTACTGCAGCCTCATGAAACCTTAATCTCAATTCCAATCCTTGTATCTCATCTTCCCTTTGTTTTGCCCACAAATACCCCAACGGACCACAAATCAACTGCTGCACCTACAACAACGGAATTACGTGTTTCAACTTTCAACTATATAAGCAATAAGCAGAAAGACATTTGAATAAAGGGTAAAGGGTATAACTGTAAATTCCAACCATTCCCCATAAATAAAGGTACTGTTTTCTGATGCACCCCCTGATAAGTCCTTTGTACTGTATATATATATATATATATATATATATATGTATATATATATATATATATATATATATATATAGGCAAGCAACTTTTTCATTATAGAAGAAGAAGAGGGTTGAGACTAGTAATACCTGGCTAGATCTAAATGGGCTTCTCTTGTCAAGACGTTCACACATCACACATGCATGGCTCAAATTTTATCTCCTGATAAATCATGAACACATAAATATGATTTCACAAACAAACAAACATGCAATGCAATGCAAGAACACTAGAAAACATACCTCATAGAGTTCGATTTCTTCATCCAAACTAAATCCAGCCCTCTCATTTAATTTTTATGTAATTTCAGTTGGTTTACCAGAACTCTTGACAAAAAACCTACCAACATATCTCCAAAAATAATATAACATATGATATGATTACACAATAACCCCATCCCATTAGGCTACTGAAAGATATAACTAACTTGTTGAAAGTACCTGAGTTCTTCCTTCACGGGATCATAAAGCTTGAAGAAAATAAGTATATCATCCTTGCTTTTCTCAGGTGGTGGAAGAGGATGCAGCAAATCCTGAAAACAATGTTCGGTTCTTAATCGGGAGAATTAGGAAATTCAAAGGTACCGGACCGGCCGGAGTGAATATCAAATCCAATGCAAATACAAACTGTTCTACATTTATACTATACATGATATTATAATATATATATATATATATATATATATATATATATATATATATATGATACCTACAACTCTGTAATAAAAAAAGATGCAACAAACAAGAAAACAGAAATAGAAACAAAATTCAGAAACTATTCTGCATGGCTATATTATGTAAGGGCATGTTTCTTTCTTTTTCTTAAAGTATTGTTTTGAATGGATAAGTGATGTTTCTTTGGAATAACTGATATAGAGTAGACAAAGAATGTTTATTACATGTCACACCCTCTAAGCTGTTGAATGCATCTTCCAATTTCTATAAAAAAAATAATTATTCAAAACCAGTTTAAATGTAAGTATGTTGCGATCATGAAAAAAAAAATAGACTAACCTTAGCGCGTCTAGCCAATGATTTCAAGATTCCATCTCTCTCACTAAAATAGGAATCATAAGATTCATCTCCAACTTTTGGGGGACTCATGACAAGACTTGCAAGAATTTGACCAGAAATATTGGAGCAAAGATTCACAGATGCCAACTTGTAAAATTGTTGTCTAACTTCAGTACTAAAACCAGTTACCTCCATGTAACCACCTCTTTTCCCACATTCACCATGATACCCTTTTTTTTAAAAAAAACTCTTATATAAACTCAACAATTTGAATTTTATGTTATTTCATTTATTTATATATACCTTTAGATACCGATTGAAAAGAAACCAAGGGGATATCACCATATCCCATTGAACGACAGATTTTCTTGAATGAGTTAAATTTCTTGTCAGCTGCATATATATTCTCTTGGTATACCTGCAAAAGTTGGTTTACGAAAATGTCCAATTTACCCTTTTCAACTTGCGTAATAACATATGGAAGAGATTTTTATTTTTTTTACCTCGTCTGCTAAAAGAACCAAACCTTCTTTCTTGCAAAATTCCACAATTTGTCGTTGGTTTTCTTCAGCAAGAACCTATGAAGTATCAACAAGAGTGAAAAGTAATTTTACCATTTTTACTAAAAATGGTTTAAATAGAATGCATTTTTATTTTTTTACCTGCCCGGTTGGGTTGCCCGGATTAATTGCAACCAATGCCCGAACAGTAATACCCTTTTGTCGGGCAGCTTCTAACTGTTTCTTGAGTTCAGACACCTCAAGTCCCCACCCTGTTGCTTCATCAAGATAATAACGAACCTGAAAAAATCAATAATATTTATTTTACTATATTTCTTTTAGATATTAAAAAATGTCTTATTTTGAAATAAAAAAAAAAAAGAAATACATACTAGAGTGCCACCATGAAGGGCAATAGAAGCAGAGTAAAGAGGATACTGAGGAATGGGACATAAGATTCCATCCTTTTCTGATCTTATAAGTAACTGCATCATCATATGGACCTGAAATGAAAGATTTAATAAAGCCGATTCGTTTGACATGAAAATGGTTAGTTTAAGAGCATGAAAAAGTCGATTTTACCCCTGGACTTGCACCATCTGTCAAGAAGATATCATCTGGATCAGCAGGGTAACCATCACGAGCTTTAATTCCAGCAGCAATGGTGTCACGCAATCCCTTAATACCCTGATTCCATTACAAAAAATTAAAAAAATTTCTCCACTTTCAGGTTATAATTTATTATTTATGTGCAGAAATTAAGTTACCTGACTGTGACTATATGCACCAGTAGCTCTTCCAGGCATTTGATCCAAGACCATTATTGCTCTTGCTATGGAATCCGAACTGGAATAAGTCAAAGGTAATTAAGTAAAGATATTTGTTAAGCTACTTCTTAAGAAAAGCTATCATTAATCCATACCTAAACAAACCATTTGTTTCCCTCTTGTCTAATAAGGAAGGATTGTCACATAATGCAAGAACCTCTCGAAAGAAAGTTATAGGTTTTTGACCAAGAGCTTGTGGATTTCCAATATTACAGTAAAGAATCTGCCAGATTTGAAACAATCACTTGCAATAGAATGTGTATTAATTTTTCATTGTGATTATAAACATCATAAGAGATGGCGTGTGAGAAAGTGATACCTCATTAAAAGGTTTGGAACCTGGATTTGTTTGCAAGTCTTGCTGTAATTTCTGTGATAGAATTCAAAATCGAGTCTCAATATCTCCATTAATGATAGCTGTGGATATGTGCTTTAATGCATAAATTTGATTCTCTAGAAAACATGATTTGTTTTATTACCTGAGCTATAGAGACAATCTCACCACGAACAGCATATTCACATTCTAATACCTGGAAATGGAGAAATGTAATAGGTTAACAATGTACTAAATCATAACCATCCTCTGTAAAAAAGTTAGAAATAGATATAGTAGATATATAATTGAAACCCTCCCTGACTAGAAAAATTACCTTTCCATGCCCTAAAATGATTGAAAATGATAGTGGAGCGAGTACTCTATGACTACATTCATAATTATCACAGAAGATTGAGGTATCCATAAAATATGAAACAGAAAAATCATTTTTTACAGAACACTCGCCAATCAGATGACGAATCTAACAAACATAGGATGGAGAAGTGTGGTGAACCAGAGAGAAGACGAATGGGTGGTGGGTGCCTGGGTAGTTGTCGAGCAGTATGGGGTAGAGAGAGAGAGAGAGAGAGAGAGAGAGAGAGAGAGAGTGAGAGAGAGAGAGATACTTGTAGATTAAGACCATGGCGGATGAGGCATTTTATCAAACATGTTGCGTGCATCATCGATTCTTCCCCATTTACTGTATAAGTCGATTTCTCGATTTCTATTTCTCTTTCTCCCATTCCAGTCTCCGACTTTCTGTTGCTGTGATAGAGAGTTTCCTTCCGTCAGTGGGATTTGAGTAGTGCCACCACTCCTCCGAAGGCTCTGAGTTTTCTCAGTCTAGGTCACTAGACCTAATGTTGCTGGCAAGGGCAGGCGAGGTGAGATTGCCGAAGATGAGGGGCTCCATCGGCTGGGTGACGCTGGAAAGCGTTGGACGGTGGGGCGGGGCTAGATGGAGGTCAGAGGTGGGAGGCGCCAACACCAAGAGAAACGTCGGAGGTGAGAGAAGTTGTCGACGTTGAGAACCGAGAAGAAGAGAAAGGGTTTGTCGAAGTGAGAAGGAGAGAAAGGGAAGTTGAAGAGAGAATGAGCAGTACACGAGGGCATAATCGGGGCAAGTTCTTGATAAAAAAGCCCTAGCTACTAGGGAAATTAAAGTGGAGGGAGAAAAAAAAGGAAGGCGGGATTTTAAGTTTTTGGGATTTCATTTTCCCCGGATGGAACGCGCGCGTTCTATTAAAATTTATAAAGCGACGGTCGTAGACGACACGCAGGTGCCCTCCGTGTTTTTATTTTTTTTTGTTTAGACACTAATTTTAGGGCACGCAAAAATGCGCGTCTGAAATCCTTTAAATTTTGGAAGAGATGACATTATTTTTTAGACACTCACCTTTGCGTATCATAAATAACTGCGTGTCATGGTTCGCGCGTCGTAAAAGGCTATTTTTCTAGTAGTGTCCCAATGGCATTCGGCACCAAGCTTACCCCTTCACTAGATAAACCGACTGTCAATATCACGCTCTATCGTCAAATGATAGGCTCACTGATGTATTTAACTGCTAGCAGGCCTGATATCATGTTTTCTGTGTGTTATTGTGCTCGATTTCAGGCTAACCCACGCGAACCTCACATGCTGGCAGTAAAGAACATCCTACGCTATCTCAAGCGAACCACCTCCTTAGGTCTATGGTATCCATCCAATTCAGGCTTCTTCGTTCAGGCCTATTCTGATGCTGACCTTGGAGGATGTGGACTCAACCGTAAAAGCACAACTGGTGGCTGTCAATTTCTTGATGGGAAGTTGGTCAGCTGGCAATCCAAGAAACAAACGTGTGTGTCGCTGTCTACTGCCGAAGCGGAATACATTGCCGCTGCATCCTGCACATCCCAAGTGATTTGGATCCAAAGTCAACTTCGAGACTATGGACTCAATATGAAGAAGATCCCACTATATTGTGACTTTGAGAGTGCAATTAGGATATGTCATAACCCAGTGCAACATTCTAAAACCAAACACATAGCACTGAGGTATCACTTCATCAAAGATCATGTGGAAGATGGAAATGTCGAAGTTCACTTTGTAAGAACCACTGATCAACTGGCTGACGTCTTTACCAAAGCTCTTCCTGAAGCATCATTCAATAAAATATTGCAAGGGCTAGGTATGATGGAATCAGAGTCAGTACCTCACACTACCTCTCAAACTCAAACGTAAGAAGCGAAACCAACCGAACGTTCGGGTTCGGTTCAATCATCTGACTCGCTCATTACTTCAAAGGTAGTTTTTCTGAGTTGTATATTTTCTTTGTACAAAATTTGTTTTTCTTTGTGTAAAAAGTTTTTCCAATTTGCATATCTAAACCCCTTGGTTTCTTAAAATTTTCCAAAACCGGAACCTCCAGAAGGTTCGGGTTCGGTTTTTCAAAATTTTCCTGAACCGAAACCAACCGAATGTTCGGGTTCGGTTTTTCAAAATTTTCCTGAACCGAAACCAACCGAACGCTCGGGTTCGGTTTTTCAACTTTTTCCCAACCGAAACCAACCGAACGTTCGGGTTCGGTTTTTCAATTTTTTCCAAGTTTTTTTTAATCGTATTTTTTTTCTTTCTTTTATAGTTTTATTTTTTTTTAAGTCTTATTTTTTTTAATCTTATTTTTATTAAAATATCAAAACTCTAAAAATATTTTGTTTTATGTGTGCTCATTTGTTTATGGAAATATATTTAAGTGTCCCTAGAAGCATGCTGCTGTATGTGTCCCAAGCCTCATAAGATTTTGAATAATAGCCTTCATGACCTGGTAAACACAAACCTTGTCTTCCCAATAAGGCTAACACAGTTATTCTAATCGTGAGCTACCTCACTCTTTTCTCACATGAGTTAAGAGTTTCCTGCTTGGTCCTTTTGTTCGCAGCAGAGGTACTATGTTTTCTTACACCATCCTCATTATACTTCTCCATTACATTCGTTTCATCAACGTAACCCTTGAGACTCTCAGGAACTACCACTGAGGTTTATGGTTACACAACATCTGTGTTTATGATCTTAGTTTCGTGCCACTACGAGCTAAGTGAAACCCAAAATTCAACACCAATGAATTGACGGTGACCAATTAATTTGATCAAGATTTCACCAATGAATTGACGAATGTACCCTCATGAAATCTCATTTTTCCTTTTGAGTGATTCTCATGAAATTGTTACACACCATAACATTTCTTCCCAAGGGATCCAGTTTTAAATTTTCATATGAGATTTCATATTAATCAAAGCCAGAACAAAATCAACTCCAACCTACTTGTTCAACAGACTACACCGGTCTCACAAGTACTTTGTTCACCTTCGTTCTTATATCAAGAATTGAATTGTTGAATCAAAGCGAAACCACCCTTAATTAGCCTTATTAAAAGAAGCCTTTCAACATTTATTAATAAATGTTTGATCGTAATTCAACGGGATTCCACATTAACACTTTGAGGTCTCTCTTGACCTTGAAGGAAGAGATTCGTGCCCGGGATCATCACTTTTGTGTCATTATTGACATCACAGAATATCCTAAAAAGAATTACTTTATTTCCTTTTCTTTTACACTCTTTGCACGAAAATCCAAGATTTTCCAAAATTCCGTTACTAATTATTTTACAGGCTGGATTATTACTGGATGGTTACTCATGAAGTTGTGGTAAAAAATTAGCCACGTGGGTCCTTAATTGCAAATCACCGTTTAAAAGGGGATAAGACAAAAAGTTGCTGACTCGGCGGGAGTTAAAAGGATAGAAATTCAAACGACGGTAAAAAGGAGGGCGCGTGAATTTGAAACGGCCGCGCTTTTCCTGACACTTAAAGGACGCGTGTGCGATATTGAAGGGTCATCAATCTGGCATTAAAGGCGCGTGTGGAAATGGAAACGGTTCCTCTCTCTGAACCGGCGCTTATTGGGCGGTGTAATCCTAGGAATCTGACACTCTCTCTCCTACGTGATCATCGCACGTCCCAACTGTCACCAATCAGTCTCTCAAAAACCCGTTTCGTATTTCCATAAGAGATTTGAAACGATTTTTCTCTCTCCTATCACCCACTATAAAAGGCCGTCTACACCACCTTTTACCTCTTTACTGCCTCCATAATTTCCAAAGCAAAAATACTTCCAAACTCTCTCCCGGTCATCTTCTTCTCCAAACCTGCAACAATGGCTGACTCTTCATCTGTTCATGCAACCTCTCAGATTCTTCCCATCCGACCCCAACAATGCCTAGTCATTGATCTGAACCCACTGGCGTATGATTCCTACATGTCGCCGGTCATAGAATGCCTCAAGTACTCCCAGCTTGCTCCTACACTATCACGGATCGAAACGGTGCCAATGGTGGCCTTATCTCAGGTCTATGCGATGGCTTACTACGACAAGACCGTCGACCGGGTATTCTTTGAAGTGGCAGAACACAAGACTTCGATTTCTCGCCCCCGTTTCTGCACTATGTTAGGGTTTGCTGCTGACCCATCGCGAGTTCACCCGGAGACGATTCCGGTTGGGATGTTGTACAACATGTTCTACAACATGGGCTACACAGAGGTTCTCACCTCCGTCGCCAAGTTTAAGAAGTCCTGCCTACCGCCCCAGTGGAATGGGTTATTTACAGTTCTCTTCAAGGGACTGTCAGAGAGGACCTCAGGATCTGACGTGGCAAGTCGTCTTTTCCTTTCGATAATGTATGGGGTGTACAATGGGATCAACCTGGACTATGGGTTTGTCCTTTGGCAACAGCTGATTCAGAGCCTCTCTTCCTCTTCCCGACACTCTGAGGTGTCATTGGCCCGGTTCTGGATCTTGATCACAAGATGGGCCATGGACAAGTTCAATGTTCCAACAGCCGATGGTGCATCGATGTCTTCTATTGGTACGTTTCATACCAAGAAGATCATCGTATCTGATGCATCAAAATTCTCATTCATTGGCTCTATCCCGGAGTTGATGTATGCCGATGTGCCCGCCGATAGCAGATTGATCAGGACGATCAAGGAGTTTAGGCCAACTGGTCCGAGGGAACTGACACCGGACATGCTGCGATCGATTCATGATGTTGATAAACCGGTGGCCAGGGGCAAAAAGGCAGAGAAGGGGAAGCAAGTGTCCAAAGCTCCAAAGGGACCTTCTCCCAAGAAGCGAAAACAACCGAAGGCTGCTTCATCCCCACAGCCGAAAAGGAGGAAGACCCAACAGAAGCGAAAGCTCATTATTCCCTCCTCTTCAAGCGAATCCGAAGGTGGGAGTTCGGACTCTGAAGGATCACAAGGAGACGAATCTCCTCAACGAGGCAACACACCACCTCGGTCCCCAACCCCAGAGATGGAACTTCATCCATCCCCAGTTCCTTCACCTCCACCCACAATTCCTATTTCCATTCCCATCATTTCCTATACCTCCACCCATATTCACCACATCAACCGAAACACCACCAGTTACCGAAACCCCTCCTGTAACCGAACCACCACAAACTCAAACACATACAACCGATCCTACCCATACACAACCACCACCCGAAACTAACCCCCCACCCACTCAACCTGAACCAACCAAACCCATAACACCCCCAGCTTCACCACCACCTCAATCTCCAGAAGACGCCTCCGATGGCGGTGATCAATACCTTGGTGGTGATCACATGAACTTCGATTCGGTCTACTATAGTCCGTTTCAAGTTCAGAGTGATGAGGAGGATGATGCTCCAGTGACAAGGAAGCATCTTCGCGAGCTTAACGAGAAGGTTGATCAACTTCTCGCCTCCTCTTCCAACCAGCAGTCATCTTTGTCTGAAGCTGCCCTTCAGAAGATCGTTGACGCCTTCTCCAGGGCTCAACGTGATTCCGTGGCCTCAGCAACTGTTGCTATCGACGCCTCCACCCGAGCCTGTGAGGCTGCGACCGAAAAAGTCGATAAACTATTCAAAGACGCTTCTGTCCTGTTGCAGTCCTTGCAGGAGAGCGCCGAAGCCACTAAGACAACTCTGGAACCAGTTGTTCAACAATTGGCCAAGTTGGTATCAACGGAGCTGTCATCGTTCGCTACTCTTAGACAACAACTTAGCGACGACAACTCGGCACTCCGTGCCTCCATCGATGCCCGCCTGGCAAAGCTACAAGAGGACCTTGCGGCAGAAAATTCACTGATGGACGTCTTGGCGAGTAAGACTACCGCCCTTAAGGTCAAGAGCACGCAGCTTTCCAACTCTCAAGACCAACTGGAAGCTCTTCGATCTGAACGGGAGGTCATAAAATCGTGTGTTTCGGATGTCCACGCAGCATTATCAAACATCCTGGAAGCACATGACCCCATCCTGCACCATTCGGTGAGGCGTACCCTCGCTGAAAAGCTCTCCCCGGCCATGGACCTTTTAAGCAAAATTGAAGGCCTACCGAGTTTCGTGTCCATTCCGAAACAAGGGGGAGATGAGAAGAAAGGATCGAAACCACCTCCTTCCTCCAAAGCTACTCACACAACCGAACCACCCCCAACTGGTCATGCCTCGGGTTCGGGTGTGAAGAACAAGGGCAAAAATATAGCTGAGGGAGGAGATGGAGATGAAGATGAAGATGAAGACAAGGAGACCATTGCTGACATGTTAAAAAGAAAGAACAGTCGCAATGCTAAAGACGATGCCAGTCGTGTGGCGCGTGAGGCTGAAGAAGCCGAACGAAAGCAAAAAAGAAGCCCACGATCTCCTTGAGAGCTGAAAGTTGCTCTTCCCTGCCTGGACCAGGGATCGTTTGATAAAAGAGGCCATAGAAACTCCAAGCATATTATCGCTCGAGCCGGTGATATCTTTCGACTGCAACAACACTATCAATTCGCAGTTTGATATGCCGCTGACTCGAAAGGCGTTCATCTTCCACGCCTTCTCTAACATTTTTGAAGTCCCGCATCCGAACGATGAGCTTGACAGGGAGCTCATTGACTTCTACCTGGAGGCCGCTCGCCCTCAATACCTTACATGGAGCGCCCGGAAGATTGTTAATGTTCGGGTGCTGAAGCCTTATGCCGTGGGGAGATTCACAAACGTTAAGTTCAAGCTCATCCGAGGATCTGCAAGAACTGCTCACATTATCACCCTGGCGGATCTGCCGAATCTGAATCCTCATGACTGGATAGTCTTGTACAATATCCTGCTGACAAATGAATCTGAATATGGTCCCATCATAGACCATGTCAAAAGGATGTTGGCTTGCTACATCATGGAGGTTGCCCAAATGGATCAGGAGGTCGCCACTGTTTTCAAAAAGAAACCGAAAGTAGCTCCAGTGGGATCGGCCAGTGATCTAAACACAATGCAAATGGGTAAGATAGATCCGAGGCGAAACTCAGTGATGTTCACCAGAGCTGAAGGATAGAAATGTCTCTTCGCTTTAGCTGACAAGCACCTTTACACCACAGCTTGCTTGGAACACGTCTTATGTTGGATAAGGTGTCTAAGTCCATAACTTATTTGGTATATACTTGACCCGACCGGCATGGTCCATTTGGGTTGCATCTCATCCAAACTATTATGGATAATTTTATGAGAGTTATACACATATGTTTATTAATATATTATGAGTTATAATATATTAATATGGAGTTACGTTATTTAATTAGTTTTAGTCTTAAATTAATTATGGATTAATTTAGAGATTAAAAGGAATACTAATTAAATTATGGGCTATTTGTTTTATATAGTGTGGGCTAATACTCATTTGTTAATGGGCTAGGCTTATGTGGAAGTCCATGGATGATCCATGGAGCTTTTAACCCATGGATCCTTGGAATAGGAAAAGACATGGGTTATTAGGGTTTCACCCTAACCATGCATACTATATAAGCATGCTTATGGAGCATGAAAGAGAGCCTAAGATAGCCTAAGAGAAAGCTAGTGTTCTAGTGTGTGTGTGCATGTGTGTGGCCGAAAATACAAGAGTGTGTATACTCTCTCAAAGTTTTCCAAGAGTTTGTGGTGTTTGTGATTCCATTTGAGGCATTCACACTATTGGTGCTTGGCCCTCAAACTCCTAAGAACCCAACACAACAAAGGTATGTAATCTCTTCTAACTCTTTTATATTGAAATGTTCCCCATGCCATGTTAGATAGGTTATAAACCTTGGAAAATTATTATTTTGCATGTATTTAGACAAACATAGATCCAAGGTTTATTAGGGTTGCATGCACACTTAGGAAGTGTTAGATTGCTCAAAACCCAACAGTGGTATCAGAGCCTAGGCTTGCTTGTTTGATACTTGATGCAAAATAGTGAAAAAAGTCGAAATCGTTGCTGTCTGCATGCTAGACTCGCCGAGTCCATTGGGGGGACTCGCCGAGTCCAAGGCAAACTTCAACCTACTCGACGAGTCCGTTCGTGCACTCGGCGAGTAGGATCGAAAGAATGCAGAACCTCGACTTTTGCTGCTGGAAATGGACTGGAAACATTACCCTAAATTGTTTTGGTGTTGTAAAACTTATTTTAGTTGGTGTAATGGTTGTTCTAATCCATTTACAATAGCATATATCAAAAATCCATGATTTTATGTGTTCATATAATTCTTGAATTTTTGATGATCATGTTCATGTTCTTATGAATTTAGAAAATGATAGGAATTATTTGCTGAATTGTTTAGAATTAATTCTTAATCATTTATGTGTTTTAATGGAGTCCATAATTTGTCCTCAAGTTATGGATTACCAAAGGTCACTTTCATTTAACACACACTTAAAACACATAAGTTACATGAAAATGAAGAGTCTTCATTTTTATGAACCTTTAATTCATAAGTTATGAAATGAAGAGTTTTGCAAAGTTACAAAACTTGTCCTCAAGTTTTGGAATTTGTAAAGTTTCACACACTTTAATAAACTTTAATTCCAAACCTTAGAGTTTTAATAGTTAAAATTCAACCCTTATACTATTTATAACATTAATGGTTAATTATTATATATATGTATAAGAATAAGTCGTTTTACCGTTAGTAGGCCTCATTCACGAAGCCGGTCTATAAGGTGGGTATAAGGTTGTTGCCTATAAAATGGCGACTTAATGGGTGTATACTCTCACCCACCGCTTGCTTGATCGGTGGAGGGTCGTTAGTCGAACGGGTAGAACAACGACTTTAAATCCTCATTAAAATTATAATGAATATTATAAAATAACTAAACTCTTTTAATTCCCAATCTTAGTTATTTTAGGAAAATGTGAACATGGTGCTAATCCATGGAATTCACACTTTGTACCTTACCAAGTCGTTAGTGGAGCGTGTGTGGTTAACCGGCACACTAATTAGACTAGTAAGGATCACGAAGGGTAACTTAATGTTGTCATAGATCAATGGAGCGTGTGTGGTTAACCGGCACATTGATTAGGTGATAATATTAGGAGTACCAAGTGAGTTAGCATGGTTATTCACACCTTGTTTTGTGATCCTCGGCATCCCAGTCACAAAACTTGAAGGGCACAATCGAGATTGAAACATGCCATTGAAAAGTTCAATGAATCTCAAAAGAATCTAGGAATTTCAAATCCAATTAAACCTAATTAATCATTTCGTTTTCATGGTGGAAATTGGTGAATCGTCATTCGCCTACCTTTCAAATATATTATTACTTAGATTACGGCATCCCTCTTCTAAGTGTAATATATTGTGATTGGATCCTAGCCTTAATATTACATTTGGGTGTCTTATTAAGGATCCTAAATATCTAATCTAAACTTACTTTCTTCTTTCAGATGTCTTCCAACACTAATGCTTCAGGCTCTAACCCAACTGGTTCTTTCTCTCTCATGAATCTTTGTGGGAGGGTCATCTTTGATGGTTCCAACTTCATGGATTGGATTAGGAACATCAGGATGGTTACTCGTTACGAGGACAAGGAATATGTCCTCGATAAGGAGTTAAAAGAACTTGATGAGTCTACTGCTACTCCTGAGGAGATCGCTGAATTCAGGACTCATGAGAGAGATGCTACTAAGGTGGCATGTATCATGATGGCCACGATGACAGCCGAGCTCCAAAAGTCATATGAAGATTTCTACCCTTTTGAGATGCACCAAGACTTGATGGAAAGGTACCATCAGAGTGCTCGTCAGGAGCGGTATGAAATAATCTCCTCCATAATAACTACCCGCATGAAGGACGGTGAATCCGTCACGGGCCACATGCAAAAGATGCAAAGGTATGTGGACCGTTTGCTGAAGCTGAATGTTAACATCCCCGAGGAGTTAGCAATTGACATCATTTTGCACTCCTTGCCTTCTTGTTATGATCATTTTCAAATGACATATCATATGAACAAGGAGGAAGTTACCCTCAGCAAGCTTCAAGGACTCTTGAAGACCGCTAAAACCGGTCTTAAGGGTAAAGCGGTTGTTACCTCTACTACTCCTACTCCAACTTCTACCCCTGTTTTAGCTATTGGGCAAGGCAAAGGGAAAAAGAGGAAGCACCCTTCGAAGGGTACCAAGGGAAAGTCTCTTGAAGGCTCCTCATCCAAGACTAAGAACGGTTCTGTCACTCCTTCTGCCATTCCAAAGGATGTTGAATGCTTTTATTGCCATGAAAAGGCACACTGGAAGCGAAACTGCCCTAAGTACTTGCAGGATCTAAAGGATAGGAAAGTGAAACCCACCTATGCAGGTATTTACACTATATTGTCTAATTACTCAACATATTCTAACTCTTGGGTGCTTGATACAGGATGTGGTATTCACATATGTTCTGATTTGCAGGGCCTAAGAAGAAGTGAGGATGTGGAGCACGGGAAGATAAACTTAATCATGGGGAATAGGAAGGCTTCACCTGTTTCCAAGATTGGAGTTTATACTTTGTTGCTTAATAATGGGTTAAAATTAGATTTGAATAAATGTGTATACTCGTCTGAAATGGCGAGGAATATTATTTCTTTTCATGCTTTGTACAAACAAGGTTTTACCTTTTCGTTTGATAATGAATGTGGTGGTATTAATGCTTTCTTTAATAATGTGTTTTATTTTAAAGCATTACCTTGTGATGGCGTGTATGAAACTGTGTCGATTGTAGACAACTTAGGAAATAATGTGTTGTATATTGATTCTTCTACTAGCCTAGATAAAGCATCATTGTGGCATTGTCGTCTTGGACATGTAAACAAGAAACGCATAGACCAACTCCAAAAGAGTGGAGTCTTGGAATCATTTGACCTCAAATCAGATGATAGTTGTGAATCTTGTCTACTTGGAAAAATGACAAAATCACCCTTCACTGGAACTTGTGAGAGGGGTGAAGGTTTGTTGGACCTAATACATACTGATGTATGTGGGCCATTCAAAACCGCCACAAGGGACGCTAATCGGTATTATGTGACTTTTATTGATGATTATAGTAGATATGGGTATGTCTACTTGATCAAACACAAGTCCGAAACCTTTGAAAGGTTTAGGGAATTCAAACAGGAAGTAGAAAATCAATTGGGCAGGAACATTAAGATGCTTCGATCCGATCGAGGTGGTGAGTATCTTAGTACCGAGTTCCTTGACTATCTTAAGGAGTGTGGGATTGTCTCACAATTGACTCCTCCCAGGACACCACAGCTGAATGGTGTAGCTGAGAGGCGTAATCGTACCTTGTTGGACATGGTTCGCTCTATGATGAGTCGAGTTTCGTTACCAATCTCTTTTTGGGGGTATGCCTTAGAGACTGCCGCCCATATCCTTAATCTAGTCCCTACAAAGAAGGTTACCAAAACACCTCATGAGATGTGGACTGGGAAGGTTCCCAATTTGGACCACATCAAAATTTGGGGTTGCGAAGCCTTCGTGAGGCGTGAAACTCATGATAAGCTTGAACCCCGAAGTGAAAGGTGTATTTTCATCGGCTACCCACAGAAATCCTTCGGTTACCTTTTCTACAGACCCAGTGAGAATGTGGTCTTTGTAGCACGAAGAGGGATCTTTCGCGAGAAAGAATTTATAAGCCAAGGAGACAGTGGGAGGCAGATTGATCTTGAAGAAATTCAAGAATCAATTGGTGAAGGAACCTCAGACACTAGCAATCAACCTGAGGTAGAAACTCCTGTTGATCCAGCTGACGAGTCTGTACCTCCGAGACGTTCCACACGGGTTAGGAACACACCTTCGTTTTATTATGGTTTTCATATTACTACGGAAGGTGATACGTTTATTAGTGATAGTACACTAGTAAATTTGGATGAACCTAGCAGTGTTAAGGAAGCCATGGCAGGCCCGGAGTCTGCTAAATGGAAGGAGGCTATGGACAGCGAGATACAGTCCATGTATGACAATCAAGTTTGGAACTTGGTTGACAATGTACCAGGCCGTAAAACAGTCGGGTGCAAATGGATCTTCAAAAAGAAGACCGACATGGAAGGAAAAGTGCATACTTATAAGGCTCGACTGGTTGCGAAGGGTTTTACTCAAACTCAAGGTATTGATTATGATGAAACCTTCTCGCCGGTGGCCAAGATTAAGTCTATTAGGGTTATGTTAGCCATTGCAGCATTTCATGATTATGAAATATGGCAAATGGATGTCAAAACCGCTTTCCTTAATGGAAAGTTGGCTGAGGATGTGTACATGAATCAGCCAGAGGGTTTTGTCAATGCAGAGCACCCTAATAGAGTATGCAAGCTTAAGAAATCCATTTATGGATTAAAACAAGCATCTCGTAGCTGGAATCTTTGTTTTGATGAGAAGGTAAAAGAGTTTGGCTTCTTGAGAAGCGAAGATGAGTCTTGCGTGTATGTCAGAGCTAGTGGGAGTATAGTTAGCTTCTTGGTACTGTATGTGGATGACATACTACTCATAGGAAATGACATCCCAACCTTGCAGGAGGTTAAGTCCTGGCTTGGGAAGTGCTTTGCTATGAAGGACCTAGGGGAGGCTACCTATATCCTAGGGATAAGGATATTAAGAGAAAGGAGTAGAAGACTAATTGGACTTAGTCAGAGTATCTACTTGGATAAGGTGTTGAAAAGGTTCAACATGGAGAATTCCAAGAAAGGAGATTTACCGATCCAAAGCAATACCAAACTGAGTAAGACTCAGAGTCCGAGTACAGAGGCTGAGATAGCTGAGATGAGCCAATTACCATATGCTTCCGCAGTTGGCTCGATCATGTATGCTATGACTTGTACCCGTCCTGATGTGGCATTTGCTTTGAGCATGGTCAGCAGGTATCAGGGGAACCCTGGCAAGGCTCATTGGACCGTGGTAAAGAACATTCTCAAGTACCTGCGGAGGACTAAGGATTGGGTCCTTACCCTTGGTGGCAGTGATGACTTGAGAATATTAGGGTATAGTGATGCTGGTTTTCAGACTGATAGGGATAATTTCCGCTCTCAGTCGGGCTGGATCTTTACCTTAAATGGAGGGGCAATTTCTTGGAAGAGTTCCAAGCAGGAGACGGTGGCTGATTCGACTTGTGAATCAGAGTATATAGCAGCGAGTGAAGCAGCGAAGGAGGCGATATGGCTAAAGAACTTCATCGGAGACCTTGGAGTTGTACCAGCTATTAAGGAGCCTATAGAAATTTTCTGTGACAACAATGCTGCGGTTATCTTAGCCAAGGAACCAAGAAATCATGGCAGATCCCGACACATTGACAGAAAATATCACTTCATAAGGCACAAGATTGAAGAAGGACTCCTTGTGACAAGGAGGATATCGTCAGATGAGAATCCTGCAGATCCCCTTACGAAGGGACTGACGAGGGTTAAGCATTTTCAGCATGCGAGACGCATCGGGCTGAGGGACGATATTAGTTTTACAGATTAGATAGTTTTCCTGAAACTTGTAAAATGTAATCGACGTTTGATGATGAATAAAATTTGTGATTTATTTATGAGTAAAGTGTTACTATCATTGTCAATTATTTACTATTGTTTCAGTTTTGCATGTTTTGACTTCCAGAATAATTAATTTGTTCAAACCTCCACAATCGATCATACGTCGGAAGTAGGTATGAATCAAGATTGTCATGAATTGGGTTTGTAGATGCCTTAAAGGTGTTTAGGCATGGCAATGGTTGCTGCAACATTCATGAGTACTCATAAGTTATGAGTATTGGTATAAACCCACGCTCACTTGTATCACTTCATGGAATTTATCTCGAGTGATCGTGAGACGATAACATCATATAAATCTTTAAACCTAGAGATATGAGTTGTTACCTATGAGTTGGTTGTGCATTGATTGCACGTAAACGCATCAGTAACTTGATGTTATAAAACGTGCCTTTGTGTACAATTCAATAAGTAGTAGAACAAGCATATCAGTCGAAGTTTATCTGTTCCTTCTAGAAATAGAAGCGATATCCGGGCCCCTCGATGATTTTGTGTTGACCCATATACCAGGCCTGGTCAGAACTAAACCGATGTGTTCAGTGAAGTTCTTCGTCAAACAAATCGGATAATCGAGAAACAACTGCTAGACAATAAGCAAGACATAGTTCCATGTGTTTGTCCGGCTGATATCATGAGAACAGAGGATTATGTGATCACTTATCTAAAATGGCGCTTCATAGTTCGACAGAGTCTTCATTGTTCGAGGGAGTTTTCGAGAGCTACGATTGTTGGTTGGTTCCTGAAGTTATAGGCAAATATAGTTATTAGACTTATCCAAGTGGGAGTCTGTTGGATAAGGTGTCTAAGTCCATAACTTATTTGGTATATACTTGACCCGACCGGCATGGTCCATTTGGGTTGCATCTCATCCAAACTATTATGGATAATTTTATGAGAGTTATACACATATGTTTATTAATATATTATGAGTTATAATATATTAATATGGAGTTACGTTATTTAATTAGTTTTAGTCTTAAATTAATTATGGATTAATTTAGAGATTAAAAGGAATACTAATTAAATTATGGGCTATTTGTTTTATATAGTGTGGGCTAATACTCATTTGTTAATGGGCTAGGCTTATGTGGAAGTCCATGGATGATCCATGGAGCTTTTAACCCATGGCTCCTTAGAATAGGAAAAGACATGGGTTATTAGGGTTTCACCCTAACCATGCATACTATATAAGCATGCTTATGGAGCATGAAAGAGAGCCTAAGATAGCCTAAGAGAAAGCTAGTGTTCTAGTGTGTGTGTGCATGTGTGTGGCCGAAAATACAAGAGTGTGTATACTCTCTCAAAGTTTTCCAAGAGTTTGTGGTGTTTGTGATTCCATTTGAGGCATTCACACTATTGGTGCTTGGCCCTCAAACTCCTAAGAACCCAACACAACAAAGGTATGTAATCTCTTCTAACTCTTTTATATTGAAATGTTCCCCATGCCATGTTAGATAGGTTATAAACCTTGGAAAATTATTATTTTGCATGTATTTAGACAAACATAGATCCAAGGTTTATTAGGGTTGCATGCACACTTAGGAAGTGTTAGATTGCTCAAAACCCAACATCTTATTTATCATCAAGCGGTGTAAGGACAATTCGGCTGATGACATCAAGTACTTCAATGATATGATCAATTGGTATATCCGGTTTAGACAGACCATCCTCTCCATAACCAAGTGTCTGTTTAGCACTGTGAAGAAGAAGGTACCAGCTTCAGCTGCCGGCCCTAGTAAAAAGTGAAGGTCTCGCTCCAAATTGACGCAAAGGGGGAGATTGTAGGGCTGAAGTTTTATTTGATGTTGCTGTTGGATTAATGTCTAAGTCCATAACTATAATTGGTAAGACTTGACCCGACCCGGCATGGTCCATTTGGGTTGCATACCATCATGCACTTGAATGAGAGAAATAAGACACTTATGGTTATTAATATATTATAAGTTCTAGTATATTAATAATAAGAATAATAAGATTATTTAATTAGTATTGATCAAGAATTAATCTAGGATTAATTAAGTGATCAAAAGAAGACTATTTAAATATATGGGTTGATTGTGTAAATCATCCATACTTGTATAGTGGGCTAATGCTCCATGGATAATCAAGTTGGGCTAAAACCCATAGGATGGTCCATGGATGCTCCATGGTGTATTTGTACCCATGGATCCAAGGAAATGGAAAGCCATGACAATTAAGAGTTTACCCTAATTGTGTAACTATATAAGCATCTTATTATTGAGGAAAAATCGGCCACTAGAGATAGTGAAGAAAGGGCTAGCCGATTTTGAAGAGTGTAGAATTCTCTCAAATCATTCCAAGTGTTTTGATGATTGTGATTCCATTTGAGGTGTCACACTTGGGGCACTAGGCACTCAAGCTTCATGAAGACTTTCTACATCAAAGAGGTATGTATTCTATCTTGCTATAGTCATTGTTTTGTATGCTAGATTAGGATAATACCTTGGAAGTTCTTATTTGCATGTATAATAGAGAAAACATAGATCCAAGGTATTTAGGGTTGCATGTACACTTTAGGAGTGTTAGAATGCTAAAAACCCAACAGTGGTATCAGAGCCACGGGTTGTTTTCTGTTATATTGATGCAAATATTTTATTTTCAATGTTGAAAAAAAAAAGGAAAAAAAAAAGGCATGAAGTTTGTCAAATTTTAAAATAATTACTTGTTCTTGTGAAAAACTAATTATTTGTAAAATTTGAATAATTTTCTTTATGAGTTGAATTAGGTCAAATTTAATAAAAGATAAAATAATATGATTATTTTATTAGTTTTAAAAGTTTGATCTAAAAAGTTTTATTTTTTTGAAACCTCCATAAGTTATGGATTTGAAAAGGTTTTAAAAAAAAAAAATTGATTCAAAGTTTTTTTGGAGTTACAAAATTTGGTGTTAATGTTTTAAAGGATTCCATAACTTAGGAATAAGTTATGGATCACCAAAAGTTTTTTGTGTTACCTTGTTTTATGAGTGAATTTAGATTAATGAATAAAGTTATGTGATAGTTGGTTTTAATCCAAATTAATCTAAGAATTGATTCTAAAATGTGTTTTTGTAACTTGTCCTCAAGTTATATGAAAAGTCACATTTAAGAATCATAAAACTCATAAAAAATTGGCAAAGGTTACAAAAAATGAAGAGTCTAGTTCTAATTAAATGGTTTTATGACTCCATAACTTGTCCTCAAGTTATGGAGGACCAAGAGTCTCTTCATTTAATAAAATAAAATAAAATAAAAAAAAGTGTAACCTTAATTAATTCCCTAAGTTATAAAATAAAGAAAAGTTAATTCTTTTATTAGTTTAAAGTCTTCCATAACTTGTCCTCAAGTTATGGAACTTGAAGAGTTTTTGGATTAAAACTACTTTAAACACATAAGTTATGGAATTAATTAGTTTTGAATAGTTTCAAAACTTGCCCTCAAGTTTTGGAATTTGTAAAGTTTTCACTTATGAATACTTTAATTCCAAGTTAGCCCTTAGAATTTTAAAAGTTAAAATTCAACCCTTATACTTTATAATATTATAAGTTAATAATATATATATGTATAAGAGTAAAGTCAGTCTTACCGCTAGTACGCCTCATTCACGAAGCCGGTCTATAAGGTGGGTATAAGGTTGTTGCCTATAAAATGGCAACTTAATGGGTGTCCACTCTCACCCACCGCTTGCTTGACTGGTGGAGGGTCGTTAGCCGAACGGGTTTGACAGGACTAGAATTCTCCCTTCATTAAAAGTATTAATGATAATACTAAGTAACTAAACTCTTAATAATACCCAATCTTAGTTACTTAGGAAAAATGTGAATAAGGTGCTAACCCATGAAATTACACTTTACACTTTGTCTAAGTCGTTAGTGGAGCGTGTGTGGTTAACCGGCACACTAACTTGGACTTAACAAGGTAGGTAAAGGGTGACTTAATATTTATCATAGTATCGATGGAGCGTGTGTGGTTAACCGGCACATCGATTGAGGGGTAATTTATTAAGGGTACCAAGTGATTTGCATGGTTACTTCACACCTTGTTTTGTGATCCTCGGCATCCCAGTCACAAAACCTGAAGGGCACACTCGAGATTGAAACATGCCTTTGAACAGTTCAATGAATCTCAAAGATCTAGGAGTTTCAAAACCAATTAAAACCTAATAATACATTTCGTTTATCTTGGTGGAAATTGGTGAATCGTCATTCACCTACCTTCAAATATTTTATAGCTTGGATTACGGCATACCTCTTCTAAGTTATAAAATAGTTTGTTGGGTCCTAGCCTTAATATTTCATATTGGGTATCATATTAAGGACTTTAAATCAACTATCTTGAATATCTCCCAAAAGATGTCTGTAATAGACACCTATGATCTTCCCAAATCTAGTGAAACAAGGTTTCCTAAATGAAGATGATGTCCTTTGGAAATCATACTTCTTTCACCTCCTCCAATTATTCTCCTCAACCCACAAGTTCTTGAAAAGTTTAAGGTCACTCAAGCCCTATTGGCAAGGAAAGGTCTAGGTGTGAACACATCTTGGAGATGTAGTCACATATTGACAAGCCGGGAGAGTTGGGTGTCAAAGTCTTGAGAAAGTTGGTGGTTCAATCACTTTCTAAGTCACATAGTGAGTTCCTTTGGGACACCTATGAAACAGACTATGACAAGACCCTTAATGATCTTATCTATTTGCTAAGATCAACTTCCTAAAACTTTATGGACATTGACAATGATGACATTGGATATCCAGTAAAGCATTCTCTTCCCAATGGAAAGGGATCGGCCATAGTCAACTCGGTTGACCAAATGGTAAAGAGAAAAGCTAAGTCTGTGATAGTCCCGTGTACCATTATCAAAGGGTCCATATGTTTATATTGCCAAAGGAAGGGGCATTGGTTGCGAAGCTGCCAAATTTACCTAAGGATGTTAAAGTCAATAAGTTTGACTCTACTTCAGGTAAAGTCCACTATCTAACTCTGTTAAGTTTCTATTCTGAGATTCTTGATACATGATGTGACTGGGTCACATGGTGATGTTTAAGAATCAAAGAAAAGTGAAGAAACTTAAAGAAAGAATATGCTGAATCTGATCGTGTAGATGGATTTCTATCGCGTAGCTTGAAAAATCGGATTCGTGAGCTACTTCTCAGGAGTTATGAGATATTGCTTAGGAATAGATAACAACAAGTTTTCATATGGATTGTAAGGATAAGTTTTTCCGCAAAGTTTTAAAATAAAAAGAAAATTTTTGATTTTATTTATTTTAAAATATCCTTACAATGGCATTTGGAAAGAAAGTTGTTGCTTATAAGATTCCATTAACAGCAAGAGTGGAAACATGAAATTGATTCTTTCATTTGTGGTAATGTCTAAATTTACCAAATAAGGAAAGATTCTCATCACCCAAGTTTCAAGTGGACCGGAACTTGGAATCATGCAAGTTGTATAGCATGATGAATGAGAACTTTCAAGTTTTGGAAAAATTAAGACTAATTACTTGTTCACATGGATGTGTGAGTCAAGTAAAGGACTAAGGGATCGAGTACACATTCTTGTGCACTGATTAAGTCTACCACAAAAGATCGATAAGAAGAATCAAATTAGGCAGAAGGATAAAAGTTTCTCAAATCTGAAAAGATGGGAGAGTACTTTAGTATCAGTTTTGTGATCATCTTAATGATTAAGAAACCATATCACAATTAGTTCTCTAAGGAAATCTTAGTGCATTCTTATGACTAAGAAGAGGAACTTGAATTGTTGAAGTGGTTAAATCAAGAAGATGAGTCATACTTCGTTCCAATACAAGTATTAGAGTCATACTCCAAGATTGTAACTTGAGTGACATGTCTCAAAAGAAGGTTAAAACACTTGTCAAATGTAAGAGTAAAAGTTTTCTACTCTTGTACATTTGAAATTGGTAAGTTGTGATGTTTTGGATAAAACAAAGACCAACTTAGGCCAATTGTGTGAAGTGTTTTTCTTGATTAGAATCCGCACTATCTCTTGGATGTTTGACAAGGGAGTCTTATAGGACAAGAGGACAGTGGGAGTCTTGAAAGTCTTGAAAGTCTCAAGAACTAATCAAGAATAAAACCTGAAGTTCTTCACTAGCACACGACTTGAGGTTTATAACCTATCGTGTTGACTTATTCTGTGCCCATTCCAGTTAAAGTTGGCTTTGCATATGAGTTCTTAGAGTACTCAATTAGTTGCACAACAACTTGGAAGCAATGGTAGGCCCTTGAGCTGCCAGGTGGCAAGAAATTAAGATTGAGTTCAATCCATATGGTTTTGGATTTGTCATTATCTTTGTCTTGTGATTATGGTTTGACAAATTCATATGGGTAGGAACTCATACACCATATAAATCTAAGTGTCATAAGGTTTCTCTCCGATTCATGAAAATGATGGTGAGGAAACACTTTCACTAAGTAGATTTTATCTAGATAGCAATTGTGATATTTGCATTTCTCAAAGTCGTTAGTGGAGCGCGTGTGGTTAACCGGCACACTAACCTGGACTTATGAGAAGTGGCAAAAAGGTCTAACCATTATGATTACGGCATACCTCTTCATAATTGTTTAGACTCACAAGTGTGCTATCTAAGGGAAGGTGTATGATTTTGATACAGCTTTATCAAAACAATCTAGCATCAGAAATCTGAACTTTGGTAAGAAAGTCAATGAAGTATTGATTTCTAGAAGTCCAGCTGATTTCTGAGTACATGTCAAAGCTAGTGGGAGCATAAGTGTTATGCTAATAATCATCATGTTAGTGGGAGCATGATAATTATGATAAGTATTGCAAGTTAGCAATGTTAATTATAGAAAACAAAAGTTTCAATTGGGAAAGAGTTGTTTTGCTATAATTAAGGGAGAGGAAATTATACCTCATATCAAATCTATAAGGTTTAGATTTGAGGTTTTAATCATTTAGTCAAGGAAATATATGAATTTCATGTTGGAATGGCTCAACATAAGGAAATTCTGTATATGAGTCCATTATTTGCGTTCTAAAATTCGATTATGATTACGGCATCCCTTTTCATAGTCTGAATTATGAGAACTTGGCAAATTGAAATGGAAATGTTATAGCAAAAGACTGGTTTAGTCTTTATGTGAGACATCATGAATCGTGTCCCATATGCTTCGGATATAGGATCGATTACATGTGCTATGATCATCCGTTCTAAAATTTTCCAAATGCCTAGGGCATTAAGAAGGGAAAAAGGTTTAGAACTGGATATGACTAAAAGGATTAAACAATTGTCGAGGACAATCTAAGGTTTACCAAAGATTGGTTACTCAAGGACAATTGGAAGTATAGTGATAATTCTGGAAGGACCATATTGACATAGTCTGTAAGGAGGAAACTCTTGTTCAGAAGTGATAGTCAAAATGGAATCTGGAAATGTTTCAAAGTTAGAATTTTCAATATGTGTAAGATTAAGGAAACTTAATGCAAGAAGGATATTTCCAAGGAACTGATCTCCTTTGGAATGCTCTGTAATGTTTGTTGTCAAGTCTTTATGACTTTGTGCATAATCATTACAAGAGGATCAATGCATATAAGTTTAGAATCCAACAGATTTCAGTAAATGGCATGAATTTGGAATTCTTGCATTTGCAGTAAGGATTTGGGAGTGTGAAAAGAGAATCATTGAAGTAATGTTCAATTGATCTAGTTCACAAAGTAAAGATCATAGACAAACATAGTATGCATACTTCGTGTGTGGCATGACTAGTGTTTAAGAAAACATAGTGTACATGCTTGGAGCATGGGACAACTATTGTTCTAAATTCAAGAATAAAGTTGATAGCTGAAACAGTATACAATGAATAATGTGTAATCATATGGTGATAAATAAAAGGTGTTTTATTTATGTTCAAAGGGTTGATACCATATTGGATTCTATTATTATTGTGTTTCACTTTGCATGTTTTGACTTCCCGAATAAACTGGGTTATTCTTCCGGAATGACTAAGTTATTCAAACCATCCACAGTCGGTCATATTTTGGAAGTAGATATGAATTAAGACTGTCATGATGGGTTGTAAAGGTCTAAGGTGTTGGACAAGGCTACAACAATCATGAGTGCTCATAAGTTCTGAGTATTGGATTCAACCCGCGCTCATTGGAATCACTTCATGGATTTTATCACGAGTGATCATGAGACGATAATATCTTATATTCTTCAAACCTAGAGATATGAGTTGTTACTATGAGTTGATAGTACATTGATAGCACGAAAACGCATTTGGTAACTCGGTGCTATAAAACGTGCCTTTGTGTATGATTCAACAAGTAGTAGAACAAGCCATATGAGTCGAAGTTTATCCGTTCCTTTTACCTTCGGGATAAAAGCGATATCTGTGGGCCCCTCGATGATTTGATGATGACAAATGGAAGTGCTCGGCCGGGCCAGGACTGATTTGATTTGTTCAATTAGTCAGTTGTCATAAATCGGAAATCGGGAAACAACATATGGACAGAGAGAATGATTATAATCCATGTCTCAGTCCATATGATATCTAGAATGGAGGAATATATGATCCCTTATCTAATGGACAAGTCACTGACAAAGGTCAGAGTTCATCTACAAGGTCAGAGTTCGACAGAAGCTTTTTGAGAGCTACGATTGCCGGTTGGTTCCTGAAGTCATACGCAATAATAGTTTTAGACTTATCCAAGTGGGAGACTGTTGGATTAATGTCTAAGTCCATAACTATAATTGGTAAGACTTGACCCGACCCGGCATGGTCCATTTGGGTTGCATACCATCATGCACTTGAATGAGAGAAATAAGACACTTATGGTTATTAATATATTATAAGTTCTAGTATATTAATAATAAGAATAATAAGATTATTTAATTAGTATTGATCAAGAATTAATCTAGGATTAATTAAGTGATCAAAAGAAGACTATTTAAATATATGGGTTGATTGTGTAAATCATCCATACTTGTATAGTGGGCTAATGCTCCATGGATAATCAAGTTGGGCTAAAACCCATAGGATGGTCCATGGATGCTCCATGGTGTATTTGTACCCATGGATCCAAGGAAATGGAAAGCCATGACAATTAAGAGTTTACCCTAATTGTGTAACTATATAAGCATCTTATTATTGAGGAAAAATCGGCCACTAGAGATAGTGAAGAAAGGGCTAGCCGATTTTGAAGAGTGTAGAATTCTCTCAAATCATTCCAAGTGTTTTGATGATTGTGATTCCATTTGAGGTGTCACACTTGGGGCACTAGGCACTCAAGCTTCATGAAGACTTTCTACATCAAAGAGGTATGTATTCTATCTTGCTATAGTCATTGTTTTGTATGCTAGATTAGGATAATACCTTGGAAGTTCTTATTTGCATGTATAATAGAGAAAACATAGATCCAAGGTATTTAGGGTTGCATGTACACTTTAGGAGTGTTAGAATGCTAAAAACCCAACAGTTGCGTCTTTTGGGCTCATTAGATTAGCCTTGTATTCTCCGGTTTGGGCCTGTCCAACCGAGAGCCTTTTATGTATTGTATATAAGTTAAATGCTTGCATGCATATTAGGTTAAGATTGCAGAGATTATCGATATAGCGATTGATACAGCGTACAACATTTTTCATTCATCGTTCTTGTAATCTTCTAATCCTCTACAGTTGATGTTCTTAATCGAGCTCTTCTGAGGATTTTATTTAATCATTCGACACGTTTGATTCAAGCTGTTTTGTTCTTATTATTGCGTTTTTACTGTTTCATATTTATATACCTGTTCAAGATCTAATCGATCTTCATAGATTAAAAGTTGTTTTAATCCCATCAAATGACTTATGTATAATGATATGTTTAGCAGTTGTTTCTTGCATCACAACACAAATCTCGATTTTTAGGTCCTTTTGACTAGTTTGAACACCATAAACACACAAAAGTATGTAAATAAACATAGAAATCATACAAGGCATACACATAATGATAGATCTACAAATTTGCTTGTATTCCCCCCCCCCCCCACAAAACTTATAAAAACCGAAAATAAGGGGGTATGAAGCTCACCTTGGGTGTGGTTTCGGTTTTGGAAAAAAGATGGGAGAAAAATGAAGTGATTTTCGGCCCTAGCACCTTTCCTTGGTAGATCTCGAGTTTGGTAACTTCTAAGGTGCATGATCACAAGTTGGAATAGATTTAGAAGAGATTTTTGATGGAAATGAAGTAGCTAGATCATGGATTAGTCATCAACTTACCTTAGATGATGATTTTGTGGGAAAAGCCTCCTTGAGAAGCTCTTGATTCTCGAAATTTTTGAAGAAGGGTGAGGGGATGTTCTTCAAGACTTAGAGAGAATGAAAGGAAATTTTGGTGAGTGTATGTGTGTGTATTCGGCCGAGAGTGAGAGAGAGGAAGAAGAAGAGACCTTGAGGTGATGTATGCATGGAAGTATGAGACATGTTGCATGGAGAACCAAGAGGTAATAATGAGGTGGCATGATGAAGTCAACTCTTCATCTTTGGTCTTGGGCTTTTGGGCCGAAATTTTAAAAGGAAAGGAAAATTTTGGGCTTTAATGCCCCTAAGCCCAATATTGGAGTTAGTTTGGATGATTATAAGATATAAGTGTGATTTTTTTTTTATACTTTGTTGGGCTAGTTTAAGTTAATTATGGCGCATAATGTTTCATGAAGTTGATTTATTCCATTATAGGCCTAATGTGGCCCAAATTGTTGGAATAAATGAAAGTAGGTTCAATTAGATCCCATTAAAAGGTTCTAAACCCATGATAGTCAAATTGGAAGCTTATTGGTCCATTGAGTCCAATAAGGAAGTCCTAGACCAAAATGGACCTAAACAAGAACTTCTAGGGTTTCCAATTTCTTGTTGACTATTTGTAGTGCTTGTATGGTGTATTAGATTGCAATTTTGATGTCATAAAGTAAGCATCATACATGCTCTTAAGTTTTTGATTCAACATTTTACTTGAGTATAGTGATTACAAGACACAAAATTTCTAGTTGTGACATCATCCCCCCATTAGAGGGAATTTCGTGCCGAAATTCTGTTTGAAAGCTAGATTTGAGAATGCTAGAATAGGTGAGGGTACTTTTGCTTCATTTGATCCTCGCGTTCCCACGTGAATTCTGGCCCATGCTTCGCGTTCCACCGTACTTTCACGATCGGGATGCGACTTTGCTTAGTACACTTCACCTCCCTGTCCATGATTTCAACCGGCTCTTCAACGAACAGGAGATTCTCATTGATTTTGATCTCGTCAAGGGGAATGACGAGTGTTTCATCCGATAGGCACTTCTTTAGATTAGAGACATGGAACACGGGGTGAACACTGTTTAGCTCTGCGGGTAGCTGCAGCTTATACGCCACTGGACCTATTCGGGCGACGATCTCAAAAGGTCCAATGTATCGTGGGTTCAGTTTTCCCCGTTTTCCGAAACGAATAACCCCTTTCCAGGGTGAGACTTTCAACAGTACTCGATCCCCGACCTGAAAGTCTAAGGGTTTTCGTCGTTTATCGGCGTAGCTCTTTTTTCGGTCGCGCGATGCTTGTAATTGAGCTCTGATTTGGACGATCTTTTTCGTGGTTTCACGAATGATCTCCGGTCCTGTTAGTGCCTTGTCTGATGTATGCGTTTTTGCTAGTTGGGTATCACCTACCTCAGCCCAACATAACGGTGATCTACACTTACGCCCGTATAGTGCTTCGAAAGGAGCGACCTTGATGCTCGAATGATAACTATTGTTATATGAGAATTCGATTAAAGGTAAGTGGGTATCCCAAGACTTCCCAAAGTCTATCACGCATGCGCGGAGCATGTCTTCGAGCGTTTGGATGGTTCGTTCGCTTTGACCATCCGTTTGCAGATGATAAGCGGTGCTCATGTCGAGATGAGTTCCCATTGCCTTATGGAGTGATTGCCAAAAACGTAACGTGAATCTACTGTCCCTATCCGAGATAATAGACACTGGTACTCCGTGGAGTCTCACGATTTCTTGAATGTATAAACGCGTCAATCTCTCCATCTTGTAGGATTCTTTGATTGGCAGGAAATGGGCAGACTTCGTCAGTCGGTCGATTATTACCCATATGGTGTCTAGTCCATCCGACGTTTTGGGTAGCTTGGTCACGAAATCCATAGAAATTCCCTCCCATTTCTACTCAGGAATTACCGGTTGCTGTAATAACCCTGAGGGCTTCTGGTATTCCACCTTTACCTTGGCACACGTCAGGCATTTACTAACATAGGTAGCAATTTCCGCCTTCATGTTAGGCCACCAGTAGTGTTGTTTAATATCCAAATACATCTTGTCTGAACCAGGATGAACAGAGTATCGCGTCTTATGGGCTTCCTTCATAACTACCTCCCAAAATCCTCCGATTTTTGGGACCCAAATACGGTTCATGAAGTAGTATACTCCATTCTCCTTTGCCTCTAGGTTCTTCTCCATCCCGTGCAGTGCTTCGCTTGCCCTGTTTTCCGCTTTCATGGCTTCCGACTGGGCTATCGCAATTTGAGTGACTAGGTGAGATTGAATGGTTATAGAGAGAGTTTTCATACGACGATTTGAGTACTCCTTCCGACTTAATGCGTCGGCTACCACGTTGGCCTTGCCTGGGTGGTACTTGATCTCACACTCGTAATCGTTTAATAATTCAACCCATCTTCGTTGCCTCATGTTCAACTCTTTCTGGTTCAAGATGTGTTGGAGACTTTTGTGGTCCGTGAAGATGGTGCACTTCGTACCGAACAGGTAGTGCCTCCAAATTTTCAGAGCGAAGACCACAACTCCCAATTCCAAGTCATGGGTCGTATAATTTACTTCGTGTGTTTTTAGTTGGCGAGATGCGTAAGCTATCACCCTTGCACGCTGCATGAGAACGCAACCTAAGCCCTGATTTGACGCGTCACAGTAGACCACGAAATCTTCCGTTCCCTCCGGTAGCGATAGTACCGGGGCGCTACAGAGAGCTTGTTTCAGGGTTCGGAATGTGGCTTCTTGTTTGTCCGTCCATTTGAATGGTACGCCCTTTTTGTGTAAGCGAGGTAAGTGGTTTGGGGATCTTAGAGAAGTTTTGAATGAATCTTCTATAATAGCCTGCTAGAGCCAAGAATTGACGGATTCCGTGGGTGTTGTCGGGATTGCCCATCCTTCAACATCTTTGACTTTAGAGGGATCCACATGAATTCCATCTTGGCTAACTACATGACCTAGGAAGTTCACACTCCGGAGCCAGAACTCACACTTGGAGAGTTTTGCGTATAGCTTTTCCGAGAGCATAGTTTCCAGGACTTGTCGGAGATGTTGGCCATGCTCTTCTTTGCTTCGAGAATAGACGATGATGTCATCGATGAAAACAATGACAAAGTTGTCGAGGAATGGTCGACAGATTCGATTCATTAGGTCCATAAATGCGGCAGGGGCATTTGTCAGACCGAAGGGCATTACGATAAATTCATAATGTCCGTAGTGAGTTCGGAAAGCGGTTTTTGGAATATCCTCTTCCCGGACTTTGAGTTGGTGATATCTGGATCGTAGATCTATCTTACAAAAATAACTAGCTCCTTGGAGCTGGTCAAATAGATCATCGATTCGTGGGAGTGGGTAGCGATTTTTAACAGTGAGTTTATTTAACTCTCTATAATCGATGCACATTCTAAAAGATCCGTCCTTCTTTTTGACAAAGAGGACTGGAGCTCCCCATGGCGAGTAACTTGGGCGGATGAATCCTTTGTCCAAGAGTTCGCTGAGTTGGCTGGATAATTCCTGCATCTCAGCAGGTGCTAACCAATAGGGTGATTTAGCGAGAGGAGTTGCTCCTAGAACAAGGTCGATTCGAAATTCCACTTGTCTCTCCGGGGGTACTCCTGGAAGATATTCAGGAAACACGTCTGGGAACTCACATGCTACAGGAATGTCTTGAACGTTAACCTCTTCCTTGGTCTTATCAACTATGTGAGCCAGGAACGCCAAGTTGTTCTTTCGTAGATGTTTTTGTGCCTTGATGCACGAGATGAGGCGAAGGTTCATGCTAGGTTTGTCTCCGTAAATTACTAGGGTTTCGTGATTGGGTAGGCGAAGGCGAACGACCTTCTCGCGACACATAATTTCAGCATGGTGGGGGCTTAACCAGTCCATGCCAATAATCACATCGAAACTCCTAATTGATACAGGCATCAAGTCTATTCGAAAGATGTGTTGATTGAGGGTTAGGGTACATCCGATGTAGATTTCCCTGGTAGATTCGGTTTTCCCATTGGCCATTTCCACCGTAAAGGTTTCATTTAGCTTCTGGGGCTGTTGTTTTAATAAATGCTTAAACTTATTGCTTATGAAACTTCGCTCAGCTCCGGTGTCAAATAGGATGCATGCATAAGTTTGGTTTAGGGGAAACGTACCGGTAACAACAGCGGGGTCCTGAATCGCCTCTCCCTGATCCATGGTCAGTATCCTTCCGGTTCCTCCGTTTCCTGGATTGTTGTTGTTAGGGCAGTCTCGGCGGAAATGCCCAGTCCTTCCACACCCATAGCAGGTGTGGCTAGGCCCTGCATTGTTGCCGCCGGTGGTGAGGTTGTTGTTGTTGCGATTGTTGTTGTGGTTGCTGTTTCCTTGTTGTTGGTTTTGGGGAGGGTAAGCCATGCAGTACTTCGCCATGTGTCCCTTTCGGTTGCAACTAGTGCACTGTAATTCCTTGCATTCTCCATGGTGATGGAAACCGCACTTGTTGCACTTGGGAAGATTACCGGAATAAGGTCTTGAAGCATTTGAAGCAGCTGAGGCTGGAGCATGTGGTGCGGCTGGAACCGGTGCGGTGACAGCGTTAACCGTCACTGTCTGCTGCTTTTTAGAGGTTTCGGGGCCCTGGCGTCCCTTCCTCTTATTGTTCTTCCCTTTCTTGCCATCACCTTCCTTTTTTCCTTCAGCCTCCGCTGGCTTCTCACCCTTTTTGTTGTTATGGCCATACAGCTTCTTTGCCAATCTTTTTGCACTGTCATATGTTTCGGGGTTTGCAGCTATCACATTTCCTTGAATTGGTGATGTTAGTCCCCAGATGAATCGCTCAATCTTCTTTCCTTCCGAGGTGATCATACCCGGGCACAACAGAGACAGTTCACTAAATCTCAATATGTAGGCATCGATATTCGCATTCTGCACAGTGAGGTTCCATAGCTCTTGCTCCATTTTCTGAATCTTACCTCGTGGGCAGTATTCAGCCATCATCATTTCTTTCATCTCCACCCACGGCATAGAGTTGGCTACAGGAAGTGTCATGGCTTCCACATGTCCGCTCCACCAGGTGAGCGCTTGATCGACAAAAGTGCAGGCCGCGAACTTCACTTTCATCTGCTCAGGACAATCGCATATCTCGAATACCGATTCCACCTTCTTGATCCATCGCTTCAGAGTGATCACTCCTCCAGTTCCGTTAAAAGTTCGTTGTTTGGCATTTGTAAAGTCCTTGTAGGTACATGTTTTAGTAGGTCATTTATTCATCCCGTTGTTCGAACTCCCTACCCCTTGCCCGTTGCCTCCTCCGTTATTCCCTTGGTGGAGTTGTGCCATAGCTGTGGTGACCGCAGCAGACACGACTGCCTGGAATGCAGTGGAGTCAACTTCGGGTGGGGTTGGTCTAGGGTTTCCGCGAGTAGGTCGGCGAGGCATCTTTCTGTCATGAAACGGAAAGATTTTGAGTGTTTGGGGTTTCTAGAAGGTTGTGACCCTACTGACTAGGTGCAATGTACGTACTAAAACATTCCTACCATTCAACATACAATCATAGATTCTCAACACATAGCAATTTGTAATATCATAACAAAGAACGTAAAAGTTTACTAATATTATCCGCATTTGATATATGAAAATTTGCTCGTAAGAGCATACATGAGTGACACTAGTTCGACAGCATAACGGCTCTATGAGTAGTGTAGTCACTTAAACATAGAGTCGGGGGTACATAGCATAGTTCCTAACGACCTACTAAGATGTGTCTATCCCTAACCACGACGATCTGCGTCCTACGTAGTGGCGGGGTCATATGCCGAAATGTTGCGCCAGTAACTGAGCCATCTCCGTCATGTCTCCAATAACCTAATCCCTCTCATGCTCAGCTCGCACTGCCCGAGCCTCCATAGCATACAGCTGTTGTTGCAGTGCGGCGATCTCACCTTCGGGGGAACGGTTCTCCCTTGGAGGGTTCATTGGTGGAGCGGGGTGGTCTGGTTGTGCCTCGTTCTCACACGGCGGGATGTGGTCCTTGTTCCCGTCTTGGCCTTCCTCGACGTCGTCGTCGGTCTCTCCAAATTCGTAGTCGGTGTCTATGTATTCGTCAGGTCCGACGTCGTGTGCTTCCTCTGGATTCCCTTCTGGTTCATTTTCAAGCATCCCGTGAGCCACTAGAACTTGATGGAACTGGATACCCAGCTGATCTCCCTCCATGACGATAGGGGGAAAGTATAAACTATCGTCACTCCCACGTCTATAATATATACTAAATAGACGTTCTCTTTTTGGTGATAAAAGGGTATAGTTTTAGGTTCCCTAGCTATCCCGATCTCATCAGAACGTGTGTTGGTTATACTTTGGAGAGAATGTAGTTGATCAGGCTACATCCACTCCTTGGTACCACTAAGAACAGTCCTGAATTAACCGAGATACTAGCATTATTTTGTTTGGTTCGGCGTTATGTTCCCTGTTCCTAATGAAAGCAAAGATGTTTTATTGTTGTATTTTTACTTGTTTTGTTCAGAGTTATGTTACTTGTTAGTCCCTCTTTTGGTTTATAGTTGCATATCAATGTATGGTTCGATATGCTAGTTCATTATAAACAGAGCTCTGATACCAACCTGTCACACCCCCGAACCAGACGGCGGAAACGTCCGGGGGCTGTCGTGACTCAATTGAATACCATCACAATGAATATACATGAAACATAACATCATACAATACCAAGCATTGGAATATTACAACTGGTAGCGTTTACATTCAGTACATAGTTTCAAAATATTACATTCCCAAAAGTAAATTGTTCGATATTAATTAAACAACAGCAAAACGTCATAGAGTATAATTCTTCCTTCACTTTATCTATTACCTGAGAATACAAGTATTTTGAAAAACGTCAACATATGAAATGTTGGTGAGTTCATATGTAATGTTTGAAATCCAATGTTTTGTATTGTTTTGAAAACCACCAGAAAATCCGATATTTTCTGAAAATTGTATAGTATAAAAGGTGTGAAGATCCAAAAGTATGCTTGTTTGTTTCTATCAATGTAAGAGTACGATTTGTAAAACTCGGTATGTAATTCGTAGGTGTAATAATTGAAAATCCTAGGAAAACCCGACGTTTTCCCATTACTTTGCATTAAATAATTTTATGTTTCGTTATTTCGTTACGATAGGTGTATTTGTTGAGCTCCGGGGACGTTGGATTAATTGTGGATTGTGAATTGTTGTAAACGTACATTAATGAAAATGACCAGTTGACAACCGTACAAACGATTCCCTTAGGCGTCGCTCGCACTATTCACTTAACCCAACCACCCGGACTCATGTAGCCCCACGACCGAGGGGAAAAAGTGAGTGCGAAGCCCCAGGTACTTCCCTACGTCGTTCAAGGCTATAGTGAATGCGAAGGGCCCTTAGCCCAACTCGCATTGGTGAATTCTCGACTTTGCTAGCAGTATCGAAGGACCCTTGGGGACCAACAGCACGTTGCCATTGAAAGTCCTTTTACGCTGTGTTGGATCATGTAAGACCCAACAACTCGTAAGGTTGATGTCTTCGGGCCTAAAGATCAGGTCATTGGGCTAGCTAGGCCCAACAAACAAGATTTTACACTTTTGGGCCCAAAGATGGTGTATCGACGTCTGTGCACTCTCACGTGTGTATTGAATTCCCAAGTTTTTCGTGTATGAATCGAGTTGTCGTCGTGTTAGTAGTTTCGGATTTGTTATTGATTCGAGACTGAATCAATTCGTTTGATAACGATTTTTGGTGTTGTTGTGTATTGTAATTCGTCGGTAGTCGCAGTGTCAATATTTGATCACAACGGATGTATTGAATTAACATTGAAATTTTTCTGTTTACAGCCCCTCTTTATTTTGCAAATTTACTTTTTCAACCCTTTGAATAAATTAATTTCCGGTTTAGTCCTTAAACCATTTTTCTTGGCATTCTAACACCAAAACTTATTGAAATTGATATTTTTCAGCACATTTTTAGTTGAAAAAAGTTTTAGTCCCTCAAAACACAGTTTTCTCGGCTGTAACCTCTCTTTTTTGCAATTTTTACACTTTTGGCCCAAATTGGAAATTTTTTGCAACTTTGGTCCTTTTAAATTATGAAAAGCATTTTTAACCTTTCAAAAGGACTTGGAACTCTAGTAGTCCACTGTTTTACGGAAAAACACAGTTTCAGCCCCTCAAATTGGAAAATTTCGCATATTGGGCCCTATTGGGCCGAAAAGTTCATTTTTAGCCCATTAAGTTTAGAAATTCACATTTTAAACATTCTAAAGTGTATATTTCTGGAAAAATTCCTTTATGAAACTGTTTTGACACTTCTTAGCCTCCAGAATTTGTATTTTGACATTTTGGGCCCTTAAACTTCATATTCTTAGCATTTTAAGTCCAAAAATGTGATTTTTAGCCCAAGATGTTCATCTAAACCAACTTGGTTATTTTTCTAGTAATGACTTATGTATAATGATATGTTTTAGCACTTGTTTCATGCATCACAACACAAATCTCGATTTTTAGGTCCTTTTGACTAGTTTCAACACCATAAACACACAAAAGTATGTAAATAAACATAGAAATCATACAAGGCATACACATAATGATAGATCTACACATTTGCTTGTATTCCCCCCCCCCCCCCACAAAACTTATAAAAACCGAAAATAAGGGGGTATGAAGCTCACCTTGGGTGTTGTTTCGGTTTTGGAGAAAAGATGGGAGAAAAATGAAGTGATTTTCGGCCCTAGCACCTTTCCTTGGTAGATCTCGAGTTTGGTAACTTCTAAGGTGCATGATCACAAGTTGGAATAGATTTAGAAGAGATTTTTGATGGAAATGAAGTAGCTAGATCATGGATTAGTCATCAACTTACCTTAGATGATGATTTTGTGGGAAAAGCCTCCTTGAGAAGCTCTTGATTCTCGAAATTTTTGAAGAAGGGTGAGGGGATGTTCTTCAAGACTTAGAGAGAATGAAAGGAAATTTTGGTGAGTGTATGTGTGTGTATTCGGCCGAGAGTGAGAGAGAGGAAGAAGAAGAGACCTTGAGGTGATGTATGCATGGAAGTATGAGACATGTTGCATGGAGAACCAAGAGGTAATAATGAGGTGGCATGATGAAGTCAACTCTTCATCTTTGGTCTTGGGCTTTTGAGCCGAAACTTTAAAAGGAAAGAAAAGTTTTGGGCTTTAATGCCCCTAAGCCCAATATTAGAGTTAGTTTGGATGATTATAAGATATAAGTGTGATTTTTTTTATACTTTGTTGGGCTAGTTTAAGTTAATTATGGCCCATAATGTTTCATGAAGTTGATTTATTCCATTCTAGGCCTAATGTGGCCCAAATTTTTGGAATAAATGAATGTAGGTTCAATTATAGCCCATTAAAAGGTTCTAAACCCATGATAGTCAAATTGGAAGCTTATTGGTCCATTGAGTCCAATAAGGAAGTCCTAGTCCAAAATGGACCTAAACAAGAACTTCTAGGGTTTCCAATTGCTTGTTGACTATTTGTAGTGCTTGTATGGTGTATTAGATTGCAATTTTTGATGTCATAAAGTAAGCATCATACATGCTCTTAAGTTTTTGATTCAACATTTTACTTGAGTATAGTGATTACAAGACACAAAATTTCTAGTTATGACACATGCCCTTGGGTAGCAAGGGTATACATACATGTCCATACGTACCACTTAGATTACTAGTAAACTACCATACGGGTAGTTTAGGAAGATACTAGAACAATACTAGAACGCGATACCATACAATGAGTCAGTTCATTCATGAGTCAATACTTGCTAGAACATTACAGTACATTACTATACTTGCTAGATAGAGAGCACATACACTACAGCTAGAACATTACAGTACATTACTATACTTGCTAGATAGAGAGCACGTACACTACAGCTAGAGCATTACAGTACATTACTATACTTGCTAGATAGAGGAAGAACACACATCACAGATAACACGTAGAACTTTTCCGTACATTACATATACATTACAACGTTGACATAATCGTGATCCACTGTATCGGAGCATGCCTTAAATGTCATGGCCCGAGTTGTAGCCAAAATTCTCTTGGAGGGAGAGCATGAGTTTGCGTATAGATCTATACTGGATTGGCTATCCTACACCTTGCTGCTAGCTACAGCCGGACCTGCAGGTCTGTGGGTGCCAAACATCATTCCTTTTTACGACCATACTTATGTAGTTGTTACCAGTCAATAGCATGGTGCAAATAATCACATGATGCCTTAATATAAATCCGGTTTAAGGTAGTTAGTACAGCAGTAGTTCTTACAGCACTACACTACAGTACTACAGAAATTTTCCCTTTACATATATTTAGTGATCTTCTCATTTAAGCATTAAATGTAAAAACTATATTTTGTTTAATGATAGTTACACTTGGAAAATTACACACTTTAACAAGAAACGTACATTCAGAGCAGTTAGGTCTTGGTAGAAGATTACATTCCGAGCAGTTAGGTCTTGGTAGAAGACACCTTCATATGATAGTAGGAATCATAGGGATTTCTAGGGTTTTTCAAACATTTACAGTTGTTTTACAAACATTTTCACACTTACAGTTCATATACACTTTCAATACTTACAATTCATATATACTTACAAATTCTTACATACAAATTCATACATACAAATACTTACTTACAAATTCTTACATACAAATTCATACATACAAATACTTACTTACAAATTAAGACACTAAAATACTTATGATCTCACCAGCTTTAAAGCTGATACTCACTTTCAAAATTACTTGTATCCTCAGGTCATCTATAGACAGGTACCGATGCAAGGTTTAGAGAAGATGGAGCTTGTTCAAGACTCATCTTTCATTTTGATTTATGCTTTAGTGTCTATTATAATTTGACAGAACACACTTGTATAATAATTATTTTATTAATGCAATGGATGATGTTGTAGCTTGCTTAATACTTTACATTGTTGTGATACTGTACATGACGTCCTCCGCCCCAGAACGTTTCCGCCGTTCTTGGTTTTGGGGTGTGACACATGCCGCAAGTGCAGAAAGGAGGGGCACTATGCGAGGGATTGTCGGCAGTCAGCACCGGTTCGGTATTTGAGGATTTGTTTTCATTGTCATTAGGTTGGACATTTGAGGGTCAACTGTCCACAGCTCGCTGCGGGACCGGTGCAGGCTCCAGCACCGGCCACTTTGAGGATCACGGGTGGAGGTCAGGGTGGAGCGGAGCCCCCAAGGGCTCAAGGTCGTGCTTTTCAGCTTACAGCAGAGGAGGTCAGAGCAGTGCCGGATGCAGCCGCGGGTATGTTTCTTTCTTGATGTCTTGTTTAGTGGAAATATGGCGTTGGTCTGAATGTTGGGTAGCATTTGCATTCTGAGGAGTGGTTAGCCGCAGATTGAGGTTCTTTTGAGCTTGGGTCGATCAGTGTTGATATATGATTTTGTGAAGGTTGTTAGTGCTAGTGGGAATCAGTCCGCGTGTAAGTGTTGGTTTTGTGCAGGGTTGTTTTGGGAGGTCGGTGATAGCGACCGATGGTTGATAGTCAGTGCCCTAAGTGGGGGAGAATTGGAAAATTCTCTGAAAGATCGATGAGCATGTGAGGTTGTTTAGCTGTTTGGGATTCAGCAGTGTTCTGTCAGCCAAGAGCGTAGGCTGTTATGAGTAAGTGACAGGCATGCGGGGCGGGATACAGACCAAGGGTATTTGATTGTGGAGGGCCTGGGATCAGTCCGGGATCGAGTTTGTATGACGGAGATAGAGTTCGGAACCCCTAGAGGGCTAGAACAGTATGCATGGGAGGATTTCCCGGAGAGATAACTCGGAATGATGGATGCTAGTTGAGCAGACCAGATAGACTGAAGGCCAGTAGGCGTACCAGTCAGGCCGAAGGTGATGGGTTTTGAGCATTCTAACACTTCCTAAGTGTACATGCAACCCTAATAACCTTGGATCTATGTTTGTCTTGTTGTTTCTTATGTTCCTTGAAACCTTGTGAGCCTAGCACCCCAAGTGTGAGGCCTCAAATGCTTCACACAACACCAAATGCTCTTGGAAAGACTTTTGAGAGAATACACACTTCTTGAAATCGGCCTAGCCCTCTTGTTTCTTATGTGTAGCCGATTTTGGTGGAAAATGGGACTCTTATATAGTGTTGACACATATAGGGTTGCACCATGTAAACCCTAATGTGTCATGACTCTTCATTTCCATGACCCATGCATTTGTAACTCCCATGGAGCATCCATGGAGCATCCTATGGGTAGAACCCAACTTGATAATCCATGGAGCCTCTTAGCCCACTATACAAGATATGAATGATTTACATAATCAACACATATATTTAATTTGTTATCTATTGATCACATAATTAATTCCAAATTAATTCTTTGATCAAACCAATCAAATAATATTATTAATATATTAGAACTTATAATATATTAATAATCTCCAAGTGTTATTCCTCTCATTTAGTCTATCCAATTGCATGGTGCCATGCAACCCAAATGGACCATGCCGGGTCGGGTCAAGTACTAACCATAAATAGTTATGGACTTAGACACCTTATCCAACAGTCTCCCACTTGGATAAGTCTAATAACTATAACTCCAGTACTTCAGGAACCGACCGGAAATCGTAGCTCTTTCAAGGTCTCTCGGAACTGAGAAGATGTTGATACACCATTTAAGATAAGTGATATTACCGTCTCACGATCACTCGAGATAGAATTCCATGAAGTGATTCCAGTGAGCGTGGGTTGAGTCCAATGCTCAGAACTTATGAGCACTCATGATTGTTGTAGCCTTGTCCAACACCTTAGACCTCTGCAACCAATCATGATAGTCTTGATTCATACCTACTTCCGACATATGACCGACTGTGGAGGGTTGAATAATATGTTATACCAAACAAAATTATTCTGGAAGTCAAAACATGCAAAAGAAATATAGTAAACGATCGACAAGAGATAGCAACACTTTACTCATAAATAAAACACCTTGTATTCATCATCTAATGTCAAATACACTTTACAAATTTCTAGGTTATCTAACTACTAAATCTAATATCATCCTTCAGCCCTATGCTCCGAGCATGCTGGAGATGCTTAACCCGAGTCAGTCCCTTCGTGAGGGGATCTGCTGGGTTCTCATCCGATGATACCCTCTTTGCCACGAGGAGTCCTTCTTCTATCCGATGTCTGATAAAATGGTATTTTCTGTCGATGTGTCTGGATCTCCCGTGATCCCTTGGTTCCTTGGCTAAGGCAACAGCACTTTCACTATCACAGAAAATTTCCATTGGCTCTTTAATAGCTGGTACAGCTCCAAGGTCTCCAATGCAGTTCTTCAGCCATATCGCCTCCTTTGCCGCCTCGCTAGCTGCAATATACTCTGACTCAGAAGTTGAATCAGCCACTATCTCTTGCTTGGAGCTCTTCCAAGAAATTGCTCCTCCATTTAGGGTAAAGACCAAGCCTGACTGAGAGCGGAAATTATCCCTATCAGTCTGGAAACTAGCATCACTATACCCTACAACTCTCAAGTCATCACTCCCACCGAGGGTAAGGACCCAGTCCTTAGTCCTCCGTAGGTACTTGAGGATATTCTTTACCGCAGTCCACTGTGCCTTGCCAGGGTTCGCCTGATACCTGCTAACCATGCTCAGGGCAAAGGCTACATCAGGGTTCGACTCATTTCTGCTATCTCAGCCTCAGTGCTAGGGCTTTGTGTCTTACTCACTCTGGTGTTACTCTAGATGGGTAACTCTCCTTTCTTGGAGTCCTGCATGCTGAATCTCTTCAGCACCTTATCCAAGTAGGTACTCTGACTAAGTCCAATTAGTCTTTTACTCCGATCTCTCAAGATCCTTATCCCTAGAATATAGGTAGCTTCTCCTAGGTCCTTCATAGAGAAACACTTCCCAAGACAGGACTTAACTTCCTGCATATGAGTAGTATGTCATCCACATACAACACCAAAAAGCTAACTATACTCCCACTAGCCTTGACATACACGCAAGACTCATCTTCACTCCTAGAAAAGCCAAATTCCTTGACCTTTTCATCAAAGCAAAGATTCCATCTGCGAGGTGCTTGCTTCAATCCATAAATGGATTTCTCAATCTTACACACTCTATTAGGGTACTCGTTGCTAACAAAACCCTCTGGCTGACTCATGTAAACATCTTCAGCCAACTTTCCATTAAGGAAAGCGGTTTTGAAATCCATTTGCCATATTTCATAGTCATGAAATGCAGCTATGGCCAACAGAACCTGAATAGACTTAATCTTGGCTACTGGAGAAGAGGTCTCATCATAGTCCACTCCAGGAATTTGAGAGAAGCCCTTTGCAACCAGTCTAGCCTTATAAGTGTGTACTTTACCATCCATGTCGGTCTTCTTCTTGAAGACCCATTTGCACCATACTGTCTTACGACCTGGTACATTTTCAACCAAGTTCCAAACATGATTGTCATACATGGACTGTATTTCGCTGTCCATTGCCTCTTTCCACTTGGCTGACTCAGGGCCTGCCATGGCTTCTGCGTAACTGCTAGGTTCATCCAGACCTATCAGTGTCTCATCACTGATAAGTGTATGCCTTTCTGCAGTAATATGGAATCCATAGTAATGCTCAGTAGCATTCCTAACCCTTGTAGACTGCCTCAGAGGTATAGACTTGTCAATTGGCTCAACAGAAGTTTCCTCCTCAAGTTGAGTGCTAGGCTTTGAAGTTCCTTCACCTCTTGACTCTTGAATTTCTTCAAGATCAACTTGCCTCCTACTTTTTCCTTGGCTTATGAACTCTCTCTCTCTCTAAAGAAAGCCCTCCTAGCTACAAAGACCACATTTTCACTAGGTCTGTAGAAGAGGTAACCAAAGGATTGCTGTGGGTAGCCGATGAAAATACACCTCTCGCTTTGGGGTTCGAGCATATCGTGAATCTCGCGTCTCACGAAAGCCTCGCAACCCCAAATCTTGATGTGGTCTAGTTTGGGTACTTTACCAGTTCACATCTCGTTAGGAGTTTTGGCAACTTTCTTTGTAGGGACTAGATTAAGGATATGGGCGGCAGTCTCTAAGGCATTCTAACACTTCCTAAGTGTACATGCAACCCAAATAACCTTGGATCTATGTTTGTCTTGTTGTTGCTTATGTTCCTTGAAACCTTATGAGCCTAGCACCCCAAGTGTGATGCCTCAAATGCTTCACACAACACCAAATGCTCTTGGAAAGACTTTTGAGAGAATACACACTTCTTGAAATCGGCCTAGCCCTCTTGTTTCTTATGTGTAGCCGATTTTGGTGGAGAATGGGACTCTTATATAGTGTTGACACATCTAGGGTTGCACCATGTAAACCCTAATGTGTCATGACTCTTCATTTCCATGACGAATGGGTTTGTAACTCCCATGGAGCATCCTATGGGTAGAACCCAACTTGATAATCCATGGAGCCTCTTAGCCCACTATACAAGATATGAATGATTTACATAATCAACCCATATATTTAATTAGTTATCTTTTGATCACATAATTAATTCCAAATTAATTCTTTGATCAAACTAATCAAATAATATTATTAATATATTAGAACTTATAATATATTAATAATCTCCAAGTGTTATTCCTCTCATTTAGTCTATCCAATTGCATGGTGCCATGCAACCCAAATGGACCATGCCGGGTCAGGTCAAGTACTAACTAGAAATAGTTATGGACTTAGACACCTTATCCAACAGAAGGCTCGGAGAACAGTCTATCCAGACTGAAGGCCCTAGAGGGCGGCCCAGATTGGCTGAAGGTTCTAAGAGTGGTCCGGATTGGTTGAAGGCCTGGTAAGGCGGTCCAGTCATGTTGAACACTCTGCGGGTATTGTTAGATCGGTTCGAGGAAATGGATTGAGTGTGTCGTGATGTGTTAACATTGGAAGGTCTGGCCCCGGGTATTGATCTCGATTAGTGGAGATGGTGCATGGACTCGAGAGTCCTTGCGAGCAGATTCAGAGCATCTGTGTTGCATGGATAGCGTTTATGCTATAAGGGAGTGGTGTAGCATCGGGCGAGCACCGTGGTACTTGTCGCAGTGACAAGGCGAACAAGTGGGTTCCCTTGATAGGGAAAGAGAGAGGAATATAGTTCCGAGAGGAAGTGTAAGTTCACGGAAGTGAAAGCAGCAGCGCATAGTTGTGATTGGGGTGATCCAATTAGGGTCTTTGAGCAGTATGATTGCGGCAGTAGTATGGAAACACATCCGGATAGGATGTCTGCTGAGGTTGCGGAAGGATTTCCGCGAAGGTAGAGCCAAGAGGCTCGGAAAGGATGCTGGGAGGGAGTCTTAGATTCCCAGTTTGATTCTGATGAAAGAATTGTGTATGTAGTGGCGATTCATCTTGGGGGATGTTTGGAGGTGTCGTTAGTGTGGCGGGTTTTTCCATTTTGAGGGTACTAGAGCTAGTTCAGCATGTGCATGTGATTGCTAGAGGAGAACTCATGGGAGTTGCTCTAGAGCTGAAGAATGTGTCATTCTGTCAGCATGGAGTAGATAGAATTGGACTCGGATCGGGAACCCGGAGGTTCAAGGTTATATCTAGCTCGTAAGAGCCAAGTGATTGTTGTGATCAGGATCGAGAAAGTACCATGGAGTGGTGCTCGGTTGATAAGTGTGGAGCCTGATAGGTGTGGTTATCAGAGGGTGAAGCCGGTGGCCGGCTTGAGGCGGTAGTCAGGACACCGCTAGAAGGAGAAAGTGAGTTTCGGGTTTCGATGGTTGCGTCTTGAGGAACCTGGTTGGGTTAATGCCAGGTGGTGCGTGGCGGGAGAAGTTCTGGAGTAGAAGTGCCGAAGGCTTCGAGGGCGAAGCCTAATTTAAGTGGGGGAGAATTATAACGCCCCGTTCCTAAGAGTACCCAATTGTGAGTCCCCGGGATTTAAGAGAAATGATATTTTGATTATCTTGTGGGAAAAGTGGAAAATGAGGGGCAAGTATGAAAATTGGGGACTTGCCGAGTACGCCCAACGTAATTGGGTAAGTGACGCGGGTGCAATGTTGAGTACGCCCAGCGTACTAGAGGTACGCCCATCGTACTCTCAGAGTTCTAAAACCTTAAATTTAGGTTCAGCCACTATATAAGGAACATGTTGGTGCATACCCTAGCCTCCATAAGCTCTCCTCTAACCTCAGAAACCCTAGAAACCCGTATTCCCTCCATTGTTGGGTGTGTTTGGCCTTGGAAAGCTCATTTTGGCAAAAGAAAAGCTAGAAGAAGAAAGGAGAAGTTGTCAAAGAAGGAAAGGAACGATTGGAGCTTGTAGATTTGAAGAGATATCATCCTTTGGAGCTTATTTGAGGTATAAAGCTTATTTTGTTATGATGGCTAGTTCGGGATGTATGCTTGGCCTAATGTTTATTTTGTTATGATGGCTAGTTCGGGATTTGCGGTGAGTTGGTGATTCGAGAATCTGCTCTTCAGTTCAGAGTTTCGGCAGTGCGAGGTGAGTTATCCTCACTATATCGACAGGGTCTAAGGCACCAAGGCCGGCCCTTTATCGGATTGAGATCCGGGTAGTTGTTGTTATGTTATTGCTTTGATATCTTTGCATCCTAGTAGCTAGGATGGTATATGTTAGAGACTTGGTTAAGGTCGGTTCCCTGATATGTAGGGTGATGATATGCTAGTGACCGGTTAGGTCGGTATCCTGGTTAGGATGATGATATGTTATGTGATCTATTTGATCGGCTTGTTGACTGTGAATTCTTATATGATTTTATGTTTATGTGCACATGGTTGTTTGGATTGGAGTTGGGTTGAGGTGGGTCCTGGTTTGTGCTGTAGGCCAAGATACCCAGGGCGGACCGGTTGTCCTGAAGGCCCAGCGAGCGGTCCGGATAGGCTGTAGGCCCCAAGAGGGCGGACCAGACGTGCCGAGGCTCGAAGAGTGGACCAGGGCGACTAAAGGCCCGGTGCGGGCAGACCAGTCATACTGTAGACTTAGAGAGTGGACCAGGTAGGTTGTAGGCCCGATGCGGGCGGACCAATCACACTATAGACTCGATGTATATGGCTAGACTCGGAGGGTGGACTAGGTGGACTGTTGGTCGGTGCGGCGGACCAGTCTCACAGTAGACCCGAAGTGCATGGTTGTTTTGTGTTCTGTTATGTTATGTATGCTATGTATGATATGGGCCGGAAAGCACTATGTTATGGGCCGGAAGGCATTATGATTTGGACCAGAAGGTCGTAGACTGGAAGGGCGTATGTGTGGTTGGTATTTTTGGGATATCTCACTAAGCTTTCAGGCTTACAGTTGTGGTTTAATGTTTTTCAGGTTCTTCAGGAGACCGTGGCAAGGCGAAGGCGTGATCGTACCGCTCCTCATGTTTATGTTATGATGTGATTCTGGGTATACTCTAAATAAATTGTATTGAAAACCTTTTTGTAATAATTTAATGAAATCGGATTCTTTTTGAAAAGTTTAAATTGGTTGGAATTTTTCGGTCGTTACAGGTCACTAGCATAGCATCACCCTACATAACAGGATACCAAACTTAACTAGGTCTCTAACATATACCATCCTAACTACCAGGATGCAAACATATCAAAGCCATATCATAACAACAAATACTCGGATCTCAATCCGATAAAGGGCCGACCTTGGTGCCTTAGACCTTGTTGATATAGTGAGGATAAGTCACCTCGCAACTGTCGATTGAACAGATAAACCCGAGCTGCTCCGACTACTGATAAGATCTCCACCACTGGCCAACCACCAAAACACTAAACTCAAAACAATATCCAACAATTACCAAAATGCCCCTGGAAAACAACTGGTCAACCATTGGTCAAAGTCAAAGTCAAAGTCAACCCCTGACTGATTCTACTCGCCGAGTCAACCCAATGAGTCGCCGAGTCCACATACACAGAACTTCCCCCATCCGCGACTCAACTCGCCGAGTCACCCCAAGACTCGCCGAGTCCAACAACTCTGAGTCTTTTCACACTCGACTCACCGAGTCATCCTTTGACTCACCGTGTCACAGCTCAACCAGAAGAGGCTTGGACCTCACGACCAGACTCGCCGAGTCCAAGGCTATCTTCAACCTACTCGCCGAGTTGTTCTTCCAACTCACCGAGTTCCAGCCCATCTTCAAGCAACTCGCCGAGTACACCTTTGTAACTCGTCGAGTGCCTCTAGATCTCATCCCATACAGAAACCTTCCAGGCCATGCATGTGACAACCCGATATTTTGAGTCAATGTAATGTAAAACCGATCAAATTTAGGTCAAAATGTAACCTTCCTAAAAACTTATTCGGATTAAATAAAGTAATAGGAATCATATCAAGGTTTGCGTACGTAATAAGAACGTCCAAATCTGACCTCGGATGAGGAAGTTATGAATTTTTGAAGAAATTCCTTAAACACGTCATTTTAATAAATAAATAATAAAAATAATTTCGGAATTTGCCAGCGGAATCTAAACGAAAGTTGTAGATCATGGTCTCACCTTCGCGAGGATATAAAGAACGTCAAAAACGGAGTTCGTATGAGGGAGATATGAATTTTTGAAGTTTATTTATAATAAATATAAATTTAAATATAAATTCCCGGTAATATCCGAAGGGGAGTCATCGGATTGGACCGAAGTACGCCCTGCGTACCTTCGTACGCCCCGCGTACTGAGATCGAGGGTCTCGGATCGTCCACGTCGCAATATCCGAAGAGTTCTAACCCGTCCGACCCGTCTGAAGCTCCGACCCGTCCGACCCGACGTCCCATCCGACCCGGCGTCCCATCCGACCCGCGTACCCAGCAACCCGTCCCATCCGAACCGAGGCAGTCGAGGCTTCGGTCATGCATGACGTACGCGTACGCGCTGCGTACGAGCGTACGCCCCGCGTTCGGAGGCGGTTCAGCCTTCCTATAAATAGGATGCGAGGCTTTCCGAAAATGTTGCTCATTTCTCTCCTCTCTCTCACAACTTTGTCTCGTTTTCCGTGCCCGTTATAACCCGAAGCTCTGGTCTTTTTGCTCAAGTTCCAAGGGTCGATTTTACTCCCGAGATTCCCGAGAATCCCGAGAAAAATCCGTTTCCTGAGACGAAACTCTGCCCGGTTTTCCATCTCGCTTTCTTCAATCAATCATGTGAGTTTCATACCCCTTAATCAACCTGTTAAATATTCTAAATGCGTTTATATGCTTTCAAAGGGGGGGAATACAAGTTAAATACTTATAGTTATTGTTTCAATCACATATGATTGCTCTAATCACATGTGATTAATAACTAGGGAAATCAGTGGTTTTATCACTATTCAAACTATATATCAAACTGTTTTACTTCTAAATGTTTTCCAAACCCATTTACTTTTCGAATTTACACTGCAACTGTGATTTAAGCAAATGTTCCTTATACTTAAACTGTTTTAATCAAATCTACGCCTTCAAATTGTTTTATAGATTGACATCAAGTCAATCTTTCTTTAATAAAATATACTTATGTTTCAAATGTCTTATAAACACTTATTTATGTTTTTAAATTACAAATTGCATGCCCGTATATGTATAGACGTATAAATAATGTTTAAAGGGCTTAGGAAGGCTATCCACCTTGTTTCCTTTTCCTCGATTTGGATGTGGTCTGATAGGATTTTGGGTGACCATCCGAAGGTCGTTTCCATATTAATTATATACCAAATATACATATATAGACATAAAAGTACTTCCATAATCATACGTACTAAACACACTGTTAACAAGTTACCATCGGGGTAACACAGAATCATACTATTACAACTGCTAGATAAATCAGTCAGTTCATTCATGAGTCTATACTAGGAAGAGAATATATACAACTATACTACGAGAACATATACAACTATACTAGAACAAGAAACATTTCATCACACATGCAAGAACACGATAGCAAATGTGATCCACTGTATCGGAGCATGCCTTAAATGTCATGGCCCGAGTTGTAGCCAGAATTCTCTTGGAGGGAGAGCGTTGAGTTTGCGTATAGATCTATACTGGATTGACTATCCTACACCTTGCTGCTAGCTACAGCCGGACCTGCAGGTCTGCGGGTGCCAAACGTCATTCCGTTATTACGACCGTTCTTTATGTCGTTGTTATCAGTCGATAGTATGGTGCAATTATCACATTATACCTTAATATAAATCCGGTTTAAGGTAGTAGTAATTAGTACAACAAGTAGTTCTTATTATAGCAAAGCTATAGTACTACAAAGATTTACCCATTACATATTTTGGTGATAATCTCACTTAAGCATTAATGTACAAACTATATTTTAACAAATGATAGTTATACTTGGGTAATTACACACTTTTACAACAGACGAGTTTACAAAACAGTTTAGCCTTGGTAGAAGGTTAGTTTTATAGAAAATATAGGATTTTCTGAGAGATTCAAACTTTTACAAACTTATACATTGAGACAGGTTCAAACGTTTTTGACAACGAACATTGACACAAAAATACTTATGAACTCACCAGCTTAATGCTGATAAACTCTTTCAAAATAACTTGTATTCTCAGGTCATCAGTAGACAGGTACCGATGCCAGCTTTTGAGATGGTGGAGCGTACTCAAGACTCATCATTTTATTATTTTGATTTACGTTATATTTTTGGTGTCTAAAACTGTACAAAACACGCATGTATTAAATTTATATATTTAATGCAATGGATGATGTTGTTTGCCTATTTACATTTACTGTGTTGTGATTACCTTACATGACGTCCTCCGCCCCAGAACGTTTCCGCCGTTCTTGGTTTTGGGGTGTGACAGATTGGTATCAGAGCATTGTTTATAGTGAATTGAGTATATCAACCCATAAAAGATATACTAAACTATAAACCCATTAGGGATTAAACTCTGACCAAGAGTCTATACTGTAAATAATAAAATATTTAACTAAGTATACTAGTCTGCATTCATACTAAAATAAGTGTCACAATGACAAGAACGAAAGTATTACGATTGTTAAATATCACAAGTAAGCTCGGGGATGTATGGTCAGTCCTGGGAATGGCATAGCCTGATCAACTATGCTGATCCTAGGAGTGATTAGCACATGCCTTAGAATGGTTGTGATAGGTTAACAAGTCTAAGAACTTACCAACAATACCACAAGAAGATCAATAGAACTTAAACTTAAAATACTATAGGAGTATTTTGCGCTACTAGTTACACGTATACTATATTTTTATACCTCTAGTCTCGCGTAGATCTTGATGGCTAGATATCCATCATGGCGACCCGTACTTTCCCAATGAAGGCAATGCCGGGTGGATCGATGAAGAGCCCGAAGTTGATCATCCAATCCCTTTGAATGATCACCTCACAGAAGGCTTTTCAGATGGGTCCGACTCCGAGCCTGAAGTCAACAACCTACCGATTGTAGGTCAAGCCCCGAACAACAACCCTCGACCAGCGTTTCCAGGTCCTACACCCATGTGGGCAAACAACCTGAACCGCTGAAGTAATGATCAGGGACAACCCTTACCATACTTTGGGGACCGAACCTTTTACGACGTCAGCGATGGTGGCTCTGCTGACCGAGCTCTGCCTGTCATTATCCGCAGAATAGCTCGTATTGTCGAGCAAGGTAGAACAGCCGTCGACCGGGTCATAGAGATTGATGCCGACTCAGGTGTCAACACAGTCAGTATCCGCCGTCTTGAAGAAGACATGGAACGGACCCGGAGGACAAATAAAACCCTGCAGTAGCAGTTGGCTGCCTCACGAGCTGAATTATTGGAACTTCGAGCTCGTCAGAGGACTCAGGATCGACCCATTCAAGAGGTGTTTCGTCAAGTGTCCGACCGCAGTACTCGCCCGGGATTTTCCCATCGCCGTTGGTTGATGTCTAGTACATCTCCGTCTTGTAATTAAAGAATAGCCTTTAACATCTGTGCTCCAAGTAGCACTTGTGTGTAAAATATTTCTAACTTTCCGTACTCAAAATTGAAATCTAAGGACTGTCAAACTTTTCTATATGGTATGATGTATGACCTACTGTTAGGTCGATTTTCCCTGAACTTATTACATCAGTAATACCAGTAAATTTTTGAGATCTATCTATCTGGGGAAAAATCTATACACTTGTGCTTTCTAATAATGCTTGTTGTGGTTTCAAGCACCCTTTCAACTGTTGGACTATGTTTAGTTAGTCCATGTGTCACTCTCGCGTTTCTTACAAATTGATTCTTACCATCTTTCTTATCTTTTTAAACTTTCAGCTGAAGGATGCCTCCTCGCAAGTCTCCCAGGAATAGGAATAATCCTGCACCTCCACCACCTCCTCCGCCTCCGGTCATCGATACTGTAGCCCTGAATGCTGTCGTAGCTGCAGCAGTGGCAACCGCTATGGCTCAGTATCACTCTTCTGATGCCAGCAGAGGTGGAACCCCTGTGGAATCTATTCCGATCGAAATCCCTGTGCGCTCAAGGGAGTGCTCTTACAAGGATTTTACAAACTGCAAGCCCAAGCCTTTCTATGGCACCGGCGGAGTCATTGCCCTCTCGCAATGGTTCGAGAAGACTGAATCAGTCTTCGAAATTTGTTCATGCTCTGCTGTGTGCAAGGTGAAATATGCCGCCTGCACCTTTGAGGGTAAAGCCCTAACGTGGTGGAACGGCCACGTCAAAGCGCTAACTCTCGTCGTAGCTAACGACATGGGCTGGGAAACAATGAAAGACCTCATGACTGAGGAATACTGCCCGAGGGGCGAGATCCAGAAACTGGAGCAGGAACTCTGGAACCTGTCAATGAAGGGCACCAATGTGGTCGCTTATACTGCCCGATTCAGCGAGCTGGTGGCCCTCTGCCCCAATATGGTTCCCACCGAGGGGAAGAAGATCGAAAGGTACATATGGGGACTAGTGCCTCCGTATCAGGGGAATGTGCTAGCGTCAAACCCCGCTACCTTCGACAGTGCCAAACGATTGGCGCAACGACTCATTGACCATGGAGTCAAAACCTCTGCAACCACAACCACCCTAGCCATCCCGGAACCCTCCAAACCCGCCGATACTAAGCGGAAATTCTGGGATGAAAGGAAGAAGCAGCAAACTGCCAAAAAGCAGCAATTGGTGGCAATTCATGCCGCAGTAACCCCTACTGCTGCTACAACTGCTCCGGTGAGTCGGTATGCTGGAAGTTCTCCCAAGTGCACCAAATGCAGCTACCACCACAACGGCCCCTGCCGTGAATTGCAGTGCTCTAACTGCAACAGGAAAGGACACACCATCCGATTCTGTAAGTTCCCGGCACAACCTATCAACCAAGTCCCTGGCTCTGGCGCGAGCCCAACCTGCTATGGATGTGGCGAAGCAGGCCACTTTAAGAGGGACTGCCCCAAAGCGAGGAATGCTGGAGGAGCAGGGAGGGTACTAGCTATTGGCCACGGGGAAGCAGTTGCTGACCCGACAGTGGTGACCGGTACGTTCCTCCTCGATAACTCCTATGCATGCATTCTATTCGATAGTGGAGCGGAGCGAAGCTTCGTAAACCATAAATTTGCTCGCATGCTTAATCAACCACCGCACGCACTCAAAGAACTATTCACAGTAGAAATGGCTAATGGAAAAACTGAAAATACGAGTAGCATATACTTAGGTTGTACCCTAACCCTAGACAACCATTCATTTCCAATCGACCTCATGCCAGTCTCAATAAAAAGTTTCGACGTCATCGTTGGCATGGACTGGTTAAGCCTTCATCGTGCCGACATCATGTGCTTCGAGAAAGCAGTCCGTCTAAACCTTCCGTCTAGCGAAACTCTTATAGTCTATGGCGACAAACCCGGTGCAAGTCTTCGCATCATATCCAGTATTCAAGCACAGAAATACCTGCGTAAGGAATACCACTCATTCCTTGCTCACGTCGTCGACACGAACCTAGAAACGAAAGAACTAAAGAACCTCCCAGTAGTGAGCGACTTCCCCGACATTTTCCCAGAAGAACTACCCGGATTACCTCCGCAACGACAAGTCGAGTTCAGAATCGACTTAGTCCCAGGAGCTACCCCAGTAGCCAAGTCGCCCTACCGTTTAGCACCAGCCGAAATGCAAGAACTCTCTGGTCAACTTAACGAACTGCTCAGCAAGGGCTTTATAAGGCCAAGTTTCTCACCTTGGGGAGCACCGGTCTTGTTTGTTAAGAAGAAGGACGGATCCTTCCGTATGTGTATTGACTACAGGGAACTCAACAAACTGACGGTCAAGAATCGTTACCCTCTGCCACGCATAGATGATCTATTCGACCAACTGCAAGGGGCGAACTATTTTTCTAAGATTGATCTGAGATCCGGGTATCACCAGTTACGAGTGCTAGAGGAGGATGTGCCGAAGACCGCCTTCCGAACTCGTTACGGACATTACGAGTTCGTGGTGATGCCATTCCGATTGACCAATGCGCCCGCAGTCTTCATGGATCTGATGAATAGAGTATGCCGACCCTACTTGGATCAGTTCGTCATCGTTTTCATTGACGACATCCTAATCTACTCCCGAAGTAAGAAAGAACATGGCGATCATCTGCGACAAGTTCTAGGGACATTACGAAAAGAGAAACTTTATGCGAAGTTCTCGAAATGTGAATTTTGGATCCGAAGAGTCGAATTCTTAGGACACGTGGTAAGCGAAGAGGGAATCCACGTGGACCCATCCAAAATTAAGGCCATTGAGAACTGGTCAGCACCGAAGACTCCTACAGAAATTCGCCAATTTCTAGGTCTCGCTGGCTACTACCGCAGGTTCATTCAGAACTTCTCACGAATAGCGAAGCCTCTTACAACCCTAACCCAGAAAGGTGTGGCCTTTGACTGGGAAGAGAAGCAAGAAAGAGCGTTCCAAACGCTCAAACGAGCCTTGTGCACTGCACCAATACTATCCCTTCCGGAAGGAATAGAAGACTTCGTAGTTTATTGCGATGCATCGAATCAAGGGCTCGGATGTGTTCTGATGCAGCGAGGTAAGGTCATCGCCTACGCCTCGAGACAATTGAAGACACACGAGGTTAACTACACGACCCATGATCTTGAACTAGGAGCAGTAGTGTTTGCTCTGAAGATCTGGAGACATTACTTGTATGGAACGAAGAGCACTATCTTTACCGACCACAAGAGTCTACAACACATTTTCGATCAGAAGGAGCTCAACATGAGACAACGACGATGGGTCGAGCTACTCAGTGATTACGAATGCGAGATTCGTTATCATCCGGGTAAAGCCAACGTAGTAGCAGACGCCCTAAGTCGGAAGGAATATTCTGGTCGCAAAGTCAAGTCATTATCGATAACCATCCATTCACATCTGACTAAGCAAATTCAAGCGGCTCAACTTGAGGCCATGAAATCTGAAAATGTGTCAAGTGAATCCCTTAGAGGAATGGACAAGAATTTAGAAGCCAAGGGTGACGGAGCTTTATATTTCATGAACCGGATCTGGACACCGAAACATGGTGGCTTCCGAGACTTGGTCATGACCGAGGCGCACAACACTCGGTATTCCGTCCACCCAGGTTCAGATAAGATGTATCTGGATCTTAAGAAGCTATACTGGTGGCCTAATATGAAAGCAGAGATTGCTACCTTCGTAAGTAAATGCCTTACTTGCGCAAAGGTTAAGGTCGAGTACCAGAAGCCCTCTGGTTTATTGCAGCAACCAGAGATCCCGGAATGGAAGTGGGAGCGGATCACTATGGATTTCATAACCAAGTTGCCCAAGACAACGGGTGGACTTGACACCATATGGGTCATCGTTGATAGATTGACCAAGTCTGCACACTTCCTGCCCATCAAAGAAACCGACAAGATGGAGAAGCTTACGAGAACATACATTAGGGAAATCGTACGGCTACATGGTGTACCTATGTCCATTATCTCCGATAGAGATAGTAGGTTCACCTCAAGATTTTGGCAATCACTACAACATTCCCTAGGAACGAGGCTGGACATGAGCACAGCCTACCATCCTCAGACCGACGGACAGAGTGAGAGGACCATCCAAACTCTAGAAGATATGTTGCGAGCCTGCGTGATTGACTTTGGGAAGGCATGGGATACTCATTTACCCCTTGTCGAGTTTTCCTATAATAACAGTTATCACACGAGCATCAAGGCTGCTCCATTTGAAGCTCTCTACGGCCGTAAGTGCAGATCCCCTCTGTGCTGGGCTGAGGTGGGTGATACCCAATTAGCCAGGGGGCAAACTTCCGACAGTACTCTCACCGGTCCGGAGATCATTCGGGAAACTACAGAGAAAATCATTCAGATCCGTGAACGATTGAAAGCCTCTAGAGACCGACAGAAGAGCTACGCCGATAAGCGAAGGAAACCTTTGGAATTTCAGGTGGGAGATCGAGTCCTCCTCAAGGTCTCACCCTGGAAGGGCTTGATACGCTTCGGCAAGCGTGGAAAGCTTAATCCGAGATACATAGGGCCTTTCGAGATTCTTGCAAGAGTCGGCCCCGTAGCTTACAAACTCGAACTACCAGACGCACTTCGTAACGTACATTCTACATTCCACGTATCTAACTTGAAAAAGTGTCTATCCGACGAGACTCTCGTAATCCCACTCGACGAGATCGAAATCAACGAAAGCCTCAACTTCGTGGAAGAACCTATAGAGATCATGGACCGTGAGGTCAAGCAGACAAAGCAAAGCCGTATCCCTATCGTGAAGGTTCGCTGGAATGCCAAGCGAGGACCGGAATTCACTTGGGAACGTGAGGATCAGATGAAACTGAAGTACCCTCACCTTTTTCCTTAGTTATTCGTAAATTCTAGCTTGCTTAAATTTCTAATTTCGGGACGAAATTCCTTCTAACGGGGGGATGATGTGACAACCCGATATTTTGAGTCAATGTAATGTAAAACCGATCAAATTTAGGTCAAAATGTAACCTTCCTAAAAACTTATTCGGATTAAATAAAGTAATAGGAATCATATCAAGGTTTGCGTACGTAATAAGAACGTCCAAATCTGACCTCGGATGAGGAAGTTATGAATTTTTGAAGAAATTCCTTAAACACGTCATTTTAATAAATAAATAATAAAAATAATTTCGGAATTTGCCAGCGGAATCTAAACGAAAGTTGTAGATCATGGTCTCACCTTCGCGAGGATATAAAGAACGTCAAAAACGGAGTTCGTATGAGGGAGATATGAATTTTTGAAGTTTATTTATAATAAATATAAATTTAAATATAAATTCCCGGTAATATCCGAAGGGGAGTCATCGGATTGGACCGAAGTACGCCCTGCGTACCTTCGTACGCCCCGCGTACTGAGATCGAGGGTCTCGGATCGTCCACGTCGCAATATCCGAAGAGTTCTAACCCGTCCGACCCGTCCGAAGCTCCGACCCGTCCGACCCGACGTCCCATCCGACCCGCGTACCCAGCAACCCGTCCCATCCGAACCGAGGCAGTCGAGGCTTCGGTCATGCATGACGTACGCGTACGCGCTGCGTACGAGCGTACGCCCCGCGTTCGGAGGCGGTTCAGCCTTCCTATAAATAGGATGCGAGGCTTTCCGAAAATGTTGCTCATTTCTCTCCTCTCTCTCACAACTTTGTCTCGTTTTCCGTGCCCGTTATAACCCGAAGCTCTGGTCTTTTTGCTCAAGTCCCAAGGGTCGATTTTACTCCCGAGATTCCCGAGAATCCCGAGAAAAATCCGTTTCCTGAGACGAAACTCTGCCCGGTTTTCCATCTCGCTTTCTTCAATCAATCATGTGAGTTTCATACCCCTTAATCAACCTGTTAAATATTCTAAATGCGTTTATATGCTTTCAAAGGGGGGGAATACAAGTTAAATACTTATAGTTATTGTTTCAATCACATATGATTGCTCTAATCACATGTGATTAATAACTAGGGAAATCAGTGGTTTTATCACTATTCAAACTATATATCAAACTGTTTTACTTCTAAATGTTTTCCAAACCCATTTACTTTTCGAATTTACACTGCAACTGTGATTTAAGCAAATGTTCCTTATACTTAAACTGTTTTAATCAAATCTACGCCTTCAAATTGTTTTATAGATTGACATCAAGTCAATCTTTCTTTAATAAAATATACTTATGTTTCAAATGTCTTATAAACACTTATTTATGTTTTTAAATTACAAATTGCAAGCCCGTATATGTATAGACGTATAAATAATGTTTAAAGGGCTTAGGAAGGCTATCCACCTTGTTTCCTTTTCCTTGATTTGGATGTGGTCTGATAGGATTTTGGGTGACCATCCGAAGGTCGTTTCCATATTAATTATATACCAAATATACATATATAGACATAAAAGTACTTCCATAATCATACGTACTAAACACACTGTTAACAAGTTACCATCGGGGTAACACAGAATCATACTATTACAACTGCTAGATAAATGAGTCAGTTCATTCATGAGTCTATACTAGGAAGAGAATATATACAACTATACTACGAGAACATATACAACTATACTAGAACAAGAAACATTTCATCACACATGCAAGAACACGATAGCAAATGTGATCCACTGTATCGGAGCATGCCTTAAATGTCATGGCCCGAGTTGTAGCCAGAATTCTCTTGGAGGTAGAGCGTTGAGTTTGCGTATAGATCTATACTGGATTGACTATCCTACACCTTGCTGCTAGCTACAGCCGGACCTGCAGGTCTGCGGGTGCCAAACGTCATTCCGTTATTACGACCGTTCTTTATGTCGTTGTTATCAGTCGATAGTATGGTGCAATTATCACATTATACCTTAATATAAATCCGGTTTAAGGTAGTAGTAATTAGTACAACAGTAGTTCTTATTATACAAAGCTATAGTACTACAAAGATTTACCCATTACATATTTTGGTGATAATCTCACTTAAGCATTAATGTACAAACTATATTTTAACAAATGATAGTTATACTTGGGTAATTACACACTTTTACAACAGACGAGTTTACAAAACAGTTTAGCCTTGGTAGAAGGTTAGTTTTATAGAAAATATAGGATTTTCTGAGAGATTCAAACTTTTACAAACTTATACATTGAGACAGGTTCAAACGTTTTTGACAACGAACATTGACACAGAAATACTTATGAACTCACCAGCTTAATGCTGATAAACTCTTTCAAAATAACTTGTATTCTCAGGTCATCAGTAGACAGGTACCGATGCCAGCTTTTGAGATGGTGGAGCGTACTCAAGACTCATCATTTTATTATTTTGATTTACGTTATATTTTTGGTGTCTAAAACTGTACAAAACACGCATGTATTAAATTTATATATTTAATGCAATGGATGATGTTGTTTGCCTATTTACATTTACTGTGTTGTGATTACCTTACATGACGTCCTCCGCCCCAGAACGTTTCCGCCGTTCTTGGTTTTGGGGTGTGACAATGCAAATGATCCAAAACGTAGATCTACCCTCCTACAACCCATCCATCACGTAAAGTGGCAAACTTTACGTGAATCCAAAGAGATCTAGGCATTTACACTCTAGGGCTAGGGTTTGGGAGAAGATGACTTCACCAAACACTCAAGAACAGTGACTTTAATGCACTCCCGACCTTCTCCATTCCAGATCTGAGGTAGCAACCTCAGATCTATCCTTCAAACTCAAGATACCACAAGCTAAACTTCCCACACATACCAAAATGATGAATCTAGATGAATAGCAGCCCAAGAAACGAGATAATACCTCAAAAGGAAGCCCCAACAGCAAAGAAATCCGAATCTTAGCAAAGCCCCTTGCTCCAAGCCTCCTAACTCTCCAAGATCTCCTCCAAAATCTCTTTTCCAAGGCTCAAATGCACTCAAATCTATCATAATTGCGTTTCTAGGGTTTTCTGGACTTCAAGGGAGGGTAAAGAGGCTGGGGAGAGGGTATAATGTCCTTTATATAGGGCTCATCCTCCGAAATTAGGGTTTTCTCCACTCAGCGCCTACTCGCCGAGTCCAGCCTCCGACTCGCCGAGTCGGCCACTTAACACGCGACCAGAGTCGCGACCCTACTCGTCGAGTCCACCCATGGACTCGCCGAGTTCCCCTTTCATACTTACACTTGGAACCCTGAATTTGCACTCCTGAACTTGGGATGTTACAATTCTCCCCCACTTAAATTAGACTTCGTCCTCGAAGCCTGCGGCAACTCAACACCAGAACTACTCCCGTAATGCACCACCTGGCATTAACCAAACCAGATTCCTCAAGGCACAACCATCGATACCCGAAACTCAACTTTCTCCTGTCTTGAGGTGTCCTGACTACCGCCTCAAGCCGGCCACCGGCTTCACCCTCTGATAATCACACCTATCAGATTCTACACTTATCACCCGAGTATGATGCCATGGCACTTTTCTCGATCCTGATCACAACAATCACTTGACTCTTACGAGCTAGATATAGCCCTACACCACCGGGTTCCCGATCCGAGTCCAACTTTATCCCCTCCATGCTGACAGAATGATGCATTCTTCAGCCTCAGAGCAAATCCCATGAGTTCTCCTCTTGCAATCACATGCCTATGCTGAACTAGCTGTAGCACCCTTGGGATGGGACAACCCGTCACACAGATGACACCTCCACTAATCGAGATCAATACCTGTGGCCAGACCTTTTAATGCTAATACATCGTGACATACTCAATCCATTTCCTCGAACCAATCTAATGACACCTGCAGAGTCTTCAGCATGACTGGACCGCCTTACCAGGCCTTCAGCCAATCTAGACCACTCTCAGAACCTTCATCCGATCTGGACTGCCCTCCAGGGCCTTCAGCCTAGCTGGACCATTCCCCAAGCCTTCGGCCTGACTGGTACGCCTACTGCCTTCAGTCTACCCGGACCGCTCAACTAGCATTCATCCTTCCGAGATATCTCTCCGGGAAACCCTCCCATGCATATTGTTCTAGCCCTCTAGGGGTTCCGAACTCTATCTCCCTCATACATACTCAATCCCGGCCTGATCCCAAGCCCTCCACCATCAAATACCCTTCGTCTGTATCCCACCCCGCAAGCCTGCCACTTACTCATACTAGCCTACGCTCTTGGCTGACATAAACACTGCTGAATCCCAAGCAGCTAAACAACCTCACAAGCTCATCGATCTTCCTGAGAATTTTCCAATTCTCCCCCACTTATAACACTGACCATCAGTCACCGGTCGCCATCACCGACCTCCCTCGACAACCCTACACAACACAAACACGAACACGTGAACTGATTCCCGCTAGCACTAGCAACCTTCACAAAATCACATATCAACACTGATAATCCCGAGCTCGAAAGAAACTCAATCTTCAGCCAACCACTCCTCAGACTGCAGATGGTACCCGACATTCAGACCAAACGCCAGATTTCCACTAATAACCCTCACGAATGATAACCAACGAAATTCCCAACACTAAACCCATAACCATACCATAACCCTTAAGGAACAACGAATACCATACCAAAAACCACACAACGAGACTAGCAGATAAACAATACTCCACAATAATCACAAGATAACAAGACAACAAGAAAGAAACATACCCGCAGCTGCATCCGACACTTCTCTGACCTCCTCTGCTGTAAGCTGAAAAGCACGACCCTGAGCCTTGGGGGCTCTGCTCCTGTCTCACCCCAAAACCGGAACGGCGAAAACGTTCTGGGGTGGATGACGTCATGTCAAGTATCACAACACATGCATTATAGTAATCAAAGTACAACAAAATATTGCATTAATAGTAATAGTTTTACATGATTTACATTACAATACAACAAAGTAATACAAGCAAATATAATAAGTACAACGAGGTACTAAGCCATCTTCATCACAGCTTCGGGAATGTACCTGTTTAATGCTGACCTGAGAATACAAGTTATTTGAAAAGCGAGTATCAGCATTTTAACAAATGCTGGTGAGTTCATAAGTATTTAGTGACATTTTATTCAAATAACCTTATAATGAAGTAGTTTAAAAGATTTCAGTGTATTAGAGTTCCTTCCAGAAAATCCTATATTTTCTTTAATAAAAGCAGCCTTCTACCAAGACTGGATAGAGTTATGTGGTAAAAAGTAGTTTTTCCCTTAATCGCTATCATTATCAAAATACAGAATTTGATTATTAAGAAAGCAAGAGAAGTCAGGGAAAATAACATATGCCTCAGCAGTGAGGAATGCTAACTACGGCAAAGGAATCATAGACTCCAGGAGAGTATCGAACGAACGACACGCCTGGTGCCGTCTAACAAATGGAGACACGGACCACAGAAGGTACCAAATGAAAGGTACAGCTAGTAAGGTCTAAAACAGTGAATACAGACCGCAGACAGTATCAATTGAAAGATACATCTTGCAAGGTCAAAACAGAGAATACAGACCGCAGACAATATCAAATGAAAGATACATCTCGCAAGGTCAAAACAGTGAATGCAGACCGCAGAAAGTATCAAATGAAAGATACATCTCGCAAGGTCAAAATAGTGAATACAGACCGCGGACAGTATCAAATGAAAGATACATCTCGCAAGGTCAAAACAGTGTGACTCTGAAAATGAGTTACCAGCATACAGTGTAAATTGCCGGTGAAATACCGTTACCTTAAGACCATGAATTATAAGGTAACCCGGGATACTCGTAACCATACTAACCTAAACTAGAGTACCAGACGCCCTACAAGCGTCTAGAGAATATGACATTTGTCACCCCTTGGCTTTGTGGGCCCTGGACTGTAGCTAGCAGTCAGGGTGCGGGGGTGTCAATCCCGTATAGATCTATACACACAATGTCCGCTCTCCCTATAGGAGACTCTGGTTACCAACTAGACGACGGAGAAGGCCGTGTCCTGAAGATGCATCCCAAATAGTGGGTAGAGACTTCCAAATAGTGGGTAGTGGATTTCTAATGTAAGTGCTAAACTAGAGGTAGAGACTCATAACTGAACTGACTGAAGTAAACCCATAAGTCTATGCTTGTGTACATAGTATATAACTAATGAATCAAACGACCTTCGGATGGACATCCGATCCCACCAGACCACATCTCAACGAAGAAAAGGAAAGAGGGCGGACAAGCCTTCCTAAGTCCTTCAATCATTATTTATATGCATCTATACAAGCACAGACATACATCTAACTATGCTTGAGTGTGTATCAAGTGGAATCATATCGTGAAGTATAACTGTACAGTGTGGAATAACCGACTTGTGAAGTATAAGCGTATAGTGGAATATCCGAGTCGTGAAGTATAAGCGTACAGAATATCCGAGTCGTGAAGTATAAGCGTACAGTGGAATATCCGAGTCGTGAAGTATAAGCGTACAGTGTGGGATAATAGAATCGTGAAGTATAAGTGTACCAAGTATAAGTGTATCACGAAGTGGAAACGACAACTGGTGAAGTAAAAGCGTCTATCAAGTATAAGTGGCTACAAGTATAAGCGATATAGAGACAATAACCGGTATAAGCGTATCACGAAGGAAATGTGCTATCAAGTAAGAGTTTTAAATAAGTAAAAGCGAAGCAGCAGTAACTAACAAGTAAAAGTATACATCGTGAAAGGGAACTTTGAAGAAAACCTTGGAAAAACCTTTATACTCCGGGAAAATCACATTTGGTATTCTTTGGTAAGATAAGTTTGAAAAACTTTATAAATCCTTGGAACCTTTATAAACCAGTTTAAAATGAATTTAGATAAAACATTATAAGTAAGAGTTTTGAAACAAATGAAAACCTATTTGAAACCATCATAGTATCCTACTCGGTAAAACAGTGTACAGTGTGGTAAAATCTTGTGCATGCGGGTTATCAATCACATATGATTGACATGATAACTGGCATGTTTAACTTGTATTCCCCCCCTATAAAATGTATAAAAACATTTAAAAGGTTCATTCAGGGGTATGAACTCATCTGGCGTAAGTGGATCCGACTAAGGCGCCGGTTGGGTGCTCGGTGTCAAGTAAAGACTTGGACATACTTAGAGACCTATTTAACATATGATAACATATGTTTACATACAATTAGTACATATAATACTAATTAAACAAGTATACGCACCCTAAAGAGCGAAAAACACTTTGATTAAGTGTTTGGGGTGTCCCGGGTAACATTTAATGGCTCAAATGGCTTAGGAATGGAGTTTACTCTTCAAGAGTAAACTCACCTTATGGTGTTTACGGCACAGGGAAAACTCCCCATGAGTTTACGGCCGTAAACTCATGGTGAAGGGTTTCTAGTGTGCTTAAAGGCCTTAACTTCTTCATTGAATTTTGCTAGGTCCAAAACTAAATGGTATGAAGGGATTTAAGGCTTTTAAAGGGGCAATATGGGAGTTTACGGCCCATGAACCACCCCTATGGGAGTTCACAGCCGTGAACTCCTATCCTTTGGTTTTATTGAAGTTTTAAGCCCCTATCTCACTTCTAGTTATTTGTAATAATAGCCTAAGGCCATTTGGGGGACAAAACCAACATTTTTGGCATGGTTTGGGGTGTTTACGGCCTTGACATATGTCTGGGTCGTAAACTCCTTTTAATCCCTCAATTCCTTGTGTTTGAATGCTCTAAACTCGAAATAACAAGTCCCTAATTTATGTATTAAGCCTAAGGGTGGTTTGGGAGTGTTTTTGGGGCATTTATGCAAGGTTATGAGGTGTTTACGGCCTTGGCATATGCCTGCGCCGTAAACTCCCTTTTATGCTTAAACACTCCTAGGCTAAACCCCCAATTAGTTTCCAAGCCTTTAGGGACAATTAAGGGTCATTTTGGCCTTGTTTAAGGGGTTTACGGCCTAAGGAGGATCTTAGGCCGTAAACTCCATTCTAACAGCTTAAATGGTCTAATTTTGGGGTACAAGCACAACCAATAATGTTTAGAACAAGCTAGGGTAAGTGGACTTACGATTTGGAAGCGTTTGGTTGTTCATTCGAGTTGAAAACGAGTCTAGAGAGAGAGTATAGAGAGAGAGGGTGAAAAAGGTCCAAATGGGGTTTACTCCCCCTTATATATGGGTTGGAGTTGGAGCTCAGTGGGGATCTACCCGATACTGTCGTTAAACGGGTCTTTTGGTCGCACCCGATTTAGTGGTCGTGATAATAAAAAATAACTTTTCTAATTAAATGGAAATGTGTATTACGAGTTTTTATTTCTCTTATCACGACTTAACGACATAAAGATATAAATAAATGAAATATTTATTTAATTGGCGGCCTCTAATTAACGGAACTTTTACAAAAGGGGATATTCCGTTAATAGTAACGGGAAAATGTAACGGAACAAACTTGGGTTGTCACATCATCCCCCCGTTAGAGGGAATTTCGTCCAGAAATTCAGGTCTATGCAAGGAAGTATGTATGAATGGCCAAGTAGAGGTAAGAGAGTACTTCCTATTCTGTTTGTCCTCACATTCCTAAGTGAACTCTGGTCTGTGTTTGTCATTCCAACAGACCTTCACGTACGGGATGCGGATTTTCGTCTCGTGTAGTTAGAGGGTTCCGACTGGTGTATCTACGAGGTTAGGCTTCTCAATGGTTTCTATTACAACGAGTGGGGTACGAAGAGTGACGTCGGGTAAACACATATCAAGTCTAAGAAGTGGATCGATCGAGGTGTGAAGCTTGTGGAATATCCGAAAGTAGTAGTGGTCTGACGAGGGTTGGACCAATTCTCTATGAGGATTCTCAGATGGTCCTAAGCTCTCGGAAGGGTAGAGCTTCTCAGTACTTAGAACATAGTGTACTTCTATGGCAAGATCATCACTGGTGTGATCGCCATTCTGAAGTTCCTAACGTTCTCTCCCGTATTGGTAGTGTAGTCCTTCAGGTTGGTTCTTAGGAAGCTCGGGTTGTCTTTGGTTTTGCGTTTTTCCTGTCAATTGGCTTTTAGAGACTTTCTAGGTCATCGAATGGGTTGTGTGACTATGGTTTTCTGTTTGTCATAGAGTGTCTATCTCAAGCTCATGCAAAATGAACCTGCACTAACGATTCTTGAGACACGGAAACCCTCAGGGTCGGGGAGACAGGGTTTCACCAGACGAGTGTTGGACTATCTCGGGAGGTGGTTCTACTATTTCTGCACGAGATAGTATTCGTGGAACACCTAATAGTACATTGAATCTCTATGACGTTGGTTTATTCTAGTGCGAAAAGCGCATGCTCCTGCATAACCCTCCGACTAACATCAAGGCTGGTGTCAAGTCTATAATCTCTTCGGGATCTAGGTCATGAGGCTCATCGCACTGCTTTCGCACTTTGAGCAAGTATTCCTGGCTGCGGAGGTTATCTTGTGGTTCTCGGTATTCTAGTGTTTACTTCGGAGAATGAAGTCTATCGTCTACGGGGCGACGACGATTTCCTCCATGCGAGAGGGTGGAGGATCATAGGCACTACTCGTCTATAACGGGGTGGACGAAGTGCCTGAGTAGTGCGGGAATCTCCTGCAACTACTCCTCCGAGGGTTCTGAGTTTTCTCGGTCTAGGTCAAATCTAGTGAGTATAGGTTTCCACCATTCGGAACTTTAGTCTTTTCATCCACTCTTCTTAGAACTTAACTCATCGCAGCTTTCAGATTTCTGGGACACCCGCTGCGATGCATCAAATCTGGGATTTGAGAGTGAATGGATGGTCGTAGTCAATGTCCTTGACCCTTACGACTAAGGTTTCTTTATCAACCGAGGGTGTCAGCTACTAGGTTGGCTCTAGCCGAATGACAACAACTTCAGATTTGTGGTCATTATAGTAGCTCAATCAGTAGTGTTCTCTTGACTCTAGCTCCCGTTCCATGAGGTAGGATGAAAGGTCTTTCTAGAGAATCTACCAGGTATGCTTCGGGTGGTTATAGTCTTCTGGAATGCATGCATTGCCTTTCGGTTCGGTTCTTATCTGTTTAAGGAGGGTTGATTAACAGCATGCGGTACCCCTCTCCTGGGTACTTCGGAAGGTTTGAGATAAGAGGGACGACTGACGGATCGCATTAAGTTTGATTATTTGTGTTATGTTTTAGGTTCGGAAGAACCTTTATTTGCCGACATGGCTACGGAGAAAGTTCTTTTTACACAGCACTAAGGATGTACACATGGTTGCACTAAGTCGAACCACGATCAATAGAGTCGTCGAAGTTGGCATACCTCGACATGATATAAAGTGAAGATCGATAGAGTCATGCGCCGAACAAGCACACAAGTTCTAGGCGTCTAAGGTTTCGTCCTGTGTATCACTATCGTTGATACTTGGACCGATAGAGTCGACGCTGAACTATAGAGAGTCCTAAGTGTTCTGAATAGGGTACCTTTTTCATGAATGAATTCTCACAAGGCATTTCTATAATAGCCTAACATATACTAGTCATGTATATTTATGGTGGGGAGGACTGTTGACTGAGCGACTCCGCCCTAAATCCACAACCAAACGAGGAACAGGAAATGAGGCGGCATTCACTCACTCTAGGTCTATCCATCTCAATTATACATGGCCGTAACATATATATTTAGCCATTATATTTTTACCTAATGAATTTTAAATTTTATAACAGTGCTGCGACTTTCGCCTTAATGGGGAAATATTTACATTTGAATTAGCCTTTTAATGTTTTGCGTTAGTTATCTGAGATTGAGAGACGTACCAAAAATCTACCAGGTTCCTTGATGCTTCTCCCTAAGCATTAGAGTTAGACTCCTCCTGTGTCTTTGTCCTTCCATTCGGTTGGGCATTACTTCTTGAAGTGTCCCACTTCACCACATAGGTGGCAAACTATACGGGTCACCACATTGGTGGGTGATGTAATGAACTCAACCGGGGTTCTGCAGACGCGAGCAGTACGCCCCAACATGTGGCACCTAGCACAATAGAGCTCCCGGCAGACACCATGATGATGGTTGATGCACTTGCTGCAGTGGGGAAGGTTTCCTAAGTATGGTCTCCTATGTGTAGGGATGGGAGGGTTGGTAGGGAATTTGACTATCTCAGCTCGTTGCCCTTCTGAGGGTCCTTGAGCCAAGGTACTTCCCTCCTCAATCTTGATCTTTCTCTTCAGTGGGTTTGAGTGAGGTTCTTGGGTGGCTGGGTATGAAAGTGTTGGTTGCTGCTGTCCATTGCTAGGATCGGAAATCCCGACAGGCACCTTGCTAACATTGGCGTTGTTAGCATTCAGGTGAGCCATGACAGCTGCTACGGTTGCCGAGACTGCAGCTTGGAAAGTAGCTTCATCGAATAAGAGAGTAGGTTTCTTGCTTCTGGACTGGTTACGCTTCTTCGGTGGCATGGTTTCTCTTACACGGAAAGGAATACAAGGTAATGAGAGACGATGGCTAACCCTGGACATATTTGTCCCGAATGTATTAGGCATAAATTTTTCCCGTGCCTCGGGTACTGGTTGTCTGAGTGTAGACCTACATCCCTATGATGTAGTCCTGGTGTGCAAGGTAGGGGTATGAGTATCGGAAAAATGCCATAAGATGCGAGTCGTTCCTACTACGTTACCTTTATACTGGGAAAGGCTTTCACTCTCCGACCTGGAGAGATTTGAGAACAGTTCGGAACAAAATCGCGGAAAGAGAGGCTCATGAAGGCTTATGGCTAAATATTCTCAATAGAGGTGCGGGGATCCGCTCTAATCGTGTAACTGGCAACGGGAAATGACGATTTAGCTAACACATAGCGTGAGTAGTGTAACCACTAACTCACTAAATTGTATTATTTTACGGGTTTATTAGTGTGACGAATACGAGGAAAAGACAATTCTCGGGTTCCATGTACTAGCTCCCTCTGTCTGCCTCGTATCTTTAGCTGGAATCGGCATTGGTTTCCTTCGGGTAGTTACCTAGGGTTCTTCTCTGGTGAAGACATATTGAATTTCTACCCCGCCTCAATTCCGAATCCAACTCCGGGTGTCATCACTTCATGATGGATGACTGGGAATCTCGGAAGTTTAGGTGAATTTCTCACTGATGTCCTTAAAAAGATATAGGCACTTGGTGAATTCAATAGTCTCGACCAAGTTCATTTATTTCCGAACAGGAAATCTTCTCAATGAACCTCCTCTGGGCCTGAATCAACTCTACTGTCAAGCACTGAAGTGGATAGGGTTTTCTACGGGGTTCGTGCGAGAATGGAAATGTCTAAAGAATCCTAAGAGATTATTAACATTTCACTGGATGATCCATATCGAGTCATGCTATGATTACACAGGGTATACAAATCATATATAGCTTAGATCCGATAGGCCTTCGAATATGTGAGACTACTCTATATCCACATCCCAACGAGGAAAAGGAAGTAGAGTGAAACCACACATTCTTAGCCTATGGGATCCTTATTATATATAACCTTGGGAGTATACCCTCTGTAGTTGTAGGTATATCAACAAGGATCCTTTTAGTTCTTCATACAAGGTTGTTTATGGTTCCTAAAATACCCCTATGGTATTTTAATTCTTGTTGGTTTCTTATCTTCTGGATATGATTTTGGGATTAGTGTGAATCTTTTAGTGTTCCAAAATACTCCTATAGTATTTTAACTTTATGTTTGGCTCTAGTATTCCTAGTTGGTAAGTTTCAGACCTATTGCAACACCACTATCACTCCCAAGCACACGTTCATCGCATCTCGAATAAATGTAGTTGATCAGGTTACATTTATTCCAGCTTACGATTACATAACTGCCCAGGTTTGACGATAATGCTCAACATCCGAAGACTTTTATTATTGTTCTTCTTGTGATACTTGTGTTCGAGTGTTTAGGTTCTGGATGTTCTTATACTTTGGTAAAATATGGTTATATTTTAAAGTATAATTCTTGGTCAGAGTGTTTTATCCCTTTGTATTTATAGGCTGTATATCTTTTAATGAATTGATATACTTATCTCACTATAAACAATGCTCTGATACCAATCTGTCACACCCCAAAACCGGAACGGCGGAAACGTTTTGGGGTGGATGACGTCATGTCAAGTATCACAACACATGCATTATAGTAATCAAAGTACAACAAAACATAGCATTAATAGTAATAGTTTTACATGATTTACATTACAATACAACAAAGTAATACAAGCAAATATAATAAGTACAGCGAGGTACTAAGCCATCTTCATCACAACTTCGGGAATGTACCTGTCTAATGCTGACCTGGGAATACAAGTTATTTGAAAAGCAAGTATCAGCATTTTTACAAATGCTGGTGGGTTCATAAGTATTTAGTGACATTTTATTCAAATAACCTTATAATGAAGTAGTTTAAAAGATTTCAGTGTATTAGAGTTCTTTCCAGAAAATCCTATATTATCTTTAATAAAAGCAGCCTTCTACCAAGACCGGACAAAGTTATGTGGTAAAAAGTATTTTTTCCTATAATCGCTATCATTATCAAAATACAGAATTTGATTATTTAGAAAGCAAGAGAAGTCAGGGAAAATAACATATGCCTCAGCAGTGAGAACTGCTGACTAAGGCAAAGGAATCATAGACTCCAGGAGAGTATCGAACGAACGACACGCCTGGTTCCATCTAACAAATGGAGACACAGACCCAGAAGGTACCAAATGAAAGGTACAGCTGGTAAGGTCTAAAACAGTGACTACAGACCGCAGACAGTATCAATTGAAAGATACATCTTGCAAGGTCAAAACACAGAATACAGACCGCAGACAGTATCAAATGAAAGATACATCTCGCAAGGTCAAAACAGTGAATATAGACCGCAGACAGTATCAAATGAAAGATACATCTCGCAAGGTCAAAACAGTGAATACAGACCGCGGACAGTATCAAATGAAAGATACATCTCGCAAGGTCAAAACAGTGTGACTCTGAAAATGAGTTACCAGCATACAGTGTAAATTGCCGGTGAAATATCGTTACCTTAAGACCATGAATTATAAGGTAACCTGGGATACTCGTAACCATACTAACCTAAACTAGAGTACCAGACGCCCTACAAGCATCTAGAGAATATGACATTTGTCACCTCTTGGCTTGGTGGGCCGTGGACTGTAGCTAGCAGTCAGGGTGCGGGGGTGTCAATCCCGTATAGATCTATACACACAATGTCCGCTCTCCCTACAGGAGACTCTGGTTACCAACTAGACGACGGAGAAGGCCGTGTCCTGAAGATGCATCCCAAATAGTGGGTAGAGACTTCCAAATAGTAGGTAGTGGGTTTCTAATGTAAGTGCTGAACTAGAGGTAGAGACTCATAACTGAACTGACTGAAGTAAACCCATATGTCTATGCTTGTGTACATAGTATATAACTAATGAATCAAACGACCTTCGGATGGACATCCGATCCCACCAGACCACATCTCAACGAAGAAAAGGAAAGAGGGCAGACAAGCCTTCCTAAGTCCTTCAATCATTATTTATATGCATCTATACAAGCACAGACATACATCTAACTACGCTTGAGTGTGTATCAAGTGGAATCATATCGTGAAGTATAACTGTACAGTGTGGAATAACCGACTTGTGAAGTATAAGCGTATAGTGGAATATCCGAGTCGTGAAGTATAAGCGTACAGAATATCCGAGTCGTGAAGTATAAGCGTACAGTGGAATATCCGAGTCGTGAAGTATAAGCGTACAGTGTGGGATAATAGAATCGTGAAGTATAAGTGTATCACGAAGTGGAAACGACAACTGGTGAAGTAAAAGCGTCTATCAAGTATAAGTGGCTACAAGTATAAGCGATATAGACACAATAAACGGTATAAGCGTATCACGAAGGAAATGCGTTATCAAGTAGGAGTTTTAAATAAGTAAAAGTGAAGCAGCAGTAACTAAAAAGTAAAAGTATACTTTGTGAAAGGGAACTTTGAAGAAAACATTGGAAAAACCATTATACTCCGGGAAAATCACATTTGGTATTCTTTGGTAAAATAAGTTTGAAAAACTTTATAAATCCTTGGAACCTTTATAAACCAGTTTAAAATGAATTTAGATAAAACAGTATATGTAAGAGTTTTGAAACAAATGAAAACCTTTTTGAAACCATCATAGTATCCTACTCGGTAAAATAGTGTACAGTGTGGTAAAATCTTGTGCATGCGGGTTATCAATCACATATGATTGACATGATAACTGGCATGTTTAACTTGTATTCCCCCCTATAAAACGTATAAAAACATTTAAAAGGTTCATTCAGGGGTATGAACTCACCTGGCGTAAGTGGATCCGACAAAGGCGCCGCTTGGGTGCTCGGTGTCAAGTAAAGACTTAGACATACTTAGAGACCTATTTAACATATGATAACATATGTTTACATACAATTAGTACATATAATACTAATTAAACAAGTATACGCACCCTAAAAAGTGAAAAACACTTTGATTAAGTGTTTAGGGTGTCCCGGGTAACATTTAAAGGCTCAAATGGCTTAGGAATGGAGTTTACTCCTCAAGAGTAAACTCACCTTATGGTGTTTACGGCCCAGGGACAACTCCCCATGAGTTTACAGCCGTAAACTCATGGTGAGGGGTTTCTAGTGTGCTTAAAGGCCTTAACTTCTTCATGGAATTTTGCTAGGTCCAAAACTAAATGGTATGAAGGGATTTAAGGCTTTTAAAGGGGCAATATGGGAGTTTACGGCCCGTGAACCACCCCTATGGGAGTTCATGGCCGTGAACTCCTATCCTTTGGTTTTATGGAAGTTTTAAGCCCCTATCTCACTTCTAGTAATTTGTAATAATAGCCTAAGGCCATTTGGGGGACAAAACCAACATTTTTGGCATGGTTTGGGGTGTTTATGGCCTTGACATACGTCTGGGCCGTAAACTCCTTTTAGTCCCACAATTCCTTGTGTTTGAATACTCTTAACTCGAAATAACAAGTCCCTAATTTATGTATTAAGCCTAAGGGTGGTTTGGGAGTGTTTTTGGGGCATTTATGCAAGGTTATGAGGTGTTTACGACCTTGGCATATGCCTGGGCCGTAAACTCCCTTTTATGCCCTAAATCCTTGTGTTTTCATGTTTAAACACTCCTAGGGTAAACCCGCAATTAGTTTCCAAGCCTTTAGGGACATTTAAGGGTCATTTTGGCCTTGTTTAAGGGGTTTACGCCCTAAGGAGGATCTTAGGCCGTAAACTCCATTCTAACAGCTTAAATTGTCGAATTTTGGGGTACAAGCACAACCTATAATTTTTAGAACAAGCTAGGGTAAGTGGACTTACGATTTGGAAGCGTTTGGTTGCGGATTCGAGTCGAAAACGAGTCTAGAGAGAGAGTATAGAGAGAGAGGGTGAAAAAGGTCCAAATGGGGTTTACTCTCCCTTATATATGGGTTGGAGTTGGAGCTCTGTTGGGATCTACCCGATACTGTCGTTAAACGGGTCTTTTGGTCGCACCCGATTTAGTGGTCGTGATAATAAAAACTAACTTTTCCAATTAAATGGAAATGTGTATTACGAGTTTTTATTTCTCTTATCACGACTTAACGACATAAAGATATAAATAAATGAAATATTTATTTAGTTGGCGGCCTCTAATTAACGGAATTTTTACAAAAGGGGATATTCCGTTAATAGTAACGGGAAAATGTAACGGAACAAACTTGGGTTGTCACAGCTCCACCCTGACCTCCACCCGTGATCCTCAATGTAGCCGGTGCTGGAGCCTGCCCCGGTCCTGCAGCAAGCTGTGGACAGTTGACTCTCAAGTGCCCAACCTGATGAAAATGATAACAAATCCTCAAATCCCGAACCGGGGCTGACTGCCGACAATCCCTCACATAGTGCCCCTCCTTTCTGCACTTGCGGCATGCACCACCTGACCTACAAACTCTGATGTGACCCTTCCCACACTTCCCACAAGTGTGGCTGCTTTGGTCTCCCACCCTAGAATCAACGAACCTGGACCGTTTCGGCGCCGGCTGCGACTGCACCGGAGCCTGCCTCAGCTCATGCAACTGCAACTCAATCTCCAACTCACGCCCCTGACGGCCTCCTGCAACTCTAACAACGTCTCGCACCTCATCGTAGACACAAACTGTCTGATATCTCTCTTGAGCATACTCAGATATCGGGACATTTGAGCCTGCACCGAAGCGAACTCAGGGCAAAACATCGCCCTCTTAGTGAACATCCTGGTGATCTCCGTCACCGACTCCGAATCCTGCTTCAGTTCAAGGAACTCCTGAGCCAATCTTTCCCTCTCAACCCGCGGAACATAACAAGTGTTGTACATCTCTCGGAATTGATCCCATGAAACCGCAGCCCTCTGCGCATCCGAATATGACCCCGTGGTCAATCTCCACCAATCCTTCGCCCCGAGCCTCAACAGGTTCAGAGCACACCTCACCCTCCGATCAGCAGGGCATGAACACGTGAAGAAACACCCCTCCACGTCCGACAACCATCTCATAGCAACAATCGGGTCCTGAACTCCGTCAAAGGTAGGAGGCTTCGTATTATCGAAGTCCTGATACTGAAAACCTCGACCGGCTCCTCCCCCTGCCGCTGCTACAGTCGTTGTAGCTACCGCGGCAGCCATCTCAGTGAGAGCCGCATAGCGCTCATCAAAATACTCAATCATTGCGGTCTTGAACGACCCAAACAGTTCCGGCAGCTCGGCCCGGAACAACGCAGCAACCTCATCATGCAGGATCTCACGAATCCTAGCATCCAACTCACCAGTGCTCATCTGACCAATAACGTCGGGCGGTACTGACCCACCCTGACCGCCCTCTCCGGCTCCCGATCCTGGCCCAGATGCGCTCCCAGCATGCCTCGTGACCACCATACTGAAAAACACTACAAAATCTCAGACACTTCCCACTATCCCGGGAACCAACTCTCAACCCAACCCTAGAGGTCATGGTTTCCCTGATACGCGTACGGGTCCTATGCTTTAAGTAGTACGGGCCCATACTACCTTCCACACCTACCCAAATTTGTATGAAGTACTACCACAACACCCTAGTGAAAAACATACAAAAAAAGCTCTCAACCCTCACTACTAGAGGAACACTGGAAATCTCCCACAGAGGAAACCCTAGGCTAACAGGCATCATAAATCAGGCAACATTATCATGAAATCCTGAAGATCCCTAGCCTAGCACTAGCATGCTGTTCTATCAAAGCTCAAAACAAATATCATGTATGGTATTTTTGGGTTACTTACTGGCTCCGGCTGATCGTACCTCCGCGTCCTCCTTTTACTCATTTTGAAAACCATTTTAATTTCTCTTTTAAAAACTCTCCCTGATTTGAGACTGGATTCACACGAATGTTCCTCTAATTCACTCAAACCAAGGCTCTGATACCAACTTGTAACGACCATAAAAAATTCAACCAATTTTAACTTTTCAAAAACAACCCATTTTCTTAATATTATTACAAAAAGGTTTTCAATACAATTATTATCAGAGTCTTCCCATAATCACATCATAAAACATAATCATGAGGAGTGGTACGATCACGCCTTTGCCTTGCCACGGTCTCCTGAAGAACCTGAAAAACATTAAAACCACAATTGTAAGCCCGAAAGCTTAGTGAGATACCCCCAAAATACCAACCACATATACCATACACGCATAACATGCCATATCATATCCGATCACAGAACAACCATGCACTTCGGGTCTACTGTGTGACTGGTCCGCTGCACCGGCCAACAGTCCACCTAGTCCACCCTCCGAGTCTAGCCATATACATCGAGTATTCAGTGTGATTGGTCCGCCCACACCGGGCCTTCAATCCACCTGGTCCACTCTCTGAGTCTACAGTATGACTGTCCGCCCACACCGGGCCTTCAGTCGGCCTGGTCCATTCTCCGAGCCTCGGCACGTCTGGTCCGCCCTCTTGGGGCCTACAACCTATCTGGACCGCTCGCTAGGCCTTCGGGACAACCGGTCCGCCCTGGGTATCTTGGCCTACAGCACAAAGCAGGACCCGCCTCAACCCAACCCCAGTCCAACAACCATGCGCACATAAACATACAATCATATAACAATTCACAGTCAACAAGCCGATCTAACAGATCACATAACATATCATCATCCTAACCAGGATACCGACCTAACCGGTCACTAGCATAGCAACAACCTACATAATAGGATACCGACCTTAACCAAGTCTCTAACATATACCATCCTAACTACCAGGATGCAAACATATCAAAGCCATATCATAACAACAAATACTCGGATCTCAATCCGATAAAGGGTCAGTGTTGGTGCCTTAGACCCTTTTGATATAGTGAGGATAACTCACCTCGCAACAACAGACTGAACTGATAAACCCGAGCTGCTCCGACTACTGATAAGATCTCCACCACTGGCTAACCACCAAAACACTACACTCAAAACAATATCCAACAATTACCAAAATGCCCCTGGAAAACAACTGGTCAACTCTTAGTCAAATTCAAAGTCAAAGTCAACCCCTAACTGACTCTACTCGCCGAGTCAACCCAATGACTCGCCGAGTCCACATACACAGAACTTCCCCCATCCGTGACTCAACTCGCCGAGTCACCCTGAGACTCGCCGAGTCCAGCAACTCAAAGTCCTTTCACACTCGACTCACTGATTCATCCTTTGACTCACTGAGTCACAACTCAACCAGAAGAAGCTTGGACCTCACGACCAGACTCGCTGAGTCCAAGGCTATCTTCAACCTACTCGCCGAGTTTTTCTTCTAACTCGCCGAGTTCCAACCCATCTTCAACCAACTCGCCGAGTAAACCTTTGTGACTCGCCGAGTGCCTCTAGATCTCATCCCATATAGAAACCTTCCTGGCCATGCAATTGATCCAAAACGTAGATCTACCCTCCTACAACCCATCCATCACGTAAAGTGGCAAACTTTACGTGAATCCAAAGAGATCTAGGCATTTACACTCTAGGGCTAGGGTTTGGGACAAGATGACTTCACCAAACACTCAAGAACAGTGACTTTAGTGAACTCCCGGCCTTCTCCATTCCAGATCTGAGGTAGCAACCTCAGATCTATCCTTCAAACTCAAGAACCCACAAGCTAAACTTCCCACACATACCAAAATGGTGAATCTAGATGAATAGCAGCCCAAGAAACGAGATAATACCTCAAAAGGAAGCCCCAACAGTAAAGAAATCCGAATCTTAGCAAAGCCCCTTGCTCCAAGCCTCCTAACTCTCCAAGATCTCCTCCAAAATCTCTTTTCCAAGGCTCAAATGAACTCAAATCCTTCACAATCGCGTTTCTAGGGTTTTCTGGACTTCAAGGGAGGGTAAAGAGGCTGGGGAGAGGTTATAATGTCCTTTATATAGGGCTCATCCTCCGAAATTAGGGTTTTCTCCACTCAGCGCCTACTCGCCGAGTCCAGCCTCCGACTTGCCGAGTCGGCCCCTTAACACGTGACCAGAGTCGCGACCTTACTCGCCGAGTCCACCCATGGACTCGCCGAGTTCCCCTTTCATACTTACACTTGGAACCCTGAATTTGCACTCCTGAACTTGGGATGTTACATGTTGCAACCACACAACTACACTTAGGCACATGCTAGTCAACCCTCAGATAATATAGTTGACCAGGCTATATCTTCCCAGTTTTGACTATATGTCTCTAAGTCCACCTGTGTTGCCCAACAATCGTAATTCTTTTGTATTGTCCTAGTGACACTGATTTTAGTATGAATGCAGGCACGTATACTTAATTAAATATTTTATTATTTAAAGTATAAACTCTTGGTCAGAGTATTTTTAATCCCATTGTATTTGTAGTCTGTATATCTTTTATGGGTTGATATACTTAATTCACAATAAACAATGCCCTGATACCAATCTGTCACACCCCAAAACCATGAACGACGGTAACGTTCTGGGGCGGAAAACGTCATGTACAGTATCACAACAATGAAAAGTAGTAAACAAGCAACAACATCGACCATTGCATTAGTAATATAATTTTAATACAAGTGTGTTCTGTCAAATTATAATAAACACTAAAGTATAAATCAGAATGAAAGATGAGTCTTGAACGAGCACCATCTTCTCTAAACCTTGCATCGGTACCTGTCTACTGTTGACCTGAGGATACAAGTTATTTTGAAAGAGAGTATCAGCTTTAAAGCTGGTGAGATCATAAGTATTTTAGTGTCTTAATTTGTATGTAAGTATTTGTATGTATGTATTTGTATGTATGTGAAATGTAAGTATTTGTATGTATATGAACTGTAAGTATTTGTAAGACTGTAATTTTAATTATGAGTATGTAAAAGTTTTGAATAACCTAGAAAACCCTATGCTTCCTACTGAAAGTAGCCTTCTACCAAGGCATCTAGTATCTAACTGTGTCTATTGTAAGAGTATGTATTTTCCCAAATCCGACAATCATTAACCAAAAATATAGTATTTACATTACCGTGCATCGTGTGAATGTTCACGAAGTGAATGTAATGGGGAAATAATAATGTACTACAGTTTTATAATAAGTGAGTACTACTGTACTCACTACCATAAACCAAATGAAATTTAAAGTAACATGTGATCGGCCTGTATCCTGCTACCGACTCAATAGTAAAACGACGATGTAAGATGCCATAAGAAATGACATTTGGCACCCGTAGACTTGCAAGTACCACTGTAGTGAGTAGAAAGGTGTAGGATAGTCAATCCAGTATAGATCTATACGCAAACTCATACGCTCCCCAATTAAGGAGATTCTGGACACAAAAACGGTCATGGCAGGTAGTGTGATGACCTGTTTAATGGCTCACATAACTGAATGTAATGTATATGTAAGGTATGTGTTAGCTGTATTGTGTGATCTTCCTCTGACTAGCTTGTATGTTTGTTTCTCATCACTATGTATTATGTTTGTTTCTCATCACTATGTATTATGTTTGTTTCTCTTCACTATGTATTATGTTTGTTTCTCATCACTATGTATTATGTTTGTTTCTCATCATTATTTATTATGTTTGTTTCTCATCACTATGTATTATGACTCATGTATGAACTGACTCTTTGTGTGATTCATTGTTCTAGTAAATGTATTAGTATCTTCCTAAACTACCCATATGGTAGCTTACTAGTAATATAACTGGTACGTATGAACATGGAAGTATACCCTTGCTACCCAAGGGTATTGAACTGACTGGAAGAACCTTTAAGACTATATATGTACACATGATACATAACTAATATTTAAACGAGCTTCTGATGGATACCTGATACCCACCAGACCACATCCCAACAGTGAAAAGGAAATAGAGCGGGTAGCCTTTCTAAGTCCTTTAAAAATTTCTTATATAACTATACATACATAGGCATATAATTGACAATATAAAAGCCTAAAATAACTTTTGTAAAATCTTTAAACATGATTACTATCTAAGAAAAGATCGACTTGATGTCAATCTATAAAACGGGTTGAAAGCATTTGTATGATAAAACAGTTTAAGCATAAAGAAACATTTGTTTGAAACACAATTGTAAATGAGTTTTGTCACACCCTAAAACCGAGACCGGAAGAAACGTTCCGGGGTGGAGGACGTCATGTGAATTATCATAACAGTGTAAAGTAGTAAACAAGCAACAACATCATCCATTGCATTAAAAGTAAAGTTTTAATACATGTGTGTTCTTTCATTGTAATAAGACATCAAAATATGTTATCAAAATGAAAGACAAGTCTTGTTTGTGTTCCGTCTTCTCAAAACCTGGCCATCGTACCTGTCTAACTGGTGACCTAAGAATACAAGTTATTTTCAAAGCGAGTATCAGCGTAAAGCTGGTGAATTCATAAGTATTAATGTGTCTTTGATTTGTAAAACTGTAAGGTAATGACTTGGAAACCATTGGAAAAAGACTGTATAAGTGTGAATTGTTTGAAAGCAGTTGAAAATGTTTGAATACTCTAGCAAATCCATATGATTTCTATTAGTATAACGAGTTGCCTTCTACCAAGACCTAAATGTTTTGAAGGTAGTCTTCTACCAAGACTCGTGTGTTTTGTAAGTAGTCTTCTACCAAGACTCGTATGTTTTGCTATAACAAGGATGGTTTTCCTTCTTTTTGACTATTACTAACAGTACTTAGTCTAACTCATCATTTATGTGAATGTATCACAAAATAAGGTAATAGGAAAAATATAACCATGTAAGTGTTATCCTTTTGTATTTGGATTAACACGACATCGTGAATAGCGACATGTATAACCTTTGAACATCCGTAGATTGTTCAATTTTCCTCTGTAGCTACAACAGGTTTAAGGAAGGGTTAGTCCCGTAAAGGTACTCCTAGTATAAGTATTAACCGTAGGCATCCGTAGATAGTCATTTACCTCTGTAGCGAACAACAGGTTAAAGGAATGGTTAGTCCCGTAAAGGTACCCCTAGTATAAGTAATAATCGTAGGCATCCGTAGATGTTCATCTACCACTGTTGCTAACAGGTGGGTTCCAGAATGGTTAGTCCCGTCTAGATATCCCGTTGAACTGGGATAGGCAGGACAATTTACACATAATGTACTAATAAATCATCCTAGTGAATCGAGGTACAAGTATCCATGTAAGTGTATACAGGTAAATGTATCTATGTAAAGGTATTCATGTAAGGTATTCATGTAAGCGTATTCATGTAACATGTAATGTATAGTATAGACTCATGAATGAACTGACTCTGATGTGATTCCTAGTAATAGGAATTATGTTTTGTATCTCCTAACTATCACTATAATAGTTAACTGGAAGGTAATTGATTGCCCAAACAGGTTTATACACCCTTGCTACACAAGAGTGTCGGAAACTGAATGAAGGATGAAAACTATAACATGAATACATATATAAGAACATAAGTGTATAGATATAGTTTTGTTCAAGAAGGTAAAAATGGTTTTGTAAGACATCTAAGAGTTTTGAACAATAATTAACAATGAATTGATGTCATTTTAATAAACATTTCAAAACAAATACATTTGCTACCAAGGTATTTTAAGATAGAAAACCATTTCATGCATCGCATTTTGAAGTATGTGAAATTTGCTGGATGAAAACACAGTTATAAAATACATATGAGTGATTTAATAACATACTGTTTTCTACTTGTATCCCCCCCCCATTAAAGCATTTAAAATCATTTAAAACATTGATTAAGGGGTATGAACTCACCTGTAGCAAGTGGATCGGAAGGAAGTGTCGGATAAGTGCTTGGTGTCAAGTGAAGACTTAGACACGCACAAAGATCCTAATAACATATAAAGACATATGTACATAAACAAATAGTCTTTAAACAATTAAAAAACAAGTCCAGACACTCTAGGCCATGCCAAACACTTTGTATAAGTGTTATAAGTGTTAAGGAGTGCAACTAAGTGTTGTAGGGAAAGGCTAGTGTGTTTGGGGTTCAAGGAACACTCCTAAAATGAGTTTACTCCCTAAAAACCAACACCCCTTGAGTTTACGGTCGTAAACTCCTAAGCTTTTGACCATTTGTTGTTTTGAAGTCTTCTAAGCTTTTCCAAGCATTCCTACTTCATGATTAAGCCTTAGGAAGTGTTCTGTGGCAACAAAACACTCCTAAATGGAGTTTACGGTCTAAGGACCATTTCTCTATGAGTTTACTACCATAAACTCTCATGGGCTAAGGTATTTTGATGTTTTCAAGTCCTAAACACTTCAAGGTAATAGTCTAGGTTAGATTCTAGGCATAAGGAGTAAATATGGGACATTTAAACACCTTTAGGGGTGTTTACGGTTTTGGGAGATCCCCAAACTGTAAACACATATGAGTGAGGGGTTTTGGTGATTTTCATGTGCTAAACACGTCAAGGAAGGATTCTAAGTTAATACCCAAGGCTTAGGATAAGATAAAGCACACTTTGGCACCCTTTAGCACACTTTAGCACCTTTCTTTAGGGTTCACGGTCCAAGAACTTCTTGGACCGTAAACTCCACGATCTTGGTGTATTCGGGACATTTTATTGATGTATGATAAGTTAATAAGCTGATCAATACACTAGGGTTGGATTACTTACTAGTTAGAAGCTTGAAACGGTGCTAAGGGCCTAAGAACACTAGTGTGTGTTCTTGGTGTTCTTGGTGTTTTGGAAAACTAGTCAAAACACATAAATGGATGGATTAAAGGATGTATAATCACTAGATGTTATGTTATATCAACTAATCAAGTCGAGAAAAACTTATGTTTTCGGGAAATCGGGCTAAAACCGAGATGATACTTGAGAGAGTTTGGAGTTTACTCTTTTAGGGTGGAAATGAGAAGTGTGGTAATTTGGGGAGTAAACTCATGTTTAAGCATGAGTTTACATTTTTGGGACGATTTTTCGGCCCAAACATAAAAGTTTGGCCGTGAACTTCTAGGACACAAGGCATTTGTGGCTTTGAAATTTCAAGACTCGAGACGGCACTTCTTTTCACCCGTTCGTTTAAAGAATAATATTAAAATAATCAAACAAACTTTAAATTTGCTAAAAATAAGTAATAATGTAATTGACCTATAAATCAAAGTGATTGACTTTTAGGGTTTGACCGAATGAAAATTTCGAGTTGTCACAAGCTTGAAATGAAACATAAAGTGTATAATGAATAGTTTAATAAGGAGTTTTAAACATATAAAACATTTATGAAAATCATGTGAAGAAAACTGTTTGGTAAAACAGCTAATGAGTAATAAATCATTTGAATGCTGCTTATTAATCATATGTGATTGATATAATAACCAGCATGATTCTACTTGTATCCCCCATAAAACATTTAAAAACATTTAAAACATTGATTAAGGGGTATGAACTCACCTGTAGTGAGTGGTACGGATGACCTGAAGATGTAGGATTGCTAGGTGTCAAGTGAAGTCTTGAACACACTCTATGATCCTAGTTAACATATAATATCACATATATGTATCAAATTAGTATTTAAACAACTAATAAACAAGGTCTAGACACCCTAGGACATGTTAAACACCTTTAACAAGTGTTATAAGCCTCAAGGATTGCATCTAAGTATTGCAGGGACAAGCTAGTGTGTGTAGGGTTCAAGGAAAACTCCCTAATGGAGTTCACGGCCCTAAGGTCATCAACAAAAGCGTTTACGGTCGTAAACTCATGGGTTTACGGTTGTAAGCTCATACTTACTTGACCACTTGATGATTTGAGGCTTTACAAGACCCTAAGAAGCATTTCTACTTAATGGCAAAGTCTTTGGAAGAGGTTAGGGCACCTTTCAACTCCTTTGGGGAGTTTACGGCCCCGGAACCAATTCCCTTAGAGGTTACAGCTGTAATCTCTGATGGAATGGTGTTTTTGGTGTTTTCAAGCCCCTAACTTAACTAGGAATGAATTTAGGCTAGTGTCCAAGGCTTATGGAGAGTTTAAAGCAAACTTTGGCCCTTTTGTTTGGAGTTCACGGTCCAAGAACTTCTTGGGCCGTGAACACCTTACTCTTGGTGTTCTTGGGGTGTTTTCTAGTCCTAAATACATTAGGATACAAGTCTAGGCTAGTTTCATTGCAAGAGGAAGGGACTAGGGCACTCTTTGCCCCTTAAAGAAGGGTTTACGGTCCAAGATGTTCTTGGGCCGTAAACTCTTTGATCTTGTTGTTTTGACTCGATTTCTAGGTTATTAGACACATATTAAGCTCTATAATACACCTAGATAGAAGTACTCACGTTTTGGGACGAAAGTACGAAGATCCGTGAGAGAGAATTTGGCTTTTCTCTAGTTGGAAATGTAACAAATGAATAAATATGGCTTAGAACCATATATATACCCCTAGGGTTTTTGGCAGAAAATATTTTTATTCCGACAGTGAACTCTAATATCATAGAGTTCTGGAATAACAGAGTTGCATGATACCCTAGTGCACCCTCTCTCCTGATATCTCTTTAAGTGTAAATCATGAAATACTCAAACTTATACCAAAAGTCTGAAAATTTACTGCAACTGTTCTAATTTCTATTGACTTGATATTGTTTGTACAGAATGGAAATTTCGGTTTGTCACAATTCACTCCTATACACAACAACTATAATACGATAATCAATTTTGAATAACAATCACATCAACTTGTTTTTGAAATCACATACACATGCACTTAAGGGATCATCGCATCTTTTCGCAACAGTTTTTGTACAGAAAATATCGGATTTTCTGGGTTTTACAATGATACAAACAAGTTTTATATCGAACATGATTATGAACTCACCAACATTATATATGTTGACGTTTTCAAAATAACTTGTATTCTCAGGTAACATATAAGCCGAAGAACAATACCAAGTGTGTTAGGATGTTATGTTTTGAAAAATTCTCAAACAATTTATGTTACAGATGTGTAATGTTTAAACAATGTACTTGATGTGAACATTGTCAGATGTACTATGTAATGTTGGTGATGTATGTGTTGTTCATTTATATTCATTGTGATGATATTTCAATTTAAGTCATGCGAGCCATCGGACGTTTCCGCCGTCTGGTTCGGCGGTGTGACATGTTGGTATCATAGCTCTGTTTAAAGTGAAATGGCATATCTAACCACACATTGATATGCAACTATAAACCAAAAGAGGGACTAAATAACTTTGAACAAAACAAATAAAGGAAAAATGATAAACCCTCTTACTTCTGTGAATTAGGAAATATGAACATAATACCAAATCAAATAAGATGATACCGACATCTCGGTTAAGCCAGGACTGTTCATAGTTGTATTAAGGGGGTGAATGTAGCCTAATCAACTACATTTCCTCCAGAATACAACTATCACATGCCTTGGAGTGACTGTGATGGTTGGTAAACCTAAAACATACCCTTTGGATTACCACAAAGAGAGCATTAAACTCAATTTATATAACAACTAAAACATCTTAGGAGTGATAATAGTTATTTATAGACCCTCCTTACGTGTTCCCATCACAATCTCCATGAAAGAGGAGCATCAAGGCATCTAGTTTCACCAGGCCTTGGTCGCCCACGGAATAATTGAAGACGACCCCAAGGAAGGGCAAGGAGCAGCCCCTGACGTTGGACCCGACGAGTACACCGATACGGATTACGAGTTTGAGGGGACCGATGACGACACTGAGGCGGAGGGGGCGCAGACGAAGCCCCAAAATCACCCACCGACGAAACGGACCAGGACCACCCTGCCCCACCAGGAAAACTCATGGGAGAGGATCATTCGCTGGAAGAAGAGGTTACCACACTTCGACAACATTTGTTTTCCATGGAAGCACGAGCCATGCAAGCCGAGCAAGAATGAGATGAAGTCATCAGAGAGATGACGGAGATGGCTCAGCTACTGGCACAACATTTTGGGATATGATATCATTGCCACCATTAGGAGATTTACAGCATGATCAGGATCAGTAGTACGAGTATCGGTATTAGGAATCTATTATAGGATCTATGCTAGGTACCATTGACTCTATGTTTAGGTAATTACACTACTTATAGAGTTGTTACGTTGCCGAACTTTGTACCCTTTATGTATGCTCTTTTGAGCAAATTTTCATGTATCAAAGTACGAATATTATTAGTGGAAAATAATATGTGTTTTATCGGGATGTTGTTATCTGCTATGTGCTATATTTCTATGTTGTATGCCAATATGTAACATTACTTAAGTATATGCTATACATCTAGTTTATAGGAGCACAAACTCACGAAATTTATAGACATTCAACATTTATTCGTTCCATGACAGAAGGATGCCTCGTGACCCACCCATGGAAACTCCGAGCCGATACCACCAGAAATCAACTAAGTTGCATTCCAAGCAGCTGTATCTTCTGCAGTCACAGCGACACTGGCGCAGATCCACAATGGAAACAATGGTGGAGGAAACGGGCAAGGGGATGGAAGCTCAAACAACGGAATGAACCAAGGGCCTACCAAGACATGCTCCTACAAAGATTTCCCCAACGTTAAGCCACGAACCTTTAATGGAACAGGGGGAATGATAACCCTAAAGAGGTGGATTGAAAATGTGGAATCGGTGTTCGAGATATGTGATTTCCCCGAAGAGGTCAAGGTGAAGTTTGCATCATGCACATTTGTTGATTAAGCTCTCACCTGGTGGAATGGACATGTGGAGACCATGACTCTCCCCGTAGCCAATGCCATGCCGTGGGCGTAATTGAAGGAAATGTTGATGGCCAAGTACTGCTTGCGTGGCGAAATTCAGAAAATGGAACAAGAGTTATGGAACCTCACAGTTCGAAACTCCGACATTGATGCTTACATATCAAGGTTTAGTGAGCTGTCTCTGTTGCGCCATGGCATGATTACTTCGGAAGGAAAGAAAATCGAACGATTCATCTGGGGATTGAACTCACCAATTCAAGGAAATGTGATAGCTGCAAATCCTGAAACCTTTGACAGTGCCAAGAGGTTGCCCAAGAAGTTGTACGACCACAACAACAAGAAGGGCAAGAAATCAGGGGAAACTGAAGGCAAGAAGGAGATTGACAACAAGAAAGGAAAGAATAACAAGAGGAAGGGACGACAAGGCTCAGAGTCATCAAAGAAACAACAAACAGAGACAATTCATGTTGTAACCACCCAAGGTCCCTCCACACCACATGTTCCAACCTCATCTACCTCAAGTGCCTTTAAGCAGTATTCCGGAAATCCCCCAAAGTGCAACAACTGCAATTTTCATCACAATGGTGAATGCAAGGAGATGCATTGTACCAGTTCCAACCGAAAGGGTCACACAACAAAATACTGTAGAACCTATCCTCCTCAGAACCAACAACCGGGAAATAACAACAACAACCACAAAAAGAACAACAGCAACAACAACAACAACAACACCAACAACGACAACAACGCTGGAGCAAGCCACACCTGTTATGGATGTGGAAGGACTGGGCATTTCCGTCGAAATTGCCACAATGTCAACAACCAAGGGAATGGAGGAGCAGGGAGAATGCTAACCATGGGTCAAGGAGAAGCGGTTCAGGATCTCGCTGTTGTCACTTGTACATTTCTCGTAAACCACACATATGCATGCATCCTGTTTGATACCAGGGTAAAGTGGAGTTTTGTGAGTAATAAATTCAAAAACTTGTTAAAACAACAACCCCATAAGCTTAACGAAACCTTAATGGTGGAGACGGCTAATGGGAAAGTAGAATCAACTGGGGAAATCTACGTAGGATGTACCCCAACCTTAAATCACCACGTCCTTCAAATAAACTTGATGCCTGTAACTCTTAGGAGTTTTGATGTGATTATCGGCATGGAATGGTTGAGCCCCCGTCATTCCGAAATTATGTGTCGCGAGAAGGCTGTTTGCCTTCATCTCCTTAATCACGAAACCCTAATTATATACTAAGACAAGCCCAGTACGAACTTTCGTCTTATCTCGTGTATTAAGGCACATAAGTGTCTACAAATGAAGGACTTGGTGTTTCTTGCTCACATTGTGGATAAGTCCAAGGAAGAGGTCAATATTCGATACATTCCAGTGGCTTGCGATTTCCCGGATGTTTTTCCTGAGGATCTCCCGGGAATACCCCCAGAAAGACAAGTCGAGTTCTGAATTGACCGTGTGCCGGGAGCTACATCCATTGCCAAATCACCCTATAAGTTGGTTCCTGCGGAGATGCAAGAACTGTCAAGCCAACTTAGCGAACTCTTGAGCAAAGATTCATCCGACCTAGCTTCTCACCCTAGGGAGCTCCGGTTCTCTTTGTTATGAAAAAGGACAGATCCTTTAGGATGTGTATTGATTACAGAGAGTTGAATAAGCTCACTATCAAAAATCGTTATCCACTTCCACGAATCGACGATCTATTCCACCAACTTCAAGGAGCAAGTTACTTCTCTAACATAGATCTACGATCCGGATACCACCAACTCAAAGTCCGGGAAGAGGATATCGCAAGACTGCTTTCGGAACTCGGTACAAACATTATGAATTTGTTGTAATGCCCTTCGGTCTAATGAATGCCCCTGCCGCATTCATGGACCTGATGAATCGGATATGTCGACCATTCCTCGACAATTTTGTCATTGTTTTCATCGACAATATCCTAGTCTATTCTCGAAGCAAAGAGGAGCATAGCCGACATCTCCGACAAATCTTGGAAACCCTACGAACCGATAAGTTATACGCAAAACATTCAAAGTGTGAGTTTTGGCTCCGTAGAGTAAACTTTTAAGATCATGTTGTCAATCAAGAAGGGATACATGTGGACCCTTCTAAGATCAAAGCCATTGAAGGATGGGCAGTCCTGACGACACCCACTGAAATTCATCAATTTTTAGGTCTCACAAGCTATTACAGGAGATTCATTCAGAACTTCTCCAAAATAGCCAAGCCACTTACCATGCTTACACAAAAAGGCATGCCATTTGAATGGACATAAAAGCAGGAGGTTTCCTTCCAAACTCTGAAGCGAGCTCTCTGTAGTGCACCAGTACTATCATTACTAGAAAGAACAGAGGACTTCGTAGTTTACTGCGATGCTTCGAATCAGGGTTTTGGTTGTGTACTCATGCAGCGTGGGAAGGTGATAGCTTATGCTTCTCGACAACTAAAGACACATGAGGTGAATTATACTACTCATGATCTCGAATTGGGAGCTGTGGTTTTTGCATTGAATATTTGGAGGCACTACCATTATGGTACAAAGTGCACCATCTTCACCGATCACAAGAGTCTCCAACACATTTTAAATCAAAAGGAGTGAAACATGAGGCAGCAAAGATGGGTTGAGCTACTAAACGATTATGAGTGCGAAATCAAGTACCACCCAGGCAAGGCTAACGTGGTAGCTGATGCCTTGAGTCAGAAAGAATACTCAAATCATGGTGTAAAGACTCTTTCAATAACCATTCAATCCCATCTGTCCTCGAAAATCAAAGCAGCCCAGTTCGATGCCATGAAGATAGAGAACAAAACAAGCGAAGCATTACATGGAATGGAAAAGAACTTCGAAGTCAAGGATGACGGAGCACATTATTTCATAAACCGAATTTGGATCCATAAAATTGGGGGATTCAAAGAGGTATTCATGAATGAAGCCCATAAGACGCGATACTCCATCCATCTGGGTTTAGATAAAATGTACTTGGATATCAAGCAACATTATTGGTGGCCTAACATGAAGGCAAAAATTGCCACGTACGTTAGTAAATGCCTTGCTCTAAAAAGAAGGTAGAATATCAGAAGCCCTCAGGACTATTACACAACTGGTAATACCCGAGTGGAAATGGGAAAGGATTACTATGGACTTTATGACCAAATTACCCAATACTATAGAGGGATTGGATACCATATGGGTAATAGTCAACAGGTTGACAAAATCCGCTCATTTCCTGCCAATAAGGGAATCATACAAGATGAAACGATTGACAAGAACCTACATCAAGGAAATCGTGAGACTCCATGGAGTACCAATATCTATCATCTCAGACCAAGATAGTAGATTTACTTCACGCTTCTGGTAATCGCTTCAGAAAGCTATGGGAACACAACTCGAAATGAGAACTGCCTACCACCCACAACGGATGGTCAAAGTGAGCGAACCATTCAAACGCTTGAAGATAAGCTTCGCATATGTGTGATAGACTTTGGAAGGTCGTGGGATACCCACTTTCCTTTAATTGAATTTGTGTACAACAGTAGTTATCATTCAAGCATCAAGGTTGCTCCTTTTGAAGCATTATATTGGTGTAAATGTGGATCACCGTTGTGTTGGGCTGAGGTAGGTGACACTCAGCTAGCGAGAGGTCAGACACCAAACAATGCATTAATAGGACCAATAATCATACGCGAAACGACCAAGAAGATAATTCAAATCAGAGCTCGACTACAATCATCATGAGACCGACACAAGAGCTACGCCGATAAATGGCGAAAGCCCATCGAATTTCAAGTCGGGGATCAGGTGTTGTTAAAGGTCTCTCCCTGGAAAGGAGTGATTCGTTTTAGGAAACAGGGAAAACTAAACCCATGATACATTGGACCATTCGAGATTCTTGCCCGAATCGGTCCAGTGGCTTATAGACTGCAGCTACCTGCCAAGCTCAGCAGTGTACACCCCGTGTTCCATGTTTCCAATTTGAAGAAGTGCTTATCCGAAAAAACTCCTGTCATCCCGTTGGAAGAAATCGAAATGAACGAGAATCTTCTATTTGTCGAAGAACCGGTTGAAATCATGGATAGAGAAGTGAAGCGTACTAAGAAAATTCGCATTCCGATCGTGAAAGTTTGTTGGAACGTGAAACATGGACCGGAATTCACATGGGAATGTGAAGACCAGATGAAGAAAAATTACCCTCGACTATTCTTGCATTCTCAAATCTAGCTTCAAAAAGAATTTCGGGACAAAATTCCCTCTAACGGGGGGATGATGTCACAACTAGGAATTCTAATGCTTTGTAAACATTTAACGATGATAACATTATAACTAAAACTTGAAATCATGTGTGATGCTTATTCAATGACAAAAAATTCCATCAAACACGCTTTACAAACATTCTAATAGTCAACAAAAGATTGGAAACCCTAAAAATCCCGGTTTAAGTCCATTATGAACTAGGATTTCCTTATTGGGCCTAATGGACCAATAAGCTTCCAATTTGACTATTTTGGGCTTAGGACCCTTAAATGGGCCCTAATTGGACCCACTTTCATAAAAACCTAACATTTTGTTCCATAATGGATCCAAAATGGATTGGTTTACTTTAATAGTCCTTATTGGGCCATAGTTGAATTAATTAGCTTTCATGGACCAAAAACCCATTCCTTTGGACCAAATTGGGTCGTGAGCTACTCATAAGGGCCTAATGGGCTGAAAACCATCAAATTAGGCCTCATATTATGGACTCAAGCACAAAAGGGCCAAGCCATTCTCTTCCTTCTCTATCTATCTCTCTCTCTCTCTCTCTCTCTTTCTCTCTCTCTCTCTCTCTCTCTCTCTCTCTCTCTCTCTCTCTCTTCTCGGCCCAAGTAGGAAAAAAGGGAAAGATGTAAAAATGGGGAGGGTTGACTTTGGGGGTGTGCCGCCTCCTTATTGCACACCATGTACCCATGCATGGACCAACATGCATCTATAATGGTCACCTCACTCTCTCTCTCTTTTCTCCTTCTTTTACTCTCGTTCGAGGGCATCAACACACACACACACACACACTTAATTCACTTCCAAATCCTCTCAAGAACACCTTCATTCCTCCTTCAAAATTTTCGAGATATTGGAACATTTCAAGGAGGTTCTTCCACAAGACCCATCATCCTAGGTAAGTTGATGCTTGGATGCATAATCTAGTCTCTTTATTTCATCAAGAATTTCTTCTAAACTCACACAAACTCATGATCATACTCCTAGAAAACTCTAAGTTCGAGACCCACCCAAGAAGGCCTACTAGGATCAAAATCTTCTTCATTTATTTCTTCAAAACCGTGAGCAACAAAGCAAGATGAGTTCATACCCCCGTGTTTTTTATTTTTACTTGTTTTGAGGGGAAGAATACAAGTATTATGTGATGATCTATGTGTGTTTGCATGCTATATGTGAATTCATTAGTTTTTCGTTGTGATAATATGAAATATGTATTATATTTCGAGATCTATAATAAAAGGGTGAAATAATCATGAACAAGAACACAATGAACAACATACATCATGGATCTAAGGGTCTTTAAGTTTTAAAAGTGAAAAACAAAACCAAATGAACCTTACAAGTGTCATTTTTGAAAAAATAAAAAAGATTGGGTATAAATTGTAATTTGTCGGTTTTATGAGGGTTATCAGTTGTTTATTTGTATAAAAGCTGATTTTTATGAAAATAACACTTCTCAAAGGATCAAAAAAGGTAAATTTTAGCTTAATGGGCTTAAAAGTGGGCCTAATGGGTTTTGGGCCCAAAGTTGCGAAAAAAATGAGAATTAGAGGGGATGAATTGGAAAACTTAACAAACTATGGGTCTAAAATGTAAATAAACTTTTTCAGGGGTTAAAAATGAGTTTATTACTAAATTTGGACTAAAAATGCAGAGTTTTTCATTTTGGGCTCAAAATTGTTAAACTTATGGAAAGTGGGCCAAAAATATAACTTTTTTACAAATGAAGGCTTGAAATGACAAATGCAATAGATTTGGACTGAAATTACTATTCAAATAAAGTTTGGGTTGAAAATGTCAACAAAAATGGTTTAAGGACCAAAAATGTAAATTTTCGTAAAAAGGGACTAAAACTGTCATTTTTATAGAAAAAGGTGTCATAATGGTTAATCTAAATGTTTTCGGGCCAAATAAACAATTATAACTTTTGGGGTTAAAAATATCAAGTTTATAACGGATAGTTTTAATATATATATATATATATATATATATATATATATATATATATATATATATATATATATATATATATATATATATATATATATATATATATATATATATATATATATATATATATAATAACAACTTCGTTATAAATTCAACGTTAAAATGTTTCGTTTTTGTGAATAAACATTTAACATACCACAAATACCAACAATACGAACTCAAACTCGATAAAACATAAGCGATTCAAAAGTTGGGGCTCAAATACCTTCTATACATGCTATTGGGACTTTGTGACCCAATATCATGTTTAATTGGGCTCGATATATTCACACATGTTTATTGGGCCTCCTATGACCTAATTACATGCCTAAGGGACCCTTAATCGCTCTTACATGTTATTGGGCCACAGTGGCCCATTGGCATTGCTAGTAAGGTCTAAATCAAACATATGCATGACGGGTCAACGTGCCCGTCTCATACTCGACAACCTATAATAATATACATGATTAGTGGGCATCTGCTGTCCTCTTCTCGTCGTCAGTTTGGCTTATCTCTGTTATTCAAGTAAACATAAATTTTGGTTGATAAACAAGGTTATTCAAATTCAGTTGGATTTAGTGGGAAATAACGGGTGACACTATTAAGTGTCGGTCGTAGTCTATAGTTATAACCAGATTCTCCTGGAGGGAGAGCGAGAGTTTGTGTATAGATCTATACGGGGGTGACTCCCCCACACCTAAGTTGTTCACTACAGTTAGACTCGGCCACTCTAGGGCGACAAATCTTAAATCAATTCTGGCATTCGCTAGAATGCCAAGACAGACGAACTAGTCATTATTATGCATGGTTATAACGACTCACATAGAGATCCAACACCATCTAAGTAATCAAGGGAAGACATATTCATTCGTTGTGTCGATACAATAACATAAAACTATCATACTATTTATATCGGAAAACATCAGGTTTTCTCGAGGAACAACATTATTCACTCCTATACACAAAAACTATAATACGATAATCACTTTTGAATAATAATCACTTCTACTTGTTTTTGAAATCACATACACGTGCACTTATGGGATTATCGCATCTTTTCGCAACAGTTTTTATATAGAAAATATCGGATTTTCTGGGTTTTACAACAATACAAACAAGTTTTATATCAAACATGCTTATGAACTCACCAACATTATATATGTTGACGTTTTCAAAATAACTTGTATTCTCAGGTAACAGATAAGCCGAAGAACAATACCAAGTGTGTTAGGATGTTATGTTTTGAAAATTCTCAAACAATTTATGTTATGGGTGTGTAATGTTTAAACAATGTACTTGATGTGAACAATGTCAGTTGTACTATGTAATGTTTGTGATGTATGTGTTGTTCATGTATATGATGGGTTTTGAGCATTCTAACACTTCCTAAATGTACATGCAACCCTAATAAACCTTGGATCTATGTTTGTCTAAGATACATGCAAATAATTAATTTTCCAAGGTTCATATCCTAACTAGCATGGCATGGGGAACTTGAATCAAATATAGCTAGTAGAAATACTTACCTTGTAGTTGTAGTTGATTCCTTGGAGTTTTAGAGCCTAGCACCAATAGTATGGATGCCTCAAATGGAAATCACAAATCACCACAAACTTGGAACTTTGAGAGAATAGTCACTACTATCTTGAAATCGGCCCTCTTTCTTTTCTCACTTAACTAGTGTCCACTAGCTTGATTTCAAGAACCAAAGCCTCCTTTATATAGTGTGGTGGATTAGGGTTACATCCATGTAAACCCTAATACCCATGTCTCTTCATTTCCATGAGATCCATGGGTTAAAGCTCCATGGAGTATCCATCGACTTTCCATGCAAGCCTAGCCTATTCCAAATAAGCATTAGCCCACACTATATAAATATAGAAGCCCATATTTAATTAGTAATATCTTTGACCTCTAAATTAATCCTAGATTAATTATAGATCAACACTAATTAAATAATATGATCTTATATTAATATATTAGAACTTATAATATATTAATAAATCATAACTTGTACTATTCTCAAAAGATTATCCATAAATTGTTCGGGTGAAGTGCAACCCAAATGGACCATGCCGGGTCGGGTCAAGTACATACCAAATATAGTTATGGACTTAGACACGATATCCAACAGTCTCCCACTTGGATAAGTCTAACAACTATAGTTGCAAGTATGACTTCAGGAACCGATCAGCAATCGTAGCTCTTTAAACTCTGTTGAACTAGAACGCGCCATTTTAGATAAGTGATCCTATAATCCTCTGTTCTAGATATCAGCTGGACAAATACATGGAACATGGTCTTACTTATTGTCCAGCATTTGTTTCCCGATTTCCGATTTGTTTGACATAGAACTTAAATGAACACATCAATTTAGTTCTGACCGGGCCCTGTACATAGGTCAAAACAAAATCATCGAGGAGCCCAGATATCACTTCTAATCCTAGAAGGAACAGATAAACTTCGACTCATATGTTTGTTCTACCACTCATTGAATTATACATAAACGCACGTTTTACAACATCGAGTTACCAATGCGTTTTCGTACAATCAATGCATAACCAGCTTGTAAGTAACAAATCATATCTCTAGCCTTGAAGACTTATATGATATTACTGTCTCACGATCACTTGAGATAAAATTCCATGAAGTGATTCCAGTAAGCGTGGGTTGAGTCCAATGCTCAGAAATTACGAGCACACATGATTGTTGTAGCCATGTCCAACACCTTAGACCTCTGCAACCAATCATGACAGAGTTGACTCATACCTACTTCCGACATATGACCGACTGTGGAGGTTTGAATACTATGATATACCAAACATAATTATTTCGGAAGTCAAAACATGCAAACGAAATATAGTAAACGATCGACAAGAGATAGCAACACTTTACTCATAAATAAAACACCTTTTATTCATCATCTAATGTCAATTACACTTTACAAATTTCATAATTTATCTAACTACTAAAACTTATATCATCCTTCAGCCCTATGCTTCAAGCATGCTGGAGATGCTTAACCCTACTCAGTCCCTTCGTGAGGGGATCTGTTGCGTTCTCATCCGATGATACCCTCTTTGCCACGAGGATTCCTTCTTCTATTCAATGTCTGATGAAGTGATATTTTCTGTCAATGTGTCTGGATCTCCCATGATCTCTTGGTTCCTTGGCTAAGGCAACCGCACTATTGTTGTCACAGAAAATCTCCATTGGCTCTTTTATAGCTGGTACAACTCCAAGGTCTCCGATGAAGTTCTTTAGCCATATAGCCTCTTTTGCTGCCTCGCTTGCTGCTATATACTCTGATTCACAAGTGGAATTAGCCACTGTCTCCTGCTTGGAACTCTTCCAAGTGATTGCTCCTCCGTTTAAGGTAAAGACCCAGCCCAACTAAGAGCGGAAATTATCCCTATCAGTCTGGAAGCTAGCATCACTATACCCTACAACTCTCAAGTCATCACTCCCACCAAGGGTAAGGACCCAGTCCTTAGTCCTTCGCAGGTACTTGAGGATATTCTTTACCGCAGTCCAGTGTGCCTCGCTAGGGTTCCCCTGATACCTGCTCACCATGCTCAAAGAAAAAGCTACATCAGGTCGAGTACACGTCATAGAATACATGATCGATCCTACAGCTGAAGCATAAGGTAGTCGACTCATTTATGCTATCTCAGCCTCAGTACTAGGGCTTTGTGTCTTACTCCATCTAGCGTTACTCTGAATGGGTAACTCACCTTTCTTGGAATTATACATGTTGAATCTTTTCAACACTTTGTCCACATAGGTGCTTTGACTAAGTCCAATTAGTCTTTTACTCCTGTTTCTCAAAATCCTTATCCCTAGGATATAGGCAGCTTCACCAAGGTCCTTCATAGCGAAACACTTCCCAAGTCAGGACTTTACTTCCTGCAGGGCTGGGATGTCATTTCCTATGAGTAGTATGTCATCCACATACACTACCAAAAAACTGACTATGCTCCCACTAGCCTTGATATAGACACAAGATTCATCTTCACTCCTTGAAAAGCCAAATTCCTTGACTTTCTCATCAAAGCAAAGATTCCATCTGCGAGGTGCCTGTTTCAATCCATAAATGGATTTCTCGAGTTTACACACTCTATTGGGGTACTCTGTACTGACAAAACCCTCTGGCTGAACCATGTAAACATCTTCAGCCAACTTTCCATTAAGGAAAGCGGTTTTGACATCCAATTGCCATATTTCATAGTCATGAAATGCAGCAATGGCTAACAGAACCCTAATAGACTTTATCTTGGCCACTGGTGAAAAGGTTTCATCATAATCAACTCCCGGAGTTTGAGAATAACCCTTTGCAACCAGTCGTGCCTTATAAGTGTGTACCTTACCATCCATGTCGGTCTTCTTCTTGAAGATCCATTTGCAACCAACTACCTTACGATCAGGTACATGGTTAACCAAGTTCCAAACTTGATTGTCATAAATGGACTGTATCTCGCTATCCAAAGCCTCTTTCCAGTTAGCAGCCTCAGGGCCTGCCATGGCTTCCGTGTAGCTATTAGGCTCATCTAGACCTACTAGTGTCTCATCACTAATAAGTGTCTCACCTTCTGCAGTAATATGGAAACCATAGTAATGCTCAGGTGCATTCCTAACTCTTGTGGAACGCCTCAGAGGTACAGACTCATCAATTGGCTCAACAGGAGTTTCCTCCTCAAGTTGAGGGCTAGGGTTTGAAGTTCCTACACCACTTGACTCTTGAATTTCTTCAAGATCAATTTGCCTCCCACTGTCTCCTTGGCTTATAAACTCTCTCTCGAAAGACTCCTCTTCTTGCTACAAAGACCACATTATCACTAGGTCTGTAGAAGAGGTAACCAAAGGATCTTTGTGGGTAGCCGATGAAAATACCCCTCTCGCTTCAGGGTTCTAGCTTGTCATGAGTCTTGCGCCTCACAAAATCCTCGCAACCCCAAATCTTGATGTGGTCTAGGTTGGGTACTTTACCAGTCCACATCTCGTGAGGAGTTTTGGCAACTTTCTTTGTAGGGACAAGATTAAGGATATGGGCGGCAGTTTCTAAGGCATACCCCCAAAATGAGATTGGTAGCGAAGCTCGACTCATCATGGAATGAACCATATCCAACAAGGTTCGATTACGCCTCTCAGCTACACCATTCAACTGTGGTGTCCTGGGAGGTGTCAATTGTGAGACAATCCCACTTTCCCTAAGATAGTCGAGGAACTCTGAACTAAGATACTCACCACCTCGATCGGATCGAAGCATCTTAATGTTCCTGCCCAATTGATTCTCGACTTCCTGTTTAAATTCCTTAAACCTTTCGAAAGTCTCTGACTTATGCTTGATTAAGTAGACATATCCATATCTACTGTAATCATCAGTAAAAGTCAAATAATAACGATTAGCATCCCTTGTGGCATGTTTGAATGGTCCATACACATCCGTGTGTACAAGGTCCAACAAACCTTCACCCCTCTCACAAGAGCCTGTGAAGGGTGACTTTGTCATTTTTCCAAGTAAGCATGATTCGCAACTGTCATCTGACTTTAGGTCAAACGACTCCAAGACTCCATCCTTTTGGAGTTGGCCTATGTGTTTCTTGCTTATATGTCCAAGACGACAATGCCATAATGATGCTTTATCCAAGTTATTATTATTAATAGAATCAATACAAATCACATTATTTCCTAAGTTATCTACAACAGACACAGCTTCATACACACCATCACAAGGTAATGCGTTAAAATAAAGAACATTATTACAGAAAGCATCAATAGAACCAACTTCATTATTAAATGAAAAGGTAAGCCCTTGTTTATACAATGCATGAAAGGAAATAATATTTCTTGCCATTTCTGGCAAGTAACAACATTTATTCAAATCTAAATTTAACCCACTACTAAGCGACAACGTATAAACTCCAATCTTGGTGACAGGTGTAACTTTCCTATTCCCCATGATTAAGTTTATCCTTCCTTGCTCCACATTCTCACTTCTTCTTAGTCCCTGCAAGTCACAACAAATATGAATACCACAACCGGTATCAAGGACCCAAGAGTGAGAATTGGGTGAGTTATTAGAAATGATAGTGTAAATGCCTTCATGGTTGGGTTTAACTTTCCCATCCTTCACATCTTGCTGGTACTGTGGGCAATTCCGCTTCCAATGTGCCTTTTCATGGCAATAGAAGCATTCAGCCTCTTTTGGGTCAGAAGAAGGAGTGATGAAACCTTTCTTGGTTCCACTTGACGAAGAGCCATCGAGTGTCCTAACCTTGGTACCCTTCGAAGAACTCTTTCTCTTCTTCCCGCGTCCTTTCCCGATTGCCAAGATAGGGGCGGTGTTAGTAGGAGTAGGAGTAACAATCGCCTTACACTTAAGACCACTTTCTGCAGTCTTTAAGAGTCCTTGAAGTTTGCTGAGTGTGACCTCTTCCTTGTTCATGTGGTATGTCATGCGGACTTGATCATAACACGAAGGTAAGGAGTGCAAAATGATATCTATTGCAAGCTCCTCGGGGAAGTTCACATTAAGCTTTAGCAAAAGGTCCACAAATCTTTTCATTTTCTGCATGTGGCCCGTGATGGGTTCACCATCCTTCATGCGAGTTGTTATCATGGAGGAGTTGATTTCATACCTCTCTTGACGAGCACTTTGATGGTATCTTTCCATCAAGTCTTGGTGCATATCATAGGGGTAGAAATCTTCATAGGATTTTTGGAGATCCGCGGTCATAGTGGCCATCATGATGCATGCCACTTTGGTGGCATCCCTTTCATGTGCCCTAAACTCAGCGATCTCTTGAGGAGTGGCAACTGTCTCATCAATCTCCTTAAGCTCCTTATCGAGGACATATTCTTTGTCCTCGTAGCGGGTAATCATGCTGATGTTTCTGGTCCATTCATTAAAGTTGGATCCATCAAAAGTGACTTTCCCACACAAGTTCATAAGAGAAAAGTAGCCACTAGGATTACAGCCAGAAGCATCGTTGTTTGCAGACATCTTGTAAGAGAAGAAAGAAAGAATTAGTTTAGATATAGAGATAGTCCTTAATAAAACACCCAAATGTAGTATTAAGGCTAGGACCCAATCACAATATATTATACTTAGAAGAGGTATGCCGTAATCTAAGTAATAACATATTTGAAAGGTAGGTGAATGACGATTCACCAATTTCCACCAAAGACAAAATATTTAAAATATTTAATTTGGTTTTTAGAAACTCCTAGATTCTTTTGAGATTCAATGAACTTTTCAAAGGCATGTTTCAATCTTGAGTGTGCCCTCCAAGTTTTATGACTGGGATGCCGAGGATCTCAAAACGAGGTGTGAAGTAACCATGCAAATTACTTGGTACCCTTAATAAATTACCCCTCAATCGATGTGCCGGTTAACCACACACGATCCATCGATACTATGATAAATATTAAGTCACCCTTTACCTACCTTGTTAAGTCCAAGTTAGTGTGCCGGTTAACCACACACGCTCCACTAACGACTTAGACAAAATGTAAAGTGTAATTTCATGGATTAGCACCATATTCACATTTTTCCTAAAGTAAATAAGATTGAGAATTTAATAAAACATTTAGTTACTTTATAATATTCATCATACTTTTAATGAGATTTTATAAGTCCTTGTCTTACCCGTTCGGCTAACGACCCTCCACCAATCAAGCAAGCGGTTGGTGAGAGTGGACACCCATTAAGTTGCCATTTTATAGGCAACAACCTTATACCCACCTTATAGACCGGCTTCGTGAATGAGGCATACTAGCGATAAGACGACTTTAATCTTATACATATATATATATATATATATATATATATATATATATATATATATATATATATATATATATATATATATATATATATATATATTATTAACTTATAATATTATAAGTATAAGGGTTGAATTTTAAATTTTAAAATTCTAAGGGTTGGAACTAAAGTGTTTAATATGACTTTACTTGTTCCAAAACTTGAGGGCAAGTTTTGTAAACTTTCAAAACTTTTCATTTCTTGTAACTTATGAGTTAAATAGAGTAATACAAATGAAGACTCTTCATTTTTCTAACTCTTGTGTTCTTTCAATGGTTTTAATTCAAGTGACTTTTGGTTTTCCATAACTTGAGGACAAGTTATGGACTCAATTAAAACACATAATGATCATGAATTAATCTACCACATAGGTTACAAATAATTCCTTTGATCATCTAAACATCATAAGATCAAGAACATGAATACGAACACTTTCATGAATCAAAAATTACACATAAAACTTTTTAATTTTGATAACATGTTGTTGTAAATGGATTAGCAAAGAAATTACACCATCTAAAACAAGTTTTCAAGTACCAAAACAGTTTAGGGTAATGTTTCTAGTCCATTTCCAGCAACTAAAGTCGAAAATCTGCACTCTGTGGCTCCTACTCGCCGAGTGCATGAACCTACTCGGCGAGTAGGTTGAGGATACACATGAACTCGGAGATTTCATCAGGCAGACAACAAGTTTTTCGAGTTTTTCAAATATTTTGCATCAAGTATCAAACAAACAAGCCTAGGCTCTGATACCACTAATGGGTTTTGAGCATTCTAACACTTCCTAAGTGTACATGCAACCCTAATAAACCTTGGATCTATGTTTGTCTAAGATACATGCAAATAATTAATTTTCCAAGGTTCATATCCTAACTAGCATGGCAAGGGGAACTTGAATCAAATAAAGCTAGTAGAAATACTTACCTTGTAGTTGTAGTTGATTACTAGGAGTTTTAGAGCCTAGCACCAATAGTGTGGATGCCTCAAATGGAAATCACAAATCACCACAAACTTGGAACTTTGAGAGAATAGTCACTACTATCTTGAAATCGGCCCTCTTGCTTTTCTCACTCAGCTAGTGTCCACTAGCTTGATTTCAAGAGCTAAAGCCTCCTTTATATAGTGTGGTGGATTAGGGTTACATCCATGTAAACCCTAATACCCATGTATCTTCATTTCCATGAGATCCATGGGTTAAAGCTCCATGGAGTATCAATAGACTTTCCATGCAGGCCTAACCCATTCCAAATAAGCATTAGCCCACACTATATAAATATAGAAGCCCATATTTAATTAGTAATATCTTTGACCTCTAAATTAATCCTAGATTAATTATAGATCAATACTAATTAAATAATATGATCTTATATTAATATATTAGAACTTATAATATATTAATAAATCATAACTTGTACTATTCTCAAAAGATTATCCATAAATTGTTCGGGTGAAGTGCAACCCAAATGGACCATGCCGGGTCGGGTCAAGTACATACCAAATATAGTTATGGACTTAGACACTATATCCAACATTATATTCATTGTGATGATATTTCAATTTAAGTCACGCGAGCCCTCAGACGTTTCCGCTGTCTGGTTCGGGGGGGGGGGGGTGACAACTTAATTGAACACATCAATTTAGTTCTGACCGGGCCCGATACATAGGTCACAACAATATCATCGAGGGGCCCAGACATCGCTTCTAATCCAAGAGGGAACAGACAAACTTCGACTGATGTGCTTATTCTACTAATTGTTGTACCATACACAAAGGCACGTTTTATAACATCGAGTTACCAATGTGTTTTCGTACAATCAATGTATAACCAACTCATAGTCAATAACTCATTTCTCTAGGTTTTAAGACTTCTATGATATTACCATCTCACGATCACTCGAGATAAATTCCATGAAGTGATACAAGTGAGTGTGGGTTGAATCCAATACTCAGAACTTATGAGCACTCATGAGTGTTGTAGCAACTCTTGCTATGTCCAACACCTTAGACATCTACAAGCCAAGTTCATGACAGTCTTGATTCATATCTACTTCCAACATATGACCGACTTTGGAGAATTTGAATAATATGATATGTCATAACATAATTATTCTGGAGGTCAAAACATGCAAAATGAAATGATAGTAAACAATTGACAAAAGACAGAAACACTTTACTTATAAATAAACAAGTACTTTTATTTATCATCAAATGCCAATTTCACTTTACAAATTTTAAACCTATCTAATTTCTAAAACTAATATCATCCTTCAGCCCTATGTGCCTCGCATGCTGGAGATGCTTAACCCTACCCAGTCCCTTCATGAGGAGATCTGATGGGTTCTCATCCGATGATACCCTCTTTGCCACGAGGAGTCCTTCTTCTATTCGATGTCTGATGAAATGGTATTTTCTGTTGATGTGTCTGGATCTTCCGTGATCCCTTGGCACTTTCACTATCATAGAAAATCTCCATAGGCTCCTTTTGTCACACCCCGAACCAGATGGCGGAAATGTCCGGGGGCTCGTGTGACTAACAATTGAATAATCATCACAATGAATATACATGAAACATAACACATTCCTCACCAACATTACATATTACAACCAACATTTTTCACATCAAGTACATTGTTAAAATACATTAGTTCAAATTGTTAAAAGTACGATAAGTGATGTTACATAAAACAAAACCATCCACATATACAAATCCTCCAGCTTAACGATTACCTGAGAATACAAGTTATTTTGAAAATGGTCAACATATATAATGTTGGTGATTTCATAAGTATGTTTGAGTAAAAGTCTTTGTATCTTTCATAAAAACCCAAAAAATCCAATATTTTCTGTGAAATGTTTGAAAATGATGTGAAAATCAAGTATATAATGCATGTGTGAATTTCATAGTTGTGATATATGTATATATACTTGTAGTTTAGATTTCCGTGTGTTCTAAGTAAGCGATTATTGAGTATTGATCTTTCCCCATAAAATCCAATATTTTCTGATTTATAAAAATGCCGAAGTTCTTGTATCGTTAAATATGTTATTGCGTATTAACACCATTGAAGAGATTATCTACGAAGTATTAATTTTTGGTATAGAATCCTAACATGAGCCGTTATAATCATACATGGTAATGACTAGGTTGCTTGTCTTGACATTTTTCCAAATGTCGGGATTTGCTGAAGGTTTTGTCGCCCTAGACTGGCCTAGTCTAGCTGTAGCGAACAACTAAGGCGTGGGGGGTTACCCCATATAGATCTATACACAAACTCTCGCTCTCCCTCCGAGAGACTCTGATTATAACTACAAGCTACGGCTTTACATTCAAGGTGCCAACCGACGCATCTCACTAGATTCTCAACCTTTCGTACACTGCTTCATGTTTACGTGTATGTTATGCGTTATCCAAACCAAGGTATATTTATAAGTATACAAAGTTCACTAGTTATGAGAAGGTATAGATACGATTTATTAGCATGTGAATCTCAGTCCAAGCCCAATTAGCATGTAAATGGGTCACATAGCCTAATAAACATGTAAGTAGGTAATTTGGTCCCAATAGGCATGTAAATGTGCCAAAAAGGCCCAACAACACGTGACCCATAACTCAGGCCCAAATTAACATGTGAATGGCCGCAAGGCCCAATAAACATTTCATAGAAGATATTGGGCTGAATATACACTTGATTGGGCCCCCATGGACCATTGGCCATGTAAAATGAATATTAGGCCCAATAAAAATTATTAACGATGTATTTTGTTCATTCATATTGTTTCGTTGTTTAATTTAGCTTGTGGTTTATTAAACTTATTATAAAAAGTCTCCTTTTTTCACAAAACAACATTTTCGGTCAAAAACCTCAAATTTTAAATTAAGACCCAAAGCTTTGTAAGAATGACATTTTAGTCCATAGTTGGTAAAAAATTGCAATTTTGTCCCAAATGTCTAGAAATACATGGTTTTAGTCCAAAAGTATATATTTTGACATTTAAGAGGTAGTTTTGCAGAAAAGTGCATTTTCAGCCCTTTTTTGTAAAAATTTACACTTTCGGCCCAATTTTGGAAAAATTTACATTTTTGGTCCAATTTGAAAATAAATGTTATTTTCACCCCTAAATTTGCTTTATTTACATTTATGACCCAAATATTTGTTCAAATAACATTTTAATCCCCAAAACTACATTTTTTTCGCAAGTTGGGCTCAAAAATCGTGAGGCCTAAAAGTTTGGCCCATTAAGCTCAGATTTGCATTTTGACCCTTTTTAAGGTATGTTTAACATAAAAATCCCTTTTTATACATGTAGGACCTGATTGGTCCCTATAAAAACTAAATGTTACTTTTTGCTCTTATCTTTTGTTTTTTTTGACAATTTTGACACTTAATAAAATTTTTGTCATAAATTTTTGGATCTTAAACATATAACACTTTTAACTTGATAGTTTGATGTAGAAGGTGTCTTAGTCATGGATCTTAACTCTATGTCACATAAGAAGTCGTGATTTGCCAAGATCTAACATGTTTTTACAACATAAACTAAGAAATCACACAAGACATGCATATAACACATAGATCTACATATTTTACTTGTATTCTCTCCCAAAAATCATGTAAAAACCAAAAAAAAGGGGGAATGAACTCACCTTTGCTTGATGTTTCAGTTTTGAAGAAGAAGTTGAAGAGATTTTTGGTCCTAACACACCTTTGTTGTAGATCTCGAGCTTATGGAGGCTTTCAAGAAATGATGATATTCTTGTAAGAATCCTCTTGAAAACAAGCAAAATCTCAAGATTTTGGAGGAAGAAGAAGAAGGATGCTTGAGAGTGATTAAGGAAGTGTTTGAAAGAGAGAGAGAGAGAGAGAGAGAGAGAGAGAGAGAGAGAGAGAGTGTGTGTGTGTGTGTGTGTGCTTTTGGCTCTCGACTGAGAGTAGAAGAAGAGAGAGGAGAGAGGTAGTGAAGTGACTTGCATGGGAATATGAGAGCCCTTTCATTGATATATGTTGAATAATATGGAGGTGGCACCTCCTAAGTCAACTCTTATTACATTTCCCTTTTTCTTATTTGATGTTAGGCCGAGAGTTCTTGGGCTAGGAGAAAGGGTGGAGTAGTTTGGGCCTTGACTTGCTTTTACTTGAGATCATGAGGCCTAATGATTACTTATCGGCCCAATGGGCTAATTAGATAGCTCAAGATCCATTTTGAAAGAAAAATGAAGTTTATGGCCCATTAGGGCCAATTAATTCATTAATGGCCCATAAGGCCCATTAAGGGTAAACTAATTTGTTTTGGACCCAAAATGCTAAGTTTTCTGGAAGTGGGTCCAATTAGACCCCAAATAGGGTTTCCAAGCCCAAAATGGTTAAATTGGATGCTTATAGGTCGATTAGGCCCAATAAGGAAATCCTAGTCCAATATGGACTTAAACCATGGTTCTTAGGGCTTCAGACTCTTTGATGAACATAAATGGTGAATCTAAATGAGCACTAAGTGAGATTTACTTAGAGTATATGTTTTAAAATTGTTGAATGGTTAAACAGGAATAGAATTTCCTATCTAAAATGCCAGTTGTGACATCATGCCCCCGTTAGAGGGAACTTCGTCCCGAAATTCTTTTGAAAACTAGGTTTGTGAAGGGAAGAATAAGTGAGGGTACTTCTGCTTCATCTGGTCTTCACGTTCCCACGTGAATTCCGGTTCACATTTTGCGATCCAACGAACTTTCACAATCAGGATGCGACTTCGCTTTGTACGCTTCACCTCCCTATCCAAAATCTCGACCGGTTCTTCGACGAATATAAGATTTTTGTTTATTTCAATCTCTTCCAAAGGAACGACAAGGGTTTCATCTAATAGACACTTTTTCAGATTTGAGACATGGAACACTGGGTGTACGTGTCACACCCCGAAACCAATGGCAGAAACGTTTCGGGGCAGAGGGCATCATGTAAAGTATCACAACCAATGTACATAGAAAGCATAGTAACACAACCATTACATTACATATGAAATTTACATTTGTTTGAAAGCAAAGTACTACATGTTTATATATATATATATATATATATATATATATATATATATATATATATATATATATATATATATATATATAAGTATAACAAAAGTAAAGACGTGACTTCTATACGCTCCGTCTTCTCCAAAAGATTTCGGGATACCTGTCTAATGAGAACCTGAAAATACAAACAGTTTTAAAATATCAGCATAAAGCTGGTGAGTTCATAAGCATGTTTTGTAAAGAAAACCAGTTATTTAATCTCGTGATAAATATTTCATTTCCTTCGTTATAGAGTGTTGTAACATCGAAAACCATTGTTACTGAGTTATAAAATACATATGCGTGGTTTCCCAGAAAATCCCATATTTTCTAACATGTAAGTCGATTTTCATAAGATAAGAAAAACCCTGACTAATCACCAGTAGGTTAAGAAAAACCATAAGTTATGATCCTGGAATTACCCTCCAGCATGAAAGTAGGTAGTTTTAATACATAAAACTATAGATTAAGATCCCTGGAATACCCTCCAGTACGAAAGTAGGTAGTTTTAATACATAAAATTATAGAAGAAAGAAAGAAATCCGTGAATAAAGTTAATTAGTTTAATATGTATTGTGAGTCGTATAACCATACTTGACCTCCTTGACGTTCTTCAGGCGTCGATCGATTTCCAAAATTTGTCACCCCAGGCGTGTCCGCCTAACTGTAGCTAGCAGTTTAGGTGTAGGATTGTCAGTCCCGAATAGATCTATCCACAAATTTCACGCTCTCCCTCCAGGAGACTCTGGTTATACTTCCGGAAAGGATTTACTGGTACCCCGAAGGGTATAACGAAGACGAGTCTCACAAGCTACTATTAAATAATTCACGGTACACTTGGTCGTTATCGAGTTTTGAAATCGTTTGGAACAACATAGAGTATAAATAATTAAATACAAAGTAATTATTTAGCATGATACTCTAGGTTAACATGGATAAACTAAATCAGACATAGCTTATACATTGACTTTGCATGAAATCTGAATCTGTAAAACAAGTAATAAAGATCCCAAATTATTCCCATAATAATTTGAATGGTTTGATAAGTTCCCACGTTGTTTTGAAAACTATGTAATTATATATTCAGAAAATGTCGCTTATGCTCCGCATATTACAAAAGGCATAAAGTAACTAAAGTTTGTCAGAGATTCGTATAATTACATCAGTTTTTAAGTTACGAAAACCTTTATGATTTGCTTGTATTCCCCCCCCCTGAAAACATGAAAAACTTGGAAAAAATGTAGGGGTATGAACTCACCAGTCGAGAAATGTGTCGCGTAGGATGCTAACTATCAGTTTAGGGCTTGAACACGCATGAGGATCCAATGTAACATGAGGAGATACATAATTGTATCTAATTAGGCTTTGAAATATTAATTAAATAAGATATTACATTCCGAGATGCGAAAACACTTTATTTTAAGTGTTAGGAATGATTCGGGTTGCATCTAAGGGGGTGTATGGCTTGGATAGGGAGTTTACTCTTCAAGAGTAAACTCTTAGGGGAGATTACGGCCCATACACCATATCCCCATGAGTTTACGGCCGTAAACTCATGGGTGGTGTGTTCTTGGTTGCTTAAAGGTCTTACAACTCTTGGGAAATTAAGCTAGGTTCAATTCTAGGGCATAGGAAGTGACTAAGGCTCAATTTGATCACTTTGAGGAGTTCACGGCTTTAAACATAGAGTTTACGGTAGTAAACTCTTACGTGTCCCTTTCTTGCATGATTTGGGGTCTCTAATGAAAGAATACAAGGTTCTATGCATCAATCCAAGCCATAAGGGGAAGTTAGGGCAGCATTTGACCTCTTTAAGGGAGTTTACGGCCAAGGAACCATTCCCTTAGGGGTTTATGGCCGTAATCTCTTTATGTTCATGATTTCTTTCAAGATTAAGGTCCCATCTTCAACGGTGGTTGATTCTAGACATTACCCCAAGCCATAAGAGGTGTTTAAGGGGCAATTTAACACCTTAAAAGGTGTTTACGGCCTAAGAATGAGTGTTTACGGACCAAGAATGTTCTTGGGCCGTAAACTCATGTTTACTCCCCAAATGACAAGATCTTGGTGTTCTAAGTTCATTCATGCAAGCCCTTAAGTCATATCTAAGCACTAGGAGTGATTTGGGAGGGTTTTGGGGCTCCAAAACCCCATTTATGGGTGTTTACGGTTTTGGAGTGTTCCAGGGCCGTAAACACATGATTTTTATACATTTGGGTGATTTAAACACGAATTTTTATGCTAATCAAGTTAAGGAATAAGCTAGGGTAGATTACTTACAAATTTGGAGCTTGAAAGAGGTGATTTTTGGATCAAGATTGGCTTGAAGAGAGAGAGTAGAGAGAGAGTGGAAAAGCTTCAAATGAAGTCCACTCACCCTTATATAGGGTTTGAGTTTATGGCCTGGTGGAAATCTACCTGATACCGACGTTAAATGGGGTTTATGGTCGTACCCGATTAAGTATTCGTAACCCGACGTCGTCGTGAATTAGAAACTTTTAAAAAGAATGACAAGGGTGTTTCAAAGCGTTTGGACACTCATAAAGTCATAATAAAAGTCTCAATTTAAATAACCTAAACCAAAATGTTAACGGCAGAATTCGATAAAGACGAGTTTTATTGACGGAAACGGGTTACAATGACGGAATAAATTTCAAGTTGTCACGGTACATTGTTGAGCTCGACAGGTAACTACAACTTATAAGCCACTATACCAATTCAGGCAAGAATCTCGAATGGTCCAATGTATCACGGGTTCAATATTCCTCGTTTCCCAAAGCGAATCATTCCTTTCCAAGGAGAGACCTTTACCAACACGTGATTCCCGACTTGAAATTCTAATGGCTTTCGCCGCTTGTGAACATAGCTTTTATGTTGGTCTCGCGATGCTTAAAGTTGAGCTTTGATTTCGGACTATCCTTTTGGTCATCTCACGGATGATTTCTAGTCTTGTAAGAGTACTGGCTGGCGATTACCCTTTTGCTAGTTGAGTGTCACCCACCTCGGCCCAGCATAAGGGTGATCTGCATTTGCAACCATAGAGTGCTTCGAAGGGAGCAACCTTGATGCTCATGTGATAACTGTTGTTATAGGAGAATTCGATCACAGGCAAGTGGGTATCCCATTACTTGACGAAGTCAATCACGCAAGCTCGGAGCATATCCTCGAGTGTCTGGATGTTACGCTCACTCTGACCATCCGTCTGTGGGTGATAGGCAGTGCTCATATCTAGTTGTGTTACCATTGCCTTCTGAAGAGATTGCCAGAATCTGGAAGTGAATCTTCTATCTCGATCCGAGATAATAGATACTGGCACTCCGTGGAGTCTCACAACCTCCTTGAGGTAGATTCGGGTAATCTTTTCCATCTTGTAGGACTCTTTTAGTGGCAGGAAATGAGCGGATTTTGTTAATATATCGACAATTACCCATATAACATCTAATCCGTCTGTTGTATTTGGAAATTTGGTCACGAAGTCCATAGTAATCCTCTCCCATTTCCACTCGGGTATCACTGGTTGCTGCAGTAGTCCCAAGGGCTTTTGGTATTCCACTTTCACCTTGGCGCAAGAAAGACACTTTCCCACGAAAGTGGCTATCTCTGCCTTCATATTAGGCCACCAATATTACTGCTTCATATCCAAATACATTTTATCTGACCCCGGATGAATAGAATATTGCGTCTTGTGGGCTTCATGCATGACTATTTCTCTAAATCCCCCAATTTTGGGAACCTATATTTTGTTCGTGAAGTAGTAGGTTCCGTCGTGTTTGACTTTGAGCTCCTTCTCCATTCCTCATAGTGATTCACTAACGACATTCTCTGGCTTCAATGCGTCCAATTGGGCTTCCTTGATCTGTGAGGCTAGATGAGATTGGATGGTGATTGACAAGGTCTTCACATGACGACTTGAATACTCCTTTCGGCTCAGGGCATCGACTACTACGTTAGCCTTGCATGCATGGTATTTAATCTCACACTCGTAATCATTTAACAGTTCAACCCATCTCTGTTGCCTCATGTTTAGTTCCTTTTGATTTAGAATGTGTTGGAGGCTCTTGTGGTCCGTAAAGATGGTGCACTTGGTACCATATAGGTAGTGCCTCCAAAATTTTAAGGCGAAGACCACGGCCCCCAGTACAAGATCATGTGTGGTATAATTTACTTCATGAGTTTTCAGTTGTCTGGATGCATAAGCAATTACCTTCTCTCGTTGTGTGAGGAAACAACCTAATCCTTGAATCGAAGCATCACAGTAAATTATGAAGTCTTCGGTTCCCTCCAGTAAGGATCGCACTGGAGCACTACAGAGGGATTGCTTCAAGGATTGGAAGGTAATTTCTTGCTTCTTGGTCGAGTTGAAAGGTACGCCTTTCTGAGTCAATGTGGTGAGGGGTTTGGCTATCTTGGAGAAGTTCTGAATGAATCTTCGGTAGTAGCCTGCGAGACCCAAGAATTGGCGAATTTCCATTGGCGTTGCCGGAATTGCACAGCTTTCGATTGCTTTGATCTTGGAGGGGTCCACATGTATTCCTTCCTGACTGACTACATGACCCAGAAAGTTTACACTGCGGAGCCAGAATTTGCACTTGGAGAGTTTCGCATACAACTTTTCAGCCCGTAGGGTTTCTAAAATATGTCGGAGGTGTTGGCTATGATCTTCTTCACTTCGAGATTATACAAGAATATTGTGGATGAAAACGATTACGAATTTATCAAGGAATGGACGACATACTCGATTCATGAGGTCCATAAATGCAGCGGGGGCATTCGTTAGACCGAAGGGCATTATGACGAATTCGTAATGACCACAACGAGTTTGCAAAGTAGTCTTAGGAATGTCCTCATTTCGGACTTTGAGTTGATGATAACTGGATGTCAGATTTATCTTTGAAAAGTAACTAGCTCCTTGAAGCTGGTCAAATAGATCATCGATTCATGGAAGTGGATACCGGTTTTTGATGGCGAGCTTATTTAATTCCCTATAGTCGATGCACATCCTGAAGGATCCGTCTTTCTTTTTAATGAAAAAACCGAAGCTCCCCACAGCGAGAAGTTGGGTCTGATAAATCTTTTATTCAAGAGTTCACTCAGTTGGCTTGATAATTCTTGCATTTCTGCAGCATCCAACCTATAGGGTGATTTGGCGATTGGAGTGGCTCCAGGCACTAGCTCGATTCGGAATTCGATTTGCCGTTTTGGGGGTCTTCCCGGAAGATCTTTTGGAAACATATCCAGGAAATCACACGCCACTGGGATGTTGTGAATGCTCGCTTCCTCTTTGGTTTTATTAACCACGTGAATAAGGAATGTGTAGTTATTCTTTTGTAGACACTTTTGCGACTTGATACTCGAGATAAGGCGAAGGTTTGCGCCGGGTTTATCTTCGTAGATTATTAGGGTTTCGTGATTAGGAAGATGAAGGCGAACGGCCTTCTCGTGACACATAATATCAGCATGATGGGGGTTAACCAATCCTTGTCGATGATCACATCAAAATTTCTAATGTTTGTGGGCAACAAGTTTATATGAAAAGACTGGTTGTTTAGTGTTAACGTACATCCTATATAGATATCTTTGGTGGTTTCAGTTTTCCCAGTAGCCATTTCCACCGTGAAGGCTTCGTTGAGCTTCTGGGGTTGTTGTTTTAGCAAGTATTTGAATTTATTACTAACGAAGCTTCGCTCCGCCCCACTATCAAATAAGATGCATGCATACGAGTTGTTAAGTAGGAACGTACCGGTGACATCTGCTAGGTCCTGTACTACTTCTCCCTGACCCCTTGTCAGCACTCTCCATGCGGCTCCTGCCCCCTGATTGTTTGCGTTGCGGCAATTTCGCCTGAAATGCCCGGTTTTCCCACATCCGTAACAGGTATAACTGGCCCGAACATTGGTGTTTTGGTTGTTGCTGTTGTTGTTCTTGTTCTTGATATTGTTGTTTGTCATCTGGTTCTGTTTAAGCTGAGTCCTACAATACATTGTTATTGTTGTTTGTCATCTCCTTTAGCTCTTCCCAGGGCATCGCATTTGCCACCGGGAGTGTCATGGCCTCTACGTGGCCATTCCACCAGGAGAGAGCTCGGTCAATGAATGTGTAGGCTGCGAAGTTCATCTTACACTCATCCGGACACCCGTATATTTCAAAGACGGATTCTACTTTCTCGATCCATCGCTTTAGGGCTATTACGCCTCCTGTCCCATTAAAGGTCCGAGGTTTGGCATTGGTGAATTCCTTGTAGGTGCATGGTCGTGCGGCTCTGTGGTTTGTCCCTTGATTTGTGCTTCAAGCTCCCTGCCCATTGCCTTCTACATTGTTTCCATTGCGAATTTGTGCGAGTGTTGCAGTGACCATAGTGGACACTGTTGCCTGGAATGTAACCGAGTTTATCTCAGGTGGGGTCGGTGTTGCGTTGTTTCCACGATTGGGTGGGTCTTTGTAGCATCTTTCTGTTATGGAATGGAAAGGTGTTCAGTGCCTATTGTTTTGTGAGTTTGGGATCCTATAGACTAGGCGTATAACGTGTGTATTTAAGTAATTTCATGCATTAACATAAAACACATAGCAGATGACAACGTCATGATAAAACATAAAGCATTTTCATTAGTACTGATAGTTTTGATATATGAAAATTTGCCAGAAGGCCTACAGTACAATGAAATAACATAAAATTCGGCCGCATAATGATCCTATGAGTAGTGTGATCACTTAAACATAGAGTCGATAGTACATAGCATGTATCACATAAAGATAATACTAACTAAAGATACGGCTGGTCCTAGTCATGGTGGGATGTGCTAGGGGTGGTGTTGAGGAAGTGGATGCTCCCTCAAGGTGAGCGACCTGTCGCTCCGCGTCTCGAAGTCGAGTCTCCCACCTCACCTGCCTCATGTGGAACTCTCGGATAACCTCTCGCGTTTCCTGCTCCGCCCGCTCAACCCTAGTCTGCATCCGGTGCATCTGATCGGCGGTGCGCTGAGCTAGATCGCCAGTATCCCTCAATCGTCTCACCGTGACTAGAAGTGCCCGATCAGCCGGTCCTCCCTCCCTCACGTCATAGAACTCACGTGCCATGCCAAACAGGGGTCATTGTCCCTGTTGCCTGCTCCACCTCCAAATGTTGATACCCCAGGGAGGTATAGGGTAGGGGTGGAAACTCTCGACCCAACCCGTAAACCGACACTGACCCAACCCGAAAATAGACAGGTTTGGGTTGAGAATTTTGACCCCCTAACCCACCAACTCGTTTATTTCATAAGTTGGGTTGGGTTATCTGTTTGGGTTCGCGGGTTAACCTGTCAACCCGTATATATATATATATATATATATATATATATATATATATATATATATATATATATATATATATATATATATATATATATATATATATATATATATATATATATAATGGCATATTTAATTATTAATTAAATTTGATTTCCATCCGTATTCGTAATATTTTGTATCATTGTATTCGTTCCGTATTTGTATGTGACTAATCTACCTTTACGGTTTGTCAATAAGAAAAAGAAAAAATACATGTCATTATTTCACGAGTCATGCACGAAGAACACATCCAATTTCTATGAATGTTTTCATTTTTCATTTTTATTTGAATGTTATTGAATTTATGAATTTATGTTGAAAATGTTTTTTTATGTTAATTACTTTAATCATTTTATGAATTTATGTTGAAAAAACCTTATTTTTTAAAATGTGTTGTTTATTTATTAAACGGGTTATATGTGTTGGGTTTGACCATTAACTTGTGAACCCGCAAACCCATATACTTAAACGGGTTATATGGGTTAGGTTGGGTTGAGGTTTCCAACCCACCAACCCGTGACCCGCCAACCCGTCAACCCATACATTATATGGGTTGGGTTGAGTTTATCTTTTCTGACCCACCAACCCGTGACCCGCCAACCCAAACCCAACCCAATTTCCAGGCCTAGTATAGGGCCACTCAGGCCCATTTAGTGAGCCGGCACCCTCACTGGGTATGGTGGGTTGATAACTTCGGACTCTGCGTCTGAGTCATCATCGTTGTCATCACCCGACTCTTGTTCACCATCGTCTGCCACGTGTTCTACAGGTCCCTCTTCAATTTCTACTTCCTCAGGGTCCTCTTCAGGTTCCTCGTCGGCTTCCTCTAGCCATCCGTTCCCTGATTGGGAAAGTAGGGATCTACATGGTGGTGGAAACCAGCCATTACTGACTGCATGAGAGTGCATAAATAAATCACATTTTGGTTATCCATATAGTACGTATTTAGTTATTTGAGTTTTGGGTTTCCTAGGGTTATTGGAGAATGAGGTAGGCTTTTGGATTTATTTCCTGCTATGATTACTCCTGAACACATGTTGGTCATATTCTAAATAAATATAATTGATCAAGCTATACTTATCCCTAATATGACTACATAACTGCCCAGGTTTAATCATAGTGTTCAATTTCCTCCAGAAGCTTTTATTAGATGTTGTTAGGTTATTATCCTAATATGCTCACATAAGTGTGAAATTTTTTTATTTTTGTTCAGAGTCATTTAGTCCCATTGTGTTCATAGTTACATATCATGTATGGTTAAATATGCTAGTTCACTATAAACATTGCCCTAATACCAACCTGTCACACCCCCGAATCAGACGGCGAAAGCTTTCGGGGGCTCGTTTGACTAACAATAGAATAATCATCACAAGGAATATACATGAAACATAACACATTCATCACCAAAATTACATATTACAACCAACATTGTTCACATCAAGTACATTGTTAAAATACATAAGTTCAAATTGTTAAAAGTAAGATAAGTGATGTTACATAAAACAAAACCACACACACTTGCAAATCTTCCAGCTTAACGATTAGCTGAGAATACAAGTTATCTTGAAAATGGTCAACATATATAATGTTGGTGAGTTCATAAATATGTTTGAGTAAAAGTCTTTGTATCTTTCAGAAAAATCCAGAAAATCCGCTATTTTCTGTAAAATTTCTGAAAATGATGTGAAAATCAAGTATATAATGCATGTGTGAATTTCATAGTTGTGATATATATATATATATATATATATATATATATATATATATATATATATATACATATATATATATATATATATAGATATATATATATATATATATATATATATATATATATATATATATATATATATATATATATATATTTGTAGTTTAGATTTTCTTGTGTTATAAGCAAGCGATTATTGACTATTGATCTTTCCCCACAAAATCCGATATTTTCTGATTTATAAAAATGTCGAGGTTCTTATATCGTTAAATATGTTATTGTGTATTAACACCATCGAAGATATTATCTCTGAAGTATTAATTTTTGGTATAGAATCCTAACATGAGCCGTTATAATCATACCTGGTAATGACTAGGTTGCTTGTCTTGACATTTTTTCGAATGCCGGGTTTTACTCAAGGTTTTGTTGCCCTAGACTGGCCTAGTCTAGCTGTAGCGAACAACTAAGGCATGGGGGGTCACCCCGTATAGATCTATACACAAACTCTTGCTCGCTATCCCTCCAGGAGACTCTAATTATAACTACAAGCTACGACTGTAAATTCAAGGTGCCAACCGACACGTCTCATTAGATTCTCAACCTTTCGTACAATGCTTATTGTTTATGTATATGTTATGTGTTATCCAAACCAAGGTACATTTATAGGTATACAAAGTTCACTAGTTATGAGAAGGTATAGATACGATTTATTAGCATGTGAATCTCAGTCCAAGCCTAATTAGCATGTAAATTGGTCACAAAGCCCAATAAATATGTAAGTAGGTAATTTGGGCCCAATAGGCATGTAAATGGGCCACAAAGGCCCAACAACATGTGACCCATAACTCAAGCCCAAATTAACATGTAAATGGGTCGCAACGCCCAATAAACATGTCATGGAAGATATTGGGCTAAATATACACTTGAATGGGCCCTCAAGGCCTATTGGCCATGTAAAATGAATATTAGGCCCAATAAAAATTGTTAACGATGTATTCCGTCCATTCGTATTGTTTCGCTGTTTATTTTAGCTCGTGGTTTACTAAACTTATTATAAAAAGTCTCTTTTCTTCATAAAACAACATTTTTGGTCAAAAGCCTCAAATTTTAAATTAAGACTCAAAGTTTTATAAGAATGACATTTTAGTCCATAGTTTGTAAATATTTGCAATTTTATCCCAAATGTCTAGAAATTCACGGTTTTAGTCCAAAAGTATATATTTTGACATTTAAGACCTAGTTTTGTAGAAAAGTGCATTTTCAGCCCTTTGTTTGTAAAAATTTACACTTTCAGCCCAATTTTGGAAAAATTTACATTTTTAGTCCAATATGAAAATAAATATTATTTTCACCCCTAAATTCGGTTAATTTACACTTGTGACCCAAATTTTTGTTCAAATAACATTTTCCTCCCAAAACTACATTTTTCGCAGGTTGGGCTCAACAACCGTGAGGCCCAAAAGTTTGGCCCATTAAGCTCAAATTGGATTTTTGGCCGTTTTTAAGGAATTTTTAACATAAAAATCCCTTTTTATACATGTAGGACCTGATTGGTCCCTATAAAAACATAAATGTTACTTTTTGCCCTTATCTTTTGTTTTCTTGACAATTTTGACCCTTAATAAAAATTTTATCTTAAATTTTGTGATGATAAACGTATAACACTTTTAACTTAATAGTCTTTTGTAAGAGGAAGAAGACAGACATACTCTCATAGACGATGGTTGTATGTGCTTGATTTTGCGAAGATGAGTTAAAGGAAAGAATTGGGAGTTTCTTGTTGTAAGTGAGATTAGGTTTTTTTGTCGATGTTGTAGTTCGTATAACTTAGGGGAGAAGCTGGGAAAGTGGTTCGAGGAGAGGGGAATCGCTGAAGAAGAAAAATAGGATGTGTTTGTAAGATGGAAGGGAAAATTGGCTTAGAAGCTGGTCAAACGAAATAAAATGATGAAACGTTTGGAAACAACTTCTCCCAAATGGTTGGAGAAGAAGGCGAAACGATAAATTTTACTTTGTGCCAGTTGGAAGGTAAGATTCTTGATGCAATTGGAAGCCGGAAATACAAACAGTAGCATATCATGATGGGGGGTTTTGTTATCCCTATAACCTACATAATATGTCTAGTTATACAAGCCATTTTTGACAAACCTGATGATCCTGAACAACCATATAGAAGCCATTTCTGACAAACCCGACGATCTTGAACAACCAATAAGTGTAGCAGACATCGGAGGTCCTAACCCTTAGATTCCTCTTCAAAGGGATCCTGATTAGCAGGATCCTCAAAGAAGTACACGATCATGGATCCAACGCATTATGGAGTATCTCTAAAATGGCATGATCCCAACGTAAGAGAAAAGCGAAAGAGCATTCCAAACAAGAGTGTCACACGCCCAAACCAGAACGGCGGAAACGTCTGGTGCAGATGGAGTGACTTCATGTGCAGTACCATAACAATTGAATATACATGAAACATAGCAACACAAACATTCATACATTAAGAATCCATGGTTACATTGTTTATAAACATTGTTTGCTCCAAAAGTTAAGTATAAATAATTGAAATGTAGAAATCATGATGTAGTGACTCTTGTCCTCAATATGTTTTTGTAATACCTATTCACTGATTTTGTGACAACCCGTAATTTCTATTCTTGTAAAAGTCAAACTTGGTCAAATAAAGTCAAACTTATTCAATAAAAGTCAAACTTATGTGTTGATGTAATCTTAAGGGTAGATTAATAACCTTTGCGTGTTAAACACTTAGTTAAAAAGGAGTTGTGGAAATTTGAAACCTAAAAGATTCAAAAATCAAAAGATCCTCGCAGAACCGCAAACCCCTCGCAACCAAAATCGTCTCACAACCGAAAACCCTCGGTTCTTGGATATGGATTTATCCTAAGGGTTTAACACATTTTAATGTGTGTATATAGAGTGAAATCTACATAAAAATGTATAAAATCACTAGGAATCTCGAAAATACTTACACGGATCTATGGATGACTTGGAGGATCTTTGCACTTGAAAGCTTGGAAGTTTACTGGAAGTTTTAATTGGAAATGGGGAAGATCGTAAGTGGTGATTTCGCTCATTATAAGGAGGATAATTTGATATGACCTTTTCCTAGTTACCTATTGGGTAATATGTTTATTTGTTGAACATTTTTCTTAGGATACTACCGAGTTTGCATGGGAAAGGGGTAAGTTATCAAATCTTAAAGTACACTACTCTTATCTTAGTTATAGAATAATATCCACTGGAAACTCAATATAAACCATCCAAGGCTACGATATTTGGCTATACATGACCAGAATCACCTTGTTCCATGGCTGATTTTGGTCCTAGGTGCCTTTCTTAATTGATTTCGGTTCAAGCATTGTTCAAAAATAGATTTCGGTCTTATCTTGTGAGGTTTTCGGCCTTAGTGGGCCTTAAACTTAGTGTTTTCGGTCTTGAGTAATACAAGTCATAAAGATGGTGGCTTTAGAATTCGATAAATTAAGGTCATGGCATAAATACGTGTTTTTATGTTAAAGCTATTTGATTATTTTTTTTACTTGCACTGACCATTCAAGGTTCATTTCAACATGAATTTCCAAGTGTATATTATCTTCAATTATACAAATGGTACCCTCTTGGACTTCAATAAACATTATTGCAACAAAGTTACATAAGTATACATTATGGATACACTTATACCCAAGACCCTTTATACTTGGTTTGACCCAAAATTTTCTAGTGGTCTCATCATCCCCCCGTTAGAGGGAATTTCGTCCCAAAATTGGCATCTTGGATGACTCTTGCAACTAGAGAAAAAGTTGTGGGTACTTCTATTTCATTTGATCTTCGCATTCCCAATTGAATTTGGGTCCCCGTTTGGCATTCCAACGGACCTTCACTATGGGTATTCGGCTCTGCTTTGTCCTCATGAATTCCCTGTCCATTATTTCTATAGGCTCCTCGATGAAGCGGAGATTCTTGTTTACTCCAATCTACTCGAGGGTGTGACAACCCGAATTTTTTTTTGCTTTGAAAGCTCAGTCAGTCAACTCAACTGAGTGTCAGACTCCTTGCTAATGAGTTCCAGCCTTGTTAAAGGTCATTCTAAGGATTTTTAGCATTATACACTTAAGGAATGAGTGTTAGGAAGTACCTGTTAGAGACACTGTGAAACAAACCAAGCCAGAAACCCCATCACAAGGATTTCATAGCCACAAGATAGAGTTTACGGCCGTAAACTCTATGTTGGTCGTAAACTCCCCCTATAAGACTCTTTCTCTTCAACTTTTCTTTCATTATTTCATTTCCACCTCAAGAACACTTCCATTCTCTCTCAAGTATCATCAGGTTCTTCATCTCGATCTTCATATATGTAAGTGTTCTAATCTTTGATTAGTTGATATCCTCCATTAACTAGTATCATTCCTTGATTTCATCCATGAAATCATTCCATTTTGTTAGATCTCCAAGAACACCAAGAAATCCAAGAACACACACTTGTTCTTGGTGGCCGAAAACTCCTCAAAGGCACTCCAAAGGGGGATAACAAGGGTTTCGTCAGACAGGTATTTCTTCAAATTAGACATGTGGAAAGTAGGATGTATGTTGCTGAGTTCTTATGGTGACCGAACTCTCACTGTACCGATCCTAGCAAGGATATCGAATGGTCCAATGTACCTCGGATTCAATTTTCCACGCTTCCTAAAGCGTATCATCCATTTCTGGAGCAAGAGCTTTAACATCACGCGGTCGCTGAATTGGAATACCAAGGGTTTATGTCGTTTATCCGCGTAGCTCTTTTGTCGGTCTCTAGATGCCTTTAGTCATTCCCGAATTTGCACGATCTTCTCGGTGGTCTCTTTGATGATATTGGGACTAGTGAGAGCGCTGTCAGATACTTACCCTCTTGCTAAATGTGTTTCACCTACCTCAGCCCAACATAGAGGTGATTTGCATTTGCGTCCATATAGAGCTTCAAATGGTGCGACCTTGATGCTAGTGTGATAGTTATTATTGTATGAGAACTCAAAGAGTGGAAAATGGGTATCCTATGCCTTGCAATAGTTTATTACACAATCTCTTAGCATGTCTTCTACCGTCTGAATGGTCCTCTCAATATGTCCCTAAGTTTGAGGATGGTAAGTCGTAATCATATCGAGGTTGGTTCCTAGGGACTTTTGCAGCAACTGCCAAAACCATGAGGTAAATCTACTATCTCTGTCGGATATAATAGATATTGGCACACCATGTAATCTATCGATTTCCTTTATGTACATCCTGGTTAGCTTGTCCATCTTGCCTGTCTCCATTATTGGCAGTAAGTGGGCGGATTTGGTTAACTTGTCAATGATTACCCAGATGATGTTAAGTCCGCTTGCTATCTTACGCAACTTAATTATAAAGTCCTTGGTTATCTGCTCCCACTTCCACTCGGGTATGTCTGGTTGTTGTAGCAAACCCGAGGGACGTTAATACTCTACCTTAACTTTCGCACAAGTTAGACACTTGCCCACGTAGGTAGCGATCTCGGCTTTCATGTTCAACCACCAATAAATTTTCTTGAGGTCCAGGTACATCTTTTCCGAACCTGTATGGACGGAGTACTTTGTTTTGTAGGCTTCGTTAATGACAATGTCTCTGTACCCACCGGATTTCGGTGTCCAGATTCGATCCATGAGTTAGTAGGCTCTGTCGTCTTTGGGTGTATGGTTTTTATCCACCCATCGCAAGGCTTCATTTATGACATTCTCGGGTTCAAGGCTTCCAGCTGAGCCTCTCTGATCTATGAAGACATGTGGGAATGGATGGTCAAGGTTAGTGACTTTACTCGGTGACCCGAGTATTCTTTTCAGCTCAGGGAATCTGCTACTACATTGGCCTTTCCTGGATGATATCGAATCTCGCATTCATAGTGATTCAGTAGTTCTACCCATCACCACTGTCTCATGTTGAGCTCCTTCTGATTGACAATGTGCTGGAAGCTCTTGTGATCCGTGAAAATGGTGCACTTTGTACCATACAGGTAGTGCCTCCATATATTTAGAGCAAACACTATTGGTCCAAGCTCGAGATCGTGTGTGGTGTAGTTGACCTTGTGGTTCTTTAGTTGTCTTGACGCGTAGGCTATGACCTTTGTACCATACAGGTAGTGCCATGAAGATAGAGAACAAAACCAATTAATCCCATCTGTCCTCACAAATCAAAGCAGCCCAGTTCGATGCCATGAAGATAGAGAACAAAACAAGCGAAGCATTACATGGAATGGAAAAGAACTTCGAAGTAAAGGAGGACGGAGCACATTATTTCATAAACCGAATTTGGATCCCTAAACTTGGGGGATTCAAAGAGGTAGTCATGAATGAAGACCATAGGACGCGATACTCCATCCATCTGGGTTCAGATAAAATGTACTTGGATATCAAGCAACATTATTGGTGGCCTAACATGAAGGCAGAAATTTCCACGTACGTTAGTAAATGCCTTGCGCTAAAGTGAAGGTAGAATATTAGAAGCCCTCGGGACTATTACACAACCGGTAATACCCGAGTGGAAATGGGAAAGGATTACTATGGACTTTATGAACAAATTACCCAATACTATAGAGGGATTGGATACCATATGGGTAATAGTCAACAGGTTGACAAAATCCACTCATTTCCTGCCAATAAGGGAATCATACAAGATGAAATGATTGACAAGAACCTACATCAAGGAAATCGTGAGACTCCCTGGAGTACCAATATCTATCATCTCAGACCAAGATAGTAGATTTACTTCACGCTTCTGGTAATCGCTTCGGAAAGCTATGGGAGCACAACTCGAAATGAGCACTACCTACCACCCACAAACGGATGGTCAAAGTGAGCGAACCATTCAAACGCTTGAAGATATGCTTCGCATATGTGTGATAGACTTTGGAAGGTCGTGGGATACCCACTTGCCTTTAATTGAATTTTCGTACAATAGTAGTTATCACTCAAGCATCAAAGTTGCTCCTTTTGAAGCATTATATGGGCGTAAATGTGGATCACCGTTGTGTTGGGCTGAGGTAGGTGACACTCAGCTAGCGAGAGGTCAGACACCAAACAATGCATTAACAGGACCAATAATCATACGCAAAACGACCAAGAAGATAATTCAAATCAGAGCTCAACTACAATCATCGTGAGACCGACACAAGAGCTACGCCGATAAATGGTGAAAGCCCATGGAATTTCAAGTCGGGGATCGGGTGTTGTTAAAGGTCTCTCCCTGGAAAGGAGTGATTCGTTTTAGAAAACAGGGAAAACTAAACCCATGTTACATTGGACCATTCGAGATTCTTGCCCGAATCGGTCCAGTGGCTTATAGACTGTAGCTACCTGCCGAGCTCAGTAGTGTACACCCCGTGTTCCATGTTTCCAATTTGAAGAAGTGCTTATCCGACAAAACTCCTGTCATCCCGTTGGAAGAAATCAAAATGAACGAGAATCTTCTATTTGTCGAAGAACCGGTTGAAATCATGGACAGAGAAGTGAAGCGTACTAAGAAAAGTCGCATTCCGATCGTGAAAGTTCGGTGGAACGTGAAATGTGGACCGGAATTCACATGGGAACGTGAAGACCAGATGAAGCAAAATTACCCTCACCTATTCTTGCATTCTCAAATCTAGCTTCAAAAAGAATTTCGGGACAAAATTCCCTCTAACAGGGGGATGATATCACAACTAGGAATTCTAATGCTTTGTAAACATTTAACGATGATAACATTATAACTAAAACTTGAAAGCATGTGTGATGCTTATTCAATGACAAAAAAATTCCATCAAACACTCTTTACAAACATTCAAATAGTCAACAAAAGATTGGAAACCCTAAAAATCCCGGTTTAAGTCCATTATGAACTAGGATTTCCTAATTGGGCCTAATGGACCAATAAGCTTACAATTTGACTATTTTGGGCTTAGGACCCTTAAATGGGCCCTAGTTGGACCCACTTTCATAAAAACCTAACATTTTGTTCCATAATGGATCCAAAATGGATTGGTTTGCTTTAATAGGCCTTATTGGGCCATAGTTGAATTAATTAGCTTTCATGGACCAAAAACCCATTCCTTTGTACCATATTGGTGTTGGATAAGGTGTCTAAGTCCATAACTTATTTGGTATATACTTGACCCGACCCGGCATGGTCCATTTGGGTTGCATCTCACCCGAACTATTTATGGATAATTTTATGAGAGTTATACACATATTATTATTAATATATTATAAGTTATAATATATTAATATGAAGTCATGTTATTTAATTAGTCCTAGTCTTAAATTAATTATGAATTAATTTAGAGATTAAAAGGAAGACTAATTAGATTATGGGCTATTGGTTTTATATGGTGTGGGCTAACACTCATTTGTTAATGGGCTAGGCTTATATGGAAGTCCATGGATGATCCATGGAGCTTTTAACCCATGGATCATTGGAAAGGAAAGGTCATGGGTTATTAGGGTTTCACCCGAACCATGCGCACTATATAAGCATGCTTATGGAGCATGAAATGGCAACTAGTGAACTAGTATGTGTGTGTGTTTGTGTGTGACCGATTTCTATGTGTGTAAACACTCTCTCAAAGTTTTCCAAGAGTTTGTGGTGATTTGTGATTCCATTTGAGGCATTCACACTATTGGTGCTTGGCCCTCAAACTCCTTAGGAATTGAACTCATCATCAAAAGGTATGTAATCTCATCTAATTCTTTTATGTTTAAAAGTACCCCATGCCATGTTAGATAGGTTATGAACCTAGGAAAATTATTATTTTGCATGTATTTAGACAAACATAGATCCAAGGTTTATTAGGGTTGCATGCACACTTAGGAAGTGTTAGATTGCTCAAAACCCAACAGTGGTATCAGAGCCTAGGCTTGCTTGTTTGAATACTTGATGCAAATTGCTGGAAATCGAAGATTTTATGCTGTCTGCACAGCTGAATCGCCGAGTCCATGAAGGGACTCGACGAGTCCAAGGCAAAACCCATCCAACTCGGCGAGTTGGTTCATGCACTCGGCGAGTTGGACCCCCAGACAGCATATCTTCGAGTTTTGGTGTTGGAATTGGTCTAGAATCATTACCTTAAACTGTTTTGGACTCATAAAACCTGTTTTTGATATGGTAATGATGATGGTGGACCAATTTCAAAGTTATAATCAAAATTCCATGATTTTATGTGTTCATATAATTCTTGAAATTTTGATGATCGTGTTCATGTTCTTATGAATTTAGAAGATGATAGGAATCATTTGCTGAATTGTTTAGAATTAATTCTTGATCATTTATGTGTTTTAATGGAGTCCATAATTTGTCCTCAAGTTATGGATATCCAATGGTCACTTTTCTTTAACACACACTTAAAGCACATAAGTTACATGAAAATGAAGAGTCTTCATTTTTATGAACCTTTAATTCATAAGTTATGAAATGAAAAGTCTTGGATGGTTACAAAAGATGAAGAGTCTTGTCCTTAAGTTATGGAGGTTCAAGAGTCACTTCAATAATAAATATATAAATAAAGTGTAACCTTAATTAATTCCATAAGTTATAAAATAAAGAAAAGTAATTCTTTTATTAGTTTAAAGTCTTCCATAACTTGTCCTCAAGTTATGGAACTTGAAGAGTTTTTGGATTAAAACTACTTTAAACACATAAATCATGGAATTAATTAGTTTTGAATAGTTTCAAAACTTGCCCTCAAGTTTTGGAATTTGGAAAAGTTTCACACACTTTAATAAACTTTAATTCCAACACTTAGAATTTTAAAAGTTAAAATTCAACACTTATACTATTTACAACATTAATGGTTAATTATTATATATATGTATAAGAACAAGTCGTTTTACCATTAGTAGGCCTCATTCACGAAGCCAGTCTATAAGGTGGGTATAAGGTTGTTGCCTATAAAATGGCGACTTAATGGGTGTCCACTCTCACCCACCGCTTGCTTGATCGGTGGAGGGTCGTTAGCCGAACGGGTAGGACAATGACTTTAAATTCTCACTAAAAGTATAATGAATATTATAAAGTAACTAAATATTTTTTATTTAATTCCCAATCTTAGTTACTTTAGGAAAAATGTGAATTTGGTGCTAGCCCATGGAATTCACACTTTGTACCTTACCAAGTCGTTGGTGGAGCGTGTGTGGTTAACCGGCACACTAACTTGGACTAGTAAGGATCACAAAGGGTGACTTAATATTTGTCATAGATCAATGGAGCATGTGTGGTTAACCGACACATTGATTATGTGATAATATTAAGTGTACCAAGTGAATTGGTATGGTTATTCACACCTTGTTTGTGATCCTCGGCATCCCAGTCACAAAATTTGAGAGGGCACACTCGAGATTGAAACATGCCATTGAAAAGTTCAATGATTCTCAAAAGATCTAGGAATTTCAAATCCAATTAAAACCTAATAAATTATTTCGTTTTTCATGGTGGAAATTGGTGAATCGTCATTCGCCTACCTTCAAATATTTTATAGCTTGGATTACGGCATCCCTCTTCCAAATTATAAAATATTGTGTTGGGTCCTAGCCTTAATATTTCATATTGGGTGTTATATTAAGGACTTTGAATCAACTAACTTGATTTTCTCCCATTATAGATGCCTGGTTCAGACAACTATGATCTTCCCAAAATCTCTTGAAGATGGTGTCCCTCAACATCATGCTTCACTTCCTCCACCTCCTCCAATTATTCTCCCTCACCCACAAGTTCTTGAAAAGTATAAAGTCACTCAATCCCTATTGGCAAGCATAGTCTATGTGTGCTCACATCTTGGAGATAAAGTCACATATTGACAAGCCGGGAGAGTTGGGTGTCAAAGTCTCATGAAAGTTGGATGTTCAATTGCTTTCTTAGTAACATAATGAGTCTCTTTGGGACTACTATGAGACAGACTGTGACATGACCCTTAATGATGTTATCTATTTGCTTGGTGTTGTGGAATCAGCAATGATTTGGAACACTAGTAAAGCAAATTTGATTAAAAGAACAACTTCCCAAGTCTACATGGACATTGACAATGGTAGCATTGGATATCTAGAAAAGGATTTCTCTTCCCAATAGAAAGGGATCAGCCATAGTCAACTCGGTTGACCAAATGGTAAAGAGAAAGGCTGAGTCTGAGATAGTCTCATGTGCCATTACCAAATGGTCCATGTGTTTTGTTGCCAAAGGAAGGGGCATTGGTTGCGAAGCTGCCCTATTCACCTGAAAGGTCATAAGGTTGATCAAGTCAAGAGGTTTGACTCTACTTCGGGTAAAGTCCACTGTCTAACTCTATTAAGTTCCTATTTGGAGATTCTTATTACATAATGTGAATGGGTCACATGTTGTTGTTTTAAGAATCAAAGAAAAGATAGGAAGCTTAAAATAAGTATATGTTGATTCTGATTGCGAAGGTGGGTTTCGATCGCATGGTTCGGTAATCAGAATTTTGAGCTGTTGCTTAAGAGTTATAATATATTGCTTATGAATAGATAACAACAAGGTTTTCATGTGGATTGTAAGGATAAGTTTTTCCGCAAAGTTTTAAAATAAAAGAAAAAAAAGGTTTTTAATTTTATTTATTTTAAAAATATCCTTACAATGGCATCTGTGGAGAATTTTTGCTTATATGTTTCCAGTAATAGCATATTGGAAAGTGGATTTGATTCCTTCATTTGTGGTAGTGTCTGAATTTACCAAATGAAGAAAGTTTTTCATCACCCAATTTTCAATTGGACAGAAACTTGGAATCATACAAGTTGTATTGTATGATGAATGAGAATTTTCATCTTTGAAAATTAAGACTAATTCTTTGATCACATGTATATGTGAGTCAGTTGAAGGACTAAGGAATTAGGTACACTGGGTGTGCGCTGGTCAAGGTCCACCACAAAGATTGATTTGTCATGATTTACTAAAGATTAGTAAATATGATTATACTTATGAGGTTAAGTATAATTCTGTAACATTGGAAAGGTTACAATGTATGACAAAACAAATGAGAAGAATCAAATTAGGCAGAAAGATAAAAGTTTCTCAAATCTGAAAGGATGGGAGAGTACTTTAGTATCGTATTTCATGATCATCTTAATGATTATGAAACCATATCACGAATTCATACTCTAAGGACGTCTTAGTGCATTGTTATGGCTAAGAAGAGAGGTCATGAATTGTTGGATTGGTTAAGATCGAGAAGATGAGTCATACTTCGTTCCAAAAAAATTCTTAGAGTCATACTCCAAGATTGTAACTTTGAGTGACATAAAGGAAGATTTATTAACACTAGTCAAATGTAAGAGTAAAATGTTTTCTACTCTTGTACATTTGAGATTGGTAAGTTGTGATGTCTTGGATGAGACAAAGACCAACTAAGACCAATTGTGTGAAGTGTTAGTCTTGATAAGAATCCACATTGTCCCTTGAATATTTGTTTTGTCAAGGAATGGTTCTTGACTGGGGAAACTTATATGTCAAGGGGACAGTGGGAGCCTTAAAGATCCTGAAAGAGTTTCGAGATTTAATCAAGAGTAAAACCTGTAATTTATCACTAGCACACAACTTAAGGTTTGCAACCTATCGTGTTGACATAATTCTTGTTTCTATACCTACTTCAAATAAGTTGAATTTGCGTGTGAGTTATCAGAGTTCAACTTGGAAGCATTGGTGGGCCTTGTGCTACCAAGGTGACAAGAAACTAAGACTGAACAAGTTTAATCCATGTAAGGCTGAATTTGTCACTAACCTTATCTTGTGATTATGGTTTTGACAAATTCACATGGATAGGAACTCATACACTATAAAATCTAAGTGTCATAAGGTTTCTCTCCGATTCATGAAAATGATGGTGAGGAAACGCTTTCACTAAGTAGATTTTACGTAGATATGAATTGTGTTATTTGCATTTTCAAAAGTCGTTAGTGGAGCGTGTGTGGTTCACCGGCACACTAACATGGACTTGTGAGAAATGGCAACAGTTGAAAATTGTTTAGACACACATGTGAGCTATCTAAGAAAGGGTGTATGAGTCTAAATTTCAGAAGTCCAGCAAATTTCAAGAAATATGTCAGAGCTAGTGGGAGCATAAGTGTTATGCTGATAATCATCATGTTAGTGGGAGCATGATTATTACGTTTAGTGTTGCAATTTAGCAATGTTAATTATAGAAAACAAAGTTTCAATTCGTGAAGTTGCAGGGGTTGAAAAGTTGTTTTGCTATAATTAAGGGAGAGGAAATTATACTTCATTTCAATTCTAGAAGCTTAGATTGAGATTTTAACCATCTTTAGTCAAGAATATATATATGAATTTTATGTTGGAATGGTTCAACTTGAAGAAATTCTATATATATTGTGTTTTCAAAATTCGATTATGATTACGGCATCCCTCTTCATAGTTCAATTTTGAAAACATGGCAAATAAAAAATATTGTAGCAAAAGACTTGTCTAGTATCATGTCTTTATGTCAAACATCATGAATCGTGTCCCATATGCTTTGGATATAGGATCGATTGCATGTGCTATAATATTCATCTTTTCTAAATTTTCCAAATGCTTAAGGCATTGAGAAGGGAAACGTCTAGAACTGGATATGACTAAAGTGATTAAGCAATTGTCGAGGACAATCTGAGGTTCACCAAAGATTGGTTGCTTAGGGAAAGTTGGAAGTATGATGTAAGTTGTCGGAAAGGACCGTGTTGACATGTTCTGAAAAGAAGTAACTCTTGTTCGGAAGTGATAGTCAAAATGGGACTATGGAAATGTCTCCATAGGTGGAAGTTATTCAATCTATGTAAGATTAGAAAACCTTAATGCAAGAAGGATGTTCAAAGCAATGTACTTTGAATATGAGACTTCCGTTCCATAGAAGTTGACCTTCTTTGGAATACTTTGTAATGACTGGTGACAAGGTTTTGGTGACTTTGTGCATAATCATTACAAGAGGAACGTTGCATAAAAGTTTAAAATCTACACGATTTTTTTGGTAAATGATAGGAATCGGGGATTCTCACATTTACAATAAGGATTTGGGATTGTGAAATGAGTATCATTGGAATCATGTTCAATTGATCTACATCATAATGTAAGGATCATAGACAAACATAGTGTGCATACTTGGAGTATGGCATAGCTATTGTTTAGAAAAACAAAGTGTACATGCTAGGAGCATGGGACGACTGTTGTTTTTTTATTCAAGTCTTAAGTTGATTGTTTGAAACATTATACAATGAATAATGTGTAATCAATATGGTGATAAATAAAAGGTGGTTCTATTTATATTCAAAAGGGTTCTGAGACCATATTGGATTCGATTATTATTGTGTTTCACTTTGCATGTTTTGACTTCCTAAATAGCTAGGTTATTCTTTCCGAATAACTAAGTTATTTAAACACTCCACATTCGTTCATATGTTGGAAGTAGGTATGAATCAAGACTGTCATGAATCGAGTTTGTAGATGGCTAAATGGGTTTAGTCATAGCAATGGTTGCTACAACATTCATGAGTGCTCATAAGTTATGAGTATTGGACTAAACCCACGCTCACTTGTATCACTTCATGGAATTTATCTCGAGTGATCGTGAGACGGTAATATCATATAAATCTTCAAACCTAGAGATATGAGTTGTTACCTATGAGTTGGTTGTGCATGGATTGCACGTAAACGCATCAGTAACTTGATGTTATAAAACGTGCCTTTGTGTACAATTCAACAAGTAGTAGAACAAGCATATGAGTCGAAGTTTATCTTTTCCTTCTAGAAATAGAAGCGATATCTGGGCCCCTCGATGATTTTGTTGTGACCTATGAACCGGCCGGTCAGAACTAAATTGATGTGTTCGATTAAGTTCTTTGTCAAACAAATCGGAAATCGGGAAACAAACTGCTAGACAATAAGTACGACGTTGCTCCATGTATTTGTCCGGTTGATATCATGAGAACAGAGGAGTATATGATCACTTATCTAAAATGGCGCTTCATAGTTCAACGGAGTTTTCGAGAGCTACGATTGCTGGTTGGTTCCTGAAGTAACATACGCAAATATAGTTATTAGACTTATCCAAGTGAGAGTCTGTTGGATAAGGTGTCTAAGTCCATCACTTATTTGCTATATACTTGACCCGACCGGCATGGTCCATTTGGGTTGCATCTCATCCAAACTATTTATGGATAATTTTATGAGAGTTATACACATATGTTTATTAATATATTATAAGTTATAACATATTAATATGAGGTTATGTTATTTAATTTTAGTCTTAAATTAATTATAAATTAATTTAGAGATTAAAAGGAAGACTAATTAAATTGTGGGCTATTGTTTTATATGGTGTGGGCTAACACTCATTTGTTAATGGGCTAGGCTTATATGGAAGTCCATGGATGATCCATGGAGCTTTTAACCCATGGGTCCTTGGTAAAGGAAAGGTCATGGGTTATTAGGGTTTCACCCTAATCATGTACACTATATAAGCATGCTTATGTTGCATGAAATGGCCCCCTAAGGGTAACTAGTGAACTAGTGTGTGTGAGCTTGTGTGTGGCCGAAATATACAAGTGTGTATACTCTCTCAAAGTTTTCCAAGAGTTTGTGGTGTTTTGTGATTCCATTTGAGGCATTCACACTATTGGTGCTTGGCCCTCAAACTCCTTAGGAATTGAACTCATCATCAAAAAGGTATGTAATCTCTTCTAACTCTTTTATGTTTAAAGGTACCCCATGCCATGTTAGATAGGTTATGAACCTTGGAAAATTATTATTTTGCATGTATTTAGACAAACATAGATCCAAGGTTTATTAGGGTTGCATGCACACTTAGGAAGTGTTAGATTGCTCAAAACCCAACAGTTACTTCACACCTCGTTTTGTGATCCTCGGCATCCCAGTCACAAAACTTGGAGGGCACACTCAAGATTGAAACATGCCTTTGAAAAGTTCATTGAATCTCAAAAGAATCTAGGAGTTTCTAAAAACCAAATTAAATATTTTAAATATTTCGTCTTTGGTGGAAATTGGTGAATCGTCATTCACCTACCTTTCAAATATGTTATTACTTAGATTACGGCATACCTCTTCTAAGTATAATATATTGTGATTGGGTCCTAGCCTTAATACTACATTTGGGTGTTTTATTAAGGACTATCTCTATATCTAAACTAATTCTTTCTTTCTTCTCTTACAAGATGTCTGCAAACAACGCTACTTCTGGCTGTAATGGCTCCTTTTCTCTTATGAACTTGTGTGGGAAACTCACTTTTGATGGATCTAACTTTAATGAATGGATCAGAAACATCAGAACGATTACCTGCTACGAGGACAAAGAATATGTCCTCGATAAGGAGCTTAAGGATATTGATGAGACAGTTGCCACTCCTCAAGAGATCGCTGAGTTTAGGGCAAATGAAAGGGATGCCACCAAAGTGGCATGCATCATGATGGCCACTATGACCGTGGATCTCCAAAAATCCTATGAAGATTTCTACCCCTATGATATGCACCAAGACTTGATGGAAAGATACCATCAAAGTGCTCGTCAAGAGAGGTATGAAATCAACTCGTCCATGATAACAACTCGCATGAAGGATGGTGAACCCATCACAGGCCACATGCAGAAAATGCAATGATTTGCGGACCGTTTGCTGAAGCTTAATGTGAACTTCCCCGAGGAGCTTGCAATAGATATCATTTTGCACCCCTTACCTTCATGTTATGATCAATTCCGCATGACATACCACATGAACAAGGAAGAGGTCACAATCAGAAAACTTCAAGGACTCTTAAAGACCGCGGAAAGTGGTCTTAAGGGTAAGGCGATTGTTACTCCTATTGGGTTTTGAGCATTTTAACACTCCTATGGTGTACATGCAACCCTATAAACCTTGGATCTATGTTTTCTCTATAATACATGCAAATAAGAACTTTCCAAGGCTTTAATCCTAACTAGCATATTATGAAGTTCTTATACTACAAAGTACTAGTTAGATGACATACCTTTTGATGTAGCTTGATGTCTTTAAGCTTTAAGAGCTTAGCCCCAATAGTGTGGAAGCCTCAAATGGAATCACAAATCACCAAAACACCTTGGAAGACTTTAGAGAATATGGATACTTGGTTCTCTCTAGTGAAATTGGCTAGCCCTTCTTAGTGTACCACACACTAGTGCCAATTTCACCAACCAAAGACATCTTTATATAGTGTGGAGGATTAGGGTTAAACCCTAATTCCCATGACATTTCATTTCCTAGGATCCATGGGTTAAACACTCCATGGACTATCCATGAAAGCTTAGCCCAACCTAAATGAACTTGGCCCATTCCATATATATAAGAGTCCATATTTAATTAGTTCCTTTTGATCACTTAATTAATTATAAATTAATTCTTGATCAATACTAATTAAATAATATGATTCCATATTAATATATTAGAACTTATAACATATTAATATTAATCATAAACATACTACTCTCAAAAGATTATCCATATAAATTGTGTCGGTGAAGTGCAACCCAAATGGACCATGCCGGGTCGGGTCAAGTACATACCAAATATAGTTATGGACTTAGACATTAATCCAACAACTCCTACTCCTACCAACACCGCCCCTGTCTTGGCAATCGAGAAAGGACGAGGGAAGAAGAGAAAGAGTTCTTCGAAGGGTACCAAGGTTAGGAAACTTGATGGCTCTTCGTCAAGTGGAACCAAGAAAGGTTTCATCACTCCTTCTTCTGACCCAAAAGAGGCTGAATGCTTCTATTGCCATGAAAAGGCACATTGGAAGCGGAACTGCCCAAAGTACCAGCAAGATGTTAAGGATGGGAAAGTTAAACCCAACCATGCAGGCATTTACACTATCATTTCTAAAAACTCACCCAATTCTCACTCTTGGGTCCTTGATACCGGTTGTGGTATTCATATTTGTTGTGACTTGCAGGGACTAAGAAGAAGAAGAGTCTTCATTTGTATTACCCTATTTAACACATAAGTTACAAGAAATGAAAAGTTTTGAAAGTTTACAAAACTTGCCCTCAAGTTTTGGAACAAGTAAAGTCATATTAAACACTTTAGTTCCAACCCTTAGAATTTTAAAAGTTAAAATTCAACCCTTATACTTATAATATTATAAGTTAATAATAATATATATGTATAAGATTAAAGTTGTCTTATCGCTAGTACGCCTCATTCACGAAGCCGGTCTATAAGGTGGGTATAAGGTTGTTGCCTATAAAATGGCAACTTAATGGGTGTCCACTCTCACCCATCGCTTGCTTGACTAGTGGAGGGTCGTTAGCCGAACGGGTAAGACAAGGACTTATAAAATCTCATTAAAAGTATGATGAATATTATAAAGTAACTAAATGTTTTATTAAATTCTCAATCTTAGTTACTTTAGGAAAAATGTGAATAAGGTGCTAATCCATGAAATTACATTTTACACTTTGTCTAAGTCGTTAATGGAGCGTGTGTGGTTAACCGGCACACTAACTTGGACTTAACAAGGTAGGTAAAAGGGTGACTTAATATTTATCATAGTATCGATGGAGCGTGTGTGGTTAACCGGCACATCGATTGAGGGGTAATTTATTAAGGGTACCAAGTAATTTGCATGGTTACTGTTGGATAAGGTGTCTAAGTCCATAACTTATTTGGTATATACTTGACCCGACCGGCATGGTCCATTTGGGTTGCATCTCATCCAAACTATTTATGGATAATTTTATGAGAGTTATACACATATGTTTATTAATATATTATAAGTTATAATATATTAATATGAGGTTATGTTATTTAATTTTAGTCTTAAATTAATTATGAATTAATTTAGAGATTAAAAGGAAGACTAATTAAATTGTGGGCTATTGTTTTATATGGTGTGGGCTAACACTCATTTGTTAATGGGCTAGGCTTATATGGAAGTCCATGGATGATCCATGGAGCTTTTAACCCATGGATCCTTGGAAAGGAAAGGTCATGGGTTATTAGGGTTTCACCCTAACCATGCGCACTATATAAGCATGCTTATGGAGCATGAAATGGCAACTAGTGAACTAGTGTGTGTGTGTTTGTGTGTGACCGATTTCTATGTGTGTAAACACTCTCTCAAAGTTTTCCAAGAGTTTGTGGTGATTTGTGATTCCATTTGAGGCATTCACACTATTGGTGCTTGGCCCTCAAACTCCTTAGGAATTGAACTCATCATCAAAAGGTATGTAATCTCATCTAATTCTTTTATGTTTAAAAGTACCCCCATGCCATGTTAGATAGGTTATGAACCTTGGAAAATTATTATTTTGCATGTATTTAGACAAACATAAATCCAAGGTTTATTAGGGTTGCATGCACACTTAGGAAGTGTTAGATTGCTCAAAACCCAACAATTGGGCCGTGAGCTACTCACAAGAGCCTAATGGGCCGAAAACCATCAAATTAGGCCTCATATTATGGACTCAAGCACTAAAGGGCCAAGCCACTCTCTTCCTTTGTGACAACCGTCAAATTCTGGTCAATTCAAAGTCAAATAAAGTCAACAAGTCAAACCGGTCAACTCAACTAACCTTTGTGTACTAGGGCTTACGTTATGTATTTACTAAACAACTCGCTATTTTAACGAGAGATCATAAATCGAAAAGTGCATACATCTAGATCTCCTTAACCTAAAATTGTGGTACGTGGCGAGCCAAACCGATAAAACAATGTTGCATACTCATCGGGAGTGTGTGAGATCCTTAATCAAGGCTTAACGGGGTTTACGGACCTTGCATTGCGAAGCCAGACACTCAAAAAGGTCACAAATGAAACCTCTCTCAATCGTTTCAACTCTATCTCTCTTAATGAGAAATCTCTCCAAGAATGTCAAATCTCTCCCAAATCTCTCTAAGTATGTGAAATCTCTCTCAAATATCTCTTTGTATGAGAAATCTCTACAAGAATGTCAAATCTCTCCCAAATCTCTCTAAGTATGTGAAATCTCTCTCAAATATCTCTTTGTATGAGAAATCTCTCCAAGAATGTCAAATCTCTCCCAAATCTCTCTAAGTATGTGAAATCTCTCACAAATATCTCTTTGTATGAGAAATCTCTCCAAGAATGTCAAATCTCTCCTAAATCTCTCTAAGTATGTGGAATCTCTCTCAAATCTCTCTCAAAATCTCTCTCAACTTTCTATAGTCACTCGGGGCATCCCGACCCTCGAATTTGGTGAAAACAGCCCAAAAACGGAAGTCTACGCGAAAAACGGAGTTAAGGAGCCGAAACCCTTCTTAGGACCCGAAAGTCCTCTTAGGACCCGAAAGTCCTCTTAGGACCCGAAACCTTCTGAGCCGAAGGCTGCTGAACCGAACCTCACTCAAAGAACCCAACCCGAAGGCTCCTGGAACCGAACCTCGCATGCCTCACCTGAACCCGAACCTTCGGTCCATTTCGGGTCAAGGTTCCCTCGGTCTAGTTCGCTTCTGACTTGCTTCGGACCGAGCCTTCGGACTGACCCCTCGCCCTTCGCTTCTCGCTTCTGGTTCGCACCTTTCGCTTCCGACTCGGCACCAGCAAGGACCGAACCTCGGCCTAGGACCGAGAGGTCTCGTTAGGAATGCTTTTCTTCCCGGTTTTTGACTAAATTTGCGTTTTAGGCCCGTTTTTAATTGTTTTAACACGGGATTTTCACCCAAAACTTTATTTTAACATATAAAGACCCATAATTATTAAATTATCACATTTTTTAAAGATAAAACCTTATCCAAAAGAGTGGGTGAAGTACAAAGGTGGAGTGTTGACTTTCCTTTAAGTTATGACACAAGCAACCACTCCCATACCCACTCCATGTCACTATTCACCACCAGCCCATACCTTATCACTTCCTTGTCCTTTTTACCTCTCTAACAAGTTATTCCCACGTTTTTGAGAGCTAGATATTTATCCTCTCTCCTCACTTCTCTCATTTGCTCTCATTTCACCAAGAATCAAACACCACTTTTCTCTCAAACTTTTTCTCTCCATTTCAAGTCTCCAAGACTGATTTTCAAGCCTTATTCTTCTCTTGGTAAGTATAATTCATCCTCCTTATGATTATTTCACTTTTTTCTACTCAAATCATGGATATCTTACACAAACGCCATCACATTCTTGCTAGATCTTCGAACCGTCAAGTGATTCTTCAAGTGTTCTTAGGTTGAACACTTCTTCTCTCCATCATCCATCTTCTGAAATCACTCAAGGTGAGTTCATACCCCTACATTTTCATGTTTTCTCAAGTTTTTAAGGGGGGGGGGGGGGGAATACAAGTTAACACACCAAGAACATAACTAAACTTTTCTAATAGCCTTCATCAGAAAAGTTCAACTCCATTCACGGACTGTTTTGGACAACTTAAACATTTTAGGTTTCAAAACTGTTTTTGGTGAGTGTAGTTCCACTTCTTAGCTTTAGAATGAATACTTGCACATCTCCATACAATTTTTCTACAATTTATGGTGATTTTTACAAAACTTCCTATCATTTCAAACATCAATCCGGACCAGTCTGTGATTATGGACTTTTTCACACAAGTAAGAGGTCATTAAAAATTATAATAAAAATTATGAACAAACTAGACTCATTTTCGAAACTCTCAGAAGTTACAGAACATGATTTGGACGTTTTATGATTTTTCTACAAATTTTCCAATAACAGTTGCAGAAAATGCTATTAGCAGAAAAACACTATAAATTTCATTTCACCTTGTAACATGTTGAGCAAGGTATACATCATTATGTGATTATGTGTTGTTGCAATATATGACAATTTTGTATTCTTATATAGACATACATCAGAACACAAATAGATTTTTACCTCCACAAGTATGGTAAATATATAAATGATATTACAAGGCTATATCCATTAAAATACAAACATTGGTAAATTATGACAAGTAAGGCTTATGCTCACTACCCACACAAATATTTAATAAACTATAATAGGTATAGTTTAGGGTTATTTTACATAACAAGCACATTATTAAAGGTGTTACACATACAAAAGAGTTATTACCACTATGGATAATTATGATAAATTATAATAAGTATAGTTCAGCCATTTTACCCCCCACAAACGAACACGCTAGTTATAATCGGTATAGTTATGGCATATATATATTACAAACAAAGTGATAAACTATAATAGGTATAGTTTATGTTTCATCTACACTATGAACTTAATTACAAGAAAGGAATTCACCATCACCACCACTTTTGATAAGCTATAATATGCATAGTTCATGTTCACTACCACTATCACTATTTGATGAACTATGATATGTATAGGTTATATTCACCATCACCACCACTTTTGGTAAACTATAATATGCATAGTTCATGTTCACTAGTCACTATCACTATCCGATGAACTATGATATGTATAGTTTATGTTCACAGTCACTATTACTATTTCGTACACTACACTAGGATTGGTTCTGGTTATTGGGTTTAAGTCCACATTCACTTTCGCATTGTTAATTTTCAGCTATAATTTCTAAGTGTATATGCTAGAGTTATATAGAATCTAGTTGTGATTGGCTTAGAATTGGTGGGCCCGCCTCATCTCCTGTTCCTTGTTTGGTTGTGGACCTAGGGCAGACCCATTATATTCAACGTTTTATCAACTAAAATCTTATATAACTCATATACGCTGGACGATTATAGGAGAAGTCTACGGGTCATTCTAGGGTTCATTAATGTATCATATAGGAATATTCTATTCACACTTAACTAAGAAAATATTGGATTTTCTGGAAATCAACTCTATCGATTTTATAAGGAAAACGGTTTCTACTCCAAACAAAACTCTTATGAACTCACCAACTTAATTGTTGACACTCTTTCAAAACTACTTGTATTCTTAGGAAATCAGTGAAACAGGAAAACTTCAGCGCTTTGAGGATGGGACGTTAAACCGTCAACAATTTATTTTTGTCATCATAATGTAATTGATTTTGAAACATGTAAACATATACTTTGGTGTAGCTTTTTCAATTATATTTATGATGGTTGTATTTACTTTGAGCACTATTATACACGTTGTTGTGATACTGTACATGAAGTCCTCCACCCCCGGACGTTTCCGCCATCCTTGGTTTGGGGGTGTGACAGATTGGTATCAGAGCATTGTTTATAGTGAACTCAGTATATCGAACCACATAAGATATACAAACTATAAATACATTGGGACTGAAAATCTCTGATTTAAAGTTTTCAAAGCAACTATACTTTAGAAACAAATAATTTCTCGGTAAAAGTAAGAGCATGTGCACACACACTAGGGTCAGTATCATGGTGCGATAGGACAAAAGTGGTGATTGTTGAACAATACGAGTAGGCTTGGGGATGTATAGTCAGGTCTGGGAATGACATAGCCTGATCAACTATGTCTCACTCAGAAGTGATTAGCATATGCCCAGGAGTGGTCGTAGGTGTTGCAACGAGTCTAAAAACTTACCAACACTACCACAATGAAATACCATAGGGGTATTTGGTGTTATTAGAACTACTTATCTGAGAACTAAATAGATTTTTATCAATAGGTCAATAATTGCTTAGTGGATACATTAAAATTATATGTATCCAGGACGTCATATACTTAGAATCTGTGAATCTTTGCTTTACTTCCTGTTCTCGTTGGATTGGGGATTTAGAGTTAGGGTCGCTTATTCAAAGGCCTATCCTGTCCCAAATACATGTGACTAGTATGCACTAAATAATGTATTGAAGTACCTGATAAAGATCATCTTATAATTATCTAAATAGTACGTCTACTTAGTTACTTCTTATATTCCCTTTTTCCCGCGAAGATATCATGGCTGGATTTCATTCCCACGGCGACCCGTACTACCCTAACCACGGCAATACTGAATGGCTCAGAGATGAGCCAGAGAATGATTACCCAATCCCTGTGGATGGTCACCAAGCTGAAGGCCTTGCTGATGGTTCTGACTCCGACCCTGAAGTGGAGAACCTACCCTGATGACCCTTGTTCCGAATCCTAACCCTTACCCGGTTTTTCAAGGCCCGACGCCTCCTTGGGTAGAGTGCTTGGAAACCTGGAGCAAAGAACACGACCAACCTAGGCTGTTAAATGGAGACATTCGAATCCTTTAGAATCCGGAGACTACACTATTCAAGGGAACCGTAGCATTGCCCAAGATTTTCCTTACGTTAATGAGATGTAGACCTATTTTCCTCGAACCCTATATTACAAACAATTTACATATGGTAACTCCAAGAAATTCTTAATATATACCAAGTGATTTTAGGAGGGGATCAGGCACGAAACAAATCACAAGTTGCATTTGAGTCACTACCACTAAAATTCATTCATAGGGGCTTTGTTATGAATTACATACAAAATACTTTTAAGTCAGAACATAATACAGACAAGTCTGGCTTGATAACATCTGACTTGTCACTACTATTAGAAACTTATCGTTTGTTCGTCTCTACCAACTTACGACAGGACTATGCCGCCAAAGAAAAAGTCCAGACCCTCCGGAAGCACATCACTGCCCCCTCCGCCACCACCTCCGCAGTTTGATCCCATAATGTTTCAAGCTGCCGTAACAGCAGCCGTGGCGGCAGCAATGTCGCAAATGGGTACAAATGGTTTTGGCGGCTTCGGATCCGGGAATACTAACTCGAATCAGGGGACAGCACAGGGCGTACTAAGGAGTGTTCTTACAAAGACTTCACGAATGGCAAACCCGATCCTTTCGACGGAAGCGGGGGCGTCATCGTGCTGATGCAATGGTTCGAAAGGACCGAAGCAGTCTTCGAAATTTGTGCTTGTCCCGAAGCAAGCAAGGTCAAGTATGCGGCATTCACCTTCACAAGAAAAGCTCTTACTTGATGGAACGGCAGAGTTAAGTCGCTTACTCCTGCAGTGGCTAACTCTATAAGCTGGGAGGATTTAAAAGCTTTAATGCTGAAAGAATATTGCCCAACAGGCGAAGTGCAAAAACTGGAAGAGGAACTCTAGAATCTCAAAATGTCGGGGACGGATCTCGAAGCTTATATCGCCCGATTCAATGACCTAGCACTCCTCTGTCCTGCAATGGTCACCCCAGAGGAGAAAAAGGTAGAACGATACCTTTGGGGGCTATCATCCCAGATTCATGATAGTGTATTGGCCTCAAGACCAACTACCTTCGACAACGCCAAGGAGTTGGCACAACAACTCATCGACCATCGTGCCAGCCATGACACTACGACAACCACGCCAATTTTTGCTGTTCATGCTGCCACAACCCTCACCACGCCAACTCCCATGAAACAATACGCTGGAACCCTTCCGAAATGTAACAAGTGTAGCTTCCATCACACTGGGGCTTGTAGAGAATTGCATTGCATGAACTGCAATAGGAAGGGGCACACTACCCGTTTGTGTAGGGCACCGGTACGACCCATCAACCAGTTCCCCGGCTTTGGAGTAAGCCCAACCTGTTACAAGTGTGGAGAAACAGGACACTTTAAAAGGAACTGCCCAAGTGCAAGAGATGCCAGTGGTGGTGGAAGGGTGCTTGCGATCACCGAAGGAGAGACCACCCCGGAACTGCCCGCAAATATCAGTACGTGTTTCTAACATCGACGTTTAAATTCCAAATTTCTTTATATGATTAAATCTAGCATCGATAAAACATGCATAGTAGTAATGCCAAGGATTAAACTGAGAGCGTAAACTATAAGAAATTCCAAGGCCGTCATGTGAGATCAGGCGGATTATTCCTTACCATAATCAATTTCTTGTACTGTAAGTACTTTTAGTTAGGCCTTTAGACGGCCAAAACTCTCCTGCTCTGGATGTAATGTAAGACCCTCTTCAAGGTCAATTTTCCCTAATTTGTTACATCTTAAGCATCAATGACGTTGTCAGTCGGATTAATTCTGTGACACTCTTTGTTCAAATACTCCCATAGGAGTCTATCTGAAACCCACTTTAGTCAAGTTGTTGGACTAGAGTAATTTCGCTCCGGGATCGTTCCCAATTCTCTTTCAAAGGTTGGATCATGTTATTCACCAACCAACGGAACCCGGTTTGAACGACAAACATCATGAGACCATTCTACGAATTTACTTCTACTCCGTAATAGGACTGCATCATAGGGATGTAGGTCAAACTTTCGAGAACATGCTTCTACTCTATAGGTGAACGGTCGAAATACATCTAGGTTCAATGTTAGCCCTGACTAGGAACTCTAGTTCATTAAGAAGGATTACTAAGAATGTTATTTGTTGTGATTTCCTCACTTATACATTCCCCAGTTATATATAACGAATACCTAGTAGACAATAGAATGTGAGAATTCTAACTTAGTTTCTTTTCCTCTTTGGGATGTGAAACTGAAGTAGAATCACACATTTTACTATCCGCCCAGTCTTGGTTATATCATAATGTGTATAAGCTAAGTTTTCATGTATAATAACTCATCTCTTGGTCAGAATCAAAATAATGTAGAGCCGACCTTAGTCACTCACAAACTCCTTGCGTGATTTCAAATTTCGGGACGAAATTCCCTCTAACATGGGGGATGATGTGACAACCGTCAAATTCTGGTCAATTCAAAGTCAAATAAAGTCAAAAAGTAAAACCGATCAACTCAACTAACCCTTGTGTACTAGGGCTTACGTTATGTATTTACTAAACAACTCGCTATTTTAACGAGAGATCATAAATCGAAAAGTGCATACATCTAGATCTCCTTAACCTAAAACTATGGTACGTGGCGAGCCAAACCGATAAAACAATGTTGCATACTCATCGGGAGTGTGTGAGATCCTTAATCAAGGCTTAACGGGGTTTACGGACCTTGCATTGCGAAGCCAGACACTCAAAAAGGTCACAAATGAAACCTCTCTCAATCGTTTCCACTCTATCTCTCTCTATGAGAAATCTCTCCAAGAATGTCAAATCTCTCCCAAATCTCTCTAAGTATGTGAAATCTCTCTCAAATATCTCTTTGTATGAGAAATCTCTCCAAGAATGTCAAATCTCTCCCAAATCTCTCTAAGTATGTGAAATCTCTCTCAAATATCTCTTTGTATGAGAAATCTCTCCAAGAATGTCAAATCTCTCCCAAATCTCTCTAAGTATGTGGAATCTCTCTCAAATCTCTCTCAACTTTCTATAGTCACTCGGGGCATCCCGACCCTAGAATTTGGCAAAAACAGCCCAAAAACGAAAGTCTACGCGAAAAACGGACTTAAGCAGCCGAAACCCCTCTTAGGACCCGAAAGTCCTCTTAGGACCCGAAAGTCCCCTTAGGACCCGAAACCTTCTGAGCCGAAGGCTGCTGAACCGAACCTCACTCAAAGAACCGAACCCGAAGGCTCCTGGAACCGAACCTCGCATGCCTCACCCGAACCCGAACCTTCGGTCCATTTCGGGTCAAGGTTCCCTTGGTCTAGTTCGCTTCTGACTTGCTTCAGACCGAGCCTTCGGACTGACCCCTCGCCCTTCGCTTCTCGCTTCTGGTTCGCACCTTTCGCTTCCGACTCGGCACCAACAAGGACCGAACCTCGGCCTAGGACCGAGAGGTCTCGCTGGGAATGCTTTTCTTCCCGGTTTTTGACTAAATTTGCACTTTAGGCCCGTTTTTAATTGTTTTAACACGGGATTTTCACCCAAAACTTTATTTTAACATATAAAGACCCGTAATTATTAAATTATCACATTTTTTAAAGATAAAACCTTATCCAAAAGAGTGGGTGAAGTACAAAGGTGGAGTGTTGACTTTCCTTTAAGTTATGACACAAGCAACCACTCCCATACCCACTCCATGTCACTATTCACCACCAGCCCATACCTTGTCACTTCCTTGTCCTTTTTACCTCTCTAACAAGTTATTCCCACATTTTTGAGAGCTAGATATTTATCCTCTCTCCTCACTTCTCTCATTTGCTCTCATTTCACCAAGAATCAAACACCACTTTTCTCTCAAACTTTTTCTCTCCATTTCAAGTCTCCAAGGCTAATTTTCAAGCCTTATTCTTCTCTTGGTAAGTATAATTCATCCTCCTTATGATTATTTCACTTTTTTCTACTCAAATCATGGATATCTTACACAAACTCCATCACATTCTTGTTAGATCTTCGAACCGTCAAGTGATTCTTCAAGTGTTCTTGGGTTGAACACTTCTTCTCTCCATCATCCATCTTCTGAAATCACTCAAGGTGAGTTCATACCCCTACATTTTCATGTTTTCTCAAGTTTTTAGGGGGGGAATACAAGTTAACACACCAAGAACATAACTAAAATTTTCTAATAGCCTTCATCAGAAAAGTTCAACTCCATTCACAGACTGTTTTGGACAACTTAAACATTTTAGGTTTCAAAACTGTTTTAGGTGCATGTAGTTCCACTTCTTAGCTTTAAAATGAATACTTGCACATCTCCATACGATTTTTCTACAATTTATGGTGATTTTTACAAAACTTCCTATCATTTCAAACATCAATCCGGACCAGTCTGTGATTATGGACTTTTTCACACAAGTAAGAGGTCTTTAAAAATTATAATAAAAATTATGAACAAACTAGACTCATTTTCGAAACTCTCAGAAGTTACAGAACATGATTTGGACGTTTTATGATTTTTCTACAAATTTTCCAATAACAGTTGCAGAAAATGCTATTAGCAGAAAAACACTATAAATTTCATTTCACCTTGTAACATGTTGAGCAAGGTATACATCATTATGTGATTATGTGTTGTTGCAATATATGACAATTTTGTATTCTTATATAGACATACATCAGAACACAAATAGATTTTTACCTCCACAAGTATGGTAAATATATAAATGATATTACAAGGCTATATCCATTAAAATACAAACATTGGTAAATTATGACAAGTAAGGCTTATGCTCACTACCCACACAAATATTTAATAAACTATAATAGGTATAGTTTAGGGTTATTTTACATAACAAGCACATTATTAAAGGTGTTACACATACAAAAGAGTTATTACCACTATGGATAATTATGATAAATTATAATAAGTATAGTTCAGCCATTTTACCCCCCACAAACGAACACGCTAGTTATAATCGGTATAGTTATGGCATATATATATTACAAACAAAGTGATAAACTATAATAGGTATAGTTTATGTTTCATCTACACTATGAACTTAATTACAAGAAAGGAATTCACCATCACCACCACTTTTGATAAGCTATAATATGCATAGTTCATGTTCACTACCACTATCACTATTTGATGAACTATGATATGTATACGTTATATTCACCATCACCACCAATTTTGGTAAACTATAATATGCATAGTTCATGTTCACTAGTCACTATCACTATCCGATGAACTATGATATGTATATTTTATGTTCACAGTCACTATTACTATTTCGTACACTACACTAGGATTGGTTCTGGTTATTGGGTTTAAGTCCACATTCACTTTCGCATTGTTAATTTTCAGCTATAATTTCTAAGTGTATATGCTAGAGTTATATAGAATCTAGTCGTGATTGGCTTAGAATTGGTGGGCCCGCCTCATCTCCTGTTCCTTGTTTGGTTGTGGACCTAGGGCAGACCCATTATATTCAACGTTTTATCAACTAAAATCTTATATAACTCATATACGCTGGACGATTATAGGAGAAGTCTACGGGTCATTCTAGGGTTCATTAATGTATCATATAGGAATATTCTATTCACACTTAACTAAGAAAATATTGGATTTTCTGGAAATCAACTCTATCGATTTTATAAGGAAAACGGTTTCTACTCCAAACAAAACTCTTATGAACTCACCAACTTAATTGTTGACACTCTTTCAAAACTACTTGTATTCTCAGGAAATCAGTGAAACAGGAAAACTTCAGTGCTTTGAGGATGGGACGTTAAACCGTCAACAATTTATTTTTGTCATCATAATGTAATTGATTTTGAAACATGTAAACATATACTTTGGTGTAACTTTTTCAATTATATTTATGATGATTGTATTTACTTTGAGCACTATTATACACGTTGTTGTGATACTGTACATGAAGTCCTCCACCCCCAGACTTTTCCGCCATCCTTGGTTTGGGGGTGTGACATCCTTCTCTCTCTCTGTCTCTCTCTCTCTCTCTCTCTCTCTCTCTCTCTCTTTCTCTTTCTCGGCCCAAGTAGGAAAAAAAGGGAAAGATGTAAAAATGGGGAGGGTTGACTTTGGGGGTGTGCCGCCTCCTTATTGCACACCATGTACCCATGCATGGACCAACATGCATCTATAATGGTCACCTCAGTCTCTCTCTTTTCTCCTTCTTTTACTCTCGTCCGAGGGAATCAACACACACACACACACACTTAATTCACTTCCAAATCCTCTCAAGAACACCTTCATTCCTCCTTCAAAATTTTCGAGATATTGGAACATTTCAAGGAGGTTCTTCCACAAGAATCATCATCCTAGGTAAGTTGATGCTTGGATGCATAATCTAGTCTCTTTATTTCATCAAGAATTTCTTCTAAACTCACACAAACTCATGATCATACTCCTAGAAAACTCTAAGTCCGAGACCAACCCAAGAAGGCCTACTAGGATCAAAATCTTCTTCATTTCTTTCTTCAAAACTGTGAGCAACAAAGCAAGATGAGTTCATACCCCCGTGTTTTTTATTTTTACTTGTTTTGAGGAGAAGAATACAAGTATTATGTGATGATCTATGTGTGTTTGCATGCTATATGTGAATTCATTAGTTTTTCGTTGTGATAATATGAAATATGTATTGTATTTCGAGATCTATATTAAAAGGGTGAAATAATCATGAACAAGAACACAATGAACAACATACATCATGGATCTAAGGGTCTTTAAGTTTTAAAAGTGAAAAACAAAACCAAATGAACCTTACATGTGTCATTTTTGAAATAATAACAAAGATTGGGTATAAATTGTAATTTGTCGGTTTTATGAGGGTTATCAGTTGTTTGTTTGTATAAAAGCTGATTTTTATGAAAATAACACTTCTCAAAGGATCAAAAAACATAAATTTTAGCTTAATGGGCTTAAAAGTGGGCTTAATGGGTTTTGGGCCCAAAGTTGCGAAAAAAATGAGAATTAGAGGGGATGAATTGGAAAACTTAACAAACTATGGGTCTAAAATGTAAATAAACTTTTTCAGGGGTTAAAAATGAGTTTATTACCAAATTTGGACTAAAAATGCAGAGTTTTTCATTTTGGGGTCAAAATTGTTAAACTTATGGAAAGTGCGCCAAAATTATAACTTTTTGCAAATGAAGGCTTGAAATGACAAATGCAATAGTTTTGGACTGAAATTACTATTCAAATAAAGTTTGGGTTGAAAATGTTAATAAAAATGGTTTAAGGACCAAAAATGTAAATTTTCGTAAAAGGGGACTAAAACTGTCATTTTTATAGAAAAAGGTGTCATAATGGTTAATCTAAATGTTTTCGGGCCAAATAAACAATTATAACTTTTGGAGTTAAAAATATCAAGTTTATAACGGATAGTTTTATATATATATATATATATATATATATATATATATATATATATATATATATATATATATATATATATATATATATATATATATATATATATATATATATAATAAAAACTTCGTTATAAGTCAAACGTTAAAATGTTTCGTTTTTGTGAATAAACATTTAACATACCACGAATACCAACAATACGAACTCAAACTCGATAAAACATAAGCGATTCAAAAGTTGGGGCTCAAATACCTTCTATACATGCTATTGGGACTGTGTGGCCCAATATCATGTTTAATTGGGCCCGATATATTCACACATGTTTATTAGGCCTCCTGTGACCCAATTACATGCCTAAGGGACCCTTAATCGCTCTTACATGTTATTGGGCCTCAGTGGCCCATTGGCATTGCTAGTAAGGTCCAAATCAAACATATGCATGACGGGTCAACGTGCCCGTCTCATACTCGACAACCTATAATAACATACATGATTCGTGGGCATCTGATGTCCTCTTCTCTTTGTCTGTTTGGCTTATCTCTGTTATTCAAGTAAACATAAATTTTGGTTGATAAACAAGGTTATTCAAATTCAGTTGGATTTAGTGGGAAATAACGGGTGACACTATTAAGTGTCGGTCGTAGTCTGTAGTTATAACCAGATTCTCCTGGAGGGAGAGCGAGAGTTTGTGTATAGATCTATATGGGGGTGACTCCCCCACACCTAAGTTGTTCACTACAGTTAGACTCGGCCACTCTAGGGCGACAAAATCTTAAATCAATTCCGGCATTCGCTAGAATGCCAAGACAGACGAACTAGTCATTATTATGCATGGTTATAACGACTCACATAGAGATCCAACACCATCTAAGTAATCAAGGGAAGACATATTCATTCGTTGTGTCAATACAATAACATAAAACTATCATACTATTTATATCGGAAAACATCGGGTTTTCTCGGGGAACAACATTATTCACTCCTATACACAAAAACTATAATACGATAATCACTTTTGAATAATAATCACTTCTACTTGTTTTTGAAATCACATACACGTGTACTTATGGGATTATCGCATCTTTTCGCAACAATTTTTATATAGAAAATATCGGATTTTCTGGGTTTTACAACAATACAAACAAGTTTTATATCAAACATGCTTATGAACTCACCAACATTATATATGTTAACGTTTTCAAAATAACTTGTATTCTCAGGTAACAGATAAGCCGAAGAACAATACCAAGGGTGTTAGGATGTTATGTTTTGAAAATTCTCAAACAATTTATGTTATGGGTGTGTAATGTTTAAACAATGTACTTGATGTGAACAATGTCAGTTGTACTTTGTAATGTTTGTGATGTATGTGTTGTTCATGTATATGATGGGTTTTGAGCATTCTAACACTTCCTAAGTGTACATGCAACCCTAATAAACCTTGGATCTATGTTTGTCTAAGATACTAATTTTCCAAGGTTCATATCCTAACTAGCATGGCATGGGGAACTTGAATCAAATATAGCTAGTAGAAATACTTACCTTGTAGTTGTAGTTGATTCCTTGGATTTTTAGAGCCTATCACCAATAGTGTGAATGCCTCAAATGGAAATCACAAATCACCACAAACTTGGAACTTTGAGAGAATAGTCACTACTATCTTGAAATCGGCCCTCTTTCTTTTCTCACTCAACTAGTGTCCACTAGCTTGATTTCAAGAACCAAATCCTCCTTTATATAGTGTGGTGGATTAGGGTTACATCAATGTAAACCCTAATACCCATGTCTCTTCATTTCCATGAGATCCATGGGTTAAAGCTCCATGGAGTATCCATGGACTTTCCATGCAAGCCTAGCCTATTCCAAATAAGCATTAGCCCACACTATATAAATATAGAAGCCCATATTTAATTAGTAATATCTTTGACCTCTAAATTAATCCTAGATTAATTATAGATCAACACTAATTAAATAATATGATCTTATATTAATATATTAGAACTTATAATATATTAATAAATCATAACTTGTACTATTCTCAAAAGATTATCCATAAATTGTTCGGGTGAAGTGCAACCCAAATGGACCATGTCGGGTCGGGTCAAGTACATACCAAATATAGTTATGGACTTAGACACTATATCCAACAGTCTCCCACTTGGATAAGCCTAATAACTATAGTTGCAAGTATGACTTCAGGAACCGATCAGCAATCGTAGCTCTTTAAACTCTGTTGAACTAGAACGCGCCATTTTAGATAAGTGGTCATATAATCCTCTGTTCTAGATATCAGCTGGACAAATACATGGAACATGGTCTTACTTATTGTCCAGCATTTGTTTCCCGATTTCCGATTTGTTTGACATAGAACTTAACTGAACAAATCAATTTAGTTCTGACCGGGCCCAGTACATAGGACAAAACAAAATCATCGAGGGGCCCAGATATCGCTTCTAATCCTAGAAGGAACAGATAAACTTCGACTCATATGTTTGTTCTACCACTCATTGAATTATACACAAAGGCACGTTTTACAACATCAAGTTACCAATGCGTTTTCGTACAATCAATGCATAACCAACTTGTAAGTAACAAATCATATCTCTAGCTTTGAAGACTTATATGATATTACCGTCTGACGATCACTCAAGATAAAATTCCATGAAGTGATTCCAGTGAGCGTGGGTTGAGTCCAATGCTCAGAACTTATGAGCACTCATGATTGTTGTAGCCATGTCCAACACCTTAGACCTCTGCAACCAATCATGACAGTCTTGATTCATACCTGCTTCCGACATATGATCGACTGTGGAAGTTTGAATAATATGATATACCAAACATAATTATTCTGGAAGTCAAAACATGCAAACGAAATATAGTAAACGATCGACAAGAGATAGCAACACTTTACTCATAAATAAAACACCTTTTATTCATCAACTAATGTCAATTACACTTTACAAATTTCATAATTTATCTAACTACTAAAACTTATATCATCCTTCAGCCCTATGCTCCGAGCATGCTGGAGATGCTTAACCCTACTCAGTCCCTTCGTGAGGGGATCTGCTGCATTCTCATCCGATGATACCCTCTTTGCCACGAGGATTCCTTATTCTATTCGATGTCTGATGAAGTGATATTTTATGTCAATGTGTCTGGATCTCCCATGATCTCTTGGTTCCTTGGCTAAGGCAACCGCACTATTGCTGTCACATAAAATCTCCATTGGCTCTTTTATAGCTGGTACAACTCCAAGGTCTCCGATGAAGTTCTTTAGCCATATAGCCTCTTTTGCTACCTCGCTTGCTGCTATATACTCTGATTCACAAGTGGAATCAGCCACTGTCTCCTGCTTGGAACTCTTCCAAGTGATTGCTCCTCCGTTTATGGTAAAGACCCAGCCCAACTGAGAGCGGAAATTATCCCTATCAGTCTGGAAGCTAGCATCACTATACCCTACAACTCTCAAGTCATCACTCCCACCAAGGGTAAGGACCCAGTCCTTAGTCCTTCGCAGGTACTTGAGGATATTCTTTACCGCAGTCTAGTGTGCCTTGCCAGGGTTCCCCTGATACCTGCTCACCATGCTCAAAGCAAAAGCTACATCAGGTCGAGTACACGTCATAGCATACATGATCAATCCTACAGCTGAAGCATAAGGTAGTCGACTCATTTATGCTATCTCAGCCTCAGTACTAGGGCTTTGTGTCTTACTCAATCTGGCGTTACTCTGAATGGGTAACTCACCTTTCTTGGAATTATGCATGTTGAATCTTTTCAACACTTTGTCCACATAGGTGCTTTGACTAATTCCAATTAGTCTTTTACTCCTGTTTCTCAAAATCCTTATCCCTAGGATATAGGCAACTTCACCAAGGTCCTTCATAGCGAAACACTTCCCAACCCAGGACTTTACTTCCTGCAGGGTTGGGATGTCATTTCCTATGAGTAGTATGTCATCCACGTACAGTACCAAAAAACTGACTATGCTCCCACTAGCCTTGATATAGACACAAGATTCATCTTCACTCCTTGAAAAGCCAAATTCCTTGACTTTCTCATCAAAGCAAAGATGCCATCTGCAAGGTGCCTGTTTCAATCCATAAATGGATTTCTCGAGTTTACACACTCTATTGGGGTACTCTGTACTGACAGAACCCTCTGGCTGAACCATGTAAACATCTTCAGCCAACTTTCCATTAAGGAAAGCAATTTTGACATCCATTTTCATATTTCATAGTCATGAAATGCAGCAATGGCTAACAGAACCCTAATAGACTTTATCTTGGCCACTGGTGAAAAGGTTTCATCATAATCAACTCCCGAAGTTTGAGAATAACCCTTGGCAACCAGTCGTGCCTTATAAGTGTGTACCTTACCATCCATGTCGGTCTTCTTCTTGAAGATCCATTTGCACCCAGCTACCTTACGATCAGGTACATGGTCAACCAAGTTCCAAACTTGATTGTCATACATGGACTGTATCTCGCTATCCAAAGCCTCTTTCCATTTAGCAGCCTCAGGGCCTGCCATGGCTTCTGTGTAGCTGTTAGGCTCATCTAGACCTACTAGTGTCTCATCACTAATAACTATCTCACCTTCTACAGTAATATGGAAACCATAGTAATGCTCAGGTGCATTCCTAACTCTTGTGGAACGCCTCAGAGGTACAGACTCATCAATTGGCTCAACAGGAGTTTCGTCCTCAAGTTGAGGGCTAGGGTTTGAAGTTCCTTCACCACCTGACTCTTGAATTTCTTCAAGATCAGTTTGCCTCCCACTATCTCCTTGGCTTATAAACTCTCTCTCGAAAGACTCCTCTTCTTGCTACAAAGACCACATTATCACTAGGTCTGTAGAAGAGGTAACCAAAGGATCTTTGTGGGTAGCCGATGAAAATACACCTCTCGCTTCAGGGTTCTAGCTTGTCATGAGTCTTGCGCCTCACAAAATCCTCGCAACCCCAAATCTTGATGTGGTCTAGGTTGGGTACTTTACCAGTCCACATCTCGTTAGGAGTTTTGGCAACTTTCTTTGTAGGGACAAGATTAAGGATATGGGCGGCAGTCTCTAAGGCATACCCCCAAAATGAGATTGGTAGCGAAGCTCGACTCATCATGGAATGAACCATATCCAACAAGGTTCGATTACGCCTCTCAGCTACACCATTCAACTGTGGTGTCCTGGGAGGTGTCAATTGTGAGACAATCCCACATTCCCTAAGATAGTCGAGGAACTCTAAACTAAGATACTCACCACCTCGATCGGATCGAAGCATCTTAATGTTCCTGTCCAATTGATTCTCAACTTCCTGTTTAAATTCCTTAAACCTTTCGAAAGTATCTAACTTATGCTTCATTAAGTAGACATATCCATATCTACTGTAATCATCAGTAAAAGTCAAATAATAACGATTAGCATCCCTTGTGGCATGTTTGAATGGTCCACACACATCCGTGTGTACAAGGTCCAACAAACTTTCACCCCTTTCACAAGAGCCTGTGAAGGGTGACTTTGTGATTTTTCCAAGTAAGCATGATTCGCAACTGTCATCTGACTTTAGGTCAAACAACTCCAAGACTCCATCCTTTTGGAGTTGGCCTATGCGTTTCTTGCTTATATGTCCAAGACGACAATGCCATAATGATGCTTTATCCAAGTTATTATTATTAATAGAATCAATACAAATCACATTATTTCCTAAGCTATCTACAACAGACATAGCTTCATACACACCATCACAAGGTAATGCTTTAAAATAAAGAACATTATTACAGAAAGCATCAATAGAACCAACTTCCTTATTAAATGAAAAGGTAAACCCTTGTTTATACAATGCATGAAAGAAAATAATATTTCTTGCCATTTCTGGCGAGTAACAACATTTATTCAAATCTAAATTTAACCCACTACTTAGCGACAAAGTATAAACTCCAATCTTGGTGACAGGTGTAACTTTCCTATTCCCCATGATTAAGTTTATCCTTCCTTGCTCCACATTCTCACTTCTTCTTAGTCCCTGCAAGTCACAACAAATATGAATACCACAACCGGTATCAAGGACCCAAGAGTGAGAATTGGGTGAGTTATTAGAAATGATAGTGTAAATGCCTGCATGGTTGGGTTTAACTTTCCCATCCTTCACATCTTGCTGGTACTTTGGGCAGTTTCGCTTCCAATGTGCCTTTTCATGGCAATAGAAGCATTCAGCCTCTTTTGGGTCAGAAGAAGGAGTGATGAAACCTTTCTTGGTTCCACTTGACGAAGAGCCATCAAGTGTCCTAACCTTGGTACCCTTCGAAGAACTCTTTCTCTTCTTCCCTCGTCCTTTCCCGATTGCCAAGACAGGGGCGGTGTTGGTAGGAGTAGGAGTTGTTGGATTAATGTCTAAGTCCATAACTATATATGGTATGTACTTGACCCGACCCGGCATGGTCCATTTGGGTTGCACTTCACCGACACAATTTATATGGATAATCTTTTGAGAATAGAATGTTTATGATTAATATTAATATATTATAAGTTCTAATATATTAATATGGAATAATATTATTTAATTAGTATTGATCAAGAATTAATTTATAATTAATTAAGTGATCAAAAGGAACTAATTAAATATGGACTCTTATATATATATATATATATATATATATATATATATATATATATATATATATATATATATATATGGAATGGGCCAAGTTCATTTAGGTTGGGCTAAGCTTTCATGGATAGTCCATGGAGTGTTTAACCCATGGATCCTAGGAAATGAAACGTCATGGGAATTAGGGTTTAACCCTAATCTTCCACACTATATAAAGATGTCCTTGGTTGGTGAAATTGGCACTAGTGTGTGGTACACTAAGAAGGGCTAGCCAATTTCACTAGAGAGAACCAAGTATCCATATTCTCTAAAGTCTTCCAAGGTGTTTTGGTGATTTGTGATTCCATTTGAGGCTTCCACACTATTGGGGCTAAGCTCTTAAAGCTTGAAGACATCAAGCTACATCAAAAGGTATGTCATCTAACTAGTACTTTGTAGTATAAGAACTTCATAATATGCTAGTTAGGATTAAAGCCTTGGAAAGTTCTTATTTGCATGTATTATAGAGAAAACATAGATCCAAGGTTTATAGGGTTGCATGTACACCATAGGAGTGTTAGAATGCTCAAAACCCAACAGGAGTAACAATCACCTTACCCTTAAGACCACTTTCCATGGTCTTTAAGAGTCCTTGAAGTTTGCTGAGTGTGACCTCTTCCTTGTTCATGTGGTATGTCATGCGGAATTGATCATAACATGAAGGTAAGGAGTGCAAAATGATATCTATTGCAAGCTCCTCGGGGAAGTTCACATTAAGCTTCAGCAAACGGTCCACAAATCATTGCATTTTCTGCATGTGGCCCATGATGGGTTCACCATCCTTCATGCGAGTTGTTATCATGGAGGAGTTGATTTCATACCTCTCTTGACGAGCACTTTGACGGTATCTTTCCATCAAGTCTTGGTGCATATCATAGGGGTAGAAATCTTCTTAGGATTTTTGGAGATCCGCAGTCATAGTGGCCATCATGATGCATGCCACTTTGGTGGCATCCCTTTCATGTGCCCTAAACTCAACGATCTCTTGAGGAGTGGTAACTGTCTCATCAATATCCTTAACCTCCTTATCGAGGACATATTCTTTGTCCTCGTAGCAGGTAATCGTTCTGATGTTTCTGATCCATTCATTAAAGTTAGATCCATCAAAAGTGAGTTTCCCACACAAGTTCATAAGAGAAAAGGAGCCACTAGGATTACAGCCAGAAGCAGCGTTGTTTGCAGACATCTTGTAAGAGAAGAAAGAAAGAATTAGTTTAGATATAGAGATAGTCCTTAATAAAACACCCAAATGTAGTATTAAGGCTAGGACCCAATCACAATATATTAAACTTAGAAGAGGTATGTCGTAATCTAAGTAATAACATATTTGAAAGGTAGGTGAATGACGATTCACCAATTTCCACCAAAGACGAAATATTTAAAATATTTAATTTGGTTTTTAGAAACTCCTAGATTCTTTTGAGATTCAATGAACTTTTCAAAGGCATGTTTCAATCTTGAGTCTGCCCTCCAAGTTTTGTGACTGGGATGCCGAGGATCACAAAACGAGGTGTGAAGTAACTGTTGGGTTTTGAGCAATCTAACACTTCCTAAGTGTGCATGCAACCCTAATAAACCTTGGATCTATGTTTGTCTAAATACATGAAAAATAATAATTTTCCAAGGTTCATAACCTATCTAGCATGGCATGGGGTACCTTTAAACATAAAAGAGTTAGAAGAGATTACATACCTTTTTGATGATGAGTTCAATTCCTAAGGAGTTTGAGGGCCAAGCACCAATAGTGTGAATGCCTCAAATGGAATCACAAAACACCACAAACTCTTGGAAAACTTTGAGAGAGTATACACACTTGTATATTTCGGCCACACACAAGCTCACACACACTAGTTCACTAGTTACCCTTAGGGGGCCATTTCATGCAACATAAGCATGCTTATATAGTGTACATGATTAGGGTGAAACCCTAATAACCCATGACCTTTCCTTTACCAAGGACCCATGGGTTAAAAGCTCCATGGATCATCCATGGACTTCCATATAAGCCTAGCCCATTAACAAATGAGTGTTAGCCCACACCATATAAAACAATAGCCCACAATTTAATTAGTCTTCCTTTTAATCTCTAAATTAATTCATAATTAATTTAAGACTAAAATTAAATAACATAGCCTTATATTAATATATTATAACTTATAATATATTAATAAACATATGTGTATAACTCTCATAAAATTATCCATAAATAGTTTGGATGAGATGCAACCCAAATGGACCATGCCGGTCGGGTCAAGTATATACCAAATAAGTTATGGATTTAGACACCTTATCCAACAGACTCCCACTTGGATAAGTCTAATAACTATATTTGCGCATGTTACTTCAGGAACCAACCAGCAATCGTAGCTCTCGAAAACTTCGTTGAACTATGAAGCGCCATTTTAGATAAGTGATCATATACTCCTCTGTTCTCATGATATCAGCCGGACAAATACATGGAACAACGTCGTACTTATTGTCTAGCAGTTTGTTTCCCGATTTCCGATTTGTTTGACAAAGAACTTAATCGAACACATCAATTTAGTTCTGACCGGCCGGTACATAGGTCACAACAAAATCATCGAGGGGCCCAGATATCGCTTCTATTTCTAGAAGGAACAGATAAACTTCGACTCATATGCTTGTTCTACTACTTGTTGAATTGTACACAAAGGCATGTTTTATAACATCAAGTTACTGATGCGTTTACGTGCAATCAATGCACAACCAACTCATAGGTAACAACTCATATCTCTAGGTTTGAAGATTTATATGATATTACCGTCTCACGATCACTCGAGATAAATTCCATGAAGTGATACAAGTGAGCGTGGGTTTATTCCAATACTCATAACTTATGAGCACTCATGAATGTTGTAGCAACCATTTCTATGACTAAACCCATTTAGCCATCTACAAACTCGATTCATGACAGTCTTGATTCATACCTACTTCCAACATATGAACGACTGTGGAGTGTTTAAATAACTTAGTTATTCGGAAAGAATAACCTAGCTATTTGGGAAGTCAAAACATGCAAAGTGAAACACAATAATAATCGAATCCAATATGGTCTCAGAACCCTTTTGAATATAAATAGAACCACCTTTTATTTATCACCATATTGATTAAACATTATTCATTGTATAATGTTTCAAACAATAAACTTAAGACTTGAATAAAAAAAACAACAGTCGTCCCATGCTCCTAGCATGTACACTTTGTTTTTCTAAACAATAGCTATGCCATACTCCAAGTATGCACACTATGTTTGTCTATGATCCTTACATTGTGATGTAGATCAATTGAACATGATTCCAATGATACTCATTTCACAATCCCAAATCCTTATTGTAAATGTGAGAATCCCAGATTCCTATCATTTACCAAAAAAACTGTTAGATTTTAGACTTTTATGCAATGTTTCTCTTGTAATGATTATGCACAAAGTCACCAAAAACTTATCACCAGTCATTACAGAGTATTCCAAAGAAGGTAAGCCTCTATGGAACGGAAGTCTCATATTCAAAGTACATTGCTTTGAACATCCTTCTTGCATTAAGGTTTTCTAATCTTACATAGATTGAATAACTTGCACCTATGGAGACATTTCCATAGTCCCATTTTGACTATCACTTCCGAACAAGAGTTACTTCTTTTCAGAATATGTCAATATGGTCCTTTCTGACAACTTACATCATACTTCCAACTATCCCTGAGCAACCAATCTTTGGCGAACCTCACATTTGTCCTTGACAATTGCTTAATCACTTTAGTCATATCCAGTTCTAGACTTTTCCCTTCTCAATGCCTTAAGCATTTGGAAAATTTAGAAAAGATGAATTTATAGCACATGCAATCGATCCTATATCCGAAGCATATGGGACACGATTCATGATGTTTGACATAAAAACATGATACTAGACCAGTCTTTTGCTACAATATTTTTATTTGCCATGTTTTCAAAATTTAACTATGAAGAGGGATGCCGTAATCATAATTGAATTTTGAAAACGCAATATATATAGAATTTCTTCAAGCTGAATCATTCCAACATAAAATTCATACATATATATTCTTGACTAAAGATGATTAAAATCTCAATCTAAGCTTTAGAATTGAAACGAAGTATAATTTCCTCTCCCTTAATTATAGCAAAACAACTTTTCAACCCCTGCAACTTCACGAATTGAAACTTTTGTTTTCTATAATTAACATTGCTAACTTGCAACACTAAACGTAATAATCATGCTCCCACTAACATGATGATTATCATCATAACACTTATGCTCCCACTAGCTCTGACATATTTCTAGAAATTTGCTGGACTTCTGAAATTTAGATTGATACACCCTTTCTTAGATAGCTCACATGTGTGTCTAAAAAATTTTCACAACTATGAAAAGGGATGCCGTAATCATAGTCTCAATTGCTTAGGCATTTGCCATTTCTCACAAGTCCATGTTAGTGTGTCGGTTAACCACACGCGCTCCACTAACGACTTTGAAAATGCAAATAACACAATTGATATCTACGCAAAATCTACTTAGTGAAAGCGTTTCCTCACCATCATTTTCATGAATCGGAGAGAAACCTTATGACACTTAGATTTTATAGTGTATGAGTTACTATCCATGCGAATTTGTCAAAACCATAATCACAAGATAAGATTAGTGACAAATTCAGCCTTACATTGATTAAACTTGTTCAGTCTTAGTTTCTTGTCACCTTGGTAGCACAAGGCCCACCAATGCTTCCAAGTTGAACTCTGATAACTCACATGCAAATTCAACTTATTTGAAGTAGGTACAGAAATAAGAATTATGTCAACACGATAGGTTGCAAACCTTAAGTCGTGTGCTAGTGATAAATTACAGGCTTTACTCTTGATTAAATCTTGAAACTCTTTTAGGATCTTTAAGGCTCCCACTGTCCCCTTGACATATAAGTTTCCCCAGTCAAGAACCATTCCTTGACAAAACAAATATTCAAGGGACAATGTGGATTCTTATCAAGACTAACACTTCACACAATTGGTCTTAGTTGGTCTTTGTCTCATCCAAGATATCACAACTTACCAATCTCAAATGTACAAGAGTAGAAAACATTTTACTCTTACATTTGACTAGTGTTAATAAATCTTCCTTTATGTCACTCAAAGTTACAATCTTGGAGTATGACTCTAAGAATTGTTTTGGAACGAAATATGACTCATCTTCTTGATTTTAACCAATCCAACAATTCAGGACCTCTCTTCTTAGCCATAACAATGCACTAAGACGTCCTTAGAGTACGAATTTGTGATATGGTTTCATAATCATTAATATGATCATGAAATATGATACTAAAGTACTCTCCCATCCTTTCAGATTTGAGAAACTTTTATCTTTCTGCCTAATTTGATTCTTCTCATTTGTTTTGTCATACATTGTAACCTTTCCAATGTTATAGAATTATACTTAACCTTATAAGTATAATCATGTTTACTAATTTTTAGTAAATCATGACAAATCAATCTTTGTGGTGGACCTTGAACAGCGCACACCCAGTGTACCTAATTCCTTAGTTCTTCAATTGACTCACATATACATGTGATCAAAGAATTGGTCTTAATTTTCAAAGATGAAAATTGTCATTCATCATACAATACAACTTGTATGATTCCAAGTTTCTGTCCAATTGAAACTTGGGTGATGAAAAACTTTCTTCATTTGGTAAATTCAGACACTACCACAAATGAAAGAATCAAATCCACTTTCCAATATTGCTATTACTGGAAACATATAAGCAACAATTTTCCACAGATGCCATTGTAAAGATATTTTTTTTAAATAAATAAAATTAAAACCCTTTTTTTTCTTTTATTTTAAAACTTTGCGGAAAATCTTATCCTTACAATCCACATGAAAACCTTGTTGTTATCTATTCATAAGCAATATATATTATAACTCTTAAGTAACGGCTCAAAATTCTGATTACCGAACCATGCGATCGAAACCCACCTTTGCAATCAGAATCAACATATACTTACTTTAAGCTTCCTATCTTTTCTTTGATTCTTAAGAACATCAGTATGTGACCCATTCACATTATGTAATAAGAATCTCCAAATAGGAACTTAATAGAGTTAGACAGTGGACTTTACCCAAAGTAGAGTCAAACCTCTTGACTTGATCAACCTTATGATCTTTCAGGTGAATATGGAAGCTTCGCAACCAATGCCCCTTCCTTTGGCAACAAAACACATGGACCCTTTGGTAATGGCACATGAGACTATCTCAGAATTAGCCTTTCTCTTTACCATTTGGTCAACCGAGTTGACTATGGCCGATCCCTTTCCATTGGGAAGAGAAATCTTTTTCTAGATATCCAATGCTACCATTGTCAATGTCCATGTAGACTTGGGAAGTTGTTCTTCTAATCAAATTTGCTTTACTAATGTTCCAAATCATTGTTGATTCCACAACACCAAGCAAATAGATAACATCATTAAGGGTCATGTCATAGTCTGTCTCATAGTAGTCCCAAAGAGACTCACTATGTTACTAAGAAAGTGATTGAACATCCAACTTTCACGAGACTTTGACACCCAACTCTCCCGGCTTGTCAATATGTGACTTTATCTCCAAGATGTCAGCACGCATAGACTATGCTTGCCAATAGGGATTGAGTGACTTTAAACTTTTCAAGACTTGTGGGTGAGGGAGAATAATTGGAGGAGGTGGAGGAAGTGAAGCATGATGTTGAGGGACACCATCTTCAAGAGATTTGGGAAGATCATAGTTGTCTGAACCAGACATCTATAATGGGAGAAAATCAAGTTAGTTGATTCAAAGTCCTTAATATAACACCCAATATGATATATTAAGGCTAGGACCCAACACAATATTTTATAATTTGGAAGAGGGATGCCGTAATCCAAGTTATAAAATATTTGAAGGTAGGCGAATGACGATTCACCAATTTCCACCATGAAAAACGAAATGATTTATTAGGTTTTAATTGGATTTGACATTCCTAGGTCTTTTGAGATTCATTGAACTTTTCAATGACATGTTTCAATCTCGAGTGTGCCCTCTCAAATTTTGTGACTGGGATGCCGAGGATCACAAAACAAGGTTGTAACACCATAAATTTTCAAACAAATTTTTCATTTCAAGATAATGTATTTTCATTCAAACAAGGCATAAACATTCCAAGTGTCGTGTCAAAATACAAATCATATGAATCCCAAGATCACAAAACACCTATCAGTGTGTACAAATCACGTCGGCGCCTTCCCACGGTCCTCGCTAGTACCTGAAACACATACATAACAACTGTAAGCATAAATGCTTAGTGAGTTCCCCAAAATACAACTTACGCACATACGCCTTTCCAGGCCCTGATCTTCCGGTCCCTGTGTCTCAGGGGACTTCCGTCCCTGCTGGGTAAACCTTCCAGTCCTACCCACGCCAACCTTACGGTCCACAACACAACGCCTTCCGGCCCATAACATAATCGCCTTCCGGCCCATAACATATTGCCTTCCGGCCCACATATACATACATAGCACGCATAACAATTAACTTATCACATATAGCACATATATCACATATCATATCCGACCTTTCGGTCACACAGTCAAACCCTTCCGGGTACAGTATAGTGAGAAGACTCACCTCGTGAATATTGAAGTCTAGCAATCCCGAAGTCACTCGTGCTCGATCCGCCGAGCTACAATCCTCCTATAACGTCATATGTCCCTAGTTAATACTTTATATCTCTAATGTTGACTATCCCTAAGAAGCCAACACAGGTCCACTCTGGTCAACGGTCAACGGTCAACGGTCAACTTGACCGGACTCGGCGAGTGCTAGGGCGACTCGGCGAGTCTAGACGTCCTCACCAATTCTCTAGGATTCCCTTTCTACTCGTCGAGTATCCCCCTTGACTCGACGAGTTCCTCCAGGAAGAATCGTGGGGCCACCCCGACTCAACTCGCCGAGTCTGAAGAACAACTCGGCGAGTCCCAGTTAATCTTCAAGCTACTCGCCGAGTTTGTTCATCGGACTCGGCGAGTCCATGCCATGCAACCGCTCAAACTGCTTCCTAAGGTCATATCTACTCCGACCATTCATAGGTTTGGCCTTCCTAGACTGATTCATCACGTAAGGTCCTCATTTCGGTGCTCATAATACACCCCATGACTCATAATTTACATTTTGACCTAAGGCATAAGGATTCCAATCCAAAACCTCCATTGATTCCCGAAATGCTCAGGCATGGGACATTTCTGGACTTCCAAGGGTCCTAATACAGGGTTCCAATCGCTTGGGGGACTAAGGTAACACTCAATCTAGCCATAAAAGGGTTCAATAAACCCTAAATCCATATACACCTCAACATAGAAGAATGCAACTCGAAATATTACCTGAATAACGTGCTCTCTGTGTCCCCAATCCTCAGAACGTGGCTTCTCTTGATGTTCCCTTAACCAAGCCTCCTCTTCCTTGCAAAACAACACTTCCAAAATCAACAATGGTCTTCTACCTTGCTCCAGATGCTTCACAATCGAATTAGGGTTTCTCTCAGAGGACTAGGGTGAACAATGACGGCCATAAGGTCCCTCATATACGTCCCAAACCTGAACAGTTAGGGTTTTCGCTAAACAGCACAGACTCGCCGAGTCCATATCCGGACTCGTCGAGTCCAGTCGCGAACCCGCGACCAGATCCGCGATCCTACTCGGCGAGTCTAGGCTCCAACTCGCCGAGTCCCCTCTTAAAACACCCAAAATCATAAATATAGCAATACCTGGAATTCCGGGCTGTTACAAAGGTGTGAATAACCATACCAATTCACTTGGTACCCTTAATATTATCACCTAATCAATGTGCTGGTTAACCACACACGCTCCATTGATCTATGACAAACATTAAGTCACCCTTCGTGATCCTTACTAGTCCAAGTTAGTGTTCCGGCTAACCACACACGCTCCACCAACGACTTGGTAAGGTACAAAGTGTGAATTCCATGGGCTAGCACCAAATTCACATTTTTCCTGAAGTTACTAAGATTGGGAATTAAATAAAAAATATTTAGTTACTTTATAATAATCATTATACTTTTAATGAGAATTTAAAGTCATTGTCCTACCCGTTCGGCTAACGATCCTCCACCGATCAAGCAAGCGATGGGTGAGAGTGGACACCCATTAAGTCGCCATTTTATAGGCAACAACCTTATACCCACCTTATAGACTGGCTTCGTGAATGAGGCCTACTAATGGTAAAAACGACTTGTTCTTATACATATATATAATAATTAATCATTAACGGTATAAATAGTATAAGTGTTGAATTTTAACTTTTTAAAATTCTAAGTGTTGGAATTAAAGTTTATTAAAGTGTGTGAAACTTTTCCAAATTCCAAAACTTGAGGGCAAGTTTTGAAACTATTCAAAACTAATTAATTCCATGATTTATGTGTTTAAAGTACTTTTAATCCAAAAACTCTTCAAGTTCCATAACTTGAGGACAAGTTATGGAAGACTTTAAACTAATAAAAGAATTACTTTTCTTTATTTTTATAACTTATGGAATTAATTAAGGTTACACTTTATTTATATATTTATTAATGAAGTGACTCTTGAACCTCCACAACTTAAGGACAAGACTCTTCATCTTTTGTAACCATCCAAGACTTTTCATTTCATAACTTATGAATTAAAGGTTCATAAAAATGAAGACTCTTCATTTTCATGTAACTTATGTGTTTTAAGTGTGTGTGAAATAAAAGTGACCTTTGGATATCCATAACTTGAGGACAAATTATGGACTCCATTAAAACACATAAATGATCAAGAATTAATTCTAAACAATTCAACAAATAATTCCTATCATCTTCTAAATTCATAAGAACATGAACATGATCATCAAAATTTCAAGAATTATATGAACACATAAAATCATGGAATTTTGATTCTAACTTTGAAATTGGTCCACCATCATCATTACCACATCAAAAACAGGTTTTATGAGTCCAAAACAGTTTAAGGTAATGATTCTAGACCAATTCGAGCACCAAAACTCGAAGATATGCTGTCTGGGGGTCCAACTCGTCGAGTGCATGAACCCACTCGCCGAGTTGGATGAGTTTTGCCTTGGACTCGTCGAGTCCCTTCATGGACTCGGCGAGTCAGTTGTGCAGACAGCATAAAATCTTCGATTTTCAGCAATTTGCATCAAGTATCAAACAAGCAAGCCTAGGCTCTGATACCACTGTTGGGTTTTGAGCAATATAACACTTCCTAAGTGTGCATGCAACCCTAATAAACCTTGGATCTATGTTTGTCTAAATACATGCAAAATAATAATTTTCCAAGGTTCATAACCTATCTAACATGGCATGGGGTACTTTTAAACATAAAAGAGTTAGAAGAGATTACATGCCTTTTTGATGATGAGTTCAATTCCTAAGGAGTTTGAGGGCCAAGCACCAATAGTGTGAATGCCTCAAATGGAATCACAAAACACCACAAACTCTTGGAAAACTTTGAGAGAGTATACACACTTGTATATTTCGGCCACACACAAGCTCACACACACTAGTTCACTAGTTACCATTAGGGGGCCATTTCATGCAACATAAGCATGCTTATATAGTGTACATGATTAGGGTGAAACCCTAATAACCCATGACCTTTCCTTTTCCAAGGACCCATGGGGTAAAAGCTCCATGGATCATCCATGGACTTCCATATAAGCCTAGCCCATTAACAAATGAGTGTTAGCCCACACCATATAAAACAATAGCCTACAATTTAATTAGTCTTCCTTTTAATCTCTAAATTAATTCATAATTAATTTAAGACTAAAATTAAATAACATAACCTCATATTAATATATTATAACTTATAATATATTAATAAACATATGTGTATAACTCTCATAAAATTATCCATAAATAGTTTGGATGAGATGCAACCCAAATGGACCATGTCGGTCGAGTCAAGTATATACCAAATAAGTTATGGACTTAGACACCTTATCCAACAGTAACCATGCAAATTACTTGGTACCCTTAATAAATTACCCCTCAATCGATGTGCCGGTTAACCACACACGCTCCATCGATACTATGATAAATATTAAGTCACCCTTTACCTACCTTGTTAAGTCCAAGTTAGTGTGCCGGTTAACCACACACGCTCCACTAACGACTTAGACAAAGTGTAAAGTGTAATTTCATGGATTAGCACCTTATTCACATTTTTCCTAAAATAACTAAGATTGAGAATTTAATAAAACATTTAGTTACTTCATAATATTCATCATACTTTTAATGAGATTTTATAAGTCCTTGTCTTACCCGTTCGGCTAACGACCCTCCACCAGTCAAGCAAGCGGTCGGTGAGAGTGGACACCCATTAAGTTGCCATTTTATAGGCAACAACCTTATACCCACCTTATAGACCGGCTTCGTGAATGAGGCGTACTAGCGATAAGACGACTTTAATCTTATACATATATATTATTATTAACTTATAATATTATAAGTATTAGGGTTGAATTTTAACTTTTAAAATTCTAAGGGTTGGAACTAAAGTGTTTAATATGACTTTACTTGTTCCAAAACTTGAGAGCAAGTTTTGTGAACTTTCAAAACTTTTCATTTCTTGTAACTTATGAGTTAAATAGGGTAATACAAATGAAGACTCTTCGTTTTTCTAACTCTTGTGTTCTTTTAATGGTTTTAATTCAAGTGAATTTTGGTTTTCCATAACTTGAGGACAAGTTATGGACTCCATTAAAACACATAATGATCATGAATTAATCTACCACCTAGGTTACAAATAATTCCTATGATCATCTAAACATCATAAGATCAAGAACATGAATATGAACACTTTCATGAATCAAAAATTACACATAAAACTTTGTAATTTTGATAACAAGTTGTTGTAAATGGATTAGCAAAGACATTAGACCATCTAAAACAAGTTTTCAAGTATCAAAACAGTTTAGGGAAATGTTTCTAGTCAACTTCCAGCAACTAAAGTCGAAAATCTGCACTCTGTGGCTCCTACTCGCCAAGTACATGAACCTACTCGGCGAGTAGGTTGAAGATACACATGAACTCGGCGAGTTCATCAGGCAGACAAGAAGTTTTTTGACTTTTTCCAATATTTTGCATCAAGTATCAAACAAACAAGCCTAGGCTCTGATACCACTGATGGGTCTTGAGCATTCTAACACTTCCTAAGTGTACATGCAACCCTAATAAACCTTGGATCTATGTTTGTCTAAGATACATGCAAATAATTAATTTTCCAAGGTTCATATCCTAACTAGCATGGCAAGGGGAACTTGAATCAAATAAAGCTAGTAGAAATACTTACCTTGTAGTTGTAGTTGATTCCTTGGAGTTTTAGAGCCTACCACCAATAGTGTGGATGCCTCAAATGGAAATCACAAATCACCACAAACTTGGAACTTTGAGAGAATAGTCACTACTATCTTGAAATCGGCCCTCTTGCTTTTCTCACTCAACTAGTGTCCACTAGCTTGATTTCAAGAGCCAAAGCCTCCTTTATATAGTGTGGTGGATTAGGGTTACATCCATGTAAACCCTAATACCCATGTATCTTCATTTCCATGAGATCCATGGGTTAAAGCTCCATGGAGTATCCATGGACTTTCCATGCAAGCCTAGCCCATTCCAAATAAGCATTAGCCCACACTATATAAATATAGAAGCCCATATTTAATTAGTAATATCTTTGACCTCTAAATTAATCCTAGATTAATTATAGATCAATACTAATTAAATAATATGATCTTATATTAATATATTAGAACTTATAATATATTAATAAATCATAACTTGCTCTATTCTCAAAAGATTATCCATAAATTGTTCGGGTGAAGTGCAACCCAAATGGACCATGTCGGGTCGGGTCAAGTACATACCAAATATAGTTATGGACTTAGACACTATATCCAACATTATATTCATTGCGATGATATTTCAATTTAAGTCACGCGAGCCCTCAGACGTTTCCGCTGTCTGGTTTGAGGGCCCAGACATCGCTTCTAATCCAAGAGGGAACAGATAAACTTCGATAGATGTGCTTATTCTACTAATTGTTGTATCATACACAAGGGCACGTTTTATAACATCGAGTTACCAATGTGTTTTCGTACAATCAATGTATAACCAACTCATAGTCAACAACTCATTTCTCTAGGTTTTAAGACTTCTATGATATTACCATCTCACGATCACTCGAGATAAATTCCATGAAGTGATACAAGTGAGTGTGGGTTGAATCCAATACTCAGAACTTATGAGCACTCATGAGTGTTGTAGCAACTCTTGCTATGTCCAACACCTTAGACATCTACAAGCCAAGTTCATGACAGTCTTGATTCATATCTACTTCCAACATATGACCGACTTTGGAGAATTTGAATAATATTATATGTCATAACATAGTTATTTTGGAAGTCAAAACATGCAAACTGAAATGATAGTAGACGATTGACAAAAGACAGAAACACTTTACTTATAAATAAACAAGTACTTTTATTTATCATCAAATGCCAATTTCACTTTACAAATTTTAAACCTATCTAATTTCTAAAACTAATATCATCCTTCAGCCCTATGTGCCTCGCATGCTGGAGATGCTTAACCCTACCCAGTGCCTTCATGAGGAGATCTGCTGGGTTCTCATCCGATGATACCCTCTTTGCCACGAGGAGTCCTTCTTCTATTTGATGTCTGATGAAATGGTATTTTCTGTCGATGTGTCTGGATCTTCCATGATCCCTTGGCACTTTCACTATCACAGAAAAACTCCATAGGCTCCTTTTGTCACACCCCCGAACCAGATGGCGGAAATGTCCGGGGGCTCGTGTGACTAACAATTGAATAATCATCACAATGAATATACATGAAACATAACACATTCCTCACCAACATTACATATTACAACCAACATTTTTCACATCAAGTACATTGTTAAAATACATTAGTTCAAATTGTTAAAAGTACGATAAGTGATGTTACATAAAACAAAACCATCCACATTTGCAAATCCTCTAGCTTAACGATTACCTGAGAATACAAGTTATTTTGAAAATGGTCAACATATATAATGTTGGTGATTTCATAAGTATGTTTGAGTAAACGTCTTTGTAGCTTTCATAAAAACCCAAAAAATCCGATATTTTCTATAAAATGTTTGAAAATGATGTGAAAATCAAGTATATAATGCATGTGTGAATTTGATAGTTGTGATATATGTATATATACTTGTAGTTTAGATTTCCTTGTGTTCTAAGTAAGCGATTATTGAGTATTGATCTTTCTCCAGAAAATTCGATATTTTCTGATTTATAAAAATGCCGAGGTTCTTGTATCGTTAAATATGTTATTGCGTATTAACACCATTGAAGAGATTATCTCCGAAGTACTAATTTTTGGTATGGAATCCTAACATGAGCCGTTATAATCATACATGGTAATGACTAGGTTGCTTGTCTTGACATTTTTCCAAATGTCGGGATTTGCTCAAGGTTTTGTCGCCCTAGACTGGCCTAGTCTAGCTGTAGCGAACAACTAAGGCGTGGGGGGTCACCCCATATAGATCTATACACAAACTCTCGCTCTCCCTCCGGGAGACTCTGATTATAACTACAAGCTACGACTATACATTCAAGGTGCCAACCGACGCATCTCACTAGATTCTCAACCTTTCGTACAATGCTTAATGTTTACGTGTATGTTTTGCGTTATCCAAACCAAGGTACATTTATAAGTATACAAAGTTCACTAGTTATGAGAAGGTATAGATACGATTTATTAGCATGTGAATCTCAGTCCAAGCCCAATTAGCATGTAAATGGGTCGCAAAGCCTAATAAACATGTAAGTAGGTAATTTGGTCCCAATAGGCATGTAAATGGGCCAAAAAGGCCCAACAACATGCGACCCATAACTCAAGCCCAAATTAATATGTAAATGGGTCACAAGGCCCAATAAACATTTCATAGAAGATATTGGGCTCAATATACACTTGAATGGGCCCTCATGGACCATAGGCCATGTAAAATGAATATTAGGCCCAATAAAAATTATTAACGATGTATTATGTTCATTCGTATTGGTTCGTTGTTTAATTTAGCTTGTGGTTTACTAAACTTATTATAAAAAGTCTCCTTTTTCACAAAACAACATTTTCGGTCAAAAACCTCAAATTTTAAATTAAGACCCAAAGCTTTGTAAGAATGAAATTTTAGTCCATAGTTGGTAAAAAATTGCAATTTTGTCCCAAATGTCTAGAAATACACGGTTTTAGTCCAAAAGTATATATTTTGACATTTAAGACATAGTTTTGCAGAAAAGTGCATTTTCAGCCCTTTTTTTGTAAAAATTTACACTTTCGGCCCAATTTTGGAAAAATTTACATTTTTGGTCCAATTTGAAAATAAATGTTATTTTCACCCCTAAATTTGCTTTATTTACATTTAGGACGCAAATATTTGTTCAAATAACATTTTAATCCCCAAAACTACATTTTTTTCGCAAGTTGGGCTCAAAAATCGTGAGGCCTAAAAGTTTGGCCCATTAAGCTCAGATTTGCATTTTGGCCCTTTTTAAGGTAGGTTTAACATAAAAAAAATCCTTTTTTATACATGTAGGACCTGATTGGTTCCTATAAAAAATAAATGTTACTTTTTGCCCTTATCTTTTGTTTTTTTGACAATTTTGACCCTTAATAAAATTTTTGTCTTAAATTTTTGGATCTTAAACATATAACACTTTTAACTTGATAGTTTGATGTAGAAGGTGTCTTAGTCATGGATCTTAACTCTATGTCACATAAGAAGTCGTGATTTGCCAAGATCTAACATGTTTTTACAACATAAACTAAGAAATCACACAAGACATGCATATAACACATAGATCTATATATTTTACTTGTATTCTCTCCCAAAAATCATGTAAAAACCAAAAAAAAGGGGGAAGAACTCACCTTTGCTTGATGTTTCGGTTTTGAAGAAGAAGTTGAAGAGATTTTTGGTCCTAACACACCTTTGTTGTAGATCTCGAGCTTATGGAGGCTTTCAAGAAATGATGATATTCTTGTAAGAATCCTCTTGAAAACAAGCAAAATCTCAAGATTTTGGAGGAAGAAGAAGAAGGATGCTTTAGAGTGATTGAGGAAGTGTTTGAAAGAGAGTGTGTGTGTGTGTGTGTTTTTTTTTGGCTCTCGACTGAGAGTAGAAGAAGAGAGGGGAGAGAGGTAGTGAAGTGACTTGCATGGGAATATGAGAGCCCTTTCATTGATATATGTTGAACAATATGGAGGTGGCACCTCCTAAGTCAACTCTTATTACATTTCCTTTTTTTTTTATTTGATGTTAGGCCAAGAGTTCTTGGGCTAGGAGAAAGGGTGGAGTAGTTTGGGCCTTGACTTGCTTTTACTTGAGATCATGAGGCCTAATGATTACTTTTCGGCCCAATGGGCTAATTAGATCGCTCAAGATCCATTTTGAAAGAAAAATCAAGTTTATGGCCCATTAGGGCCAATTAATTCATTAATGGCCCGTAAGGCCCATTAAGGGTAAACTAATTTGGTTTGGACCCAAAATGCTAAGTTTTCTAAAAGTGGGTCCAATTAGACCCCAAATAGGGTTTCCAAGCCCAAAATGGTTAAATTGGATGCTTATTGGTCGATTAGGCCCAATAAGGAAATCCTAGTCCAATATGGACTTAAACCATGGTTCTTAGGGCTTCAGACTCTTTGATGAACATAAATGGTGAATCTAAATGAGCACTGAGTGAGATTTACTTAGAGTACATGTTTTAAAATTGTTGAATGGTTAAACAGGAATAGAATTTCCTAGCTAAAATGTCAGTTGTGATATCATCCCCCCGTTAGAGGGAACTTCGTCCCGAAATTCTTTTGAAAACTAGGTTTGTGAAGGGAAGAATAAGTGAGGGTACTTCTGCTTCATCTGGTCTTCACGTTCCCACGTGAATTCCGGTTCACATTTTGCGATCCAACGAACTTTCACAATCAGGATGCGACTTTGCTTTGTACGCTTCACCTCCCTATCCATAATCCCGACCGGTTCTTTGAAGAATATGAGATTCTCGTTTATTTCAATCTCTTCCAAAGGAATGACAAGGGTTTCATCTAATAGAAACTTTTTCAGATTTGAGACATGGAACACTGGGTGTACGTGTCACACCCAGAAACCAATGGCGGAAACGTTTCGGGGCAGAGGACGTCATGTAAAGTATCACAACCAATGTACATAGCAAGCATAGTAACACAACCATTACATTACATATGAAATTTACATTTGTTTGAAAGCAAAGTACTACATGTTTATATATATATATATATATATATATATATATATATATATATATATATATATATATATATATATATATATATATATATATAACAAAAGTAAAGACGTGAGTTCTATACGCTCCGTCTTCTCCAAAAGATTTCGGGATACCTGTCTAACCAGAACCTGAAAATACAAACAGTTTTAAAATATCAGCATAAAGCTGGTGAGTTCATAAGCATGTTTTGTAAAGAAAACCGGTTATTTAATCTCGTGATAAGTATTTCATTTCCTTCGTTATAGATTGCTGTAACATCGAAAACCATTGTTACTGAGTTATAAAATACATATACATGTTTTCCAAGAAAATCCCATATTTTCTAACATGTAAGTCGATTTTCATAAGATAAGAAAAACCCTGACTAATCACCAGTAGGTTAAGAAAAACCATAAGTTATGATCCTGGAATTACCCTCCAGCATGAAAGTAGGTAGTTTTAATACATAAAACTATAGATTAAGATCCCTGGAATACCCTCCAGTACGAAAGTAGGTAGTTTTAATACATAAAACTATAGGAGAAAGAAAGAAATCTGTGAATAAAGTTAATTAGTTTAATATGTATTGTGAGTCGTATAACCATACTGATTTGACCCGTGACCTCCTTGACGTTTTTCAGGCGTCGATCGATTTCCAAAATTTATCACCCCAGGCGTGTCCGCCTAACTGTAGCTAGCAGTTTAGGTGTGGGATTGTCAGTCCCGAAATAGATCTATCCACAAATTTCACGCTCTCCCTCCAGGAGACTCTGGTTATACTTCCGGAGAGGATTTACTGGTACCCCGAAGGGTATAACGAAGACGAGTCTCACAAGCTACTATTAAATAATTCACTGTACACTTGGTCGTTATCGAGGTTCGAAATCGTTTGGAACAACATAGAGTGTAAATAATTAAATACAAAGTAATTATTTAGCATGATACTCTAGGTTAACATGGATAAACTAAATCAGACATAGCTTATACATTGACTTTGCATGAAATCTGAATCCGTTAAACAAGTAATAAAGATCCCAAATTATTCCCATAATAATTTGAATGGTTTGATAAGTTACCACGCCGTTTTGAAAACTATGTAATTATATATTCAGAAAATGTCCCTTATGCTCCGCATATTACAAAAGGCATAAAGTAACTAAAGTTTGTCATAGATTCGTATAATTACATCAGTTTTTAAGTTACGAAAACCTTTATGATTTGCTTGTATTCCCCCTGAAAACATGAAAAACTCAGAAAAAGTGTAGGGGTATGAACTCACCGGTCGAGAAATGTGCCGGGTAGGAAGCTAACTATCAGTTTAGGGCTTGAACACGCACGAGGATCCAATGTAACATGAGGAGATACATAATTGTATCTAATTAGGCTTTAAACTATTAATTAAATAAGATATTACATTCCGAGATGCGAAAACAGTTTATTTTAAGTGTTAGGAATGATTCGGGTTGCAGCTAAGGGGGTGTATGGCTTGGATAGGGAGTTTACTCTTCAAGAGTAAAATCTTAGGGGAGATTACGGCCCATAGAACATATCCCCATGAGTTTACGGCCGTAAACTCATGGGTGGTGTGTTCTTGGTTGCTGAAAGGTCTTACAACTCTTGGGAAATTAAGCTAGGTTCAATTATAGGGCATAGGAAGTGACTAAGGCTCAATTTGATCACTTTGAGGAGTTCACGGCGGTAAACATAGAGTTTACGGTAGTAAATTCTTACTTGTCCCTTTCTTGCATGATTTGGGGTCTCTAATGAAAGAATACAAGGTTCTATGCATCAATCCAAGCCATAAGGGGAAGTTAGGGCACCATTTGACCTCTTTAAGGGAGTTTACGGCCAAGGAACCATTCTCTTAGGGGTTTATGGCCGTAATCTCTTTATGGTCATGATTTCTTTCAAGTTTAAGGTCCCAACTTCAACGGTGGTTGATTCTAGACATTACCCCAACCCATAGGAGGTGTTTAAGGGGAAATTTAACACCTTAAAACGTGTTTACGACCTAAGAATGAGTGTTTACGGTCCAAGAATGTTCTTGGGCTGTAAACTCATGTTTACTCCCTAAATGACAAGATCTTGGTGTTCTAAGTTCATTCATGCAAGCCCTTAAGTCATATCTAAGCACTAGGAGTGATTTGGGAGGGTTTTGGGGCTCCAAAACCCCATTTATGGGTGTTTACGGTTTTGGAGTGTTCCAGGTCCGTAAATACACGATTTTTATACATTTGGGTGATTTAAACACGAATTTGTATGCTAATCAAGTTAACCAATAAGCTAGGATAGATTACTTACAAATTTGGAGCTTGAAAGAGGTGATTTTTGGATCAAGATTGGCTTGAAGAGAGAGAGAGTAGAGAGAGAGTGGAAAAGCTTCAAATGAAGTCCACTCACCCTTATATAGGGTTTGAGTTTGTGGCCCGGTGGAAATCTACCTGATACCGACGTTAAACGGGGTTTACGGTCGTACCCGATTAAGTATTCGTAACCCGGCGTCGTCATGAATTAGAAACTTTTAAAAAGAATGACAAGGGTGTTTCAAAGCGTTTGGACACTCATAAAGTCATAATAAAAGTCTCAATTTAAATAACCTAAACCAAAATGTTAACGGCACAATTCGATAAAGACGATTTTTATTGACGGAAACGGGTTACAATGACGGAATAAATTTCAAGTTGTCACAGTACGTTGTTGAGCTCGACAGGTAACTGCAACTTATAAGCCAGTATACCAATTCGGGCAAGAATCTCGAATGGTCCAATGTATCGCGAGTTCAATATTCCTCGTTTCCCAAAGCGAATCATTCCTTTCCAAGGAGAGACCTTTACCAACACACGATCCCCGACATGAAATTCTAATGGCTTTCGCCGCTTGTCAACATAGCTTTTCTGTTGGTCTCGCGATGCTTAAAGTCGAGCTTTGATTTTGGACTATCCTTTTGGTCGTCTCACGGATGATTTCTAGTCTTGTAAGAGTACTAGCTCGCGATTACCCTTTTGCTAGTTGAGTGTCACCCACCTCGGCCCGGCATAAGAGCGATCTGCATTTGCAACCATAGAGTGCTTCGAAGGGAGCAACCTTGATGCTCATGTGATAACTGTTGTTATAGGAGAATTCGATCACAGGAAAATGGGTATCCCATGACTTGACGAAGTCAATCACGCAAGCTCGGAGCATATCCTCGAGTGTCTGGATGTTACGCTCACTCTGACCATCCGTCTGTGGGTGATAGGCAGTGCTCATATCTAGTTGTGTTACCATTGCCTTCTGAAGAGATTGCCAGAATCTGGAAGTGAATCTTCTATCTCGATCCGAGATAATAGATACTGGCACTCCGTGGAGTCTCACAACCTCCTTGAGGTAGATTCGGGTAATCTTTTCCATCTTGTAGGACTCTTTTAGTGGCAGGAAATGAGCGGATTTTGTTAATATATCGACAATTACCCATATAACATCTAATCCGTCTGTTGTATTTGGAAATTTGGTCACGAAGTCCATAGTAATCCTCTCCCATTTCCACTCGGGTATCACTGGTTGCTGCAGTAGTCCCGAGGGCTTTTGGTATTCCACTTTCACCTTGGCGCAAGAAAGACACTTGCCCACGAAAGTGGCTATCTCTGCCTTCATATTAGGCCACCAATATTACTGCTTCATATCCAAATACATTTTATCTGACCCCGGATGAATAAAATATTGCGTCTTGTGGGCTTCATGCATGACTATTTCTCTAAATCCCCCAATTTTGGGAACCTATATTTTGTTCGTGAAGTAGTAGGTTCCGTCGTGTTTGACTTTGAGCTCCTTCTCCATTCCTCATAGTGATTCACTAACGACATTCTCTGGCTTCAATGCGTCCAATTGGGCTTCCTTGATCTGTGAGGCTAGATGAGATTGGATGGTGATTGACAGGGTCTTCACATGACGACTTGAATACTCCTTTCGGCTCAGGGCATCGACTACTACGTTAGCCTTGCATGCATGGTATTTAATCTCACACTCGTAATCATTTAACAGTTCAACCCATCTCTGTTGCCTCATGTTTAGTTCCTTTTGATTTAGAATGTGCTGGAGGCTCTTGTGATCCGTAAAGTTGGTGCACTTGGTACCATATAGGTAGTTCCACCAAAATTTTAAGGTGAAGACCACGGCCCCCAGTACGAGATCATGCGTGGTATAATTTACTTCATGAGTTTTCAGTTGTCTGGATGCATAAGCAATTACCTTCTCTTGTTGTATGAGGAAACAACCTAATCCTTGATTCGAAGCATCACAGTAAATTATGAAGTCTTCGGTTCCTGCCAGTAAGGATCACTGGAGCACTACAGAGGGATTGCTTCAAGGATTGGAAGGTAATTTCTTGCTTCTTGGTCGAGTTGAAAGGTACGCCTATTTGAGTCAATGTGGTGAGGGGTTTGGCTATCTTGGAGAAGTTCTGAATGAATCTTCGGTAGTAGCCTGCGAGACCCAAGAATTGGCGAATTTCCGTTGGCGTTGCCGAAATTGCACAGCTTTCGATTGCTTTGATCTTGGAGGGGTCCACGTGTATTCCTTCCTGACTGACTACATGACCCATAAAGTTTACACTACGGAGCCAGAATTCGCACTTGGAGAGTTTTGCATACAACTTTTCAGCCCGCAGGGTTTTTAAAATCTGTCGGAGGTGTTGGCTATGATCTTCTTCACTTCGAGATTATACGAGAATATTGTGGATGAAAACGATTACGAATTTATCAAGGAATGGACGACATACTCGATTCATGAGGTCCATAAATGCAGCGGGGGCATTTGTTAGACCGAAGGGCATTATGACAAATTCGTAATGACTGCAACGAGTTTGGAAAGCAGTCTTAGGAATGTCCTCATTTCGGACTTTGAGTTAATGATAACTAGATGTCAGATCTATCTTTGAAAAGTAACTAGCTCCTTGAAGCTGGTCAAATAGATCATCGATTCGTGGAAGTGGATACCGGTTTTTGATGGTGAGCTTATTTAATTCCCTATCGTCGATGCACATCCTAAAGGATCCGTCTTTCTTTTTAATGAAAAAACCGGAGCTCCCCACGGCGAGAAGCTGGGTCTGATAAATCTTTTATTCAAGAGTTCACTCAGTTGGCTTGATAATTCTTGCATTTCTGCAGGATCCAACCTATAGGGTGATTTGGCGATTAGAGTGGCTCCAGGCACTAGGTCGATTCGGAATTCGATTTGCCGTTCTGGGGGTCTTCCCGGAAGATCTTTTGGAAACATATCCAGGAAATCACACGCCACTGATGTTGTGAATGCTCGCTTCCTCTTTGGTTTTATTAACCACGTGAATAAGGAATGCGTAGTTATTCTTTTGTAGACACTTTTGCGCCTTGATACTGGAGATAAGGCGAAGGTTTGCGTCGGGTTTATCTTCGTAGATTATTAGGGTTTCGTGATTAGGAAGATGAAGGCGAACGGCCTTCTCGTGACACATAATATCAGCATGATGGGGGTTAACCAATCCTTTTCGATGATCACATCAAAATTTCTAATGTTTGCGGGCATCAAGTTTATATGAAAATACTAGTTGTTTAGTGTTAACGTACATCCTATATAGATATCTTTGGTGGTTCCAGTTTTCCCATTAGCCATTTCCACCGTGAAGGCTTCGTTGAGGTTCTGGGGTTGTTGATTTAGCAAGTATTTGAATTTATTACTAACGAAGCTTCGCTCTGCCCCACTATCAAATAAGATGCATGCATACGAGTTGTTAAGTAGGAACGTACCGGTGACATCTGCTAGGTCCTGCACTGCTTCTCCCTAACCCATTTTCAGCACTCTCTATGCCGCCCCTGCCCCCTGATTGTTTGCGTTGCGGCAATTTCGCCTGAAATGCCCGGTTTTCCCACATCCGTAACAGGTATAACTGGCCCGAACATTGGTGTTTTGGTTGTTGTTGTTGTTGTTGTTCTTATTCTTGTTATTGTTGTTTGTCATCTGGTTCTGTTTAAGCTGAGTCCAACAATACATTGTTGTGTGGCCCTTCCGATTGCACCTTGTGCAACTCATCTCTCCGCAATCCTCGTGATGGTGGAAGTTTCATTTGTTACACTTGGGGAGATTTCCCGAGTACTGCTTGAAAGCATTTGGCATGGATGAGGCTGGAGCATGTGGTATGCTGGTAGCTTGTGTTGCAGCATGAATAGACACTGTTTGTTGCTTCTTAGACGATTCCGAGTTTTGCTTTCCCTTTAGCTTGTTGTTTTTCCCCTTCTTGTTCTATTCCTCCTTCTTAACCTATGCTTCCAGTGTTTTGGCTCCCTTCTTATTGCCATGATCATACAGTTTCTTGGCAAGTCTCTTGGTGCTGTCAAACGTCTCAGGACTGGCTGCAATGACATTCCCTTGGATAGGTGCAATCAATCCCCAGATAAACCTTTCATCCTTTTTCCCTTATGAGGTGATCATTCCAGGACACAGAAGAGATAGCTCACTAAACCTAGATATGTATACGTCGATATTGGGGTTTTGAATCGTGAGGTTCCACAACTCTTGTTCCATCTTATGAATCTCACCTCTATGACAATATTCTGCTAACATCATCTCCTTCAGCTCTTCCCAAGGCATCGCGTTTGCCACCGGGAGTGCCATGTCCTCTACGTGGCCATTCCACCCGGAGAGAGCTCGGTCAATGAATGTGTAGGCTGCGAAGTTCATCTTACACTCATCCGGACACCCGTATATTTCAAAGACGGATTCTACTTTCTCGATCCATCGCTTTAGGGCTATTATGCCTCCTGTCCCATTAAAGGTCCGAGGTTTGGCATTGGTGAATTCTTTGTAGGTGCATGGTCGTGCGGCTCCGTGGTTTGTCCCTTGATTTGTGCTTCCAGCTCCCTGCCCATTGCCTTCTACATTGTTTACATTGCGAATTTGTGCGAGTGCTGCAGTGACCGTAGTGGACACTGCTGCCTGGAATGTAACCGAGTTTATCTCAGGTGGGGTCGGTGTTGCGTTGTTTCCACGATTGGGTGGGTCTTTGTGGCATCTTTCTGTCATGGAATGGAAAGGTGTTCAGTGCCTATTGTTTTGTGAGTTTGGGATCCTATAGACTAGGCGTATAACGTGTGTATTTAAGTAATTTCATGCATTAACATAAAACACATAGAAGATGACAACGTCATGATAAAACATAAAGCATTTTCATTAGTACTAATAGTTTTGATATATGAAAATTTTCCAAAAGGCCTACAGTACAATGAAATAACATAAAATTTGGCCGCATAATGATCCTATGAGTAGTGTGATCACTTAAACATAGAGTCGATAGTACATAGCATGTATCACATAAAGATAATACTAACTATAGATACAGCTGGTCCTAGTCATGGTGGGATGTGCTAGGGGTGGTGTTGAGGAAGTGGATGCTCCCTCAAGGTGATCCACCTGTCGCTCCGCATCTCGAAGTCGAGTCTCCCACCTCACCTGCCTCATGTGGAACTCTCGGATAACCTCTCGCGTTTCCTGCTCCGCTTGCTCAACCCTAGTCTGCATCCGGTGCATCTGATCGGCGGTGCGCTGAGCTAGATCGCCAGTATCCCTCAATCTTCTCACCACGACTAGAAGTGCTCGATCAGCCGGTCCTCCCTCCCTCATGTCATAGAACTCACGTGCCATGCCAAACAGGGGTCATTGTCCCTGTTGCCTGCTCCACCTCCAAATGTCGATACCCAAGGGAGGTATAGGGTAGGGGTGGCAACTCTCGACCCAACCCGTAAACCGACATTGACCCAACCCGAAAATAGACGGGTTTGGGTTGAGAATTTTGACCCGCTAACCCACCAACTCGTTTATTTCGTAGGTTGGGTTGGGTTATCTGTTTGGGTTCGCGGGTTAACCCGCCAACCCGTATATATATATATATATATATATATATATATATATATATATATATATATATATATACATACATATAATGGTATATTTAATTATTAATTAAATTTGATTTCCATCCGTATTCGTAATATTTTGTATCATTGTATTCGTTCCGTATTTGTATGTGACTAATCTACCTTTACGGTTCGTCAATAAGAAAAAGAAAAAAATACATGTCGTTATTTCACGAGTCACGCACGAAGAACACATCCAATTTCTATGAATGTTTTCATTTTTCATTTTTATTTGAATGTTATTGACTTTATGAATTTATGTTGAAAACCTTTTTTTATGTTAATTACTTTAATCATTTTATGAATTTATGTTGAAAAAACCTTATTTTTGAAAATGTGTTGTTTATTTATTAAACGGGTTATATGTGTTGGGTTTGACCATTAACTTGTGAACCCGCAAACCCATATACTTAAACGGGTTATATGGGTTAGGTTGGGTTGAGGTTTCCAACCCACCAACCCGTGACCCGCCAACCCGTCAACCCATACATTATATGGGTTGGGTTGAGTTTATCTTTTCTGACCCACCAACCCATGACCCGCCAACCCGAACCCAACCCAATTTCCAGGCCTAGTATAGGGCCACTCGGGCCCATTCGGTGAGTCGACACCCTCACTGGGTATAGTGGGTTGATAACTTCGGACTCTGCGTCCGAGTCATCATCGTTTTCATCACCCGACTCTTCTTCACCATCGTCTGCCACGTGTTCTGCAGGTCCCTCTTCAATTTCTTCTTCTTTAGGGTCCTCTTCAGGTTCCTCGTCGGCTTCCTCTAGCCATCCGTTCCCTGATTGGGAAAGTAGGGATCTACATGGTGGTGGAAACCAGCCATTACTGAATGCACGTGAGTGCATAAATAAATCACATTTTGGTTATCCCTATAGCACGTATTTCGTTATTTGAGTTTTGGGTTTCCTAGGGTTATTGGAGAATGAGGTAGGCTTTTGGATTTATTTTCCGCTATGATTACTCCTGAACACATGTTGGTCATATTCTGAATAAATATAATTGATCAAGCTATATTTATCCCTAATATGACTACATAACTGCCCAGGTTTAATCATATTGTTCAATTTCCTCTAGAAGCTTTTATTAGATGTTGTTAGGTTATTATCCTAATATGCGCACATAAGTGTAAAAAAATTTTATTTTTGTTCAGAGTCATTTAGTCCCATTGTGTTTATAGTTACATATCATGTATGGTTAAATATGCTAGTTCACTATAAACATTGCTCTAATACCAACCTCTCACACAACCGAATCAGACGGCGAAAACTTCCGGAGGCTCATGTGACTAACAATAGAATAATCATCACAATGAATATACATGAAACATAACACATTGATCACCAAAATTACATATTACAACCAACATTGTTCACATCAAGTACATTGTTAAAATACATAAGTTCAAATTGTTAAAAGTACGATAAGTGATGTTACATAAAACAAAACCACACACACTTGCAAATCTTCCAGCTTAACGATTACCTGAGAATACAAGTTATCTTGAAAATGGTCAACATATATAATGTTGGTGAGTTCATAAATATGTTTGAGTAAAAGTCTTTGTATCTTTCAGAAAAACCCAGAAAATCCGCTATTTTCTATAAAAATGTCTGAAAATGATGTGAAAATCAAGTATATAATGCATGTGTGAATTTCATAGTTATGATATATATATATATATATATATATATATATATATATATATATATATATATATATATATATATATATATATATATATATATTTGTAGTTTAGATTTTCTTGTGTTGTAAGCAAGCGATTATTGACTATTGATCTTTCCCCAGAAAATCCGATATTTTCTGATTTATAAAAATGTCGAGTTTCTTATATCGTTAAATATGTTATTGTGTATTAACACCATCGAAGAGATTATCTTCGAAGTATTAATTTTTGGTATAGAATCCTAACATGAGTCGTTATAATCATACCTGGTAATGACTAGGTTGCTTGTCTTGACATTTTTTCGAATGTCGGGATTTGCTCAAGGTTTTGTTAGCCTAGACTGGCCTAGTCTAGCTGTAGCGAACAACTAAGGCATGGGGGTTCACCCCGTATAGATCTATACACAAACTCTCGCTCGCTATCCCTCCAGGAGACTCTAATTATAACTACAAGCTACGACTGTACATTCAAGGTGCCAACCGACACGTCTCACTAGATTCTCAACCTTTCGTACAATGCTTATTGTTTATGTAAATGTTATGTGTTATCCAAACCAAGGTAGATTTATAGGTATACAAAGTTCACTAGTTATAGGGTCACAAAGCCCAATAAACATGTAAGTAGGTAATTTGGGCCCAATAGGCATGTAAATGGGCCACAAAGGCCCAACAACATATGACCCATAACTCAGGCCCAAATTAATATGTAAATGGGTCGCAACGCCCAATAAACATGTCATGGAAGATATTGGGCTGAATATACACTTGAATGGGCCCTCAAGGCCTATTGGCCATGTAAAATGAATATTAGGCCAAATAAAAATTGTTAACGATGTATTCCGTCCATTCGTATTGTTTCGTTGTTTATTTTAGCTCGTGGTTTACTAAACTTATTATAAAAAGTCTCTTTTTTTCATAAAACAACATTTTTGGTCAAAATCCTCAAATTTTAAATTAAGACCCAAAGCTTTGTAAGAATGACATTTTAGTCCATAGTTTGTAAATATTTGCAATTTTGTCCCAAATGTCTAGAAATTCACGGTTTTAGTCCAAAAGTATATATTTTGACATTTAAGACCTAGTTTTGTAGAAAAGTGCATTTTCAGCCCTTTGTTTGTAAAAATTTACACTTTCAGCCCAATTTTGGAAAAATTTACATTTTTAGTCCAATATGAAAATAAATATTATTTTCACCCCTAAATTTGGTTTATTTACATTTGTGACCCAAATTTTTGTTCAAATAACATTTTCCTCCCAAAACTACATTTTTCGTAAGTTGGGCTCAAAAACCGTGAGGCCCAAAAGTTTGGCCCATTAAGCTCAAATTGGATTTTTGGCCGTTTTTAAGGAATGTTTAACATAAAAATCCCTTTTTATACATGTAGGACCTGATTGGTCCCTATAAAAACATAAATGTTACTTTTTGCCCTTATCTTTTGTTTTCTTGACAATTTTGACCCTTAATAAAAAATTTATCTTAAATTTTGTAATCTTAAACGTATAACACTTTTAACTTGATAGTCTTATGTAAGAGGAAGAAAACAGACATACTCTCATAGACGATGGTTGTATGTGCTTGATTTTGCGAAGATGAGTTAAAGGAAAGAATTGGGAGTTTCTTGTTGTAAGTGAGATTAGGTTTTTTTGTCGATGCTGTAGTTCGTATAACTTAGGGGAGAAGCTGGGAAAGTGGTTAGAGGAGTGGGGAATCGCTGAAGAAGAAAAATAGGATGTGTCTGTAAGATGGAAGGGAAAATTGGCTTAGAAGCTGGTCAAACGAAATAAAATGATGAAACGTTTGGAAACAACTTCTCCCAAATGGTTGGAGAAGAAGGTGAAATGATGGATTTTACTTTGTGCCAGTTGGAAGGGAAGATTCTTGATGAAATTGGAAGTCGGAAATACAAACAGTAGCATATCATGATGGGGGGTTTTGTTATCCCTATAACCTACATAATAAGTCCAGTTATACAAGCCATTTTCGACAAACCCGATGATCCTGAACAACCATATAGAAGCCATTTCTGAAAAACCCGACGATCTTGAACAACCAATAAGTGTAGCAGACATCGGAGGTCCTAACCCTTAGATCCCTCTTCAAAGGGATCCTGATGAGCAGGATCCTCAAAGAAGTACATGACCATGGATCCAAAGCATTATGGAGTATCTCCAAAATGGCATGATCCCAACATAAGAGAAAAGCGAAAGAGCATTCCAAACAAGAGTGTCACACGCCCAAACCAGAACGGCGGAAACGTCTGGGGCAGATGGAGTGACTTCCTGTGCAGTACCATAACAATTGAATATACATGAAACATAGCAACACAAACATTCATACATTAAGAATCCATGGTTACATTGTTTATAAACATTGTTTGCTCCAAAAGTTAAGTACAAATAATTGAAATGTAGAAATCATGATGTAGTGACTCTTGTCCTCAAAATGTTTTTGTAATACCTGTTCATTGATTTTGTGACAACCCGTAATTTCTATTCTTGTAAAAGTCAAACTTGGTCAAATAAAGTCAAACTTATTCAATAAAAGTCAAACTTATGTGTTGATGTAATCTTAAGGGTAGATTAATAACCTTTGCGTGTTAAACACTTAGTTAAAAGGAGTTGTGGAAATTTGAAACCTAAAACATTCAAAAATCAAAGGATCCTCGCAGAACCGCAAACCCCTCGCAACCAAAATCGTCTCACAACCGAAAACCTTCGGTTCTTGGAGATGGATTTATCCTAAGGGTTTAACACATTTTAATGTGTGTATATAGAGTGAAATCAACATAAAAATGTATAAAATCGCTAGGAATCTCGAAAATACTTACATGGATCTATGGATGACTTGGAGGATCTTTGCACTTGAAAGCTTGGAAGTTTACTGGAAGTTTTAATTGGAAATGGGGAAAAGATCGTAAGTGGTGATTTCGTTCATTATAAGGAGGATAATTTGATATGACCTTTGCCTAGTTACCTATTGGGTGATATGTTTATTTGTTGAACATTTTGCTTGGGATACTACCGAGTTTACATGGGAAAGGGGTGAGTTATCAAATCTTAAAGTACATTACTCTTATCTTAGTTATAGAATAATATCCACTGGAAACTCAATAGAAACCATCCAAGGCTACGATATTTTGGCTATACATGACCAAAATCACCTTGTTCCATGGGTGATTTTGGTCCTAGGTGCCTTTCTTAATTGATTTTGGTTCAAGCATTGTTCAAAAATAGATTTCGGTCTTATCTTGTGAGGTTTTCGGCCTTAGTGGGCCTTAAACTTAGTGTTTTTGGTCTTGAGTAATAGAAATCATAAAGATGGTGGCTTTAGAATTCGATAAATTAAGGTCATGGCATAAATACGTGTTTTTATGTTAAAGCTATTTGATTTTTTTTTTACTTGCACTGACCATTCAAGGTTCATTTCAACATGAATTTCCAAGTTTATATTATCTTTAATCATACAAATGGTACCCTCTTGGATTTCAATAAACATTATTGCAACAAAGTTACATAAGTATACATTATGGATACACTTATACCCAAGACCCCTTATACTTGGTTTGACCCAAAATTTTCTAGTTGTCTCATCATCCCCCCGTTAGAGGGAATTTCGTCCCAAAATTGGCATCTTGGACGACTCTTGCAACTAGAGAAAAAGTTGTGGGTACTTCTATTTCATTTGATCTTCGCGTTCCCAATTGAATTTGGGTCCCCGTTTGGCATTCCAACGGACCTTCACTATGGGTATTCGGCTCTGCTTTGTCCTCTTGACTTCCATGTCCATTATTTCTATAGGCTCCTCGATGAAGCGGAGATTCTTGTTTACTCCAATCTACTCGAGGGTGTGACAATCTGAAATTTTTTTTGCTTTAAAAGCTCAGTCAGTCAACTCAACTGAGTGTCAGACTCCTTGCTAATGAGTTCCAGCCTTGTTAAAGGTCATTCTAAGGAGTTTTAGCATAGTACACTTAAGGAATGAGTGTTAGGAAGTACCTGTTAGAGACACTGTGAAACAAACCAAGCCAGAAACCCCATCACAAGGATTTCATAGCCACAAGATAGAGTTTACAGCCGTAAACTCTATGCTGGTCGTAAACTCCCCCTATAAGACTCTTTCTCTTCAACTTTTCTTTCATTATTTCATTTCCACCTCAAGAACACTTCAATTCTCTCTCAAGTATCATCAGGTTCTTCATCTCGATCTTCATATATGTAAGTGTTCTAATCTTTGATTAGTTGATATCCTTCATTAACTAGTATCATTCCTTGATTTCATCCATGAAATCATTCCATTTTGTTAGATCTCCAAGAACACCAAGAAATCCAAGAACACACACTTGTTCTTGGTGGCCGAAAACTCCTCAAAGGCACTCCAAAGGGGGATAATAAGGGTTTCGTCAGACAGGTATTTCTTCAAATTGGACACGTGGAAAGTAGGATGTATGTTGCTGAGTTCTTGTGGTAACCGAACTCTCACTAGACCGATCCTAGCAAGGATATCGAATGGTCCAATGTACCTCATATTCAATTTTCCACGCTTCCTAAAGCGTATCATCCATTTCTGGAGCAAGAGCTTTAACATCACGCGGTTGCTGAATTGGAATACCAAGGGTTTCTGTCGTTTATCCGCGTAGCTCTTTTGTCGGTCTCTGGATGCCTTTAGTCATTCCCGAATTTGCACGATCTTCTCGGTGGTCTCTTTGATGATATTGGGACTAGTGAGAGCGCTGTCAGATACTTACCTTCTTGCTAAATGTGTTTCACCTACCTCAGCCCAACATAGAGGTGATTTTCATTTGCGTCCATATAGAGCTTCAAATGGTGCGACCTTGATGCTAGTGCGATAGCTATTATTGTATGAGAACTCAACGAGTGGAAAATGGGTATCCTATGCCTTGCAATAGTTTATCACACAATCTCTTAGCATGTCTTCTACCGTCTGAATGGTCCTCTCAATATGCCCCTAAGTTTGAGGATGGTAAGTTGTAATCATATTGAGGTTGGTTCCCAGGGACTTTTGCAGCAACTGCCAAAACCATGAGGTAAATCTACTATCTCTGTCGGATATAATAGATATTGGCACGCCATGTAATCTATCGATTTCCTTTATGTACATCCTGGTTAGCTTATCCATCTTTCCTGTCTCCATTATTGGCAGTAAGTGGGCGGATTTGGTTAACTTGTCAACGATTACCCAGATGATGTTAAGTCCGCTTGCTATCTTGAACAACTTAAATATGAAGTCCTTGGTTATCCGCTCCCACTTCCACTCGGGTATGTTTGGTTGTTGTAGCAAACCCGAGGGACGTTAATACTCTACCTTAACTTTGGTACAAGTTAGACACTTGCCCATGTAGGTAGCGATCTCGGCTTTCATGTTCAGCCACCAATAAATTTTCTTGAGGTCCAGGTACATCTTTTCCGAACCTGTATGGACGGAGTACTTTGTCTTGTAGGCTTCGTTAATGACAATGTCTCTGTACCCACCGGATTTCGGTGTCCAGATTCGATCCATGAGTTAGTAGGCTCCGTCGTCTTTAGGTGTATGGTTTTTATCCACCCATCGCAAGGCTTCATTTATGACATTCTCGGGTTCAAGGCTTCCAGCTGAGCCTCTCTGATCTACGAAGACATGTGGGAATAGATGGTCAAGGTTAGTGACTTTACTCTGTGACCCGAGTATTCTTTTCAGCTCAGGGAATCTACTACTACATTGGCCTTGCCCGGATGATATCGAATCTCGCATTCGTAGTAATTCAGTAGTTCTACCCATCGCCACTGTCTCATCTTGAGCTCCTTCTGATTGACAATGTGCTGGAAGCTCTTGTGATCCGTGAAAATGGTGCACTTTGTACCATACAGGTAGTGCCTCCATATATTTAGAGCAAACACTATTGGTCCAAGCTCGAGATCGTGTGTGGTGTAGTTGACCTTGTGGTTCTTTAGTTGTCTTGACACGTAGGCTATGAACTTTGTACCATACATGTAGTGCCTCCATATGTTTAGAGCAAACCTTGTTTGAATGCGTCACAATAGACTACAAAAATCTTATGTCCCTTCTGCAAGGGACAAGATCGAGGCGCTGCATAGAGCTTGTTTCAAGGTTTGGAAGGCGGCCTCTTGCTTTAGTTCCCAATTGAAGCTTATGCCCTTCTAGGTTAGGGCGGTGAGTGGCTTAGCGATCATGGAAAAATTATGTATAAATCACCTGTAGTAACCAGTGAGGCCTAAGAATTGTTTGATCTCTGTTGGGGTTCTTGGGGTTGCCCAGAATTCGATTTCCTTTATTTTGGAAGGGTCCACGTGTATCCCTTCCTTGCTGAAAATATGACCTAGAAATTCCACCTTTCGGATACAGAATTTGCATTTGGAGAACTTTGCATATAAATTACCCACCCTTAACGTCTCCATAACCTGTTGCAGGTGTTGATTGTGTTCTTCCTTACTCCGTGAGTAGATGAGTATCTCATCGATGAATACCATCACAAATTGGTGTAAGTAAGGTCGACATACACGACTTATTAGGTCCATGAATGTCGCAGGCGCATTTGTTAGACTAAAGGGCATTACTAAGAATTCATAGTGACAATAGAGAGTTCAGAAGGCGGTCTTGGCGAGTTTAAAAGGAGGTCTTGGAGATCTATCTTCGAGAAGTAACTCAATCCTTGTAGCTGGTCGAATGGGTCGTCGATTCGAGGAAGAGGGTATCAATTTTTGATGGTAAGTTTGTTTAGTTCTCGGTAATTGATGCACAAACGGAACGATCCATCCTTCTTCTTTACAAATAAGACCGGAGCTCCCCAAGGCGAGAAGCTTGGACTGATGAACCCCTTGTACAGCAATTCAGTCAGTTGACTGGAAAGTTCTTGCATCTCCATAGAAGCTAATCGACACGGAGACTTGGCTATTGGTGTGGCTTCGGGTATCATGTCGATTCTGAATTTGACTTGTCTTTCGGGAGACACTCCTGGAAGATCTTTAAGAAATACGTTGGGGAAGTTACAGACTTTCGGGATGTCGTTGATGTTCTTTTCTTCCTTCTTCTTATCGACAACGTGAGCTAAAAAGGCGTGGTCCTTCTTGTGTAAGCACTTCTGGGTCTTGATACACGAGATGATTCGGAGGTTCGTATTGGGCACTTCACCGTATATGACCAACGTTTCGTTACTTGGTAGGTGAAGGCGAACGGCCTTCTCATAATACATAATATCGGCACAATGAGGACTTAGCCAGTCTATGCCGATGATAACATCAAACTCCTTATGGAAACCGACATTAAGTCGATTTGGAAGGTGTGGTTGTTCACAGTTAGCATGCATCCTATGTATATATCATTTGTTGTTTCGGTCAACCCGTTAGACATTTCTACGGTGAATCTTTCTTTTAGAGTTCGGGTTTTTGTTTGAGAACGTGTTTAAATTTATGACTCATAAAGCTTCTCTCTGCACCACTATCAAATAGTATGCATGTATAAATGTTATTGAGGAGGAACATACCAACGACCACTGCAACGTCTTTCATTGACTCCTTGTGTCCCATGGCTAGGACTCTTCCCATTCCTCCTGCATTTCTGTTGTTGGTCTTTGGGTAGTTCCGCTTGAAGTGCCCTGTCTCCCCAAAGCTATAGCACACTTGACTCACCCCAATAATTGTGGTTTAGGTGGTCGATTGTGCGGATCCTCTACAGTATCGGGTAGTGTTCCCCTTCTTGTTGTTGTGTGTACAGTGTAGCTCTTGGAAAGCTCCGTGGTGGTGAAAGTTGCACTTTTCACATTGCTTGGTAGTTGCTAGTGCGGCAGGGGCGGTAGCGGCATGAACAATTCTGATCTATTGCTTCTTCGAGGGTTCCTGAGTTGGTTGGCTCTTCTTTCTGTTCCCAAACTTCCTCTTATTACCACTCTCCTTCGTCTGTTCGGGTATGGGATTCATTATGACTTGTCGAACTCCATGATCAATGAGCTTTTTAGCAAGGTGCTTGGCACTATCGAAAGTTGTTGGGTTTGCAGCAATTACATTCCCTTGAATCTAGGGAGATAGTCCCTATATGAAACGTTATACTTTCTTACTCTCCGAAGTGATCATTCTGTTGGGTTTTAGGTACTATAACACTCCTATGGTGCACATACAACCCTAATAGCTTTGGATCTAAGTTTTCTCTAGTTATACATGCAATAAAAATTATCCAAATCATGAAGCCTACAACTAGCATACAATTTGACATATGAATCATAAAAGTAAGTTAAAAGAATACCTCTTAATTGTAGCTTGTAGATATTGGTCTTTCAAGAGCCTACCACCTCAAGTGTGATGCCTCAAATGTCTTACAACAAACCAAGAACAAGAGGAGGAACTTGAGAGAGTGGTTTGGAGACACAAAAACCGTCTAGGGCTTCTAGAAACACATAGTGCATGATTTTTGGCTTTAGAGGAATACATATATAGTGTAGAATTCTAAGAGTCATAAGCAAACCCTAATTCTTACACTTAGGCTTATGGTCCATAACTTATATGGACTACTACTTCATGGACTTTCAGAAAAGCTTAGTCCATCATGGATCAATAACCCAAACCATCAGTATCACTCATTTACATAATCAGTCCTCGTCAATTTAATTAGTCTATTTTGATCAGAAAATAAATTCCAAATTAATTATTGATCAATACTAATTAAATAATATGATTTCTCAATAAATATACTATACTTATAATAGATTAATAAATCATAATAACCTCTTTCTCAAATATCCATCCTATCAAATTGTTCCAGAGAGCTGCAAACCAAATGGACCATGCTTGTATCGGATCAAGTACATACCAATTATAGTTATGGGCTTAGACACCTCATCTAACAGTCTCCCACTTGGATAAGTCTAATAACTATATATGCAAGTACCAGTTCAAAATCCGATTAGCAATCGTAGCTCTCAAAAAGACCGTTATCGAACTCTGATCTTATTAGCAAGGCGTCCATTAGATAAGGGATCATATATTCCTCCATTCTAGATATCGTATGGACATGATGTTGGATTAGTGTCTAAGTGCATAACTATTTTGGTATGTACTTGACCTGATTGTGAGCATGGTCCTTTTGGGTTGCCTTCACACTAGTGACTAGACAGGATGACTGTTGAGGAGAGAGGTTGTTTTATTGTTAAGAAAAATAAATTGGGGTATAAATATGATTTTTTTAATATATTATATGAATAATATATTAATTTGGAATCATATTATTAATTAGTATTTAATCAGAAATTATTTAGGAATTAATTTCGGGATTAAAGGAATTAATTAAAAGTATAGGGGTTGTTTTGTAATTATTTGCTAGTTGAGACTTTGGGCTATTGGATCACCTTTATTAAGGCTTGAACGAAAATCCTAGAAGGATCTAGGAGTTTTCATCCAAGGGCTTAAGGAAAGGAGTCCATGGACTTGCTTAGGCCCTAAGCTAAGGGATTAGGGTTTCCACCTTGAAACCCTAGCTTGCCTCAAGTATAAATAGCACCCTAAGGCACTAGAATTCGGACACTCCTTGGAAAAACCCTACTAGGGCCGAATTTTGGAGCTTAGTACCTTCCTCCTCTCTCTCATATTCATCCTTTCACTCAAAGTGTGTTTGTGAGCCATTAGAGGTACTACACTTGTGGTACTTGCTTTCAAGAGCTAAGGAAATTCAAGGAACTAGTTGTTATTGCTATATAACAACAAAAGGTATGTATTCTATTCTCCTTTGTGGATTTCGAAAATTTTAGGAGTATCCCAGGTTTCTTTTTGTGTTCATAAAGTTGTATGTCTAATTGTGAGAACATAGATCCAATTAGGGTTGCATGCACACATATGATTGTTTGTATAAAACCCATCAGTGGTATCAGAGCCATTGGTTTTTGTTTTCAATTAGATTTGATACAAATGTATGAATATGACAATTAGGGTTTGTGGCTAATAAACCCTGGAGGCTTGATATTCGAAATTAGGGTTTCTAAACCCTAAAATTCAAAATTTTGATTCGGGTTTCCTAAACTTTTTCCTTTGGCCCCAAGATTTCGATTTTAGGGTTGTCTAACCCTAGAATTTCGAAATTTGCTTTGTCCAGTAGGTAGGATTGCCAAATTTTAGGGATTTGGATAATGCCATATCTTGTTATTATCCTTGATTCCTTAAATAGATAATTAAAGATCTTACGAATTATCTCGTACCATAAATTTTTGTGACAACCCAAAATTTTCTATCAAGTACAGTCAAACACTCCATGTGGGCCGTAAACTCACCCTATAGGATCAAGTTTTGGCCATTTGTTTCATTCCTTCACTTCCTTGGCTGATTTTCCTTCAAATCCTCTCAACTATCATCCCGATCTTCACCTTAGATCTTAAAAACTAGTAAGTATTTTTCCTTGATTAGTTAATAAACCTCTTAATCTAGCATTCTCTCATGATTTCATCCATGAAAATCATGTTTTCATATACCTTCAAGAAACACCATGAACACACACTAGTGTTCTTGGCCAAAACCGACCATTTCAAGCCCCTATATCGTAAGTAATCTTTCTCTAGCTTGTTATGCCAAGGATCTCCCAAGTCCGTAAACTCCCTTTTATGGTGTAAAGTTGCCCTAATTTCCTTCCTTATGCTTAGAACTTGGATTAGAACCCTCCACCAATGAACTAGGGACATTAAACTTTGAGTTGGTACTCAATACCATGAGTTTACAGCCATAAACTCATAGAGGAATGGACCCCAAGTCATAAACTCATGTTAAGGTCAATTATTGGACCTGGAACTCATATAGCCGGTTATTTAACCTTGGAACACTTAAACACTTGAGACTCCATACCCTTAAGCCTCTAAATATGACCCTCTAGAGAGTTTATAGCCAGGAGTAAACTCCCCTGGGCTGTAAACTCCATTGAGTGTGGCCCTTGGGCCATAAACTCAATAGCAATGCCTTACAAAATACAACTGTTTGGTACCCATAGCACTTGAATCAAACTGTTTTCATGTCCTATGGTGTCTTAACATAGTTAATTAGTTGTTAAATGACTAATTGGATATATATATGTGTTATTATTGTTGGATATAGTGTCAAAGTCCATAACTATATTTGGTTTGTACTTGACCCGACCCGGCATGGTCCATTTGGGTTGCACTTCACCCGAACAATTTATGGATAATCTTTCGAGAATAGTATAAGTTATGATTTATTAATATATTATAAGTTATAATATATTAATATAAAATCATATTATTTAATTAGTATTGATCTATAATTAATCTAGAATTAATTTAGAGATCAAAAGTATGACTAATTAAATATGGGCTCTTGTATTTATATAGTGTGGGCTAATGCTTATTTGGAATGGGCTAAGCTTGCATGGAAAGTCCATGGATACCCCGTGGAGCTTTAACCCATGGATCTCATGGAAATGAAAAGACATGGGTATTAGGGTATACATGGATGTAACCCTAATCCACCACACTATATAAAGGAGGTTTTGGTTCTTGAAATCACACTAGTTGTAGTGAGGATACTGAGAGGGCCGATTTGAAGAAGGTGATTACTATTCTCTCAAAGTTCCAAAGTTTGTGGTGATTTGTGATTTCCGTTTGAGGCATCCACACTATTGGTGCTAGGCTCTAAAACTCCAAGAAATCAACTACAACTACAAAGTAAGTAATTCTACTAGCTTTATTTGATTCAAGTTCCCCATGCCATGCTAGATATGATAAGAACCTTGGAAAAATAACTATTTGCATGTATCTTATTTAATCATAGATCCAAGGTTTCTAGGGTTTCATGTACACCATAGGAGTGTTAGAATGCTCAAAACCCATCAGTGGTATCACAGCCTGGTTTTGTTTAATTAATACTTGATGCAAATAGCTTGAAAATTGATTTTTTGTTCACTGCTCGTATGAACACGCCAAGTCCATGGGGGGGACTTGACGAGTCCAAGAGGAAATGCATGCTACTCGTCGAGTCTGTTCATGCACTCGACGAGTAGAGGCTGCAATGTCCAGCTTTTCGAGTTGTGCTGCTGGAAATGGACTAGAAACATTACCCTAAACTATTTTGGTGTTATAAAACTTGTTTTAGATGGTGTAATGTTTATGCTAATCCATTTACAATGGCTATTATGAAAAATTACAAGTTTTATGAGTAATTTATGATTCTTGGAATGTTTATATTCATGTTCTTGAACTTATGAAGATTAAATGATCATAGGAATTGTTTGTAACCTACTTGGTAGTTTAATTCTAGATCATTATGTGTTTTAATGGAGTCCGTAACTTGTCCTCAAGTTATGGAAATCCAAAGGTCAGACTTTAATAAAAACCATTAAAAGAACACAAGAGTTAGAAAAATGAAGAGTCTTCATTTTTAATACTCAATTAAATTCGTAAGTTATAAGAAATGAAATTTTTTGAAAGTTACAAAACTTGTCCTCAAGTTTTGGAACAAGTAAAGTCATGATTACAACTTTAGTTCCAACCCTTAGAATTTTAAAAGTTCAAATTCAACCCTTATACTTTATAATATTATAAGTTAATATATATATATATATATATATATATATATATATATATATATATATATATATATTTGTAAGATCAAGTCGTCTTACCGCTAATACGCCTCATTCACGAAGCCGGTCTATAAGGGGGGTATATGGTTGTTGCCTATAAAATGGCAACTTAATGGGTGTCCACTCTCACCCACCGCTTCCTTGATCGGTGGAGGGTCGTTAGTCGAACGGGTAGGACAAGGACTTATAAATTCTCATTAAAAGTATAATGATAATACTAAAGTAACTAAACCTTATTAAATTCCCAATCTTAGTTATTTTAGGAAAATGTGAATAAGGTGCTTATCCATGAAATTACACTTTACACTTTGTTTAGGTCGTTAGTGGAGCGTGTGTGGTTAACCAACACACTAACTTGAACTTGACAAGGTAGATAATGGGTGACTTAATGTTTGTCATAGTATCGATGGAGCGTTTGTGGTTAACTGGCACATCGATTGAGGGGTAATACATTAAGGGTACCAAGTAATTTTCATGGTTACTTCACACCTTGTTTTGTGATCCTCGGCATCCCAGTCACAAAACTGGAAGGGCACAATCGAGACTGAAACATGCCATTGAAGAAAGTTCAATGAATCTCAAAGAATCTAGGAGTTTCTAAAACAAACTAAAACCTAATTAAATATTTCGTTTTTTATGGTGGAAATTGGTGAATCGTCATTCGCCTACCATCAAATATCTTATAACTTAGATTACGGCATCCCTCTTCTAAGTTATAAAATATTGTGTTGGGTCCTAGCCTTAATATTACGTTTGGGTGATTTATTAAGGACTATCTCTAAATCTAATCTAATCTATTCCCTCTTCTTTTTAGATGTCTTCCAATAACAATGCTTATGGATCAAACCCTACTAGCTCCTTCTTTCTCATAAATCTTTGTGGGAGAGTCATCTTTGATGGGTCCAACTTTACAGATTGGATCAGAAATATTCGGATGGTCACTCGGTATGATAACAAAGAATATGTTCTCGACAAGGAGCTGAAGGTACCCGAGCCAACTGCAACTCCTGAAGAGCTTGCTGAATATGAGGTACATGAAAGAGATGCTACAAAAGTGGCATGCATCATGATGGCCACCATGACAGCCGAGCTCCAAAAGTCCTATGAGGACTATTTTCATTTTGAGATGCACCAGGACTTGATGGACCGCTACCATCAAAGTGCTCGTCAAGAGCGATATGAAATAATCTCCTCCATGATAACAACCCGAATGAAGGATGGTGAACCCATCACGGGCCACACATAGAAAATGCAAAGGTATGTGGACCGCTTATTGAATCTGAATGTGAACTTCCCCGAGGAGTTAGCAATAGACATCATTTTGCACTCCTTGCCAAATTGTTATGATCACTTCCGCATGACATATCACATGAACAAGGAAGAAGTCACCCTCAACAAACTTCAAGGACTCTTGAAGACCGCCGAAAGTGGTCTAAAGGGTAAGTCGGTTGTTACTACTCCTACTTCTACTCCAACTGCGGCCAATGTCTTGGTAATCGGGCGTGGCAAAGGGAAGAAGAGAAAGAACCCTTCTAAGGGTACCAAGGGTAAGACCCTTGAAGGATCCTCTTCAAGCAAAACTAAGAAAGGTTTTGTCACTCCTTCTGCTAACGCTAATGAGGCTGAATGCTTCTATTGCCATGAAAAGTCACACTGGAAGCGAAACTGCCCAAAGTACCAGCAAGATTTGAAGGATGGGAAAGTAAAACCCAACCATGAAGGTATATACACTATATTGTCTAATAACTCACCTCATTCTAAGTCTTGGGTCCTTGATATAGGTTGTGGTATTCACATATGTTCTGATTTGCAGGGGCTAAGAAGAAGTGAGAATGTGGAGCAGGGAAAGATAAAATTGATCATGGGAACTTGGAAAGCTTCACTTGTCACCAAAATAGGAGTTTATTCCTTAGTGCTAAATAGTGGGTTTACATTAGATTTGAATAAATGTTATTATTCGCCAGAAATGGAAAGAAATGTTATTTCCTTTCATGCATTGTATAAACAAGGTTTTACCTCTTATTTTGATAATAATAATAATGGTAGTATTGATGCTTTCTTTAATAATGTTCTTTATTTTAAAGCATTACATTGAGATAGTGTGTATGAAACTGTATCTGTTGTAGATAATCTAGGAAATAATCTATTGTGTATTGACTCTTCCACTAGCTTAGATAAAGCATCTTTATGGCATTGTTGTCTTGGACACGTAAGCAAGAAACGCATAGGCCAACTCCAAAAGGATGGAGTCTATGAGTCATTTGACCTAAAGTCAGATGATAGTTGTGAATCTTGTTTGCTTGGTAAAATGACAAGTCACCTTTTACTGGCACTTGTGCTACGGGTGAAGGTTTGTTGGATCTCATTTACACGGATGTGTGTGGACCCTTCAGAATCGCCACAAGAGATGCTAATCGCTTCTATGTGACTTTTACTGATGATTTTAGTAGATATGGATATGTTTACTTAATCAAGCATAAGTCCGAAACTTTTGAGAAAGTCAAAGAGTTTAAGCAAGAATTGGAGAATCAGTTGGGCAGGAACATTAAGATGCTTCGATCCGATCGTGGTGGTGAGTATCTTAGTACTGTGTTCCTTGACTATCTTAAGGAATGTGGGATTGTCTCACAATTGACACCTCCTAGGACACCACAGTTGATTGGTGTAGCTGAGAGGCGCAATCGGACCTGGTTGGACATGGTTCGTTCCATGATGAGTCGAGCTTCGCTACCACTCTCATTTTGGGGGTATGCCTTAGAGACTGCCGCCCATATCCTTAATCTAGTCCCTACAAAGAAGGTTGCCAAAACACCTCACGAGGTGTGGACTTGAAAAGTTCCCAATCTAGACCACATCAAGATTTGGGGTGCGAGGTTTTCGTGAGACGCAAGACTCACGATAAGCTCGAACCTCGAAGCGAAAGGTGTGTTTTCATCGGCTACCCACATAAATCCTTTGGTTACATCTTCTATAGACCTAGTGATAATGTGGTCTTTGTAGAAAGAAGAGGATTCGTTCGAGAGGGGGAATTCATAAGCCAAGGAGACAGTGGGAGGCAATTTGACCTTGAGGAAATTCAAGAGTCAAGTGGTGAAGGAACCTTAAACCCTAGCCCTCAACCTGAGGAGGAAACTCCTGTTGAGCCGACTGAAGAATCTATACCTCTGAGGTGTTCCACTAGATTTAGGAATGCACCTGAGCATTATTATGGTTTCCATATTACTACAGAAGGTGAAACACTTATCAGTGATAACACACTGGTAAATCTGTATGAACCTAACAGCTACACGGAAGCCATGGCAGGCCCTGAGGCTGCTAAATGGAAAGAGGCTATGGATAGCGAGATACAGTCCATGTATGACAATCAGGTTTGGAACTTGGTTGACAATGTACCTGATCGTAAGATAGTTGGGTGCAAATGAATCTTCAAGAAGAAGACCAACATGGATGGTAATGTACACACTTATAAGGCATGACTGGTTGCAAAGGGTTATTCTCAAACTCTGGGAGTTGATTATGATGAGACCTTTTCACCAGTGGCCAAGACTAAGCCTGTTAGGGTTCTGTTAGCCATTGTTGCATTTCATGTCTATGAAATATGGCAAATGGATGTCAAAACTGCTTTCCTTAATGGAAAGTTGGCTGAAGATGTTTACATGGTCCAACTAGAGGGTTTTGTTAGTACAGAGTACCCCAATAGAGTGTGTAAGCTCGAGAAATCCATTTATGGATTGAAACAGACACCTCGCAGATGGAATCTTTGCTTCGATGAGAAAGTCATAGAATTTGGCTTTTCAAGGAGTGAAGATGAATCTTGTATCTATATCAAGGCTAGTGGGAGTATAGTCACCTTTTTGGTATTGTATGTGGATGACATACTACTCACAGGAAATGACATCCCAACCCTGCAGGAAGTAAAGTCCTGGCTTGGGAAGTGTTTCGCGATGAAGGACCTTAGAGAAGCTTCCTATATCCTAGGGATAAGGATTTTGAGAAACAGGAGTAAAAGACTAATTGGACTTAATCAAAGTACCTATGTGGACAAAGTGTTCAAAAGGTTCAACATAAATAACTCCAAGAAAGGTGAGTTACCTATCTAGTGTAATGCCAGACTGAGTAAAACTCAGAGTCCGAATACAGAGGCTGAGATAGCTGAGATGAGTCGAGTACCATACGCTTCTGCTATAGGCTCGATCATGTATGCTATGACTTGTACTCACCCTGATGTTGCCTTTGCTTTGAGCATGATCAGCAGATATCAAGAGAATCCTTGCAAGGCTCACTAGACAGTGGTAAAGAATATTCTCAAGTACCTGCGAAGGACTAAGGACTGGGTCCTTACCCTTGGTGGGAGTGATGACTTGAGAGTTGTAGGGTATAGTGATGCTAGCTTTCAAACTGACAGGGATAATTTTCGCTCTCAGTCGGGCTGGGTCTTTACCCTAAATGGAGGGGCAATTACTTGGAAAAGTTCCAAGCAAGAGACAGTGGTTGATTCCACTTGTGAATCAGATTATATAGCAGCAAGCGAGGCAGCAAAGGGGGCTATATGGCTAAAGAACTTCATCGGAGACCTTGGAGTTGTACCAGCTATAAAGGAGCCAATGGAGATTTTCTGTGACAGCAATAGTGCGGTTGCCTTGGCCAAGGAACCAAGAGATCATGGGAGATCCAGACACATTGACAGAAAATATCACTTCATCATACATCAAATAGAAGAAGGAATCCTCGTAGCAAAGAGGGTATCATCAGATGAGAACCCAGCAGATCCCCTCACGAAGGGACTGACTCGGGTTAAGCATCTCCAGCATGCTCAGAGCATAGGGCTAAAGGATGATATTAGTTTAGTAGTTAGATAATCTTGAAATTTGTAAAATGTAATTGACATTTGATGATAAATAAAAGCTGTTATTTATGAGTAAAGTGTTGTTATCTCTTGTTAATCGTTTACTATTATTTCTTTTTGTATGTTTTGACTTCCAAAATAATTATGTTATGGTTTATATCATATTATTCAAACTCTCCATAGTCAGTCATATGTTGGAAGTAGATATGAATCAAGACTGTCATAGGTTGGCTTGTAGAGGTCTAAGATGTTAGACAAAGCGGGGCTACAACACTCATGAGTGCTCATAAGTTCTGAGTATTGGATTCAACCCACGTTCACTTGTATCACTTCATGGAATTTATCTCGAGTGATCATGAGATGGTAATATCATATAAGTCTTCAAACCTAGAGATATGATTTGTTGCCCATGAGTTGGTTATGCATTGATTGCATGAAAACACATAGGTAACTCGATGTTATAAACAATGCTTTTGTGTGTAATTCAACAAGTAGTAGAGCAAACGTATGATTCGAAGTGTATCTGTTCCTTCTAGGATTTGAAGCGATATCTGGGCCCCTCGATGATTTTGTTTTGACCTATGTATCGGGCCAGGTCAGAACTAAACTGATGTGTTCAGTTAAGTTTTATGTCACACCCCCAAACCAAGGATGGCGGAACGTCCAGGGGTGGAGGACTTCATGTTCAGTATCACAACAATATGTATAACAGTGCTCAAAGTAAATACAACCATCATAAATATAATTGAAAAAGTTACACCAAAGTATTTGTTTACATGATTCAAAATCAATTACAATATGATGACAAAAATAAATTGTTGACAGTTTAACGACCCATCCTCAAAGCGCTGAAGTTTTCCTGTTTCACTGATTTCCTGAGAATACAAGTAGTTTTGAAAAGTGTCAACAATTAAGTTGGTGAGTTCATAAGAGTTTTGTTTGGAGTAGAAACCGTTTTCCTTTATAAAAGCGATAGGATATGTATCCAGAAAATCCAATATTTTCTTAGTTAGGTGTAAACAGAATATTCTTATATGATGTGTTGATGAACCCTAGATTGACCCGTAGATTTCCTCTATAATCATCCAGCGTATATAAGTTATAGAAGATTTAAGTTAGATAAAACGTCGAATGTAATGGGTCCGCCCTAGGTCCACAACCAAACGAGGAACAGGAGATGAGGCGGGCACCACCAATTCTAAGCCAATCCAGACTAAATTCTTGTATGACTCAAGCATATACGCTTAATGATTATAGTTGAAGTCTAACAATGCGAACCTTTAATGTGAATATAACCTATACATACCATAGTTCACCGGGGAGTAATAGAGATTAGTGAACCTGAACTATGCATATGATAGCTTATCAAAAGTGATGGTGAATATAACCTATATGATGTGTTGATGTATCCTAGATTAACCCGTGGATTTCCCCTGTAATTGTCCAGCGTATATAAGTTATATAAGATCTAGGTTAGATAAAACGTCGAATATAATGGGTCCGCCCCAGGTCCACAACCAAACGAGGAACAGGAGATGAGGCGGGCACCACCAATTCCAAGCCAATCCAGACTAAATTCCTGTATGACTCAAGCATATACGCTCAACGATTATAGTTGAAGTCTAACAATACGAAAATCTATTGTGAATATAACCTATACATATCATAGTTCACCGGGGAGTAATAGGGATTAGGGAACCTGAACTATGCATATGAATAGCTTATCAAAAGTGGTGGTGATGGTGAGTGTAACCTATACATATCATAGTTCACCGGGGAGTGATAGGGATTAGGGAACCTGAACTATGCATATGAATAGCTTATCAAAAGTGGTGGTGATGGTGAGTGTAACCTATACATATCATAGTTCACCGGGGAGTGATAGGGATTAGTGAACCTGAACTATGCATATGAATAGCTTATCAAAAGTGATGGTGATGGTGAGTGTAACCTATACATATCATAGTTCACCGGGGAGTGATAGGGATTAGTGAACCTGAACTATGCATATGAATAGCTTATCAAAAGTGATGGTGAATTCCTTTCTTGTAATTAAGTTCCTAGGGTAGATGAAACATAAACTATACCTATTATAGTTTATTACTTTGTTTGTAATATGTATTTACCATAACTATACCGATTATAACTAACGCGTTCGTTTGTGGGGGTATAATGGCTTAACTATACTTATTATAGATTATCTTAATCGTCCATAGCGGCAATAACTCTTTTGTAAGTGTAAGACCTTTAATATTGTGTTTGTTATATGAATAACCCTAAACTATACCTATTATAGTTTATCGATTGATTTCGTGGGAAATGAGCATAGGCCTTACTTGTCATAATTTATCAATGTTTATATTTTAATGGATATAGCCTCGTAATATCGTATATATATATATATATATATATATATATATATATATATATATATATATATATATATATATATATATATATATATATATATATATATATATATATATTTGTCATACTCGTGAAGGTGTAAATCCATTTGTTTTCTGATGTATGTCTATGTAAGAATACAAAATTTGTCATATATTGCAACTACACATAATCACATAACGATGTATACCTTGCTCAACATGTTACAAGGTGAAATGAAATTTATTGTGTTTTTCTGTTAATAACATTTTCTGTAACTGTTATTGGAAAAATTGTAGAAAAATCATAAAATGTCCAAATCAGGTTCTGTAACTTCTGAGAGTTTGGAAAATGAGTCTAGATTGTTCATAATTTTTATTATAATTTTTAATGACCTCTAACTTGGGTAAAAAGTCCATAATCACAGACTGGTCCGGATTGATGTTTGAAATGATAGGCAGTTTTGTAAAAATCACCATAAATTGTAGAAAAATCGTATGGAGATGTGCAAGTAGTCATTTTAAAGCTAAGAAGTGGAACTACATGCACCTAAAACAGTTTTGAAAACAAAAATATTTAAGATGTCCAAAACAGTCCGTGAATGGAGTGAAACTTTTCTGATGAAATCTGTTAGAACTTTCCAGCGAGACGGGTGAAAAATGAACTTTCCAGCGAGACCCTTCGGATCTCGGCCGAGGTTCGGTCAGGGGAGGTGCTGGTCTCGGAAGCGAAGGCGCGAGCCAGGAGAAGGAGCGAAGGCGGGGTTCGTCCGAAGGCTCGGTCCGATGAGGAGTCAGATGCGAAAGTCAGGGGTTCGGTCCGAAGTGATGCTAGAACCGAAGGGACTGTTGTGAACAGTAATGAACAGTACTTTCGGTTCGGATTTTCCCTTCTATGCGAGGTTCGGTTCGGACCTTCCTTCTTTGCGTGGTTCGGTTCGGATGAACAGTATTCTCGGTTCGGCTCATCAGTCAACACCTCGGTTCGGATTCATGAACAGTACTCTCGGTTCGGACCCTCATGAATAGTACTTTCGGTTCGGTTCATGAATAGTACTTTCGGTTCGGAGGGTTCGTTTCCTTAAGTCCGTTTTTCGCGTAGACTTCCGTTCTTGGGCTACTTTCGCCAAATTCGGTGGTCGGAATGCCCCGAGTGATTATAGAAAGTTGGGGAGAGATTTCGAGAGAGATTTGAGAGAGATTCCACATACTCAGAGAGATTTGGGAGAGATTTGACATTCTTGGAGAGATTTCACATACGAAGAGATATGTGGGAGAGATTTGACATACTTAGAGAGATTTGGGAGAGATTTGACATTCTTGGAGAGATTTCACATACAAAGAGATATGTGGGAGAGATTTCACATACTTAGAGAGATTTGGGAGAGATTTGACATTCTTGGAGAGATTTCACATACAAAGAGATATGTGGGAGAGATTTCACATACTTAGAGAGATTTGGGAGAGATTTGACATTCTTGGAGAGATTTCACATACAAAGAGATATGTGGGAGAGATTTCACATACTTAGAGAGATTTGGGAGAGATTTGACATACTTGGAGAGATTTCTCATACAAAGAGATATGTGGGAGAGATTTCACATACTTAGAGAGATTTGGGAGAGATTTGACATACTTGGAGAGATTTCACATACAAAGAGATATGTGGGAGAGATTTCACATACTTAGAGAGATTTGGGAGAGATTTGACATACTTGGAGAGATTTCTCATACAAAGAGATATGTGGGAGAGATTTCACATACTTAGAGAGATTTGGGAGAGATTTGACATACTTGGAGAGATTCTCATACAAAGAGATATGTGGGAGAGATTTCACATACTTAGAGAGATTTGGGAGAGATTTGACATTCTTGGAGAGATTTCACATACAAAGAGATATGTGGGAGAGATTTCACATACTTAGAGAGATTTGGGAGAGATTTGACATTCTTGGAGAGATTTCTCATACAAAGAGATATGTGGGAGAGATTTCACATACTTAGAGAGATTTGGGAGAGATTTGACATACTTGGAGAGATTTCTCATACAAAGAGATATGTGGGAGAGATTTCACATACTTAGAGAGATTTGGGAGAGATTTGACATACTTGGAGAGATTTCTCATACAAAGAGATATGTGGGAGAGATTTCACATACTTAGAGAGATTTGGGAGAGATTTGACATTCTTGGAGAGATTTCACATACAAAGAGATATGTGGGAGAGATTTCACATACTTAGAGAGATTTGGGAGAGATTTGACATTCTTGGAGAGATTTCACATACAAAGAGATATGTGGGAGAGATTTCACATACTTAGAGAGATTTGGGAGAGATTTGACATTCTTGGAGAGATTTCACATACAAAGAGATATGTGGGAGAGATTTCACATACTTAGAGAGATTTGGGAGAGATTTGACATACTTGGAGAGATTTCTCATACAAAGAGATATGTGGGAGAGATTTCACATACTTAGAGAGATTTAGGAGAGATTTGACATACTTGGAGAGATTTCTCATACAAAGAGATATGTGGGAGAGATTTCACATACTTAGAGAGATTTGGGAGAGATTTGACATTCTTGGAGAGATTTCACATACAAAGAGATATGTGGGAGAGATTTCACATACTTAGAGAGATTTGGGAGAGATTTGACATAAGAAGATATAGAGTGAAAACGATTGAGAGAGGTCTCATTGGTGTCCTTTTTGAGTGTCCGGCTACGCACTGCAAGGTCCGTAAATCCCGTTACGCCTTGTTTAAGGATCTTGCATACTCCCGATGAGTATGCGACATTGTTTTATCGGTTTGGCTCGCCACGTACCTCAGTTTAAGGTTAAGGAAATCTAGGTGTATGCACTTTTTGATTTAGGATCCCTCGTTAGAATAAAGAGTCGCTTAGGAGTTTCTTATCATAAGCTCTAGTACTTACGGCAAAATGAGCGGACCGGTTTGACTTGTTGACTTTCGTTGACTTTGACTTGACTGAAAATTGACGGTTGTCACATCATCCCCCCGTTAGAGGGAATTTCGTCCCGAAATTTGAATTTAGGCAAGGAGTTTGAAAATGACTAAGGTCGGCTCTACATTATTTTGATTCTAACTAAGAGACGAGTTATCATACATGAAAACTTAGCTTATACACATTATGATATAACCAATACTGGGCGGATAGTAAAATGTGTGATTCTATTTCAGTTTCACATCCCAACGAGGAAAAGAAACTAAGTCAGAATTCTCACATTTTATTATCTACCAGGTATTCGTTATATATAACTGGGGAATGTATAACAAATAACTTAGTAATCCTTCTTAATGAATTAGAGTTCCTAGTCAGGGCTAACATTAAACCTAGATGTATTTTAACCGCTCACCTATAAAGTAGAAGCATGTTCTCGAAAGTTTGACCTACATCCCTATGATGCAGTCCCATTGCGGAGTTGAAGCAAATTCCTAGAATGGTCTTATGACGGCCTTGAAATTTCCTATTGTTTATGCTCTCAGTTTAATCTTTGGCATTACTACTATGCATGCTTAAATCGATGTTAGACTTAATTAAATAAAGAAATTTGGAATTTAAACGCCGGTGTTAGAAACACGTACTAATATTTGCGGGCAGTTCCGGGGTGGTCTCTCCTTCTAAAATCACTTGATATATATTAAGAATTTCTTGGAGTTACCATATGTAAATTGTTTGTAATATAGGGTTCGAGGAAAATAGGTCTACATCTCATTAACATAAGGAAGATTTTGGGCCTTGCTACGGTTCCCTTGAATAGTGTAGTCTCCGGATTCTGAAGGATTCGTATGTCTCCATTCAACAACCTAGGTTGGTCGTGTTCTTCGTTCCAGGTTTCCAAGCATTCTACCCAAGGAGGCGTTGGGCTTTGAACAACCGGACGAGGGTTAGGATTCGGAACAAGGGCCATCAGGGTAGGTTTTCCACTTCAGGGTTGGGGTCAGGACCATCAGCAAAGCCTTCAGCTTGGTGACCATCAAAGGGATTCGGTAATCACTCTATGGCTCCTTTCCGAGCCATTCAGTATTGCCGTGGTTAGGGTAGTACGGGTCGTCGTGGGGAAGGAATTTAGCCATAATATCTTCACGAGAAATGGGGATATAAGAAATAACTAAGTAGACGTACTAATTAGATAATTATAAGATGATCTTTACCAGGTACTTCAATATATTGTTTAGTGCATACTAGTCATATGTATTTGGGACAGGATAGACCTTCGAATAAGCGATCCTAACTCTAAATCCCCAATCCAACGAGAACAAGAAGTAAAGCAAAGACCCACAGATTCTAAGTCTATGACGTCCTGGATACATATAATTTTAATGTATCCACTAGGCAATTATTGACCTATTGGTAAGTTTTTAGGCTTGTCGCAACACCTACGACCATTCCTGGGCATATGCTAATCACTTCTAGGTGAGACATAGTTGATCAGGCTATGTCATTCCCAGACCTGACTATACATCCCCAAGCCTACTCGTATTGTTCAACAATCGCTACTTTTGTCCCATCCCACCATGATACTGACCCTAGTGTGTGTGCACATGCTCCTACTTTTACCGAGGAATTATTTGATTCTAAAAGTATAGTTGTTTTGAAAACTTTAAATCAGAGACTTTCGGTCCCAATGTATTTATAGTTTGTATATCTTATGTGGTTCGATATACTGAGTTCACTATAAACAATGCTCTGATACCAATCTGTCACACCCCTAAACCAAGGATGGCGGAACGTCCAGGGGTGGAGGACTTCATGTTCAGTATCACAACAATATGTATAACAGTGCTCAAAGTAAATACAACCATCATAAATATAATTGAAAAAGTTACACCAAAGTATTTGTTTACATGATTCAAAATCAATTACAATATGATGACAAAAATAAATTGTTGACAGTTTAACGACCCATCCTCAAAGCGCTGAAGTTTTCCTGTTTCACTGATTTCCTGAGAATACAAGTAGTTTTGAAAAGTGTCAACAATTAAGTTGGTGAGTTCATAAGAGTTTTGTTTGGAGTAGAAACCATTTTCCTTTTTAAAAGCGATAGGATATGTATCCAGAAAATCCAATATTTTCTTAGTTAGGTGTAAACAGAATATTCTTATATGATGTGTTGATGAACCCTAGATTGACCCGTAGATTTCCTCTATAATCATCCAGCGTATATAAGTTATAGAAGATTTAAGTTAGATAAAACGTCGAATGTAATGGGTCCGCCCTAGGTCCACAACCAAACGAGGAACAGGAGATGAGGCGGGCACCACCAATTCTAAGCCAATCCAGACTAAATTCTTGTATGACTCAAGCATATACGCTCAATGATTATAGTTGAAGTCTAACAATGCGAACCTTTAATGTGAATATAACCTATACATACCATAGTTCACCGGGGAGTAATAGAGATTAGTGAACCTGAACTATGCATATGATAGCTTATCAAAAGTGATGGTGAATATAACCTATATGATGTGTTGATGTATCCTAGATTAACCCGTGGATTTCCCCTATAATTGTCCAGCGTATATAAGTTATATAAGATCTAGGTTAGATAAAACGTCGAATATAATGGGTCCGCCCCAGGTCCACAACCAAACGAGGAACAGGAGATGAGGCAGGCACCACCAATTCCAAGCCAATCCAGACTAAATTCCTGTATGACTCAAGCATATACGCTCAACGATTATAGTTGAAGTCTAACAATACGAAAATCTATTGTGAATATAACCTATACATATCATAGTTCACCGGGGAGTAATAGGGATTAGGGAACCTGAACTATGCATATGAATAGCTTATCAAAAGTGGTGGTGATGGTGAGTGTAACCTATACATATCATAGTTCACCGGGGAGTGATAGGGATTAGGGAACCTGAACTATGCATATGAATAGCTTATCAAAAGTGGTGGTGATGGTGAGTGTAGCCTATACATATCATAGTTCACCGGGGAGTGATAGGGATTAGTGAACCTGAACTATGCATATGAATAGCTTATCAAAAGTGATGGTGATGGTGAGTGTAACCTATACATATCATAGTTCACCGGGGAGTGATAGGGATTAGTGAACCTGAACTATGCATATGAATAGCTTATCAAAAGTGATGGTGAATTCCTTTCTTGTAATTAAGTTCCTAGGGTAGATGAAACATAAACTATACCTATTATAGTTTATTACTTTGTTTGTAATATGTATTTACCATAACTATACCGATTATAACTAACGCGTTCGTTTGTGGGGGTATAATGGCTTAACTATACTTATTATAGATTATCTTAATCGTCCATAGCGGCAATAACTCTTTTGTAAGTGTAAGACCTTTAATATTGTGTTTGTTATATGAATAACACTAAACTATACATATTATAGTTTATCGATTGATTTCGTGGGAAATGAGCATAGGCCTTACTTGTCATAATTTATCAATGTTTATATTTTAATGGATATAGCCTCGTAATATCGTATATATATATATATATATATATATATATATATATATATATATATATATATATATATATATATATATATATATATATATATATATATATATATATATATATATATATATATATATATATATTTGTCATACTTGTGAAGGTGTAAATCCATTTGTTTTCTGATGTATGTCTATGTAAGAATACAAAATTTGTCATATATTGCAACTACACATAATCACATAACGATGTATACCTTGCTCAACATGTTACAAGGTGAAATGAAATTTATTGTGTTTTTCTGTTAATAACATTTTCTGTAACTGTTATTGGAAAAATTGTAGAAAAATCATAAAATGTCCAAATTATGTTCTGTAACTTCTGAGAGTTTGGGAAATGAGTCTAGATTGTTCATAATTTTTATTATAATTTTTAATGACCTCTAACTTGGGTAAAAAGTCCATAATCACAGACTGGTCCGGATTGATGTTTGAAATGATAGGCAGTTTTGTAAAAATCACCATAAATTGTAGAAAAATCGTATGGAGATGTGCAAGTAGTCATTTTAAAGCTAAGAAGTGGAGCTACATGCACCTAAAACAGTTTGGAAAACAAAAATATTTAAGATGTCCAAAACAGTCCGTGAATGGAGTGAAACTTTTCTGATGAAAGCTGTTAGAAAAATGTAGTTATGTTCTAAGTATTTTAACTTGTATTCCCCCCCCCCCCCCCCCCCCCCCCCCCCCTAAAAACTTGAGAAAACATGAAAATGTAGGGGTATGAACTCACCTTAAGTGTTTTCAGTAGGTAAGTGTTGAAGAAGAGAAGTGTTCAACCCAAGAGCACTTGAAGAATCACTTGAAGATTCGAAGCTCTAACACAAGTATATTGGAGTTTGTGTAAGATATCCATGATTTGAGTGGAAATCATTGAGATAAACATAAAGAGAATGGATTATGCTTACCAAATGTGGAGGAAAGACTCAAGATCAGCCCTTGAATCTTGAATTTCTAGAGAGAGAAAGTGAGAGAGAAAAGAGTTTGATCTTCTTGTGAAATGAGAGCAAATGAGAGAAAATGAGGAGAAAGGATGATTATCCAGCTCTCAAAAACGTGGGGATGGCTTGTGAGGGAGGTAAAAGGTACAAGGTATGGTGGAAAGGAGTGTGGGTGGTCATGGAGTGGGTATGGGGGTTGCTTGCGTCATAAAATAAGGTAAAGTCAACACTCTACCTTTGTACTTTACATACTCTTATTTAGATAAGATTTTACCCTTAAAATATGATTAAATTATTAATTTAGGGGTCTTATATTTTAAAATAAAGTTTTGGGTGAAAATCCCATGTTAAAATAATTAAAAATGGGTTTAAAACGCAAAAATAAGCAAAAACGGGTGAAAAATGAACTATCCAGCGAGACCCTTCGGATCTCGGCCGAGGTTCGGTCAGGGGAGGTGCTGGTCTCGGAAGCGAAGGCGCGAGCCAGGAGAAGGAGCGAAGGCGGGGTTCGTCCGAAGGCTCGGTCCGATGAGGAGTCAGATGCGAAAGTCAGGGGTTCGGTCCGAAGTGATGCTAGAACCGAAGGGACTGTTGTGAACAGTAATGAACAGTACTTTCGGTTCGGATTTTCCCTTCTATGCGAGGTTCGGTTCGGACCTTCCTTCTTTGCGTGGTTCGGTTCGGATGAACAGTATTCTCGGTTCGGCTCATCAGTCAACACCTAGGTTCGGATTCATGAACAGTACTCTCGGTTCGGACCCTCATGAATAGTACTTTCGGTTCGGTTCATGAATAGTACTTTCGGTTCGGAGGGTTCGTTTCCTTAAGTCCGTTTTTCGCGTAGACTTCCGTTCTTGGGCTATTTTCGCCAAATTCGGGGGTCGGAATGCCCCGAGTGATTATAGAAAGTTGGGGAGAGATTTCGAGAGAGATTTGAAAGAGATTCCACATACTCAGAGAGATTTGGGAGAGATTTGACATTCTTGGAGAGATTTCACATACGAAGAGATATGTGGGAGAGATTTGACATACTTAGAGAGATTTGGGAGAGATTTGACATTCTTGGAGAGATTTCACATACAAAGAGATATGTGGGAGAGATTTCACATACTTAGAGAGATTTGGGAGAGATTTGACATTCTTGGAGAGATTTCACATACAAAGAGATATGTGGGAGAGATTCCACATACTCAGAGAGATTTGGGAGAGATTTGACATTCTTGGAGAGATTTCACATACAAAGAGATATGTGGGAGAGATTTGACATACTTAGAGAGATTTGGGAGAGATTTGACATTCTTGGAGAGATTTCACATACAAAGAGATATGTGGGAGAGATTTCACATACTTAGAGAGATTTGGGAGAGATTTGACATTCTTGGAGAGATTTCACATACAAAGAGATATGTGGGAGAGATTTCACATACTTAGAGAGATTTGACATTCTTGGAGAGATTTCACATACAAAGAGATATGTGGGAGAGATTTCACATACTTAGAGAGATTTGGGAGAGATTTGACATACTTGGAGAGATTTCTCATACAAAGAGATATGTGGGAGAGATTTCACATACTTAGAGAGATTTGGGAGAGATTTGACATACTTGGAGAGATTTCTCATACAAAGAGATATGTGGGAGAGATTTCACATACTTAGAGTGATTTGGGAGAGATTTGACATTCTTGGAGAGATTTCTCATACAAAGAGATATGTGGGAGAGATTTCACATACTTAGAGAGATTTGGGAGAGATTTGACATAAGAAGAGATAGAGTGAAAACGATTGAGAGAGGTCTCATTGGTGTCCTTTTTGAGTGTCCGGCTACGCACTGCAAGGTCCGTAAATCCCATTACGCCTTGTTTAAGGATCTTGCATACTCCCGATGAGTATGCGACATTGTTTTATCGGTTTGGCTCGCCACGTACCTCAATTTAAGGTTAAGGAGATCTAGGTGTACACACTTTTTGATTTAGGATCCCTCGTTAGAATAAAGAGTCGCTTAGGAGTTTCTTATCATAAGCTCTAGTACTTACGGCAAAATGAGCGGACCGGTTTGACTTGTTGACTTTCGTTGACTTTGACTTGACTGAAAATTGACGGTTGTCACATTTTATGTCAAACAAATCGGAAATCGGGAAACAAATGTTGGACAATAAGCAAGACCATGTTCCATGTATTTGTCCGGCTGATATCTAGAACAGAGGATTATATGATCACTTATCTAAAATGGCGCTTTCTAGTTCAATAGAGTTTAAAGAGCTACAATTTTTAATCGCTTCCTGAAGTCATACTTGAAACTATAGTTATTAGACTTATCCAAGTGGTAGAGTATTGGATATAGTGTCTAAGTCCATAACTATATTTGGTATGTACTTGACCCGACCCAACATGGTCCATTTGGGTTGCACTTCACCCGAACAATTTATGGATAATCTTTTGAGAATAGTATAAGTTATGATTTATTAATATATTATAAGTTCTAATTTATTAATATAAAATCATATTATTTAATTAGCATTGATCTATAATTAATCTAGAATTAATTTAGAGATCAAAAGTATGACTAATTAAATATAGGCTCTTGTATTTATATAGTGTGGGCTAATGCTTATTTCGAATGGGCAAGGCTTGCATGGAAAGTCCATGGATACTCCATGGAGATTTAACCCATGGATCTCATGGAAATGAAAAGACATGGGTATTAGGGTTTACATGGATGTAACCCTAATCCACCACACTATATAAAGGAGGATTTGGTTCTTGAAATCACACTAGTTGTAGTGAGGATACTAAGAGGGCCGATTTGAAGAAGGTGATTACTATTCTCTCAATGTTCCAAAGGTTGTGGTGATTTGTGATTTCCATTTGAGGCATCCACACTATTGGTACTAGGGTCTAAAACTCCAAGCAATCAACTACAACTACAAGGTAAGTAATTGTACTAGCTTTATTTGATTCAAGTTCCCCATGCCATGCTAGATAGGATAAGAACCTTGGAAAATAATTATTTGCATGCATCTTAGTCAAACATAGATCCAAGGTTCCTAGGGTTGCATGTACACCATATGAGTGTTAGAATGCTCAAAACCCATCAAATATATGTTATATAGGATCATTGTGTGTGTTCAACTCTTCACTTGACACCTAGCACCTTGTCCGACAGTACAGGTGAGCTCATACCCCTTAATTAACCTTTTAAATGTTTTTAAATGATTTTATGGGGGGGGGGATACAAGGTGAATCGTACTAGTTATTATATCAATCGCATGTGATTAATAACTAGCATACAAATGGATTTACTACACATTTAGCTGTTTTACTCCGTATACTACTTCAAAATGGCTTCTCAGAACATTTTTACATCTTAAACCCTTTATCAAACTATCTTACATACTGTATCTTTCCTTTCAAACTCTGTTACAATTGTGTTTTAAACAAATGATTTCTTATACTTTAAACTGTTCTTATCAAACAAACTGCTTTTAAACCGTTTTATGACTTGACATCAAGTCATCAATTCTTATTATTAAACTGTTCAAATGTTTTAAAAAACTTCTTTTATACTTTTATATTGTCAAATGCATGCCTTTATATGTATAGTTATATAAGTAATGTTTAAGGGACTTAGGACTGCTAGCTCGCTTTAATTCCTTTTCCTTGTTTGGATGTGGCCTTAGGGTGTCGGTTATTTGTCCGAATGTCGTCTAAATACTAGTTATATATATATATATATATATATATATATATATATATATATATATACATACATAAAAGTTCTGTAAGTCAATTCAGTACCTTTGAGTAGCAAACACATACTTTCGGTTATACACGTACATTACTAGTAACTATAATCGGTATAGTTAGGAGCTACTACTTACTATTCCTAGTATAAGGAATCACACAAGAGTCAGTTCATTCATGAATCTATACAGATATAATACATACTAGATGAAGAGATACTAATACATACTATATGAAGAGATACTAATGCATACTATGAAGAGATACTAATACATACTATGAAGAGATACTAATACATATTATGAAGAGATACTAATACATACTATAGGAAGAGATACTTATACATACGATACAGGACTTACCATTCTACACCCGGCTGTTAGCTACAGTGGGAAAATGCACATCGACGGATGTCTATGGTTGTTCGATTTGGCAAGTTGCCACGCCGTGTTTATCCTAGTATAAAAGGATACGATTTCAGTAATTATATTATTTTCCTTATTACCTTTATTTTGTGCCACATTCACATAATCGATGAGGTAGATTAGATTTTAATAATAATAGTTGTACAAGGGAAAGCCCTTCATTTCTGCAGAGGTTCAAACCTTCAAAACAGTCTGGTCTTGGTAGAAGACTACTTTTTATACTAGTAGGAAATATGAGATTTTTAGGGTTTTCATAATCATACAAACTTATTCTTCAAACATTTACAAGTCTTTTCATTACAGGTTTAATAATCAATAAGAGTAAAATACTTATGAATTCACCAACTTAAATGCTGATCTACGCTTTCAAAATAACTTGTATTCTCAGGTCACCAATAGACAGGTACGACGACCAGGTTTAGAGAAGACGGAGCGGTCAAGACTCGTCTTTTATTCTGATTACTTATTTTCATGTCTTTTTTTAGGAAAGAACACACATGTATTAAAATCTTACTATTAATGCAATGGATGATGTTGTTGCTTGCTTACTACTTTACACTGTTGTGATACTTTACATGACGTCCTCCGCCCCAGAACGTTTCCGCCGTTCTTGGTTTTGGGGTGTGACAATTTTCAAATCTTAGGGGATATAGGATTAGATTAAATTAATTGTTTAATTTAATAGATAATCCTCCAAGATTTGATAATTCAAATTAATTGTTTAATTTTGGATAATTAATAAATCAATGTTTTAATATTTAAAATTTTAAAATTTAAGGGTTTAATTTTTCGAAAGTTTTGAATAAATGTAAAACCTAATTGTTTTGAAAAGTTTCAAAACTTGCCCTCAAGTTTTGGAATTTAAATTGTTTGATTAAAAAGTTTAATTTTAAAAGTCTAAATTCTAAAACCCTTAGTTTTCAAAAGTTCAAATTACACCCTTATGGTTTTGTTAAGTTAATTAAAAGTATAGTTAAAAGGGAGGTAATAAATCCAAAATCATATGGTTTATATTTAATCAAATTAAAAGTGTAGTTTATTAAATTAAACCACCCAGTATTTTAAAAGCGTAAAATACACCCTTTTACTATATATAACATTAAAAGTCTAATATTATATATGTATAACTTAAAATGCTAGTCTTACCGTTAGTAGGCCTCATTCACGAAGCCGATCTATAAGGAGGTATAAGGTTATGACCTATAAAATGGCCGTTTAATGGGTGTCCACTCTCACCCACCGCTTCCTTGATTGGTGGAGGGTCATTATTCGAACGAGTAGGATAGGGCAAACCCTTTCCATTAAAAGTATAATGAAGTATAAAGTAACTAAATGTTTTTACAAAATTCCCAATCTTAGTTACTTTAGGCAAAAGTGAATTGATGAAATTCCATGAAATTACAATTTCTACCCTTGCGAAGACGTTAGCAGAGCGTGTGTGGTTAACCAGCACACTAATTGGTTTTAAGCAAAGGTAGAAAAGGGTGACTCAATGTTTATCATAGTTCGGTGGAGTGTGTGTGGTTAACCGGCACACCGAATGGGTGGCTATAACATTGGGGGCACCATGTATATTTTCATGGTTATTCACACCCTGTTTTGTGATCCTCGGCATCCCAGTCACAAATCGAGAGGCATATCGAGATTTAAACATGCCATTAAAGAGTTCAATGAATCTCAAAGGATATAGGAGTTTTCCAATACATTTAAAAGCTAATCTCTTTTTCGTTTTTCATGGTGGAAAATTAGTGAATCGTCATTCACTTACCTTCAAATGTTCTCCAATTTGGGTTACATTATCCCTCTCCCAAGTTGTGGAGTATTGTGTTGGGTCCTCGCCTTAGTATCTCATTTGGGTGATTTATTAAGGACTCAATCAACTAACTTGATTTTTCTCCTGTTTTGTAGATGTCTGAATTTAACCATGGTCTTCCCGAATCCCAAGCAAAAGTTTTTCCTGCTCAAAGTGAAAGCCTGTCACACAATGAAGGTGAAAGATCGATCCTTGCATTGTGGACTAGCTTGGTTTCACTTCCTCCACCTCGTCCTGTTGTTCTCCCAAACCCACAAGCCCGAAGAATTGATAGGTTCAAAATCACTCAAGCCCTGTTGGCAATGAAACATGAAGATGGTAAATCTGTGTGTGCTCACGTCCTAAGGATGAAATCACACATCGATAGGTTGATAATGTTGGGTGCGACTTTCCCAATGGAGTTCGATGTAGACTGGGCTCTTAAGTTACTCCCTGAATCATATAATAAGTTCAAAAGAGAGTATTATATGATGGATCTTGACGCGAGCCTCATTGACCTAACTTACACACTTATTGCTGCTGAATCATAAAAGATTTGGCAAAGTAATGGAGCATATATTTCTCGTAATTCAACCAACCATGCTTCCGTGGACATTCCAGAAGAACCCACATGTTTCTGCTACCAAGAGAAGGGGCATTGGATACGAAGCTGCCCAGAGGACCTGAAGAATCTAAGAGATGGGAGAGTCAAGAAGTATGGCTCTACTTCAGGTAAAAATCCATTATCTAACTCCATTAAGTTCCTATTCATTGATTTTTAATACATAATGTGATAAGATTACATTTGAATGTTTCGCAGGATCAAGTAAAAGAGAGGAAGCTTGATGGAAGAGCAACATGAGTCTGATCACGAAGAAATGGATTACGATTGCATGGATTCGAAGATCAGATTTTGAGCTTAGGAACTTATGATAGATTTGTTAGGAATATTTGATTACATAGTTTTTCAGTTGATTTTGCATTGTAAGGACATGTTTTCCGCTGCTATTATGAATAAAATAAATTTTTTATTTGTCTTATTTATATATATTCTTGGAATGAAATCGTTGTGAAAAATTGATGTTTTTGTATTTCTATAAATGGATGTGATTCTTAGTTATGTTGTTTATGGAAGTGTCAAATTCCTCTAAATAATGAAAGATTCTCATCTCCCAAGTTTCAATTGGACAGAAACTTGGAATCATACAACTTGTATTGCGTGATGTATGGAAATCTTGGTACTTAGGAAATTAAGACCAATTCCTTGATCACACAAGTATGTGAGTAAAGTGAAGGACTAAAGGACTAGAACACAATGTTGTGCACTAGTCAAGTCCACCACAAATAACAATAAGACTATTCTTCATAATTAAAAGTCTAGTGAATGTGGTTATACTTACAAGATTAAGTGTAATTCTGAATCATCGAAAGGCTTCAATGAATGGCAGAACGAATAAGAAGAATCAATTAGGCTGAAAGATAAAAGTTTCTCCAATCTAAGAAGAAGGGAGAGTACTTTTGTATCAGGTTTTATGATCATCTTAATAATTAAGAACCATATCACAATTGATCCTCTAAGGACATGTTAGTGCACTAGTATGGCTAATCGGAAATTGTTGAAATGGTTGAATCAAAAGGATGAGTCATACTTCGTTCCAAAATCAAGTCTTAGAGTCATACTCCAAGATTGTGACTTGAGTGACAAGATCTTAAGTTGGAATGTTCTTACACTTGCACATATTGCTAAGTTGTGATGTCTTGAATAAGACAAAGACCAACTTGTACCAAATTGCGTGTAGGTTTTTGTCTTGATATAGACACACTAACTCTTGGATATTTTCTTTTTCAAGAAATGTTTCTTGATAAGAGAATCTAATATGTCAAGGGGTCAGTGGGAGTTTGAAAATCTTGATTCAAGAACTAATCAAGAGTAAACCTATTATTATACATTAGCACACGACTTGAGGATTGTAGCCTATCGTGTTGACATATTCTTGTTTCTTTGCCATTCCAGTTCGGTCAACTATACATATGAGTTCTATGAGTTCTCAATTGATTGCATAAGGCAAAGCACCTTATTCAACGAAAGTACATTGACTGGAGTAGGTGACCTGCCGAATAACTTGGAAGCAATGGTGGGACCCTTGACGGCAAGAAATTAAGAATGAACAAGTTCTGTCCATAAGAGTTTGAATTTGTCACAAACATTATCTTTCTATTATGCTTATGGAAAATTCACATGGATAGGAACACATTCACCATAAAATCTAAGTGTCATAAGGTTTCTCTCCTTCATGAAAATGATTGTGAGGAAACGCTTTCACTAAGAAAGATTTTAAGAAGATAGCACTGTGTAGTTTGCATTCTCAAATTTGATTATGATTACGAAATCCCTCTTCATAGTTCGAATTGTGAGATTTCGCAATTAGTCCGAACATTTGGGACTTTGTAATACAAGTTCTAAAATTTTTTAGACAAACATGTGAGCTATCTAAGGGAAGGTGTATAAGTTTGAAAAGCTTAGATAAAGGCTTATCGAAGCACATCGTATTAGAAAAGATGAACTTTGGAAGTCAACAAGTATTGTTTTCTAGAAGTTTAGTTGGTTTCTGAATACGTGTCAAAGCTAGTGGGAGCATAAATGTTATGTAGGAATGGATATAATCATCATGTTAGTGGGAGCATGGTTATTATTTAAGTATTGAAAGTTGGAAATATTAATTATAGGAAAACAAAAGTTTCACTTTGCAAAGTTGCAGGGGTTGAAATGTTGTTTTCGCTATAATTAAGGGAGAGAATATTATACTTTGTTTCCAATCTAAAAGCGTAGATTGAGAAATTTTAATTGAATTCAGTCAAGGATATATTTATTATTTGCTTTCTCAAAGTTCGATTATGATTACGGCATCCCTCTTCATAGTTCGAATTTAAGAACACGACAAATAGAAATATTATGACGATATTATAGTAAGAAACTGGTAAAGTATCACGTTTTTCATTATGAATTGTATCTCATACGCTTCGGGTATAGGATCGATTGCATATCCTATAATATTCGACCGTTCTAAAATTTTCCAAATGCCTAGGGCATTTTGAGGGAAAAAGGAAATAGAACCGGTTTTGACTAAAAGAATTAAACAACTACCAAAGACAATCTATGGTTCGCCAAAGATTGGTGGCTTGTGGATAGTTAGAAGTATAGTCATGGATGGAACATATTGACATTATAGATAAGATTCTATTTATAATGAGTTGTCATATGGAAAATATGGAAATGTTTCCATATTGGGAGTTGGATATCAAGAATCAATGTCTAGATTAGAAACTTTTATGCAAGAAGGATGTTCAAATGAATGTACTTTGAATATGAGACTTCATGACCATGGAATTGTCTTGTAACAACCTCCAATAGAGCATTTTGTAATTTCATTGGCCGAGTCTTGGTGACTTTTGTGCCATGACATTACGAAATGATCGTTGCATAAAATGTTAGAATCTAACATATTCTAGTAGTGGCGAGAGTTTTGTATGCTTACACTAATGGATTAGGAATTGTGAAATGAGGGTGATTGAAAACGTTATTCAATTATACTATTTCACAAAGTAAGGACCATAGGTAAACATAGTGTGCATGCTAAGAGCATAGGACAACTGTTGTTATAATTCACGTAAGGAGTTGATTACCTGAAACAACAAATAATGATAATCAATATGGTGATTAAATAAAAGGTGATTTATTTATACTCAAAGGTTTGGGGCCATATATGATTAGTATTATTCTTGTCTCTCACTTTGCATGTTTTGACTTCCCGAATAATAAAATTATTCAAACCCTCCATAGTCGCTCATTCTTCGGAAGTAGGAATGAAAGAAGACTGTCATGAATCTGACTGTAGATTGTCTAAAGTGTTTTAGACATAGCAAAAGTTTGCTGCAGGGTTCATGAGTGCTGCTATAAGATTAGAGTATTGGATTAAACCCACGCTCACTTGGATCACTTCATGGATTTTATCACGAGTGATTAGTGAGACGATAATATCTTATATTCTTGAAACCAAGATGTGTGAGTTGTATCTTGCGAGTCAGTTACACATTGATAATAAGTAAACGCACCAGTAACTTGGTGTTATAAAACGTATTGTTGTGTGTGATTTGGTAAGTGAGTGAAAGAGTGCATTGAGTCGAAGTTTATCCATTACTTTTACCCAAAGTGGGATAAAATCGATATTTGTGGGCCCCTCGATGATTTACTGATGACACCCTAAGCGCTTGGCCAAGCCGGGACTAAGTTGATGTGTTCAATTGTACTCTATTGTCAGTCGTCATAAATCGGAAATCGGGAAACAACACGTGAACAGAGAGTATGATTAAAATCCATGTCTCAGTTCATATGCTATCTAGAATAGAGGAATATATGATCCCTTATCTAAAGGACACACTTCTGATTAGATCAGAGTTGACAGTGGCTTTTCAAAGCTATGATTGCTGATCAGGTTCTGAAGTCATACACAGAATAGTTATTAGACTTATCCAAGTGGGAGACTGTTGGATTAGTGTCTAATTTGATAACTATTTCGTTATGTACTTGACCCGATTGTGAGCATGGTCCTTTTGGGTTGCCTTCATACTCGTGACTAGACAGGATGACTGTTGAGGAGAGAGGCTGGTTTATTGTTAAGAATAATAAATTGGGGTATAAATATGATTTGTTAATATATTATATGAATAATATATTAATTTGGAATCATATTATTAATTAGTATTTAATCAGAAATTAATTGGGAATTAATTTTAGGATTAAAGGAATTAATTAAAAGTACAGGGGCTGTTTTGTAATTATTTGATAGTTGAGACTTTACCTATTGGATCACCTTTATTAAAGCTTGAACGAAAATCCTACAAGGATCTAGGAGTTTTCGTCCAAGGGCTTAAGGAAAGGAGTCCATGGACTTGCTTAGGCCCTAAGCTAAGGGATTAGGGTTTCCACCTTGAAACCCTAGCTAGCCTCAAGTATAAATAGCACCCGAAGGCACTAGAATTCGACCACTCCTTGGAAAAAACCCTACTAGGGCCGAATTTTGGAGCTTAGTACCTTCCTTCTCTCTCTCTCTCTTATATTCATCCTCTCACTCGAAGTGTGTTTGTGAGCCATTAGAGGTACTACACTTGTGGTACTTGCTTCCAAGAGCTAAGGAAATTCAAGGAACTAGTTGGTATTGCTATATAACAACAAAAGGTATGTATTCTATTCTCCTTTTTGGATTTCGAAAATCATAGGAGTATCCCAGGTTTCTTTTTGTGTTCATAAAGTTGTATGTTCAATTATGAGAACATAGATCCAATTAGGGTTGCATGCACACATAGGATTGTTTGTATAAAACCCATCACATGAGACATGGTTTTTAATCATTTTCTCTGTCCATGTGTTGTTTCCCGATTTCCGATTTATGATGACTGATTAGCTGAACAAATGAAACCAGTCCAGGCTTGGCCAATCGCTTAGGGTTGTCATCACTAAATCATCAAGGGTGCGACAGATATCGCTTTTATCCCTCTTAGGGTAAAAGGAATGGAAAAACTTCGACTCATGTGCTTTCTCTATTTACTCATCAAATAAAACACAATGATACGTTTTATAACACCGAGTTATTGGTGCATTTACATATCATCAATGTGTAGCCGACTTGTAAACTGCAACTCATATCTCTCCGTTTCAAGAATATAAGATATTATTGTCTCATGATCACTCATGATAAAATCCATGAAGTGATTTAAATGAGCGTGGGTTTAGTCCAATACTCAAATCTTATTACATGAGTACTCATGAATACTGCAACACTTTGTGCTATGTCTAAACACCATTAGACAATTTACAGACCCATTCATGATAGTCTAGCTTCAATATATACTTCCAAAGTATAATCGACTATGGATAGTTTGATTAATTTTATTATTCAGGAAGTCGAAACATGCAACGTGAAACACAAAAATAATCAAATCCAATATGGTCTCAAAACTTTTCAATATAAATAAATGCCTTTTATTTAATCACCATATTGATTACACATTATCCATTGTACAATGTTTCGATCAATGGAATACATTTTCAATACAACTTATTTCCCAAATCAAAATCTTTATCACAAGTGTAAGAATGTCAAATTCTTGCCACTATTATAATGTGTCAGATTCTAAACTATTATGCAATGATTCCTTTCGTAATGTTGAGGTAGAGAAGTCACAAAGTCTTTGCCAACGATATTACAAAGTATTCCTTTGGAGATTGTTACAACAACAATTCCATGGAAGTGGCATCTCAATTTCAAAGTACATTTCTTTGAACATCATTCTTGCATACAAGTTTCTAACTTTCACATAGACTCTTAATATCCAACTCCCATTATGGAAACATTTCCATATTCGCCAAATGACAATTCATTAGTAATAGAATCCTGTCTATTCACAATAATTTCAATATGGTTCATTCATTATTATACTTCCAACTTCCCATAAGCGACCAATCCTTGCCGAACCTTAGATTGTCCTTAATAAACTGTTTAACCACTTTAGTCATATCAGGTTCTAGTTCTTTTTCCCTCTTAATGGCCTAGGCATTTGGAAAATTAGAACACGATAATATTATAGCATATGAATTTGATCCTATTCCCGAAGCATATGGGATACGATTCATAATGACTTACATAAACACACGATACTCGACCAGTCTTTTGCTATAATATTTTCATATATACAGAATGTCCAATGTTGAAGCATTTCAACATGGTATTCATATATATCCATGACTAAGTTTGATTAATACTTCAATCTAAAATTTTAGATCCGAAATAAAGCATAAGTATCCTCTCCCTTACTATAGTGAAACAATTTTTTCAAATTCTGCAACTTTGCAAAAATTCTTAACCTTTGTTTCCTATAACTAGTATTACTAACCTACAACAGTTAAGATAATAATCATGGTCCCACTATCATGATAATTATATTCTTACCAGTATAACACTGATGGTCCCACTAGCTTTGACATGTACCAAAAAATCAGTTGGACTTCCAGAAATCATACTTACTGAATCTCTTTCAAAAGTTCAGATTTCCGATACGAGATGCTTCGATAAGCCTTTATTTAAGCTCCTACACCTTTTATTAGAAAGCCCATATGTGTGTCTAAACTATTCAGAACTTACAACAATAAGTTCTGAATGTTCAAACTATTTTCCATTTCTCACAATTTGAACGATGAAGAGGGATGCCGTGATCATAATCGAATTTAGGAACGCAATTAACACAACTGCTATCTCCTTAAAATTTGCTTAGTGAAAGCGTTTCCTCACAATCATTTTCATGAATTGGAGAGAAACCTTTGTCACTTAGATGAATGGTTTATGTGTTCCTATCCATGTGAATTTTCATAACCATAATCAGAAGACAAGGTTAATGACAAAACCAACCTCATGTGGACTGAACTTTATTAATAGTAGTTTCTTGCCATCTAGTAGCACAAGAGCCTACCATTGCATCCATGTTATTCAACAAACAATTGAGTACTCATAGAACTCGCATGCATGGTCAAACTTTACTGGAATAGAAACAAGAATATGTCAAGACGATAGGTAACAAACCTCAAGTCATGTGCCAGTGATAAACAACAGGTTTACTCTTGATTAGTTCTTGAAAGTTTTCAACATCTTTAAGACTCCCACTGACCTCTTGACATATAAGATTCTGTTGTCAAGAACCATTCCTTCACAAACAAAATATTCAATAGTTAGTGCGGATTCTTATCAAGAATGACACTTCATATAGTTGGTCTCAGTTGGTCTTTGTCTTATCTATGACATCACAACTACCAATCTCAAATGTGCATGAGTAAGAAAAAAATTTCTACTCCACATTTTATGATGTGTTACAAACCTTCTTAGAATATGTCACTCAATACACAATCTTGGAGTATAACTCTAAGACTTGATTTTGGAACGAAGTACGATTTATCTTCTTGATTTAACCATTTGAACAATTCATGATTCCTTTTCTTAGCCATGCAAATGCACTAAGATGTCCTTAGAGGATAAATTTGTGATATGGTTTTCATAATCATTAAGACAATCATAAAACATGATGCTAGAGTACTCTGCTTTCCTTTCACATTGGAGAAACATTTATCTTTCCGCCGAATTGATTCTTCTTATTCGTCCTCCTATACATTTGTTGGATTAACGTCTAAGTCCATAGCTATAATTGGTAAGACTTGACCCAACTCGACATGGTCCATTTGGGTTGCATGGCATCGACACAATTGGATAGACAATATGAGGAAAAAAGGATACTAGTGATTTTATAATAATATATTATAAGTTCTAATATATTAATATATAATCATATTATTTAATTAATATTGATCAAGAATTAATTTATAATTAATTAAGTGATGAAAAGGAACTAGTTAAATACGGACTCTTAGATATATATGTATGATGGGCCAAGTTCATTTAATGTAACGCCCCAAAAATCACGACTAAAAATTCCTTTTAAAACATTACTAAAACTGGATTTATAAAAACATATCATAAGTTAAACATAACTTTCGAGTATTAAATTCAAAACATAATATCATTATCAGAGTCAAACATTCCCAGGCTAACTGACTATGGTGTGTGCTCTGCAATCTTCCCGAGCTCCTCTTTGGAAAACCAAGTACCTGAAACCAAAACTGAAAACCGTAAGCACAAAGCTTAGTGAGCTCCCCCAATTTACCACATACCACACAATAACACGTACCATACATACTGCCAAGCTATTATGGGGTGCCTGACTACCCGGTACGGCCGTTCTGGGGTGCCGTCCTACCCGTGTCAAGCCATTCTGGGGTGCTGACTACCCATGTCAAGCCATTCTGGGGTGCTGACTACCCATGTCAAGCCATTCTGGGGTGCTGACTACCCATGTCAAGCCATTCTGAGGTGCTGACTACCCGTCGGTCCTAACAACCGACCACAGGGACTGGTCCCCTCGTACTACCTCTATCGCATATAACATAACAAGCCAGCATGCAAACATATCATCATATTCTGTCAGACGTATCTGGGGTGTCTGACTACCCTTCGGTCCTAGTGACCGAACTCGACTACTATCACATACAACATATCACGCTAGCATATAACATATCAGGTAGTAGCTATCCTAGATGATATCACAAAGACAATCATCTATCATACGTCTCCTACTGGTGGGTCGGCGTTGTGGCCTTAGACCCACCGCTACTGGAAGGTAACTCACCTGAACTGCTGAGCTCTGCTGATAAACCTCTGGCTGCTACTCAACAATACCCTGAACCGCTGCTCCTCTAGCTCTCCGAGCTATCAATATACATATAACACTTAGTCTGACAGTCAACTAAGTCAACTCTGGTCAAAGTCAACCTTCCAGGTCAACCCTACTCGCCGAGTCACCCTACTGACTCGCCGAGTTCATAAGTCCAGAGTCCTTCCACTCGCGACTCTACTCGCCGAGTCAGCCCCTGACTCGCCGAGTCTGCTGACTCCCGATTCCTGTCCAGCCCAACTCACTGAGTCCTGGCTCGACTCGCTGACTCGAGACTTAACTCGAAGGGTTTGGGACCACGCGACCTAACTCGTCGAGTCTAAGAACAGACTCGCCGAGCACACGACAAACTTCATCCAACTCGCCGAGTTGTTCATCCAACTCGCCGAGTTCATGCTCATCTTCATCCGACTCGACGAGCTGTTCATCCCACTCGTCGAGTTCCTCCTCATCTTCAAGCTACTCGCCGAGTCCATTCGAAGGACTCGTCGAGTCCACTACGATCCACTTACATGCAGAGGACTTCCGAGTCATGCATGAGCTCCAAACTATAGATCTACCCTCCCCAAGCCTATTTCCCACGTAAAGTTGCAAACTTTACGTGTAGAGAGTGAGATCTAGGCAAAATACACCCATAGCTAGGGCTTAGGACCAAGAGGCTCCAATTTCCACCCAATGGTTGATACTTTATGGGATTACATACCAAAATAAACATGGATCTGAGGTAGCAACCTCAGATCTGGACTTCAAGCTCAAGATTGGTCTTAAACATGGCTTAAAAGCCCCAAAACTCATAACCAAGGAAAAATATGGAGGAGAGAAACGAATTGATACCTTCCAATGCTCTGAAATGCTTCCCAAACTTCAGATCCAAAGCCACTCCCTGATGCTTCAAGGATTCCCACTCCTTCTTCTTCCTTAAACCCACTCAAAAATGGCTAGAAGCTTGAATGAACACAATGGGGGCTTAGGGTGCGGCGTTCTGGGTGTGAGAGACTGTAAAGGAGTCCTAGGAAGAAGATTAAGATGCTTAAATAGGCTCCAAGCCCCGGATTTAGGGTTTTCCTCGCACAGACCAGACTCACCGAGTCCACTTAGCCGACTCGTCGAGTTGGTCACTTTCCTATCGACCCGGATCCCGCTCCGACTCGCCGAGTCCTTCCTTTGACTCGTCGAGTCCCTCTTAAATTTAGGGTTTCCTTTACCTTCTTGGCTTTCAAAATCCTGGGTGTTACAACTCTCCCCCACTTAAACTAAACTTCGTCCTCGAAGTTTGCTATGATCAACTGCCTGCGAACTGCCTCCAACTCTTTGTCTGGAAAAATCCCTCACCCTTTTGCCCATCACTCCGGCCACTCACAGTGCCGATCACTACCGATAGAACATACTAAATCCTTCTCTTTCCCATAATCTCCTCAACGTTACTTCCTCCGACTGAAAATCCTGCTGCCTCCCATCCGCCTACCGGATGTACTGAGACTACTCTGGTCTAACCAATCTCCCTATATCTGAGTTACCGGACTCCCACCGGTCACTACACTCCATCGCAAACTCCTAGTCTCTTCCAGCGACTCCTAAAGATACTTCGATTATCTATAACTGTTCTATCCATCCTGCCGCTCCTACCGAAACGATGCTGCTGGAACCAGCTTGCTTTTATCCCACCTGATTACTCAACTCCTACTAACTCGAGCCTTCCATCCTGAAAGAAAAGCTACCTGCCTAGCTATCCTTATAGATCACTTACACTTGGCAGAAGGCTCAACTGATCCTGCTGAGAGAGACTTGCCATTTCCAATTCGACTAACTATACCGTCAGCACTTGCATTCCAACACAAATACTAATACTGCCCAAAATTATGAAACTTTCCAAACACTGAACTGCCTGAAACACCGAGCTCCAACCCAACTGTGGAGTCAAAGGACTCCTCACTTAGTCGCTTCCACGACTTCTGAACGAAATCTTCCTCTGGGACTAGCTTCCACTAGTTATCCTGTCACTGTGGCTCTAGCAACCTTCCGATCCAACCGATCGGGTCCATATGTCACATCCTGACATCATCAATTCCACGACTAACAACATGATGGCTCCCAGACTGACGGTATCCCTTAACATATCCGAACCCCAACGATCCACTGCTACTCTGATCTCATAACTGATGTGACGATCTATAGCCAAAATTGCTGACTTAGCCATATCTGAACCATTTGGGAAATCCGAAATCTAACCCGTGGATTCCCATATCCTCACTGCTGCACCCGAACTGATGGGTATTACTGCTTTCCCGCGTCTAACACGTGCTCATGCTACCTACCAATCAGATAAAGGCTGCGACTACACTCACAGACTTACAACTCTCTACTACTATCTGGCTGCTAGTGGATGCTACGGCTACCCCCGCAGACTTACAACACTACTACTGCTATCTGACTGCTAGTGAATGCTACGGCTACCCCCGCAGACTTACAACACTACTACTGCTATCTGACTGCTAGTGAATGCTACGGCTACCCCCGCAGACTTACAACACTACTACTGCTATCTGACTGCTAGTGAATGCTACGGCTACCCCCGCAGACTTACAACACTACTACTGCTATCTGACTGCTAGTGAATGCTACGGCTACCCCCGCAGACTTACTACCACTATCTCGAGAACATCCTGACTATCCCTAGTCCCGCTAGTGATTCCTCATCCCGATTTCTAAAAAGACAGTCCTTAGACTTTGAATTCTGCATCATCCCCTACATCTTATATCCTTGATATACTTAGCGCTTCGTCGAGGAATCCTTCGGCTTGGTTCCCAAACCAACCGTTTACTAATCCGGATACAAGAAGCTATTGTTGGGAAGTTTCCACCCTCCCAACTCCTGAATCTACGCAACCTGCATGCCACCTCAGACACTGGCTACCAATACGAAAACATCTCTTGCTACCCGTTCTCAAGATCTTCATTCCGACTCTCATGCGTCCGACAGGTGGTCCTTCATTCCTGGATTCCCAACCAGCTTCTAACCATCTCGATTACATGAACTAACTGCTGGGAAAAGTTCTCGAACTCCCAATTCTGAACTTCTCAATCCATCCATCACTGTGCTACTACCATTTCTTCTCAGAGGCCGCACACTCATTCTGAGTCTACGAGACTCTTATCCATGAATACTCGGAGGGTTCTCCCCCACTTCAATCCTGCTTACCCCTTGCTGCTTCACACTCAAAAGAGATCCTGATCTTCACTACCATTCTGGAACATCTACTAGGGAACCCAAGCCTGCCAGGTAGGAATTTAACCAATCCATCCCAATCACTAACCACTCCGAACTAGTGAAACGAACCGAATCTCTCTCTCAACCATGCTACAGTTACTGCATCCTCCGAAACCTTCTCCATAAGAGCACATCCCCTAACTACCAACCAATTATCCGAGGTATGCAAATGGCATATAACATAATCACAAGCAAGCCACACTATAACACAACACTTATACCACAATTTGATGCAGAACCATAACAATATAATCATGACATAAGCTGACAGAAAAACAAAAGTTACGTACCTTCATTACTCAGTGCTGCTCAAATCCCTGCTGAAATCTACCGGAAAACTCGGCTCTGAGCCGTAGGCACCCTTGCCGGGCCTCGACAACTGCTGGCGGTACTCGAAGTCCCAAGGGCAGGAGCGGGCACCTGCCCTGCTGGATACAAACTCGGACAGTGGGCCTTCTTGTGGCCCCTCTGTCTGCAATGGAAACATAACGGATCAAGCCCCTGAGCGATGGTAACAACACAGTCTCTGCTAAAATGACCAATCTGGCCGCACTTGAAACACCCAGCATCGCCACCACTCCTACGCCTACACACACCCATGTGCGTCCTTCCGCACTTCCCGCATCGACTGCGGCTCTGGTAGTTTCTCGTCCTCAAATCTGGACCCTTGGGCCTCTTACCCGAACCTGTGGCTACCCGAGTCTCATCAATTTTCCTTTTCCCTTCTGACTCCCTGCCCGACTCTCGCTCCTGCGTTACCCCAACGGCAACGCCTGCTAACTGAACGACAGATGTCTGATCCTGAAGCCTCGCTATCAATCTATCAGTGATCCTCACAACCATGTCGGGCAGCTCCTCGCAAATGGCTCGTGAAACTTCCTCAACTATCCAATCATGCAATGGTCTCTCTTGGAGACAGAATTCCCCACTCACCCCTGCCCCCTGATGGCAGGAACTCGAAATGGGATCTCCCTCCCTGATGGATCCCTGAACTCCATAAGATTCGGGACCTAGACGAGCCCCAATCTGTCCTGAAACTAACTCGGCCTTAAAGGCCTCAAGATGACTGTCCTTGAGCTCCACGATGGCCTCTCTAACCGAACCGAAAATCACTGGAGTCTGATCAATGATGTTGCGCGTAATCTCTGCGAAAATGAAATCCCTCATTTGATCATCAAGCTGCCCGGCTCCGAAGCCCGAGCCAGACCCCTCCTCGACACCTGAACTGCTAACTGGTAGCTCGCGCAATGTCACCATGCTGAAAATATAACAAAATCCTGATCAATTTACACTACCGCTGAGGGATTTCTCACTCACTACACCATTCCCTGGTTTCGTCTTGGCCCCTCTTGAATCGAGTACGGATCCTCTGCTTTCAGTAGTATGGGCCCCTACTACCTTCCACATCTATCCGTACTTTCCCCAAGAGTTACCTCAACTCCACCAAGTCCCCTTTACTCTTCTACTGATCTCTGCTACTCTCATCCTAGGCTTGCCCTAGGGAACCTCTGACTCTACCCACACAGTCCTCAGCTGCTGAAGGCCTCCTAGTAATGCCAATTAGTCACCACCTGAATACCATCACATGTGACGAGGCTCAGATAATCCTTTAAGTAAAAGACTCGTCCCTACAACGGTTGGACTCAAACGAGAGCTGCGCAGTAGGGCCAAATCCAGCACTCTGAGATTATTCAACCCTGATCACATGTGATGAAACGTATTCACCTAATGGCTAACTCTCATCACTCAGAGTCCCACAAAGCACAAAGCAAGCAGCATTCAGATAAGGGAAACATACTCAGGCAAAACAATTCTCATAACAAGAAACTGCACTAACATATAATGCTAAGCTCATACTATCAGGCATAACCTACACAGGCTATCCTACTGCTGTCTACTCAATACTAGCATGCAATTCTCATAAAGCTGAACACATAAAGCAGGCACATAAGGCATCATCCTAGATCCTTAGTCCTATTCTAGCATGCTGTTCTACTGAAGCTGGAACTGAAACTGAAACTGAAACTGATACTGATAATCATAATATAACTTGTATGGGTAAATTGGGAGTACTTACTTGAGCTCGGCTGATTGCATGCACCACACCCTTTTCTCTTTTCAAAACTCTTTTTGCTTTTTCTAAAATTGTTTTCTTTTCTCAAAATTCTTTTGTAATTACGATTTTTCTTTTGAAACTATATACCACTTCCTTAGTTTGAGTTCAGACACACTCAGGAGTGCGCCCGAATCCCTCAAACCAAGGCTCTGATACCAACTTGTAACGCCCCAAAAATCACGACTAAAAATTTCTTTTAAAACATTACTAAAACTGGATTTATAAAAACATATCATAAGTTAAACATAACTTTCGAGTATTAAATTCAAAACATAATATCATTATCAGAGTCAAACATTCCCAGGCTAACTGACTATGGTGTGTGCTCTGCAATCTTCCCGAGCTCCTCTTTGGAAAACCAAGTACCTGAAACCAAAACTGAAAACCGTAAGCACAAAGCTTAGTGAGCTCCCCCAATTTACCACATACCACACAATAACACGTAGCATACATACTGCCAAGCTATTCTGGGGTGCCTGACTACCCGGTACGGCCGTTCTGGGGTGCCGTCCTACCCGTGTCAAGCCATTCTGGGGTGCTGACTACCCATGTCAAGCCATTCTGGGGTGCTGACTACCCATGTCAAGCCATTCTGGGGTGCTGACTACCCATGTCAAGCCATTCTGGGGTGCTGACTACCCGTCGGTCCTAACAACCGACCACAGGGACTGGTCCCCTCGTACTACCTCTATCGCATATAACATAACAAGCCAGCATGCAAACATATCATCATATTCTGTCAGACGTATCTGGGGTGTCTGACTACCCTTCGGTCCTAGTGACCGAACTCGACTACTATCACATACAACATATCACGCTAGCATATAACATATCAGGTAGTAGCTATCCTAGATGATATCACAAAGACAATCATCTATCATACGTCTCCTACTGGTGGGTCGGCGTTGTGGCCTTAGACCCACCGCTACTGGAAGGTAACTCACCTGAACTGCTGAGCTCTGCTGATAAACCTCTGGCTGCTACTCAACAATACCCTGAACCGCTGCTCCTCTAGCTCTCCGAGCTATCAATATACATATAACACTTAGTCTGACAGTCAACTAAGTCAACTCTGGTCAAAGTCAACCTTCCAGGTCAACCCTACTCGCCGAGTCACCCTACTGACTCGCCGAGTTCATAAGTCCAGAGTCCTTCCACTCGCGACTCTACTCGCCGAGTCAGCCCCTGACTCGCCGAGTCTGCTGACTCCCGATTCCTGTCCAGCCCAACTCACTGAGTCCTGGCTCGACTCGCTGACTCGAGACTTAACTCGAAGGGTTTGGGACCACGCGACCTAACTCGTCGAGTCTAAGAACAGACTCGCCGAGCACACGACAAACTTCATCCAACTCGCCGAGTTGTTCATCCAACTCGCCGAGTTCATGCTCATCTTCATCCGACTCGACGAGCTGTTCATCCCACTCGTCGAGTTCCTCCTCATCTTCAAGCTACTCGCCGAGTCCATTCGAAGGACTCGTCGAGTCCACTACGATCCACTTACATGCAGAGGACTTCCGAGTCATGCATGAGCTCCAAACTATAGATCTACCCTCCCCAAGCCTATTTCCCACGTAAAGTTGCAAACTTTACGTGTAGAGAGTGAGATCTAGGCAAAATACACCCATAGCTAGGGCTTAGGACCAAGAGGCTCCAATTTCCACCCAATGGTTGATACTTTATGGGATTACATACCAAAATAAACATGGATCTGAGGTAGCAACCTCAGATCTGGACTTCAAGCTCAAGATTGGTCTTAAACATGGCTTAAAAGCCCCAAAACTCATAACCAAGGAAAAATATGGAGGAGAGAAACGAATTGATACCTTCCAATGCTCTGAAATGCTTCCCAAACTTCAGATCCAAAGCCACTCCCTGATGCTTCAAGGATTCCCACTCCTTCTTCTTCCTTAAACCCACTCAAAAATGGCTAGAAGCTTGAATGAACACAATGGGGGCTTAGGGTGCGGCGTTCTGGGTGTGAGAGACTGTAAAGGAGTCCTAGGAAGAAGATTAAGATGCTTAAATAGGCTCCAAGCCCCGGATTTAGGGTTTTCCTCGCACAGACCAGACTCGCCGAGTCCACTTAGCCGACTCGTCGAGTTGGTCACTTTCCTATCGACCCGGATCCCGCTCCGACTCGCCGAGTCTTTCCTTTGACTCGTCGAGTCCCTCTTAAATTTAGGGTTTCCTTTACCTTCTTGGCTTTCAAAATCCTGGGTGTTACATTTAAGTTGTGCTAAGCTTTCATGGATAGTCCATGGAGTGTTTAATCCATGGATCATAAGAAATGAAAGGTCATGGGTATTAGGGTTTAACCCTAATCTCCAAACTATATAAAGAGGTCCTTGGTTGGTGAAATGGGCACTAGTGTGGGTACACTAAGAGGGATAGCCGAGTTCTCTAGAGAGAATCAAAGTATCCTTATTCTCAACGTTATTCCAATAGTTCATGGTGTTTTGTGAACCATTTGAGGTGTCACAATTGGGGCACTAGGCACTCAAGCTTCATGAAGACAAGCTACATCAAAGAGGTATGTAATTCTTGCTGGGTTTTGAGCATTCTAACACTCCTAAGTGTACATGCAACCCTAAACACCTTGGATCTATGTTTTATCTATTATACATGCAAATATGAATATTCTAAGGTATTACCCTATCTAGCATACAATCTATGATACTTGGGTAATAAAACAAATTAGAATACATACCATGTTGATATAGCTTGTCTTAATGAAGCTTGAGTGCCTAGTGCCCCAAGTGTGACACCTCAAATGGTTCACACAACACCATGAACACTTGGAATAACCTTGAGAATAAAGATACTTGGTTATCTCTAGTGAAATCGGCTAGCCCTCTTAGTGTACCCACACTAGTCCCAATTTCACCAACCAAGGACATCTTTATATAGTAAGGAGACTAGGGTTAAACCCATGACCTTTCATTTCTTATGATCCATGGGTTAAACACTCCATGGACTATCCATGAAGCTTAGCCCAACCAAATTGAAATTGGCCCACCACACACACACACACACACACACACACACATATATATATATATCTATCTATCTAAGAGTCCATACTTAATTAGTTCTTTTTGATCACTTAATTAATTATAAATTAATTCTTGATCAATACTAATTAAATAATATGATTATATATTAATATATTAGAACTTATAATATATTAATATAAATCACTAGTATCCTTTTTCCTCATCTTGTCAATTCAATTGTCCCACTGCCATACAACCCAAATGGACCATGCCGGGTATGGTCAAGTCTTACCAATTATAGTTATGGACTTAGACATTAATCCAATAGTCTCCCACTTGGATAAGTCTAAAACTATTATTGCGAGTATGACTTCATAACCCGACTAGCAATCGTAGCTCTCAAAAGCGTCTGTCGAACTCTGACGTGTTAAATGAACTTTGATCTTGTCAGTGACTTGTCCATTAGATAAGGGATCATATATTCCTCCATTCTAGATATCATATGGACTTAGACATGGATTATAAATCATTCTCTCTGTCCGTTTTTTGTTTCCTGATTTCCGATTTATGATGATTGACTGATTGAGTAGATCAAATCAGTCCTGGCTTGGCCAAGCACTCACATGTATCATAATTAAATCATCGAGAGGCCCACAAATATCGCTTTTATCCTGAAGGTAAAAGGAATGGATAAACTTCGACTCATATGGCTTGTTCTACTACTTGGTGAATCATACATAAAGGCACGTTTTATGACATCGATTTACCAATGCAGTTTCGTGCAATCAATGTATAACCAACTCATAGTAACAACTCATATCTCTAGGTTTGAAGAATATAAGATATTATCGTCTCATGATCACTCGTGATAAAATCCATGAAGTGATTCCAATGAGCGCGAGTTGAATCCAATACTCAGAACTTATGACCACTCATGAGTGTTGTAGCACCACTTTGTCCAATATCTTAGACCTCTACAATTCAACCCATGACAATCTTGATTCATATCTACTTCCAACATATGACCGACTGTGGATGGTTTAAATAACTTAGTCATTCGGGAAGAATGACCTAGTTTATTCTAGAAGTCAAAACATGCAAAATGAAACACAAGAATAATTGAATCTAATATGGTATCAAAACCTATGAATATAAATAAAACACCTTTTATTTATCACCATACTGATTACTCATTATTCATTGCATATTGTTTCAACTATCAACTTCATTCTTGAATTAAAACAATAGTTATCCCATGCTCCAAGCATCTACACTATGTTTTCTAAACACTAGTCATGCCATATACCAAGTATGCACACTATGTTTGTCTATGATCTTTACATTGTCAAATAAACTAATTGAACCATGATTCTAATTGCATACTCCCAGATCCTTATTGTAAATGTAAGAATTCCAAATCCTTATCATTCATCGAAATCTGTTAGATTTTAAACTTATATGCATTGGTCCTCTTATAACGATTATGCACAAAGTCACAAAGACTTGTCAACAATCATTACAGAGTATTCCAATGGATATCAACTCCATGGAACCGAAGTCTCATATTAAAAGTTCATTGCCTTTGAACATTCTTCTTGCTATAAGTTTCCTAATCTTACACAGATAACTTCCACCTTCCCATATTCCGATTTTGACTATCACTTCTGAACAAGAGTTGCCTCTTTGCAAAATATGTCAATATGGTCCTTCCAAAAATTAACAATATACTTCCAACTATCCCTGAGCAACCAATCTTTGGTAAACCTTAGATTGTCCTTGACAATTGCTTAATCATTTTAGTCATATCCAATTCTAGACCTTTTCCCTCTTAATGCCCCACGCATTTGGAAAATTTTAGAAAAGATGAATATTATAGCACATGCAATCGATCCTATATCCGAAGCATATGGGAAACCATTCATGATGTCTCACATAAAGACATGATTCTAGACCAGTCTTTTGCTACAATATTTCTATTTCCCAAGTTCTCATAATTCAGATTATGAAAAGGGATGCCGTAATCATAATCGATTTTTTAGAACGCAAATAGTAGACCCATATATAGAATTTCCTTATGTTGAGCCATTCCAACACAAAATTCATATATATCCTTAACTAAAGATGATTAAAATCACAATCTAAGCTTTTAGAATTGAAATGAAGTATAATTTCCTCTCCCTTAATTATAGCAAAAAAACTTTTTCCCAATTAAAACTTTTGTTTTCTATAATTAACATTGCTAACTTGCAACCTTTATCATAATTATCATGCTCCCACTAACATGATGATTACTAGCATAACACATATGCTCCCACTAGCTTTGACATGTACTCAGAAATCAGCTAGACTTCTAGAAGTCAATACTTTACTGACTTTCTTAACAAAGTTCAGATTTCTGAGACGAGATTTCTTTGATAAGACTTTATCAAAATCATACACCTTATCTCAGATAGCTCACGGGTGTGTCTAAACAGTTTTAGAAGTATGAAAAGGGATGTCGTAATCATAGTCTCAATTGTTTAGATCTTTTCTATCTGCTTCAAATCTACTTGCTGGAAGTGTTTCCTCACCATCATTTTCATGAATCGGAGAGAAACCTTATGACCCTTAGATTTTTATGGTGTATGTGTCCTTATCCACATGAATTTGTCAAAACCATAATTACAAGACAAGGATAATGACAAATCTAAACTCATATGGACTGAACTCAATCTTAATTTCTTGCCACCTGGCAGCTCAAGGGCCTGCCATTGCTTCCAAGTGGTTATGCAACCAATTGAGAACTCTCAGAACTCATATGCAAAGCCGACTTTAACTGGAATGGGCATAGAAATAGGAATATGTCAACACAATAGGTTATAAACATCACGTCGTGTGCTAGCAATAAACTATAAGTTTCATTCTTGATTCTTGAAACTCTTTCAGGATTTTTAAGACTCCCACTGTCCTCTTCGCATATAAGACTCGCTTGCCAAATATTCAATAGATAGTACGGATTCTTTATCAAGACAAACACTTCACACAATTGGTCTTAGTTGGTCTTTGTTTTATGCAAAACATCACAACTTACCAATTACAAATGTACAAGAGTAGGATACTTTTACTCTTACATTTGACTAGTGTTAAGAAACCTTCCTTTAAGATATGTCACTCAAGTTACAATCTTGGTGTATGAATCTAAGAATTGTTTTTGTACGAGGTATGAATCATCTTCTTGATTTGACCACTTCAAAAATTCATAGCTTCTCTTCATAGCTATCAGAATGCACTTAGAGGATGAATTGTGATAAGGTCTCTTAATCATTAAAATGATTATATACGATGATACTAAAGTACTCTCCCATCTTTTCAGATTTGAGAAACTTTTATCCTTCTGCCTAATTTGATTCTTCTTATTCGCTCTGCCATACATTTGGAACATTTCCAATGTCTCAGAATTACACTTAGGATTGTAAGTATAACCATATTTACTGAGCTTTAGTAAATTATGACGAATAGTCTTATCGATCTTTTGCGGTGGACTTGACCAGTGCACAAGAATGTGTACTCGATCCATTAGTGCTTTACTTGACTCACACATGCATGTGAACAAGTAATTAGTCTTAATTTTCCAATGCTTGAAAGTTTTCATTCATCATGCTATACAACTTGCATGATTCCATGTTTCGGTCCAATTGAAACTTGGGTGAAGAGAAACTTTCCTTATTTGGTAAATTTAGACACTACCACAAATGAAAGAATAAAATTCATATTTCCACTCTTGCTATTAATGGAATCATATAAACAACAATTTTTTTCCCACAAATGCCATTGTAAGGATATTTTAAAATAAATAAAATCAAAATGTTTTTCTTTTATTTTAAAAACTTTGCGGAAAAACTATCCTAACAGTCCAAAAGCACATGAAAAATTTGTTGTTATCTATTCCTAAGCAATATATCATAACTCCTAAGAAGCAGCTCAAGAATCCAATCCTCAAACTTTGCGATAGAAATCCATCTACGCGATCAGATTCAACATAATCTTTCTTTAAGTTTCTTCACTTTTCATTGATTCGTACAACATCAACATGTGACCCAGTCACATCATGTAACAAGAATCTCAAAATAGAAACTTAACAGAGTTAGATAGTGGAATTTACCTGAAGTAGATTCAATCGTATTGACTTGATCAACCTTATGATCTTTCAGGTAAATATGGCAGCTTCGCAACTAATGCCCTTTCCTTTTCGCAATAGAACCATATAGACCCTTTGGGAATGGTACATGAGACGATCTCACGCTTAGCCTTTCTCTTTACCATTTGGTCAACCGAGTTGACTATAGCCAATCCCTTTCAATTGGGAAGAGAAAGCTTTTACTGGGTATCCAATGCAATCATTGTCAATGTCCATTGATGGTTTGGGAAGTTGATCTACTAATCAAATTTGCTTTACCAAAGCTCCAAATCATTGTTGATTCACCAGTACCAAGCAAATAGATAAGATCATTAAGGGTCATGTCATAGTCTATTTCATAGTAGTCCCAAAGGTAACTCACTATGCGACTTAGAAATTGAATGAACATCCAACTTTCTTAAAACTTTCACACCCAACTCTCCCGACTTGTCAATATGTGACTTCATCTCCAAGATGTGAGTCCACATAGACCTTGCCTTCCATAAGGGCTTGAGTGACCTTGATCTTGTGGGTTAGGGAGAATAATTGGAGGAGGTGGAGGAAGTGAAGTTCCAAGAGATTTGGGAAGATCATAGATGTCTGAACTAGACATCTTTTGGGAGATATTCAAGATAGTTGATTTAAAGTCCTTAATATAACACCCAATATGAAATATTAAGGCTAGGACCCAACAAACTATTTTATAACTTGGAAGAGGGATGTCGTAATCCAAGCTATAGAATATTTGAAGATAGGTGAATGATGATTCACCAATTTGCACCATGAAAAAACAAAATAAATTTATTAGGTTTTTTTATTGGATTTGAAACTCCTAGATCTTTTGAGATTCATTGAACTGTTCAATGGCATGTTTCAATCTCAAGTGTGCCCTTCAGGTTTTGTGACTGGGATGCTGAGGATCACAAAACAAGCTGTGAATAACCATGCAAATATACTTGGTACCCTTAATTTTTTACCCCTCAATCGATGTGCCAGTTAACCACACACGCTCCATCGATACTATGATAAACATTAAGTTACCCTTTGCCTACCTTGTTAAATACGAGTAAGTGTGCCGGTTAACCACACAGCTCCATTAACCGACTTAAACAAAGTGCAAAGTGTAATTTCATGGATTAGCACCAAATTCACATTTTCCTAAGTAACTAAGATTGGGTATTACTAAGAGTTTAGTTACTTAGTATTTATCATTAATACTTTTAATGAAGGGAGAACTATAGTCCTTGTCCTACCTGTTCGGCTAATGACCCTCCACCAGTCAAGGAAGCGGTGGGTGAGAGTGGACACCCATTAAACTGCCATTTTATAGGCAGTAACCTTATACCCCCCTTAGTCTGGCTTCGTGAATGAGGCCTACTAATGGTAAGACAACTTGCTCTTATACATATATATAAATATTATTAACTTATAATATTATAAATTATAAGGTTTGAATGTTTACTTTTAAAATTCTAAGGGCTTAACATGGAATTAAAGTATTCATGGGAAAACTTTACAAATTCCAAAACTTGAGGGCAAGTTTTGAAACTATTCAAAACTATTTAATTCCATAACTTATGTGTTTAAAGTAGTTTTAACTAAAAAACTCTTCAAGTTCCATAACTTGAGGACAAGTTATGGAAGACTTTACACCATTAAAGAATGTGACTCTTCCTTATTCATAACATATGGATTTAATTAAGGTTACACATTTTTTTTATTATCTAATGAAGAGACTCTTGAACCTCCATAACTTGAGGAAAAGTTATGGAGTCATAAAACCATTTAGTGAGGACAAGAATCTTCATTTTGTAACCAATGACAACTTTTATGAGTTTTAAGAAACTTAAATGTGACTTTTCATGTAACTTGATGACAAGTTACAAAAACACATTTTAGAATCAACTCTTAGATTAAAATGGATTGAAAACATATTATCACATAATTTCTATTAATCTAAATCAACTCATAAGATCAAGATAATTCAAAAAAAAACTTTTGGATTCCATAACTTATGGAGTTTAATGTTTGTTTAATGATGAAACTTTTCATGTTCCATAACTTACGAACAAGTTATGGAATTCTCTAAAACATTAACACCAATAAATCAAATTTTTTTAAATATTTCATATCCATAACTTATGGAGGTTTCAAAAAACTCTTTAAAACTAATAAAATAATCATATAATTTTAGATTTTACTAAATTTGACCTAATTTAACTCATATAGCAAATTATTCAAATTTTACAAATAATTAGTTTTTCATAAAAACAAGTGATTATCTTAAAATTTGACAGACATCATGTTTTTTTCCAGTTTTGAAAATTAAACATTTGCATCAATATAACAGAAAACAACCCATGGCTCTGATACCACTATTGGGTTTTGAGCATTCTAACACACCTAAGTGTACATGCAACCCTAAATACATTGGATCTATGTTTTCTTTATTATACATGAAAATATGAATACTCCAAGGTATTACCGTATCTAGCATACAATCTATGATACTTAGGTTATAAAAAAAATTAAAATACATACCTTGTTGATGTACCTTGTCTTAATGAAGCTTGAGTGCCTAGTGCCCCAAGTGTAACACCTCAAATGGTTCACACAACACCATGAACACTTGGAATAACCTTGAGAATAAAGATACTTGGTTCTCTCTAGTGAAATCGGCTATCCCTCTAAGTGTACCCACACTAGTGCCAATTTCACCAACCAAGGACATCTTTATATAGTGTGGAGACTAGGGTTAAACCCATGACCTTTCATTTCTTATGATCCATGGGTTAAACACTCCATGGACTATCCATGAAGCTTAGCCCAACCTAAATGAAATTGGCCCACCAGACATATATATGTAAGAGTCTGTACTTAATTAGTTCCTTTTGATCACTTAATTAATTATAAATTAATTCTTGATCAATTCTAATTAAATAATATGACTATATATTAATATATTAGAACTTATAATATAATAATATAATTCACTAGTATCCATTTTCCTCATCTTGTCAATCTAATTGTCCCGATGCCATGCAACCCAAATGGACCATGCCAGGTCGGGTCAAGTCTTACCAATTATAGTTATGGACTTAGACGTTAATCCAACAATTCTAACTTGATATATTTATATGAATCAATCTCATTATGCTAGTTAGGATGAATACCTTGGAAAGTTCATATTTGCATGTATAATAGAGAAAACATAGATCCAAGGTCTTTAGGGTTATATGTACACTCAGGATTGTTAGAATGCTCATAACCAAACGGTGGTATCAGAGCCTAGGCTTGTTTTCTTGTTACACTTGCAAAATTGGCTTAAAAATCGAATTTTGGTGCTGTCAGCACAGCAGACTCGTCGAGTCCACTGATGGACTCGCCAAGTCCAAGGCTAAAATCATCCAACTCGCCGAGTTGGTTCATGCACTCTACGAGTTGGACCCCCAGAAAGCATATATTCGACAGTTTTGGTTGGAATTGGACTAGGAACACTACCCTAAGATGTTTTTGGACTTATAAACTTGTTTTTGATGTGGTAATGTTCATGCTAATCCAATTTCAAAGATAATTGTCAATAGATTCATGTTTTGTATTAGTTTAAAAGTTATGCGAATTACATGGAAAAAGTTTGATGTGAATTATCTTTGTTCATATGAGTTGCTTAGATTAATAGATGAGTTAATTGATTATGTGTGTTCAATCCATTTTAATCTAAGAGATGATTCTAAAATGTGTTTGTGTAACTTGTCCTCAAGTTACATGAAAGGTCACATTTAAGTTTCTTAAAACTCATAAAAGTTGGCAAAGGTTACAAGATGAAGAGTCTTGTTCTCATTAAATGGTTTTATGACTCCATAACTTGTCCTCAAGTTATGGAGGTTCAAGAGTCACTTCATTAAATAATAAGAATGTGTAGGCTTAATTAGTTCCATAAGTTACAAAAGAAGAAAGTGACATTCTTTAATAGTTTAAAGTCTTCCATAACTTGTCCTCAAGTTATGGAACTTGAAGAGTTTTTTAATTAGAACTACTTTAAACTCATAAGTTATGGAATTAATTAGTTTTGAATAGTTTCGAAACTTGCCCTCAAGTTTTGGAATTTGAAAAGTTTTTCATTTATGAATACTTTAATTCCAAGTTAGCCCTTAGATTTTTAAAAGTTAAAATTCAACCCTTATACTTTATAATATTATAAGTTAATAATATTTATATATATGTATAAGAGTAAAGTTAGTCTTACCGTTAGTATACCTCATTCACGAAACCAGTCTATAAGGGGAGTAAAAGGTTACTGCCTATAAAATGCCAGTTTAATGGGTGTCCACTCTCACCCACCACTTCCTTGACTGGTGGAGGGTCGTTAGCCGAACAGATAGGACAAGGACTAGAATTCTCCCTTCATTACAAGTATTAATGATAAATACTAAGTAACTAAACGTTTATAAATTCCCAATCTTAGTTACTTAGGAAAATGTGAATAAGGTGCTAATCCATGAAATTACACTTTGCACTTTGTTTAAGTCGTTAGTGGAGTGTGTGTGGTTAACCGAAACACTAACCTGGACTTAACAAGTTAGCCAAACGGTAACTTAATAATTATCATAGTATCGATAGAGCGTGTGTGGTTAACCGACACATTGGTTAAGGGGTAAATATTAAGGGTACCAAGTATATTTGCATGGTTACTTCACACCTTGTTTTGTGATCCTCGGCATCCCAGTCATAAAACCTGAAGGGCACACTTGAGATTGAAACATGCCATTGAAAAGTTCAATGAATCTCAAAAGAATCTAGGATTTTCAAAACCAATTAAAACCTAATAATACATTTTGTTTATCTTGGTGGAAATTGGTGAATCGTCATTCACCTGCCTTCAAATATTTTATAGCTTAGATTACAACATCCCTCTTCCAAGTTATAAAATAGTTTGTAGAGTCCTAGCCTTAATATTTCATATTGGGTGTTATATTAAGGACTTTAGATCAACTATCTTGAATATCTCCCAACAGATGTCTAGTTCAGACATCTATGATCCTCCCATATCTCTTGGAACTTCACTTCTTCCACCTCCTCCAATTATTCTTCCTAACCCACAAGTTCAAGGTCACTCAAGCCCTATTGGAAAGGCAAGGTCTAGGTGTGATCACATCTTGGAGATGAAGTCACATATTGACAAGCCGGGAGAGTTGGGTATCAAAGTCTTGAGAAAGTTTGTGGTTCAATCACTTTCTAAGTCACATACTGAGTTCCTTTGGGACTCCTATGAAACAGATTATGACAAGAACCTTAATGATCTTATATATTTGCTTGGTGCTGTTGAATCAGCAATGAAGGCTAGTAAAGCAAATTTGATTAGAAGATCGAATTCCCAAAACTTTATGGACATTGACAATGGTGACACTGGAAATCCAGAAAAAGCATTCTCTTCCCAATTGAAAGGGATCGGCCATAGTCAACTCGGTTGACCAAATGGTAAAGAGAAAGGCTAAGTCTATGATAGTCCCATGTACCATTACCAAAGCGTCCATATGTTAAATTGCCAATAGAAGGGGCATTGATTACAAAGCTTCCAACTTTACCTAAAGAGGTTAAAGTCAACAAGTTTAACTCTACTTCAGGTAAAGTCCATTGTCTAACTTTGTTAAGCTCCTATTTGGAGATTCTATTATGTAATGTGACTGGGTCACCTGGTGATGTTATAAGAATCAAAGAAAGAGAGAAAGCTTAAAGGAAGTATATGCTGATTCTGATCGCAAGATGGATTTCGATCGCATTAGAATTTTGAGCTGTTACATAGGGGTTACGACACATTGCTTAGGAATAGATAACAACAATGTTTTCATTTGCACTATAAGGATAAGTTTTTCCGTAAAGTTTTAAAATAAAAGGAAAATATTTTATTTTATTTATTTTAAGGATCCTTACAATGGCATTTGTAAAAAAGTGTAGCTTATATGATTCCATTGATAGCAATATTGAAAAATGGATTTGATTCTTTCGTTTGTGGTAGTGTCTAAATTTACCAAATAAGGAAAGATTCTCATCACCCAAGTTTCAATTGGAACGAAACTTGGAATCATGCAAGTTGTATAGTATGATGAATGAGAATTTTCGAGCATTGGAAAATTAAGACTAACTACTTGTTCACGTGGATGTGTGAGTCAAGTGAAAGGACTAAGGGATCGAGTACACTTTCTTGTGCACTGGTCAAGTCCACCACAAAAGATAGATAAGACTATTCATCATAATTTACTAAAGCTCAGTAAATATGGTTATACTTACAAGCTTAAGTGTAATTCTGAGACATTAGAAAAGGTTCCAATGTATGGCAGAGCGAATAAGAAGAATCAACTTAGGCAGAAAGATAAATGTTTCTCAAATCTGAAAGGATTGGAGAGTACTTTAGCATCATGTTTTGTGATCATCTTAATGATTTAAAAAATCATGTCAAAATTAGTCCTCTAAATTCTTCTTAGTGTATTCTTATGACTAAGAAGAGGAATCTTGAATTGTTGAAATGATTAAATCAAGAAGATGGATCATGCTTTGTTCCAAAAACAATTCTTAGAGTCATACTCCAAGATTGTAGTTTAAGTGACACATATTAAAGAAGGTTTATTAAAACTAGTCAAATGTAAGAGTAAAAGATTTTATACTCTTGTACATTTGAAATTGGAAAGTTCTGATGTTTTGGATAGAAAAAAGACCAACTTGGGCTAATTGTGTGAAGTGTTTGTCTTGATTAGAATCCACACTATCTCTTAAATATCTGACAAGAAAGTCTTATATGTCAAGAGGACAGTGGGAATCTTAAAGGTCTTGAAAGTCTCAAGATTCGATTATGATTACGGCATCTCTCTTCATAAGGAAATTCTATATATTGCGTTCTCAAAATTCGATTATGATTACGACATCTCTCTTCGTAGTCAAATCTTGAGAACATGGCAAATAAAAAATATTGTAGCAAAAGACTGGTCTAGAATCATGTCTTTATGTGAGACATCATGAATCATGTCCCATTTGCTTTGGGTACAGGATCGATTGCATGTGCTATAATATTCATCATTTCTAAAATTTTCCAAATGCCTGGGGCATTAAGAGGGGAAAAGGTCTAGAATTGGATTTGACTAAAGTGATTAAGCAATTGTCGAGGACAATCTAAGGTTTTACCAAGGATTGGTTGCTCAAGGACAATTGGAAGTATAATGTTAACTTTGGAAGGACCATATTGACCTAATCTGAAAAGAGGTAATTCTTGTTTAGAAGGGGTAGTCAAAATGGGATTATGGAGTTGTCTCCATAAGTGGAAGTTATCTATGTAAGATACTTAATGCAAGAAGAATGTTCAAAGGCAATAAACTTTGAATATGAGACTTTGGTTCCATGGAGTTGATCTCCATTGGAATACTCGGTAATGGTTGTTGACAAGTCCTTGTGACTTTGTGCATAATCGTTACAAGAGGACCAATGCATATAAGTTTAGAATCAAACATAGAAGAGAAAAAGAAGAAGAATATGATGAATCTTGTATGATATGATTATGAATGAAGATCTGGATACAAGATTCACACACTGTAACAACCCGTCATTTCAGGTCATTGAAAATCGAGTCTTCTAACCTCTTTGAAAAAGTTATGAATTTTTAACGAATTTTCTTACCCCAACCTTTTAAAAATAAATAATAAAAAAAATAATTTCGGAATTTGCCGACGGAATCTAAAGGAAAGTTGTAGATCGTAGTCTCACCTTCGTGTGGATATAAAGAACATCGAAAACGGAGTTCGTATGACGAAGATATGAATTTTCGAAGTTTGCTAAATAATAAAAATATTAATTAAATTAAAACCTGGTATTATCCGAAGAGTGAGTCAGTGGTCCGATCCTTCGTACGCCCCGCGTACCGAAGTCCTCCAGCCCCTATATAAAGGGTGCGAGGGTGCCGGCCAAATTTGCTAATTTCCTTCCTTTCTCGCGCCGAAGCTCTGCGTTTCAACCCTCGGAGTCATCCCAAAGTCTCGGTTTTCATATCCAAGGTGGGAAGAAAGTTTTACACTCCCGAGACTCCCGAGATTTTCCGAGAATCTCGAGATATCCGCTTTCTCGAGTAGAAGTTCTGCTCGGTTTTCATCACGCTTTCTTCAATCAATCAAGTGAGTTCATACCCCTACAACCACACTTTAAATGCTTTTTAAATGCTTTTTAAACACTTTTAAGGGGGGGAATACAAGTAGACACACGACTAAAATTGTGTGAAACATCGATCTTTTGCTATACTTTTCATACTGTTGTTTTAACTATCTTATGAAGTCATCATCATGCAAAACACCTCACAACACAGCTTTACCCTCTTGGGATACAATATGTTTTGATAAATAGAAATAATGTTTAATTATACGTTTACATACAAATACATCATATCAAGGGTAGCATTCTTTACTAAATCATTTTATGCATTCAAAGAACTTATGATTTATGCTTTGTCAAACATTGTGAAAAAGGATAAACTTTGCATACAAAACTACTACTTTAATACAGACTTAGTTGAGAATCCGTGAGACGTGTACATCTTCAAATCATACCTTTTTGCTAAAAGGTACCGCTTCAAGTCCTGTCTATAACCAGAGTCTCCCGTTCGGAGAACGTGTCAAATATGTATAGATCTATACGGGAAGTCATGATCCCACGCCCTGACTGTTAGCTACAGTCCGTCCTTTGGGGTGACAGTTTGTCATAACGCTACGACGCCTGAAGAACGTCGCTACAGGCATATTATGTTCAGTATGGTTATAAAACTCATCGGATATACAATTATTATGGTATTATGCTTTTATGAACAAGTAGTTACTAAAACTATTCTTCATCTAACAAGTGCGATCTTCGTATAGCTTTATTATATAAAACTATGCCACACCTTTTAAGCACGTCGGTTGCTTGCGATTTTCGGTCTTAGAGACTGCCAGTTACTTTAGGAAAATAAGGGTTTTTCCCGCATCTAGAACAAACAACTAATAGGAAAATAAGGGATTTTCCTGGTGCAATTGTTTACAACTTATAACACGAACATTCATATGCATTTCATACTTTTATAAGAAAATAAGGGTTTTTCTTGGAAAACACAACACATCATATCTCAACTATTAGGGAAAAATATGGGATTTTCTGGATCTAATACATTCATTTTCAACACAACGAATCATTACTCTTTTCATTTGAAAATGCCGCGTTTTCTGGAAAACATACACGAACTTTCGAATGGCGTACATTTCTCAAAACACTACTTATGAACTCACCAACTTAATTGTTGACACTTTCTCTTTGAAATAACTTGTATTCTCAGGGAACCGCTAAGCAGGTTTGGAATTCAACTTTTAGGGATTAAACGTGCTGACGTTAATTACTTCTTTTGATAGATGTTTATGTATTTATCTTTTGAACATGTAACGAATACAATTATGTAAACATTTTGGAAACCTTAATATATATGGTGGTGTGTACTTTCCTTTCTATGAACTGTTATGATACTGAATATGACGTCCTCCGCCCCCGAACGTTTCTGCCGTTCTGGTTTGGGGGTGTGACAGATTGGTATCAGAGTATTGTTTATAGTGAATTAAGTATATCAAAACCATTTTTGGTATACAACTATAAACAAAACTGGGCAAAAACACTCTGAGTAAGAGTCGTACTTTTAAAAATTAAATTTATTTAGTTTTTGTAAAGTAGGCATGCATTCATTTCATATTTATAGCAGGGTTAGTATCATAATTAGAACAATATAGAAGTATTATAAATAAGTTGTGCAGTGCAGGTATGCCTTGGTACATGTAGTCGGAACTGGGAAGAGTATAGCCTGATCAACTATATTTGTCCAAGAGCCGACTAACGTATGCCAAGGAGTGTCTGCAGTGGACAACAAATTTAAAACTTACCAAAAGCATATCGTTAAAGAATACTAAGGGAGTATTCAAGTGCCTACAACCATTAAACTTAAGGGTAAATTCCATGTGCTTTAGCTTATAGTCAATTCTTAACCCTATTTTCATATAGACTCAATGGCTGGATTCCATCACCCCGGTGACCCCTACCACCCCAACCAAGGTAATGGAGAAAGGATAGAGAATGATCCTGAAGAAGGAATGCAAGAAGAATCAGACTCAGATCCCGAGGACGATAACCTACCCTTAACGGCTCCAATTCAAAATCCTAATCCTCGACCGGAATTTCATGGCTCGACGCCCCTTTGGGAAACTAACCTGAATAGGTGGAGCCGCGAACAAGATCAACCCCTTCCATTCAACGGAGATCGAAGCTTCTACAATCTAAGCGAGGGAGGCTCAGCAGACAGAGCCCTCCCTATATTGGTTCGTCGGATTTCTCGCATTGGTGAACAAGGACGGACGACCATCCATCGAACTGAGGAGAACGATGCGAACACTAGAGTCAACACAGTTCGCATCCGATAGTTAGAATTAGCTCACGGCAGAATCGTAAATCGAAATGAAGAGTTGCAGAGAGAACTAACGGCAACTCAAACCGAAGTGATAGAACTTTGGGCAAGCCAGGCAAGACATGAACTACGTATGCTCGAGATGGAGCGTCAGTTGGCGGAACCTAAGGCCCATGTAGCCAGCTCGCGTAACAAATAATACCTGTCTGACTTCCAAAGCGTTGTCATAGCATAAGACCTCGGTTAAAGTCCTTACTTTTCTTAAACTTGTAATCAGAGACCTTTAGATAGGTCAAATTTTACTAACTACAAAATGTAACGCACCATGTTTTATAATAAGTATGATGTATTTCCTTTATTAAACCCTTTGCATACCCCTCAAATTCATGAGTTTATCTACTCTCCTGATGAGTCGAACTAAAAACCCTATTCAAGGATAAACGAAACTTCTAATATAACAAATCACTAATGCGCGACTTTCGAATCATTAAAACTTATAGTTTTTCTTGTTATTTCCTTAATAGAACAATGTCTCCTCGTAGATCAGCACGTAGAAACGCAACCCCACCACCACCTCCTCAATATGACCCCAACATAGTGCAATCTGCTATCACTGTGGCAGTAATAGCTGCACTGTCTCAAGCAAACTTTAGCGGCGCAGCAAGGGCCGAAAATAATCAACTTACCAATGCAACCCCATTCTTACAATTGGACACCGCCACTTTGCAAGCTACAGTTATAGCCACAGTGGCAGCCATTATAGCATACAATAAATCTGTCAACTCAAGCAGGGAAGGAAACGATATCAAAAATCCTAATCAAAGAAACAATTGAAACCACCTACCAGTAGATACCTATAAGAATACCGCAAGGTGCGAACACAAGAACATGAAACAAAAACCCTGGAGCAAGAAGGGAGGCAAATCAACTCAAAGAAACGCCAAAAAGCAATCAACAAACCATACCCCTACACCCAAAAGGTCGTACAACGGCAACCAGCCTAAGTGCAACCGATGCAACTTTCATCATCACGGACCCTGCCGTGAAATGCATTGTGTTAGGTGCAATAGAAAGGGACACACCATCCGCTAATGCAGAGAACTAGCCCAACCAACTGTCCAGCCACAAATGTAGGAATAGACCGTGCTTGTTATGAGTGCGGAGTATCAGGACACTTCCGAAGGGACTGCCCGGAGTCAAACGTCATGAATGCTGGTGAAGGAGGTCGAGTATTCGCAATGGGCCAAGGGGAGGCTATTGCAGACTCCACGGTTATTCTGGGTACATTTTTCCTCGATAACTTATTTGCATACATTCCATTTGATAGAAGGGACGTAGAGGAGTTTCGTGAGTCACAAGTTTAAAAATCTACTCGAACAAACACCCCAATCATTCAACAAAACTTTCATAGCAGTAATAATAGAGATAGACTAAAAAGCACTAAAAACACATATGTATATTTCACTATCCCACTAACAAGCGTCTTACAATGAGAAGTACCGACATCGACATTCGACGTGGATTGGTGTGGCCCTACCCATACCAGTTCAATGTGTTATAAAAGACCCTTTCACTTTAACCATCGACTAATGAAACACGATCGATTCATAATGACAAACCCGGCACAAACCCCAATTGGTTTCTAGTTTCAAAACCCCGAAGTACTCATGTGAGGAATCTTTACAACCTTCTCGTAGTATCCCCCAACAGATCATTTAGAAATACCACACATACAACAAGTCAAATCCAAGCTCAGAAACTAGTAGTGAATTCAACCATGAACTTCAAAACGTAGCTGCCCTAATGCATCAAGTGAATATGCTAACATTTAGAAGAACATAAGTAATTAAACCCAAAACCACACGATCCCGATCAGTCGAAGTGATAGGCGGAGTAATGAAGGTCCGCTGAAACACGCACATTAGGATCTAGATTCATAAAGGAACTAGAGGAACAAATGGACCAGAAGCACTCACTCCGGAAACAATCAGCCAAGCAACGAAACCCCCATCCTCCATATCGACGCCGCTACATTACAAGCTGCAGTAGCAGCTGCTGTGACAACTTTCCTTTCACACATCAACTCACGCAACACAAGCAAGACCGACAAAGGAGTCGAGAGTTCCGATGGTAATACCAAACCAGGAAACCAACAAATGGCAACAGTCATAGACTTGCGAAGCCATAAGACCGAAAGGAAGTGACGATATCGTCAAGCCCTAAAGGAGCGCAAGAGATCCCAAAGACTTGCCATGCCACAACAAGTGGCAACTCCTGCAGAACGCTTTAGGAAGCAATTTCCAAGGTGGGGTAATGAGGAAGGCACTCGTGCCCACATAACACTAGCTAAACACCTCACTCCCGCCACTAAGGCTAGCACTAGCCAGTCATGCCACCAATGCGAGGAGATAGGGGCACCTCAAGAAGGATTGCCCTATCACAAAGAATTCTGGCATAGACGGTAGGATTCTCAGGACCACAGTTGCAGGAGAAACTACTCCGAACCCACATTAATGTAATTTAGGCGTTTCGTTGTAACAGAGTTATAAACCATCCAAAACTAGTGCAACCAGAGCCTTGTCTTTTGTGGGATCCCGTCGGTATAGGGATGCTCATGTTGCGTATACTTGCCTTTGTAGTATACCTTATTCGCAGCAATAGTCTTGTAGTAGTCTAAAGTACTGTAACTCTGTTGATGGTTGCACAGTTGTGTTTTGCCGGTAAACGTCTTATGTTTAAATCTAATGTCTTTAAGTTTCCTTATGATTCCGACATTATCATACGACTTGATTCAATTTGATTCTCACAAAAACAGTTTCATACATACATCTCTTTCTTCGAAATCGCCTATCCAGCGAAGCCGTCATATCAGAACACCAATTACTCATGAATGGAGTACCTCATAATTCTTTTCCTTTCCGAAGAAATCCCTGAAGTACCACTCGTATAGTACGTCAAGTTCAAATCCAAAGATCCATACGGTTGATCTGTCACTGATGAATGTATATGTAGGGGTGATATATAATCAAGGTTCTATAGGTTTAGAATTGACGATTCCACTTTAACTTCTTTTTCCTCGATGGGATGTGAGCTTAAAGAAGAATCAGTTAATCGACTACCTTTTCAATCTTAATTATATACAACTCGTATACACGAGATTATGATCGTTGAACCATGTATGAATTTCTAATATGAACTTCAGGATGGAGACTGCCTAAGACTACGAGTGATCATACTGCCATACAAATAAACTTAGAAGCGCAACACATGCCCTTTCTGTCGATTGGTACAAGAGAGACAGATAGAACAAAAAAATACCCATCCTTTTTCCTTAATTCGGGAGTAATCATACTTTCTTTTAGATCTTCATGACATCTAATCCACTTCCAATATTTTGACATCATAATAAGTATGAATTGGTTGTGTTCTCATGCAAAAGGAAAGGAAGTTAACTATACAACACATGAGCTTGAGTCAGGAGCATCGGTAATTACTTTGAAGATCTGGAGACACTACTTGTAGGGTACAAGATGTACTACTCTCACAGTCCACAAAAACATTCAACATACGTTCGACCAAGAAGAGTTATCATGCTAGTAAAGTCAAACGAAAGAAGCAAAGTCGTATCCCGATAGTAAAAGGTTCGCTGAAATGCCAAGCGAGGAACCGAGTTCAATTAAGAACATGTGGAGCAAATAAAACTTCTATCCGTAGCATGAACTCTAATTTCGGGACGAAATTCCCTCTAACGGGGGGATGATGTAACAACCCGTCATTTCAGGTCATTGAAAATCGAGTCTTGTAACCTCTTTGAAAAAGTTATGAATTTTTAACGAATTTTCTTACCCCGACCTTTTAAAAATAAATAATAAAAAAAATAATTTCGGAATTTGCCGACGGAATCTAAACGAAAGTTGTAGATCGTAGTCTCAACTTCGCGTGGATATAAAGAATATCGAAAACGGAGTTCGTATGATGAAGATATGAATTTTCGAAGTTTGCTAAATAATAAAAATATAAATTAAATTACAACCCGGTATTATCCGAAGAGTGAGTCAGCGGTCCGATCCTTCGTACGCCCCGCGAGGGTGCCGGCCAAATTTGCTAATTTCCTTCCTTTCTCGCGCCGAAGCTCTGCGTTTCAACCCTCAGAGTCATCCCAAAGGCCCGGTTTTCATATCCAAGGTGGGAAGAAAGTTTTACACACCCGAGACTCCCGAGATTTTCCGAGAATCTCGAGATATCTGCTTTCTCGAGTAGAAGTTCTGCTCGGTTTTCGTCATGCTTTCTTCAATCAATCAAGTGAGTTCATACCCCTACAACCACACTTTAAATGCTTTTTAAACACTTTTAAGGGGGGGAATACAAGTAAACACACGACTAAAATTGTGTGAAACATCGATCTTTTGCTATACTTTTCATACTGTTGTTTTAACTATCTTATGAAGTCATCATCATGCAAAACACCTCACAACACAGCTTTACCCTCTTGGGATACAATATGTTTTGATAAATAGAAATAATGTTTAATTATACGTTTACATACAAATACATCATATCAAGGGTAACATTCTTTACTAAATCATTTTATGCATTCAAAGAACTTATGATTTATGCTTTGTCAAACATTGTGAAAAAGGATAAACTTTGCATACAAAACTACTACTTTAATACAGACTTAGTTGAGAATCCGTGAGACGTGTACATCTTCAAATCATACCTTTTTGCTAAAAGGTACCGCTTCAAGTCCTGTCTATAACCAGAGTCTCCCGTTCGGAGAACGTGTCAAATGTGTATAGATCTATACGGGAAGTCATGATCCCACGCCCTGACTGTTAGCTACAGTCTGTCCTTTGGGGTGACAGTTTGTCATAACGCTACGACGTCTGAAGAACGTTGCTACAGGCATATTATGTTCAGTATGGTTATAAAACTCATCGGATATACAATTATTATGGTATTATGCTTTTATGAACAAGTAGTTACTAAAACTATTCTTCATCTAACAAGTGCGATCTTCGTATAGCTTTATTATATAAAACTATGCCACACCTTTTAAGCACGTCGGTTGCTTGCGATTTTTGGTCTTAGAGATTGCCAGTTACTTTTGGAAAATAAGGGTTTTTCCCGCATCTAGAACAAACAACTAATAGGAAAATAAGGGATTTTCCTGGTGCAATTGTTTACAACTTATAACACGAACATTCATATGCATTTCATACTTTTATAAGAAAATAAGGGTTTTTCTTGGAAAACACAACAAATCATATCTCAACTATTAGGGAAAAATATGGGATTTTCTGGATCTAATACATTCATTTTCAACACAACGAATCATAACTCTTTTCATTTGAAAATGCCGCGTTTTCTGGAAAACATACACGAACTTTCGAATGGCGTACATTTCTCAAAACACTACTTATGAACTCACCAACTTAATTGTTGACACTTTCTCTTTGAAATAACTTGTATTCTCAGGGAACCGCTAAGCAGGTTTGGAATTCAACTTTTGGGGATTGAACGTGCTGACGTTAATTACTTCTTTTGATAGATGTTTATGTATTTATCTTTTGAACATGTAACGAATACAATTATGTAAACATTTTGGAAACCTTAATATATATGGTGGTGTGTACTTTCCTTTCTATGAACTGTTATGATACTGAATATGACGTCCTCCGCCCCCGAACGTTTCCGCCGTTCTGGTTTGGGGGTGTGACACACACACTAACACACACTCTCTTTTCTCTCTCTCTAGAACACCTTCAAATGCACACTCTTAAGCTCATCTAGTGTTCATCAATCTCTACTCCTCATCCTAACATGTATATTTATACAAGGATAATATGGGCCGTATAACATGGGCCGTAAACAGGGTTTACGTTCGTAAACCTGTTTACGGCCGTAAACAGGGTTTGTGGCCGTAAACACCCCCTTGCCCATAAACTTGACCGTAAACACATAAGATATTACATGACCCAAATATTGACCCAACAATATCCCCCTTGGTTTATAGCTTTCTTTTCTTTTCTTAAATGACCCAACAAGCTCCCCCTTAAAAGTAGCTGGTTTTTCTTGTTAATCTTCATTAGGAACTTGGCTTCAACATTAATCTTCAATAAATGACTTCATATTGAGCAGTTGGGCATTTCTTCAGAATTTGGCTTTGAACGCACGTCAGGTGAGGAGGCTTCACATATTGATTCTTGAAGTTTACGAGGGAATTAAAAACATGAAAGAGAGTCGTCAAGAGGCGTTAAGACAAAATTTCAACATGTTCGATTATATCCCTGGAGAAACCCTGGAAGCTCAGCTGTAACGATTTACCACACTCATTACTGAGATGAATATAGCTGGGATCTTCTTGACCAAATCTGAGATAAACAAAAAGCTGCTGAATGCACTTCCGAAATCGTGGGATATGGACGTCGCCGACATCAAGAAGACAAAAGATCTCAATCGTCTTAGTCTGGCTGATATAATTGAAGAACTTAACGCTTTGAATTGTCGAAAAATAATGAGTTCCACAAACCTCCCGGTCAATGAAGTTTCATGTTCTCAATCATGTGAAGTTTCATGTACGCTATCTAGTGAAGATACGATTAAATTTCTTCAGGAACAAATTGATTTATTAAAAAGGGAAGTTGAGGACCAGAGATATAAAGGATATCAACTCAGGAAAGGACAGAAACCCCTGAAGGCTGAATTAGAAACAAAAACCAAAGACTTTAGGAAACTTCAGGAAGAGTATAGCAACACGTGTGTAAATTATGACTATATTAAGAGACAACTTGCTGCTGTAACTGAAGAACTTGACACTTTAAAAATTAAGTGTGGAAAAACAGATGTCAGTTTCAAAATTTTTCTGTGTCAAGTCAGACAGTCGAGTCCTTATATGAAACCCAATTAAAATTCAAAGAAAATAAAAACAAGGGTCTAGGGTATGATAGTGTACCTCCTCCTTATAATCATAACTACACATCCATCCTTATGACATAGGACGAAACTGACAGGGAGTCACATCTTCGATATGGCAAACGAGCTGGATTTATGTCACGAGGAGTTATTAATGTTGAAAATACTAATGTTTCTACTTCATGTGCAGGTAAAGTAGCAGAAGATGAGAACAAGGAGAGCACTACTGAACAAACCAATGACTCCTTGAGCTCTGATCTGTTGCTTCGAACTCATCTGCTTCTGATCAACCTGCTGTTGAGAAATACAGGCCACCACTTCCAGCGAAACAGAGTGCCTCCTGTAATTGTGGATGTGGGAAAAATCAGAGACAATGCAAGAATATGCCACCAGGGGTAGGAAGAAACAATTTCCTATTGAAGAAAAAGACTTGTTTTCACTGTGGAACACCTAGTCACATTGCCCGAAATTGTCCAAATCGCGCATACGTTCCTTACTATGCACAAGGCTGGCAGAACGCGCCAAGAGAGAGATACTTCAAAAGAAACCCCTCGAGGTCACGTTCAGACCGTGATGACTGGAACGCGCAGAAGGCCAAGAATCAAACTCCAAAGGACAAGAATAAAAATCCCAAAGTCAAGAAGGGAATGTCGGCCAAGAAGTCCAATCCAAGAGATGCTCCCGTGAATCCAAAATCAAAGTCATCTCAACGGCCGACATTAAGTTCAAAAGCAAGTACCGAGCCACCCATCAGATCGAAAAAGAAATGGGTTAAACCCAACTACAAATGGTTTCCAAAGGCTCACTCTCCCAAATCTTCTAATGCTTCTAACATTTCCACATCTTCTGTTTGTGATAAACAAGATATGTCTTGGGAGAAAGTACCGTGCAAGGATGACAAAGGTCGACCCAGTTTCAAAATGGACTGGCTTCTAAAGACCAACTGATCCCGCTCTGTGTCGGAGCAGCTATGGAGGAATATCATCAGACTTCAGTTTGTTGGTAGTGGCTATTCTTGGCACTTGACAGGAGACATCTCTCAACTGTACAACACTCAGAACATTGTTTGGGAGAATGTGTCCTTTGCGGGAAGGGAAGAAAAGAGGTGATCACTCACGGGGTTAGTGCTTAATGACATGAAGAATTTTTGGATCTGTTCTGAGATTATGCGTGCTGTTCTCAGACCTTCTGGATGCAAATTCAATCGGTGACTTACGGTTTGATTTTTCTTCTCTATACTCCTGAGTTTTTCTTAAGCTGATTTGCTTTAAAGACTAATTTTTGTTTTAGGATAGTTTAAATTTGCGCATTTACTTTCGTTTCTCTCCTATGCACAAATTTAGGGGGAGAAATAAAAACAAAACAAAATTTAGAAAATTCAAAAATATTAGAAAATAAAAAAAAAAAAATATGTTGGTTATGAAATGTGCTTGAGGGAGATGTTTTGGGAAGTGATATTATCAAGTGATAACATGCAACCTGAGTCTGCGTAACGTACCCGGAGTTGAAGGGTCTATGCTCTGGTTTGATGCGTCGGTAGGCACGAAAATTTTTAAATGGGCATGACTAGGTAGAGTTGAACTTAGGAAATTTATAGACTTGAGAAATCTTGACCTAGTTAGACCCGTTCAGCCTGACAATACGACACTCGGATAGGTTGAGCCGGGAGATATACATGGGAATCTACCGGTCACATTAAATAACCCATATCTAGAACTGTGGATTCACTTTCCCTCGATGTGCGGATTCTGTCCTTAATTCTGGTTAGATGGGGCGACTGGTAAATTCCGATAAATTAGGTCTGTAGAATATCATTTTCTTTCTTTCCGTCTGTTAGTCATATGCTGTCTCTTTTGCGTGACTTCCAATCCGACCTGGTACACAACATATGCAACTCTATTTCTCTGCATGTTATATATATATGAAATTCCTCTTATCTGTTAGCCATATGCTGTCTCTTTTGCGTGACTTCTAATCCGACCTGGTACACAGCATATGCAACCTTCTACTTCTCAACCCCTCTGAAGTAATAAGTAATAGAATTCTGAATCTATCCTCTCTCTGAATGGTTGTCTGCTCACCCGGTGTAAGGAGTACTCTGGAAGTTCTTGATGGCTGGGGCATATTAGGAAGCGGGAAACACGTTCTAGTACACTTAAAATTGAACACATACAGATTGTTTGTAGATCTCGCTGCTCAATTTAGGTGGACAACAATATCCCTAGTCGTCGTCAGCTGAATGGTCCTTAAGATATAGTATCTAAGAAATTAGGATCAGATATAATATCTAGGAACTTAAGTTCACCTTGTCTTGTAACAAATAGTATGTCCTAAATCTTTCACAATTTTTCGTGTTTATGTGGACCACAATACCGGCGATCGACCAGACAAAGACGTGAAGATAGAAGGTACCGACAAGTGGATTAAGACTGTCTAAAAACATTGATCCTAAATCACTCTTAAAGTTAGATATCATTTTTATTTTTGTTAAATTTGTCACAGTTTCTTCTAATTTAAATATTAGGGGAGAATTAAAAATTAAAAACAATGAAAAAAAATCAAAAAAATTCAAAAATAAAAAAAATTAAAAATTAAAAATCCAAAAATAGTGTTATTTTTGTTTTATTTCTTGTTTTGAAAAATCAAAAATCCAAAAATATTTTTGTTTCTGTTTTAATTTGTGTGCTAAGTTTTCTTTTAGTTTTTTGTTTTGTCTTGAAAAGTGATTTCAGGTATAGATAAGACTCATGGAGTTTGTGTTGAAGATTTCTGAGCCAAAGCCTCGTCCGTGAGCATTGAAGAATTCGCATTCGAAGGAGCAAGAAATGAAGATTATTCTTTCAACATTCAATCCTTCAACCCCACAAGCAAGGTGTCACACCCCCGAACCAGACGGTGGAAACGTCCAGGGGCTGTCGTGACTCAATTGAATACCATCACAATGAATATACATGAAACATAACATCATACAATACCAAGCATTGGAATATTACAACTGGTAGCGTTTACATTCAGTACATAGTTTCAAAATATTACATTGCCAAAAGTAAATTGTTCGATATTAATTAAACAACAGCAAAACGTCATAGAGTACAATTCTTCCTTCACTTTATCTGTTACCTGAGAATACAAGTATTTTGAAAAACGTCAACATATGAAATGTTGGTGAGTTCATAAGTAATGTTTGAAATCCAATGTTTTGTATCGTTTTGAAAACCACCAGAAAATCCGATATTCTTTGAAAATTGTATAGTATAAAAGGTGTGAAGATCCGAAAGTATGCTTGTTTGTTTCTATAAATGTAAGAGTACGATTTGTAAAACTCGGTATGTAATTCGTAGGTGTAATAATTGAAAATCCTAGGAAAACCCGAAGTTTTCCCATTACTTTGCATTAAATAATTTTATGTTTCGTTATTTCGTTACAACAGGTGTATTCGTTGAGCTCCGGGGACGTTGGATTAATTGTGGATTGTGAATTGTTGTAAACGTACATTAATGAAAATGACCAGTTGACAACCGTACAAACGATTCCCTTAGGCGTCGCTCGCACTATTCACTTAACCCAACCACCCGGACTCATGTAGCCCCACGACCGAGGGGAAAAAGTGAGTGCGAAGCCCCAGGTAATTCCTTACGTCGTTCAAGGCTATAGTGAATGCGAAGGGCCCTTAGCCCAACTCGCATTGGTGAATTCTCGACTTTGCTAGCAGTACCGAAGGACCCTTGGGGACCAGCAGCACGTTGCCATTGAAAGTCCTTTTACGCTGTGTTGGATCATGTAAGACCCAACAACTCGTAAGGTTGATTTCTTCGGGCCTAAAGATCAGGTCCATGGGCTAGCTAGGCCCAACAAACAAGATTTTACACTTTTGGGCCCAAAGATGGTGTATAAGCGTCTGTGCACTCTCACGTGTGTATTGAATTCCCAAATTTTCCGTGTATGAATCGAGTTGTCGTCGTGTTAGTAGTTTCGGATTTGTTATTGATTCGAGACCGAATCAATTCGTTTGATAACGATTTTTGGTGTTGTTGTGTATTGTAATTCGTCGGTAGTCGCAGTGTCAATATTTGATCACAATGGATGTATTGAATTAACATTGAAATTTTTCTATTTACAGCCCCTCTTTATTTTGTCAATTTACTTTTTCAACCCTTTGAATAAATTAATTTCCGGTTTAGTCCTTAAACCATTTTTCTTGGCATTCTAACACCAAAACTTATTGAAATTGATATTTTTCAGCACATTTTTAGTTGAAAACAGTTTTAGTCCCTCAAAATACAGTTTTCTCGGCTGTAACCTCTCTTTTTCGCAATTTTTACACTTTTGGCCCAAATTGAAATTTTTTTGCAACTTTGGTCCTTTTTAATTATGAAAAGCATTTTTAACCTTTGAAAAGGACATGGAACACTAGTAGTCCACTGTTTTACGGAAAAACACAGTTTCAGACCCTCAAATTGGAAAATTTCGCATATTGGGCCCTATTGGGCCGAAAAGTACATTTTTAGCCCATTAAGTTTAGAAATTTACATTTTAAACATTCTAAAGTGTATATTTCTGGAAAAATTCCTTTATGAACCTGTTTTGACACTTCTTAACCTCCAGAATTTGTATTTTGACATTTTGGGCCCTTAAACTTCATATTCTTAGCATTTTAAGTCCAAAAATGTGATTTTTAGCCCAAGATGTTCATCTAAACCAACTTGGTTATTTTTCTAGTAATGACTTATGTATAATGATATGTTTTAGCACTTGTTTCATGCATCATAACACAAATCTCGATTTTTAGGTACTTTTGACTAGTTTCAACACCATAAACACACAAAAGTATGTAAATAAACATAAAAATCATACAAGGCATACACATAATGATAGATCTACACATTTGCTTGTATTCCCCGCCCCCCACAAAACTTATAAAAACCGAAACTAAGGGGGTATGAAGCTCACCTTAGGGTGTGGTTTCGGTTTTGGAGGAGAAATGGAAGAAAGTTTGGTGATTTTCGACCCTAGCACCCCTTGATGAAGATCTCGGCCTTGAGGTGTTTCTAAGATACAAGATCATGATTTCTCATGAGTTAAGAAGAGATTTTTGATAGATCAAGGAACCTAGATCATAGAATTTAGTATAACCTTACCTTGGAGGGTGATTTTTGGTGAAAAATCTCCTGGGAATGCCTTTAAATCTCGAAAATTTTAGGAGAGGGAGGGAGGAATGCTCTTCAAGACTTAGAGAGGTTTGGAATGAATTTTTTGGTGAGTGTAGGAGGGTGTTCGGCCGAGAATGAGAGAGGGGAAGAAGAAGAAAGGGTTGAGTTGACATACATAGATGTATGTTGGTCCATGCATGGAAGTATGGTGGACATAAATGAGGTGGCATGAAGAAGTCAACTCCTTTCTTCTTGGGCTTGTCTTGGGCCGAATTTTGGAAAGAGAAAGAGAGTATTGGGCTTTAATGCCCCTAAGCCCAATATTAGAGTTAGGTTGGATGATTTTTGGCCCAAATAAAAATATAATATGATTTTTACACTTTGTTGGGCTAGTTTGAGTTAATTATGATTCATAATATTTAATTTATTTCATTCTAGGCCCAATATGGCCCAAAATGTTGAAATAAATAAACGTGGGTCCAATTAGAGCCCATTTAAAGGTTCTAATCCCATGATAGTCAAATTGGAAGCTTATTGGCCCATTGAGTCCAATAAGGAAGTCCTAGTCCAAAATGGACCTAAACAAGAACTTCTAGGGTTTCCAATTGCTTATTGACTATTTGTAGCACTTGTATGGTGTATTTGATTGAAATTCTGTTGTCATAGAGTAAGCATCATACATGCTCTTTGAGTTTTTGATTCTACATTTTACTTGAGTGTAGTGATTACAAGACACAAAATTTCTAGTTGTGACACAAGGTGAAGCTACAATTGAAGATTATGTAACGGATTGCATTGAAGCCTCCTCAATCAGTCTACTGCTATCTTTGTACTTGCTGAAGTGATCTAGAAGTTTAGTTATCTCTGATGTTCTCTCTGAAGATTCTCAAGCTGAAAGCGCTATCTTTCAAGAGTCAATACGTCAAACCTCCTCACCCAATGTGCGTTCAATTCCAAATTCTGAAGAAATGCCCAATTGCTCAAGATGAAGTCATTCATTGAAGATTCATCAAGTTCATCTTGAAGTCGTGAAGAATTTGAAGATTAATGTTGAAGCTAAGTTCCCAATGAAGATTAACAAGAAGAGCCAGCTACTTTTTAGGGGGAGCTTGTTGGGTCATTTAAGAAAAGAAAAGAAAGCTATAAACCAAGGGGGAGATTGTTGGGTCAAAAATATGGTTTATACTTTGCTTTTCTAGAAAATTGTATTTTTATGTAATATCTTATGTGTTTACGGTCATGTTTATGGCCAAGGGGGTGTTTACGGCCGTAAACCCTGTTTACGGCCCATGTTTCCCGTGTGTATATATATAGGGGTGAGGGGTGTGAGGAAAAGGGATGAACACCAAGGAGCTTAAGTGTATGCATTTGAAGGTGTTCTAGAGAGAGAGAAAAGAGAGTGTGTGTTAGTGTGTATGAATCTTGTATCCGGATCTTCATTCATAATCATATGATACAAGATTCATCATATTCTTCTTCTTTTTCTGTTCTATTTGATCTGACATCATCCGTTTGATTGGGATTCTGCACCATCAAACGGACCAGATTGATACACCGGCAAAATTAGGGACTTACACTTATTCCCAAAGAAAAAGGTTCTACACTCATGCACACCACACGTAAACTTGTTAACTCAGGTTGTGAGACATTCTCTCCCCGTACGTCCGAGTATGGGATTCAAATTCCTGTAAGTTATAACCAAAATCTCTTGTAGGGAGAGCGTGATAATTGTGTATAGATCTATATTGGGGTTGACATCCCACACCTCGCTGCTAGCTATAGTCGGACCAGCTGGTCTGCGGGTGACAAGAGTCATAGGATCAGGACGTCTGAAAGACATTGTGCAGGTTACCTCTAGTCATAGTATGGTTATAGCGACTCACATAGGGAGCTAGCAACACATAAAGTTTACGGGACTTTTTATAAATCAAAAGGGGTTTTATGTCGATTTAAAATCACTTTTTATATCAATAAGTACGAATATTACTGTACACTTTTGGTCTTGGTATTTAAGACTACACATCATTCGTCACGGGACTTTCCTTCAAATCAAAAAGGGTTTTATGCCGATTTAAAACCACTTTTATATCTTTAAGTATGGCAAATACTTGTTATTTCTCGGTCCTGGGATTTAGGACCACATAACTTTTATAAAGAAAATATTGGATTTTCTGGATACATACTGTATCACTTTTACAAGGAAAACGATTTACTTCTCTAACGAAATCTCTTATGAACTCACCAACCTTTGTGGTGACACTTTTTCAAACAACTTGTATTCTCAGGAAATCAATGACACAGGAAAACCAACAACATTTTGAGGATGGGACGTCGAATCGTCAAACAGTTCAATTTGTCATCATAATGTAATTGATTTGAAACATGTAAACATATACATTGGTGTAACTTTTTCAATTATATTTATGATGGTTGTATTTACTTTGAGCACTATTATACTCCTTGTTGTGATACTATACATGAAGTGCTCCACCCCTGGACGTTTCCGCCATCCTTGGTTTGGGGGTGTGACAGATATCAAGGATGGAAAGATCAAGACGTCCTTCGCAGGTATTTACACTATTAAATCTAATGATTCATCGCATGCTATTTCTTGGGTTCTTGATACAGGATGTGGTTTTCACAATTGTTCTGATTTGTTGGGCCTAAGAAGAAATAGGGATGTGGAGCATGGGAAGATAAACTTGATCATGGGGAACAGAAGATCATCGCCTGTCACCAATATTGGAGTTTACTATTTAGTTCTTAGTAATGGATTATGACTAGATTTAAATAATTGTTTCTACTCACCAGATATGGCAAGAAACATCATTTCTTTTCATGGTTTTGTTGGATTAATGTCTAAGTGCATAACTATAATTGGTAAAACTTGACCCAACCCGGCATGGTCCATTTGGGTTGCATGGCATCATGCACTTGGATAGACTATAATGAGAGAAATAAGACACTTATGGTTATTAATATATTATAAGTTCTAGTATATTAATAATAAGAATAATAAGATTATTTAATTAGTATTGATCAAGAATTAATCTAGGATTAATTAAGTGATCAAAAGAAGACTAATTAAATATATGGGTTGATTGTGTAAATCATCCATACTTGTATAGTGGTCTAATGCTCCATGGATAATCAAGTTGGGCTAAAACCCATAGGATGGTCCATGGATGCTCCATGGTGTATTTGAACCCATGGATCCAAGGAAATGGAAAGTCATGACAATTAGGGTTTACCCTAATTGTAACACTATATAAAGATCTTATTCTTGACAAAATCGGCCACTAGAGTGAAAAAGAAGGGCTAGCCGATTTTCATGAAGTGTGGAATTCTTTCAAGTTATTTCAAGTGTATTTGGTGTTGTGTGAACCATTTGAGGTGTCACACTTGGGGCACTAGGCACTCAAGCTTCATGAAGACAAGCTACATCAAAAAGGTATGTATTCTATCTTGCTATATTCATTGTTTTTGTATGCTAGATTAGGATAATACCTTGGAAGTTCTTATTTGCATTTATAATAGAGAAAACATAGATCCAAGGTATTTAGGGTTGCATGTACACTTAGAAGTGTTAGAATGCTCAAAACCCAACAGTGGTATCAGAGCGTAGGCTTGTTTTTGTTGTTATACTTGCAAAACTGCTTAAAAAAATCGAAGTTGTTGCTGTCTGATCATCAGACTCGGCGAGTCCATCAGGAGACTCGGCGAGTCCATGCCTAAAAAGTGATCAAATCGATCCAACTCGCCGAGTTGGTTCATGTACTCGACGAGTTAGACCCCCAGGCAGCATAAATTCGACTTTTTTGGCTGTAATTGGACTTGGAACATTACCCTAAGATGTTTTTGGACTTATAAACTTGTTTTTTATGTGGTAATGTTCATGCTAATCCAATTTCAAAGATAATTGTCAATAGATTCATGTTTTGTATTAGTTTAAGGTTTAGACTAATTACATGAAAAAGTTTGATTTGAATTATCTTGTTCTTATCAGTTGCTTAGATTAATAGAAAGTTGAGTGAAATAGTTGTTTTCAATCCAAATTAATCTAAGAGTTGATTCTAAAATGTGTTTTTGTAACTTGTCCTCAACTTATATGAAAAGTCACATTTAAGTTTCATAAAACTCATAAAAGTTGGCAAAGGTTACAAAATGAAGAGTCTAGTTCTAATTAAATGGTTTTATGACTCCATAACTTGTCCTCAAGTTATGGAGGACCAAGAGTCTCTTCATTAAATAATAAATAAATAAATAAATAAAGTGTAACCTTAATTAATTCCATAAGTTATAAAATAATGAAAAGATAATTCTTTTATTTGTTTAAAGTTTTCCATAACTTGTCCTCAAGTTATGGAACTTCAAGAGTTTTTGGATTAAAACTACTTTAAACACATAAGTTATGGAATTAATTAGTTTTGAATAGTTTCAAAACTTGCCCTCAAGTTTTGGAATTTGTAAAGTTTTCTCTTATGAATACTTTAATTCCAAGTTAGCCCTTAGAATTTTAAAAGTTAAAATTCAACACTTATACTTTATAATATTATAAGTTAATAGTATATATATATATATATATATATATATATATGTGTGTGTGTGTGTGTGTGTGTGTGTGTGTATAAGAGTAAAGTCAGTCTTACCGCTAGTACACCTCATTCACGAAGCCAGTCTATAAGGTGGGTATAAGGTTGTTGCCTATAAAATGACAACTTAATGGGTGTCCACTCTCACCCACCGCTTGCTTAACTGGTGGAGGGTCGTTAGCCGAACGGGTTTGACAGGACTATAATTCTCCCTTCATTAAAAGTATTAATGATAAATACTAAGTAACTAAACTCCTAATAATACCCAGTCTTAGTTACTTAGGAAAATGTGAATAAGGTGCTAATCCATGAAATTACACTTTGCACTTTGTTTAAGTCGGTTAGACCGAGTGACAATGTTGTCTTCATTATGAGGAAAGGGGTTTTCCAAGAGCGAGAACTAATAAGCCAAGGGGACAGTGTGAGGAAAATCAATCGTGAAGAGCTTCAAGAGTCGAGCGATGAAGGAACCTCTATCGCTGGTACTCAACCCGAGGAGGAAACTCCGGTTGAACCGATTGACGAATCCTTACACCATAGACGTTCCAGTAGAGCTAGTGTTACATCTGTGTTGTATTGTTTTCATATAAAAAGTGAGGGTGATACATTTATTATTGATAGTACACTATTAAATTTGGATGAATCTAATAGGTATAAGGAATCCATGGCAGGCCCGGAGTCTGCGAAATGGAAAGAGGCTATGGACAGCGAGATTCATTCCAAGTATGACAACCAAGTTTGGAATTTGGTTGACAATGTGTCAGTTCGTAAGAAGGTCGGGTGGAAATGGATCTTCAAGAAGAAGACCGACATGGATGGGAAGGTACACACATATAAGGCATGATTGGTTGCGAAAGGCTTTACACAAACTCCCAGAGTTGAATATGATGAGACCTTTTTACCATTTGCGAAGATAAAGTCTATTAGGGTGATGCTACCATTGTTGTGTTTCATGACTATGAGATATGACAGATGGATGTCAAAACTTCTTTCCTTAATGGAAAGTTTCTTGAGCATGTTTACATTACTCAGCCAGAGGGTTTTGTCGATGCAAAGCACCCCAATAGAGTGTGTAAGCTTGAGAAGTCCATTTATGGATTGAAACAAGCATATCGTTGATGGAATCTTAGTTTCGATGAGAAAGTCAAAGATTTTGGTTTTCTACGAAGCGAGGATGAATCTTGTGTATATTTCAAATCCAGTGGGAGTATAATTAGCTTCCTCGTATTGTATGCCGATGACATACTACTCATAGGAAACGACATTCCGACGCTGCAAGAAGTCAAGTCCTGGCTTGGGAAGTGTGTCGCTATAAAGGACCTCGGAGAGGCTGCTTATATTATGGGAATAAGGATAGTCAGAAACAAGAGTGAAAGACTAATAGGACTTAGTCAGAATACTTACTTGGACAAGGTACTAAAACGTTTTAGTATGGAGAATTCCAAGAAAGGGGTTTTACCAATCTAAAGTGATGCCAAGTTGAGTAAAACTCAAAGTCCGAGTACCAAAGTCGAGATAGAAGAGATGAGCTGAGTACCTTACGCTTCCGCAGTTGGCTCGATCGTGTATGCTATGACTTGTACTCGCCTTGATGTGGCCTTCGCTTTGAGCATGGTCAGCAGATATCAAGGGAACCCTAGCAAAGCATATTGGACCGCAGTCAAGAATATTCTTAAGTACCTTCAGAGGACCATGGAATGGTATCTAGTCCTCGGTGGGAGTGATGACTTAAGGGTTCGAGGGTATAGCGACGCCAGTTTTCAGACCGACAGGGACAACTACCATTCGCAATCGGGCTGGGTCTATACCCTAAAGGGAGGAGCAGTGACTTGGAAGAGTTCCAAGCAGGAGACTGTAACTGATTCAACGTGCGAATCAGAGTACATAGCAGCGAGCGAAGCGTCCAAGGAGGCAATATGGTTGAAGAACTTCATCGGAGAGCTTGGAGTTGTGCCAGCCATAAAGGAGCTCATGGAAATTTTCTGTGTTAATGAAGGAGCGATTTCCTTGACAAAGGAACCTAGGGATCATGGCAGATCTCGACATATCGAAAGGAAATATCATTTTATTCGACATCTGGTAGAAGAGGGACTCCAAATAATGAAGAAGGTATCACCAGATGATAACCCAGCAGATCCCCTTACAAAGTCTCACACCCCGGCCGTCGGCGGAAACACTGGGTAGTGTAACGTCATTTCTCGTATCATAGTAATCAACTTCCTGAAAACACATGCATTTAAAATACGTCAACATAAAGTTGGTGAGTTCACAGGTTTTGACTCCATATAAAAATAATACATATTCCGAGTTCCAAAAGTATAGTTTTGAAAGTATAATTTTGACTCTCCAACGTTTACTATATATATCCTAGGTATAAAAGTTTACTTACCAAATAAGTATATACCTATAAGTCTCATATACTATGAATATAAGTGTTTGTAATTCCATACAAACAAAAGTTGCTACATATAAATCTTATTTCAGATCTATACAAGTAAAAACCACTACGTATAGATCTATTTCAATTCTATACGAGTATGTGTGCTAGGTATAATTATCTACTTAATATACAAGTAGTACCTAGGGTATAAGTAGGGGAAAACTTATACTTAACATTATTACTTGTATAACAAAAAAGTATAATGCTTCTAACAATTTGCTACGATGAGTCCGTAACCGCTGCTTGACAACAAAACCTCTGACAAAACAATACACTCATGATTTACCATGAGAAACAAACACCGCACGCTTCATCGACGCCGGAATAAAAATAAAAGGAACGAATCGTCACTCGATTGTCTTGGGTTGTAATCAACCACGAGTGGGGTCTTCAACCCATATCTTATTCATACACGACTTCCTCGCTCACACGGGATTAATGGTTATAGGTCAGAGGACTTCCACTAAGATCCCCAATCTTAGTTGATGAATGAGGTAGCTCATGTAGACTTTGACGGCTTCCTATAGCTCTAACAACAAAAGCGTTTTCATGTTTAAAACCCTAAGTCACTAGACTATGCTCTTAAACATTACTCCTAACTTCATAACATTTAGGCAGTATAATAGCTATATCATGAAGTAAAACCAGGTTTTTATATTGACCTAAAACGAATATTAACAACATATAACGTTCCTAGTTTTATCTTGACATAAAACTATGAATAGAAATACTAAGTTTTATCATAACATAAAACTAACAATAACAACATATAACATATCCAATTTTATCTTGACATAAAACCAATAATAGCAACATATAACATACCTGGTTTTATCTTGACATAAAACCAATAATAACAACATACTTATCAATACACAGATAGGACTTTTGAGTACAACTCTGGAACTATATCGCAGACAAAATATATATAGAATCCTAAGTATAAATCAAGAACTACATTAGTATGACAATAACATGCTAACAACTTTATGATTGTTGTATACTTTCAACTACGAAATAACTATATTCTGGTTATTATAACTATCTACATTGATACTGATATATACTATCTTATAGACATAATAATAACATATATATAATATTTAGCATGTGTTTTCCCCTGAAAATATTAGAAAGTGGGGCCGTGAAACTCACCTTAATAGCATGATTTTATGTAATCTAAGCAGAAATGGTCAGCGTACGAGGTCGTCGGGGCTCGGGATGCAAGAGGGCTTCAGCAAATGAGAGAGGAGAAAGGAGATTAGGTGTAAGAATGCCTGGGGTCGATCTTGCTATTTATAATAAGATATTGGCCCTGACGACGTGAAAAACTCATTGTTGACGTCGTGAGTTTGGATCTTATCTCTTCATAGACTTGCCATGTGTCTTCTAGCTTCCGATGGTGGCAAAATGAGCCCTCACGATGTGAAAAATGCCTTGTTCACGTCATGAGTTTGGATCTTATCCCCCCGTAGCCTCGTCACACCTTCTCGATCCGAAATATAGCGGTTTGACTACTCACGTCGTGAGTTTTTATGCTCACCTCGTGAGTTTAGTCAAATTAGGGTTTTTTGACAGCGACATCTTCGGAAGGCCATAACTTTTGCATACGAACTCCATTTTTGACGTTCTTTATATCCAAGCGTAGGTAGTTACGAGTACTACAACTGTTTTAGACTCCAATAGCTAATTCTAATTCTATTTTAAATTCTTCTTATTATAGATATTTATAGTGTTCGGTTTATCAGAACTTCTTCACGCGAAGTTAGATTTAGACGTTCTCTATAACTTTGGAACTGTATAGACGTATGCTTTGAGTTGTATCATAAATTATGTATGAAAGTTCATACTTTAACATTAGTTACATATTAAGTTTATCACATTACTAGTTTAACAAAATCACATTACATGATTGGCATAATCACATGTGATTGTTATTGACCTAATTTTGACGGGTGTTACATTCTCCCCGTGTTAAAGAAATTTCGTCCCAAAATTTATCTTCTGGATGAGGAAATATTAATTAGTTGGGGAAAACATTGTGGATATTGCTTAGCTCTTGATGTAACTTAAGTTGATATGCGTCATAACTAATTCTTGCTAGAATTTCAAAAGGTTCTATATATCGCGGGTTTAGTTTGTCTCATTTCCCAAATCGAATCATGCCTTTCCAAGGAGAGACCTTCAACATTACTCTATCTCGAACTTGGAATTCCAAAGGCTTATGTCTTACGTCAGCATAGCTCTTCTGATGATCACATGCTGCCTTTAATCAATCCTTAATTTGCACGAGCTTTTGAGTTGTCTCGTGGAATATTTCTGGTCCAGTGCGTAAGGTATCGCTTGACGTTCTCTGGCCATCTGCGTATCTCCAACATCTGCCCAACATATTGGGGAACGACATTTTCTTCCATAAAGAGCCTCCAACGGTGCAGCCTTGATGCTGGTGTGATGAGTATTGTTGTAGGAAAACTCAATTAATGGTAAATGAGTATCCCACGCATTTAGAAAGTCAATAACACAGGCTTGGAGCATATCTTCTAAAGTCTAAAAGGTTCTCTCACTCTGACCATTAGTCTGTGGATGGTAAGCTATACTCATATCTACAATGTTCCTAAGGATTTTTGTAGAGATTGCCAAAATCGTGAAGTGAATCTACTATCTCGGTCAGAAATAATAGAATTTGGAACTCCATGCAATCTGACAATTTCCTTAATATAAACTCTAGCCAGCTTCGCCATCTTGTCATTCTTCTTAGTTGGTAAGAAATGGGCCGACTTAGTCAATATATCGACTATTACCCAAATAGTGTCGAACCCACTAGGAGTTTTGGGTAACTTAGAGATGAAGTCCATTGATATCTGCTCCCATTTCCATTCGGGTATTTCCGGTTGTTGGAGTAAACCTGAAGGCTTTTGATATTCTTCCTTTACTCTAGAACAAGTCAAGGATTTTCTTACATAAGTAGCAATTTCTGCCTTCATGTTTGGCCACCAATAATGTACTTTTAAATCTAAGTACATTTTGTCAGAGCCTGGATGCACGGAATACCTAGACTTGTGGGCATCTTCTAAGACCAAGTCCCTGACTCCACTGAACTTAGGCGTCCAAATTCGGTTCATAAAGTGTCGCGTTCCGTCATCTTTTTGTATAAGTTGTTTTTCTATTCCTTGCAAAGCTTCGTTCTTGATGTTATCTTCTTTTAGAGCCTCAAGTTGAGCTTTTCTAATGTGTGCGGTAAAGTTAGAGTGGATAGTTATGGTTAATGCTCGTACCTGACGGGGTTTAATATATTCTTTCCGGCTCAAGGCATCTGCTACCACTTTTGCCTTTCCGGGGTGATAACGAATCTCACATTCGTAATCATTCAACAATTCGACCCATCTTCGTTGTCTCATATTAAGATCTTTTTGGTCAAAGATGTGCTAGAGAGTCTTGTGGTCGGTAAAAATAATACACTTAGTACTGTATAATGTCTCCATATTTCTTGTGCAAAAATTACAGCTCCCAATTCAAGATCATGGGTAGTGTAATTATTCTTATGCACCTTAAGTTGTTGTGATGCGTAGGCGATAACCTTTGCTCTTTGCATCAACACACATCGCAATCCTTGATTTGATGAGTTGCAGTATACGATGAAATCTTCTGTCCCCTCTGGAAGGGATAGGATTGGTGCACTACACAACATTTGCTTCAGTTTCTTAAAAGCAACTACTTGTTTCTTTTCCCAGTTGAACTTCGTATCCTTATCGGTTAGTGTTGTAAGCAGCTTGGCTATTTTGGAGAAATTCTCTATGAATCTACGGTAATAGCCAGCAATTCCTAAGTATTGACATACTTCTGTTGGCGACTTTGATGCTTCCAATTCTTGGTTGCTTCAATCTTGGAGGGTTGGACTTGAATCCCTTTGTTACTAACTACATGTTCTAAAAATTGTACTTCTCTAATCCAAAATTCACATTTGGAGAATTTGGCATACAACTTTTCTTTTCTTAGTAGTTCCAAGATTATTTACATGTGTTGACCGTGTTCTTCCTTGGTTCGTGAATATATCAATATATCATCGATAATACTATCACGAATTTATCCAAGTACGGTTTGGAAGCACTATTCATGAGGTACTTGAACATTGTTAGAGCGTTGGCCAATCCAAAGGCATAACTAAGAACTCTTAATGACCATACCGGGTCCTAAACGTTGTTTTCGGAACATCGTCTTCTTGTACTCCGAGTTGATGGTATCCTGATCTGAGATCTCTCTTTAATCTTCTAGAATCTTCAGGTGTTTTAGTCTGTCAACCACTGTATCCAATTTTAGTTGTGCATCGGTCTAACCATAATTAAACATAGGTGATCAGTCTACGTTTAGTTGTGGTTCGGCCCATGTACAACAAAACTCGACTAAGTAGTTTAACCTAAAACCTTGCGTTGAATTCTTATCGAGGGTTTGGGTTTTCTATATTTTTGGGTTATACATGTGTTCTCATCGTGGGACTGAGTTCATACATAACTCTATATCTTTGTGTTTGTTGTAATAACGGGTATTATTAATTATTGTTTGTTACTTCAGGTCTAGCTGATAAGGCACCGGCCAGTCAGGACAGTCGGAGGGCAGGATCATTTTAGCATATAGCCGTTCTGAAATTCAGCAACCCAAGCAACGTGTCTATCCTGTCACCGCTCCCGTAAGTAGTGCTTTCGTAGTATAAGTTAATAATACTTTTTATTTGTAGGGTAAGGGATATAGCTAAATCTAACAGAGTAAGCGATAAATTATAGTCGTGCTTTCCTAAGAAAGTACTAATTCACTATAGTTAATAGCTCTGATACCAATCTGTCACACCCCGGCCATCGGCGGAAACACCAACAGTGTAATGTCATTTCTCGTATCATAGTTATCAACTTCCTGAAAACACATGCATTTAAAATACGTCAACATAAAGTTGGTGAGTCCACAAGTTTTGACTCCATATAAAAATAATACATATTCCGAGTTCCAAAAGTATAGTTTTGAAAGTATAATTTTGACTCTCCAACGTTTACTATATATATCCTAGGTATAAAAGTTTACTTACCAAATAAGTATATACCTATAAGTCTCATATACTATGAATATAAGTGTTTGTAATTCCATACAAACGAAAGTTGCTACATATAAATATTAATTCAGATCTATACGAGTAAAACCACTACGTATAAATCTATTTCGATTCTATACGAGTATGTGTGCTAGGTATAATTACCTACTTAATATACAAGTAGTACCTAGGGTATAAGTAGGGGGAAACTTATACTTAACATTAATACTTGTAGAACAACAAAGTATAATGCTTCTAACAATTTGCTACCATGAGTCCGTAACCGCTGCTTGACAACAAAACCTCTGACAAAACAATACACTCATGATTCACCATGAGAAACAAACCACGCGTGCTTCATCGACGCCGGAATAAAAATAAAAGGAACGAATCATCACTCACTTGTCATGGGTTGTAATCAACCACGAGTGGGGTCGTCAACCCGTATCTTATGCATACACGACTTCCTCGCTCACACGGGATTAACGGTTACAGGTCAGAGGACTTCCACTAAGATCCCTAATCTTAGTTGATGAATGAGGTAGATCATGTAGAATTTGACGGCTTCCTATAGCTCTAACAACAAAATCATTTTCATGTTTAAAACCCTATGTCACTAGACTATGCTTTTAAACATTACTCCTAACTTCATAACATTTAGGCAGTATAACAGTTGTATCTTGAAGTAACACCAGGTTTTTATATTGACCTAAAACCAATAATAACAACATATAACGTTCCTAGTTTTATCTTGACATAAAACTATCGATAGAAATACTAAGTTTTATCTTAACATAAAACTAACAATAACAACATATAACATATCCAGTTTTATCTTGACATAAAACCAATAATACCAACATATAACATACCTGGTTTTATCTTGACATAAAACCAATAATAACAACATACTTATCAATTCACATATAGAACTTCTAGTATAACTCTGGAAGTATATCGCACACAAAATATATATAGAATCCTAAGTATAACTCAAGAACTACATTAGTATGACAATAACATGCTAACAACACGATAGTTGTATACTTTCAAATACGAAATAACTATGTCCTGGTTATTATAACTATCTATGTTGATAATGATATATACTATCTTATAGACATAATAATTGATGGAATAGTGTCTAAGGTTGCAACTATATTAGGCAAGTAATTGGCCCGATTGTGCATGGTCCTTTTGGGTTGCCTTCACCATAGCAACTTGATAGGATGATTTATTAAGAGAGAATAAATATTATTAATATATTATGAGAATAATATAAAGAATAATAATATTGTTATTTGATTAATATAAGTCATAAATTAATTGGTATTAATTTGGTGACTTAGAGAGATTAATTAAATAAGAGGGTATAAACTGTCAATTGTTTGATAGTTAAACTTTAGACTGTAAATCCTTATTGGATAAAGAATGGACGAATTCTAGAAGCTAGGTATAGCTTAAAATCGTCCAAGGTTATCTAAGGAAAGGATATGGATTGCTTTAAGAGAAGATTATCCAACTAGGGTTTAAGTTGTAACCCTTAAGGAGTCTACAAGTATAAATAGACCCAATGGCAAAGGGAAATCGGCACCTCATTAAAAGTAGAGAATCCCTGGCCGAATTTCCTCCCCACTCCTCTCTCTCAAATCCTCCTCCTTGCTATTTGGTGTTTGTAAGCCATTAGAGGAGTTACAATTGTGACTCTAGAGCTCCAAGACAACAAGATCAAACAAGAGATTCAAAGGTATGATTCTAGATCTGTTTTGTATTGTTCTTATACCTAATTAGTCATTAGAAGTCTTGGATTCAAAGAATGTTTAATTAGAAAGCCTAGATCCAAGCATTAGGGTTTTGCATGCGTACATAGGAAAGTTCTTATGGCTAAAACCCATCAGTGGTATCAGAGCCTAGCTTGGTTTCTAATAAATTGTTGCTTGTTTGTTTGAAACTTAACTGCAAAATTCGATTTTTGTGTTTCTGAGTCATGGAATCGGCGAGTTCCATAGTGGACTCGGCGAGTTGGCCTGACTCGGCGAGTCCATTGGTGCACTCGGCGAGTCCAAGCGTCAGGAATGGCCAGATTCGGGATTTCTTTATGATTATCTTATGGAAACTTACCTTACTCATATTAGATCAACCCTAATCCGATTTTTTGATATATATGACTATAATCTTGATCTAATTAAAGATATTTATCAACTAATTAAATATTTAATTTCCTTATATGATAATTAATTAATTATGTTGATTAATTTGATAATTATCTTGCAAGAAATCTTGAATAAATCAAATATAGATAATTAGGAAATTAAGTGTTAATTAGAATTATTTGTTATTTGATCCTCCATGTTTTAAATGTTTAAAACTTGTCCTCAAGTTTCGAAATTTGTGTATTGTGATTAAAAGTTTTAATTTAGACAATTTAAATTTCAAACCCTAAGTTTTTAAAACTTTAAAATACAACCCTATACTAATATAATATTACAAGATTAATATATATATATATGTATATATATATATACATATATATATATATATATATATATATATGTATAACTAAAATGCTAGTCTTACCGTTAGTAGGCCTCATTCACGAAGCCGATCTATAAGGTGGGTATAAGATTGCGGCCTATAAAATGACACTTAATGGGTGTACACTCACACCCACCGCTTGCTTGATCGGTGGAGGATCGTTAGCCGAACAGGTAGGATAGGGCAACCACATCCTCTCATTAAAAGTATAATAGGAAATACAAAGTAACTACACATATTTTAAATTTCCCAATCTTAGTTACTTTAGGAAAAGTGAATTGATGCAATCCCATGAAATTACACTTTGTACCCTTGCTAAGAAGTTAGTGGAGCGTGTGTGGTTTACCGGCACACTAATTGGTTCTAAGCAAAGGTGGCAAAGGGTGATTCATTGTTTATCATAGTTCGATGGAGCGTGTGTGGTTTACCAGCACATCGAATAGGTGATCGTTACAATGAAGGCACCATGTGAATTTGCATGGTAATTCACACCCGCTTTGTGCTCCTCGGTATCCCAGTCACAAACAAGAGGGGCATATCGAGATTTAAACATGCCATTGAATAGTTTCAATGAATCTCATCCGAATCTAGGAATTCTCAATACATTTAGGACTTTTACTTAGGTTTTATGGTGAAGAATTAGTGAATCGTCAATCACTTACCTTCATATTATTTGCATGTTAGATTACGGCATCCCTTTACTAATATGTAAATATTGTTGTTGGATCCTAGCCCTAATTTTCTTATTGGATGATAATTAGGGATTCATATTCTAATCTATCGTTGTCCTTTCTATTTGTAGATGTCGAATGCCAACAACGCTGCTGCTATTTCTTTCACATTGATGAGCCTTTGTCAAAAGGTTACTTTCGATGGGACGAACTTTAGCGAATGGATAAGATACATTCGCACCATTGCTCGCTATGAGGATAAGGAGTATGTCCTCGATGAGAAGCTTGAGAAAATCAACCTTGAAATCGCTACTCCGGCTGAAATGACCGCTTTTGAAACTCATGAGCGCGATGCAACGAAGGTACATTGCATCATGATAGCCACCATGAACTCTGAATTCCAAAAGTCCTATGAGGACATGTACCCGTACGAGATGCATCAAGACTTATTAGAGAGATACCACCAAAACGCGAGACAAGAGTGTTATGAGATTTTCACTAACATGATTTCCGCTAAGATGGGTCGTGGAGAGGCTCTTACCGTGCACCTACAAAAGATGCAAAGGTATGTCGACCGCCTTCGCAAGTTAAATTTTGACTTCGGGGAAGACTTGGCGATCGACATGGTGCTTCACTCTTTGCCTCCAAGCTACAATCAATTTAGGATGACCTACCACATGAACAAAGAGGAGGTCACCCTAAGAAAACTCCAAGGTCTCTTGAGGGTCGCTGAGAGTAACTTCAAAGACAAGTTTGTTGCACCAACTCCCAATCCACCCGTTGCTCCTGTCTTAGCTATTGGTCAAGGAAATGGAAAGAAGAGGAAGGCTTCATCTAAGAACTATCGCAAGGTGAAAGCCCGAGATGGTGCCTCTTCTAGTGGGACCAAAGTTGATCCTGCTAAGCCCTACCCTAACCCAAAGGAGGCAGAGTGTCACCACTGCCACAAGATAGGACATTGGAAGAGAAGCTGCCCAGAGTACCTGCAAGCCATCATGGAAGGAAAGATCAAGCCATCTTTCGCAGGTATATACACAATTAAATCTAACGATTCTAATCATGCTATTTCTTGGGTTCTTGATACCGGTTGTGGTTACCACATTTGTTCTAATGTGCAGGGACTAAGCAGAAGTAGGGATGTGGAGCAAGGAAGAATCAATCTAATCATGGGGAACAGAAGATCGTCGCCTGTGACCAAGATTGGAGTGTATTCTTTAGTGCTTAGGAATAATTTATGTTTAGATTTGAACAATTGTTTCTATTCGCCAGAAATGGCTAGAAACATCATTTCATTTCATGGTATGTTTAGACAAGGTTTTAGATTTTCTTTTAATAATGAGAATGGTTCTATTTTAGCTTATCTAAATGGTGTCTTTTATTTTGAAGCTATACCATGTAATGGAATATATGAAACTGTTATGATTGTTGATAACTTAGGAAATGATGTTTTGAACATAGATTCTTCCAATGGTATGGATAGAGCATCCTTGTGGCACTATCGTCTTGGACATGTCAACAAGAAATGCATAGCCCAACTCCGAAAGGATGGAGTGTTGGATTCATTTGACCTTAGGGAAGATGACACGTGCGAGTCTTGTATACTTGGAAAGATGACTATGTAACCCTTCACAAGTACTTGCGAAAGGAGTGAGGGTCTATTGGACCTAATACATACTGATGTATGTGGACTGTTTAGATCAACCACGAAGGATGGGAACCGCTTCTACGTGACTTTTACCGATGACTATAGTAGATATGGGTATATCTATTTAATCAAGCAAAAGTCAGAAACTTTTGAAAAGTTCAAAGAGTTCAAGAATGAAGTGGAGAATCAATTGGGAAGGAAAATCAAGATGCTTCGATCCGATCGAGGAGGAGAGTACCTAAGTCTTGAATTCCACGATTATCTCAAGGAGTGTGGAATGGTTTCACAATTGACACCACCTAGGACACCACAATTGAATGGTGTGGCAGAAAGGCGTAATCGAACCTTATTGGATATGGTTCACTCTATGATGAGTCGTGCTTCACTATCTAACTCTTTTTGGGGGTATGCCTTAGAGACTGCCGCCCATATCCTTAACCGAGTCCCTACTAAGAAGGTTGCCAAAACACCTCACGAGATGTGGAAAAGGAAAGCTCCCTTGTTAGCACATATCAAGGTTTGGGGTTGCGAGGCTTTCGTAAGACGAGATACTCACGACAAGCTCGAACCTCGTAGTGAGCGATGTATTTTCATGGGCTACCCGCAGAAATCCTTTGGATATCTCTTCTATAGACCGAAGGAAAATGTTGTCTTCGTTGCGAGGAGAGGAGTTCTCTGAGAGCGAGAACTCATAAGCCAAGGAGACAGTGGGAGGCAGATCGAGCTTGAAGAGATTCAAGAGTCGATAGATGAAGGAACCTCTACCGCTGGCACTCAACCCGAGGAGGAAACTCCGGTTGAACCGATTGAAGAATCCTTACCTCTTAGACGTTCCGATAGAGTTAGAGTTCAACCCTAGTTTTATGGTTTTCATATTACTACCGAACGGGACACGTATATTAGTGATGGTACACTAATAAATCTTGATGAACCTAACAGCTATAAGGAAGCCATGGCAGGCCCGGAGTATGAAAAGTGGAAAGAGGCAATGGATAGCGAGATCCAATCCATGTATGATAACCAAGTTTGGAATTTGGTCGATAATGTGCCTGGACGTAAGACCGTTGGGTGCAAGTGGATCTTCAAGAAGAAGACCGCCGTGGATGGAAACGTACACACATATAAAGCGCGATTGGTCGCGAAGGGCTTTACTCAAATTCCCGGAGTTGACGATGATGAGACCTTCTCACCAGTTGCGAAGATAAAATCTATTAGAGTGATGCTAGCTATTGCCGCATTTCATGATTATGAGATTTGGCAAATGGATGTCAAGACCGCTTTTCTTAACAGAAAGTTGGCTGAGGATGTTTACATGGCTCAGCCAGAGGGGTTTGTGGATCCGAAGCATCCGAATAGAGTGTGTAAGCTTGAGAAGTCCATTTATGGACTTAAGCAAGCGTCTCGCAGATGGAATCTTTGCTTCGATGAGAAAGTCAAAGAGTTTGGATTTGTATGAAGCGAAGATGAATCATGTGTACATGTCAAGCCAGTGGGAGTATAGTAAGCTTCCTCGTTCTATATGTCGATGACATATTACTCATAAGAAACGACATCTCGACACTGCAGGAAGTTAAGTCCTGGCTCGGGAAGTGCTTCGTTATGAAGGACCTCGGAGAGGCTTCTTACATTTTGGGAATAAGGATAGTAAGAGAAAGAAGTAAGAGACTAATTGGACTTCGTCAGAACACTTACTTAGAGAAGGTGCTAAAACGTTTTAGTATGAAAAACTCGAAGAAGGGAGATTTACCAATACAAAGTAATGCCAAGTTGAGTAAGACTCAAAGTCCGAGTACCGAAGCTGAAATAGCAGAAATAAGCCGAGTACCATACGCTTCCACAGTTGGCTCAATCATGTACGCTATGACTTGTACTCGCCCTGATGTAGCCTTTGCTTTGAGCATGGTTAGTAGATATCAAGGGAACCCTGGCAGAGCCCATTGGATTGCGGTGAAGAACATCCTTAAGTACCTTCGGAGGACGAAGGAATGGTTTTTAGTCCTCGGAGGGAGTGATGACTTGAAGGTGCGAGGGTATAGTAACGCCAGCTTTCAGACCGACAGGGACAACTATCGTTCGCAGTCAGGCTGGGTTTTTACCCTGAATGGAGGAGCAGTGACTTGAAAAAGTTCCAAGCAGGAAACCGTAGCTGATTCAACGTGCGAATCAGAGTACATTGCAGCGAGCGAAGCGTCGAAGGAGGCAATATGGCTAAAGAACTTCATCGGTGATCTTGGAGTTGTACCTGCCATAAAGGAGCCCATGGAGATTTTCTGTGATAATGAAGGAGCGGTTGCCTTAACCAAGGAACCGAGGGTTCATGGTAGATCAAGACATATCGACAGAAAATATCACTTTATTAGACATCGTGTAGAAGAAGGACAACTCGTAGTGAAGAGGATATCATCAGAAGATAACCCAGTAGATCCGCTTATGAAGGGACTGAGTGGGGTTAAGCACTTGCAGCATGCTAGGAGTATTGGGCTGAAGCATGATATTAGCATAGATTAGATAGATAGTAGTAGAAACGTGTAATAGATAAATGTAATTAACATTTGATGATTAAATAAAGGAGTTTTATTTATGAATAATGTTACTATCTTATGTTAATTGTTTAACTATTTTTTCATTTTTTGCATGTTTTGACTTCCAGAATAATTGAGTTTATTAAGAATAATCGGATTATTCAAATTGTCCACAATCGTTCATATGTTGGAAGCAGATATGAGAGAAGATTGTCGTGAATTGGTGCGTAGATTGTCTAAATGGTATTAGACATAGCAAAGGATTGCTGCAACGTTCATGAGTGCTTATGAACTGGTTTTGAGCATTGGAACAAACCCGCGCTTGCTGGAATCACCTTATGGAATATGATATAAAAGGGTGATCGCAAGACGATAATATCATATAGTCTTAAAACCTAGATGTATGGTTTGTTATTTGTTAACTGATTGTACATTGATAATGCGAAAATGCATCAGTAACTCGGTGTTATAAAACGCATTGTTGTGTATAGTTGGTTAATGAATAAGTAAATGCATATAAGTCGAAGTTTATCTGTAACTTTTATCCTAAGGAGGTAAAAGCGATATCTCGGCCGCTCGATGATTTGATTTGACTTTTGTGTCGGGCCTGGTCAGAACTAAATTGATGTGTTCGATTAAGTTCTATGTCAAATAAATCAGAGATCGAGAAACCTAAATGCTTGACTAATCATTCCATAGAATTGTCAGCATGATATCTAACAGAGGACTGTACGATCCCTTATCTAAAGGACAAGATTGATTAGATCAGAGTTTGACAGCGTCTTTGAGAGCTACGATTGCAAATCGAGTTGTACTTGTGCATATAGTTACTAGACTTATCCAAGTGGGAGACTGTTGGAATAGTGTCTAAGGCTGCAACTATATTAGGCAAGTAATTGACCCGATTGTGCATGATCCTTTTGGGTTGCCTTCACCATAGCAACTTGATAGGATGATTTATTAAGAGAGAATAGATATTATTAATATATTATGAGAATAATATAAAGAATAATAATATTGTCATTTGATTAATATAAGTCATAAATTAATTGGTATTAATTTGGTGACTTAAAGAGATTAATTAAATAAGAGGGTATAAACTGTCAATTGTTTGATAGTTAAACTTTAGACTGTAAATCCTTATTGGATAAAGAATGGACGAATTCTAGAAGCTAGGTATAGCTTAAAATCGTCCAAGGTTATCTAAGGAAAGGATATGGATTGCTTTAAGAGAAGATTATCCAACTAGGGTTTAAGTTGTAACCCTTAAGGAGTCTACAAGTATAAATAGACCCAATGGCAAAGGGAAATTGGCACCTCATTAAAAGTAGAGAATCCCTGGCCGAATTTCCTCCCCTCTCCTCTCTCTCAAATCATCCTCCTTTCTATTTGGTGTTTGTCAGCCATTAGAGGAGTTACAATTGTGACTCTAGAGCTCCAAGACAACAAGATCAAACAAGAGATTCAAAGGTATGATTCTAGATCTGTTTTGTATTGTTCTTATACCTAATTAGTCATTAGAAGTCTTGGATTCAAAGCATGTTTAATTAGAAAGCCTAGATCCAAGCATTAGGGTTTTGCATGCGCACATAGGAAAGTTCTTATGGCTAAAACCCATCAATAATAACATATATATAATATTTAGCATGTGTTTTTCCCCCAAAAATATTAGAAAGTGGGGCCGTGAAACTCACCTTAATAGCATGATTTTATGTAATCTAAGCAGAAACGGTCAGCATACGAGGTCGTCGGGGCTCAGGATGCAAGAGGGCTTCAGCAAATGAGAGAGGAGAAAGGAGATTAGGTGTAAGAATGGCTAGGGTCGATCTTGCTATTTATAGTAAGATTATGGCCCTGACGACATGAAAAACTCATTGTTCACGCCGTGAGTTTGGATCTTATCTCTCTGTAGACTTGCCATCCGTCTTCTAGCTTCCGATGGTGGCAAAATGAGCCCTCACGACGTGAAAAATGCCTTGTTGACGTCGTGAGTTTGGATCTTATCCCGCCGTAGCCTCCTCACACCTTCTAGATCCGAAATATGGCGGTTTGACTACTCACGTCATGAGTTTTTACGCTCACCTCGTGAGTTCAGTCAAATTAGAGTTTTTTGACAGCGACATCTTCAGAAGGCCATAACTTTTGCATACGAACTCCGTTTTTGACGTTCTTTATATCCACGCGTAGGTATTTACGAGTACTCAACTATCTTTTAGACTCCAATAGTTAATTCTAAGTCTATTTTAAATTCCTCTTATTATAGATATTTATAGTGTTCGGTATATCAGAACTTCTTCACACAAAGTTAGATTTAGGCGTTCTCTATAACTTTGGAATTGTATAGACGTATACTTTGAGTTGTATCATAAATTATGTATGAAAGCTCATACTTTAACATTAGTTACATAGTAAGTTTATCACATTACTAGTTTAACAAAATCACATTACATGATTGGCATAATCACATGTGATTGTTATTGACCTAATTTTGACGGGTGTTACATTCTCCCCGCGTTAAAGAAATTTCGTCCCGAAATTTATCTTCTGGATGAGGAACTATCAATTAGTTCAGGAAAACATTGTGGATATTGCTTAGCTCTTGATGTAACTTAAGTTGATATGTGACATAACTAATTCTTGCTAGAATTTCAAAAGGTTCTATATATCGCGGGTTTAGTTTGTCTCGTTTCCCAAATCGAATCATGCCTTTCCAAGGAGAGACCTTCAACATTACTCTATCTCGAACTTGGAATTACAAAGGCTTATGTCTTACGTCAGCATAGCTCTTCTGATGATCACGTGCTGCCTTTAATCAATCCTTAATTTGCACGAGCTTTTGAGTTGTCTCGTGGATTATTTCTGGTCCAGTGCGTCAGGTATCGCTTGTACGTTCTCTGGCCATCTGCGTATCTCCAACATCGGCCCAACATATTGGGGAACGACATTTTCTTCCATAAAGAGCCTCCAACAGTGCAGCCTTGATGCTGGTGTGATGACTATTATTGTAGGAAAACTCAATTAATGGTAAATGAGTATCCCATGCATTTCCAAAGTCAATAACACAGGCTTTGAGCATATCTTCTAAAGTCTAAAAGGTTCTCTCACTCTGACCATCAGTCTGTGGATGGTAAGCTGTACTCATATCTACACATGCTCCTAAGGATTTTTGTAGAGATTGCCAAAATCGTGAAGTGAATCTACTATCTCGGTCAGAAATAATAGAATTTGGAACTCCATGCAATCTGACAATTTCCTTAAGATAAACTCTAGTCAGCTTCTCCATCTTGTCGTTCTCCTTAGTTGGTAAGAAATGGGCAGACTTAGTCAATATATCGACTATTACCCAAATAGTGTCGAACCCACTAGGAGTTTTGGGTAACTTAGAGATGAAGTCCATTGATATCTGCTCCCATTTCCATTCGGGTGTTTCCGGTTATTGGAGTAAACCTGAAGGCTTTTGATGTTCTTCCTTTACTCTAGAACAAGTCAAGCATTTTCTCACCTAAGTAGAAATTTTTGCCTTCATGTTTGGCCACCAATAATGTACTTTTTGTCACACCCCCAAACCAGAACGGCGGAAACGTTCGGGGGCGGAGGACGTCATATTCAGTATCATAACAGTTCACAGAAAGGAAAGTACACACCACCATACATATATAAAGGTTTTTAAAATGTTTACATCATTGTATTCATTACATGCCCAAAAGATAAAAGCATAAACATCTTTCAAAAGAAGTAATTAACGCCAGCGCGTTAATCCCCAAAAGTTGATTTCCAAACCTGCTTAGTGGTTCCGGGAACCAGATCGATTCTGAACTCGACTTGTCTCGTGGGTGGTATTCCCGAAAGGTCCTCGGGAAAAACGTCGGGAAAATCGCATACGTCGGGCACATTCTTGACGTCCTGGACTTCGCGTTTCACATCTACAACATGTGCCAAAAATGCATGACACTCTTTGCGTAGGCACTTCTGAGCTTGGATACATGAGATGATACGAAGAGTGGTACTGGGTTTTTCGCCCAAGACAATGAAATTTTCGCCGGTTGGCAGATTAAGACGAACGACCTTATCGTAACATAAAATGTCTGCATGATGAGAACTCAGCCAATCCATGCCAATGATGACATCGAAACTCTTAATCGAGACTGGCATGAGGCTGATTGTAAAGGGATTATCGTTTAGAGTTAGAGTACAGTTTAAGTATATCTCCTTGGTGCCTTCGGTTTTACCGTTGACCATTTCTACTATAAACGGTTCACTTAATGATTGTGGTAATGGCTTTAGCAGGCCTTTAAAATTGTGACTCACAAAACTTCTCTCCGCTCCACTATCAAACAAAATGCATGCATACGAGTTATCGAGAAGAAACGTACCCGTAACAACAGTGGGGTCCGCAACGGCTTCATCTTGTCCCATTGCGAATACTCGGCCCCTTCCGCTGGTATTCCTGTTGTTTGCCTTCGGGCAGTCCCTGCGGTAGTGCCCCGTGTCTCCGCACTCAAAGCAGGCGCGGCTTACTCCGGTATTAGTCGTGGGGGCGGGTTGTTGGGTTGGCTCTTTGCAATAGCGAGCTGTATGTCCCTTCTTATTACACCTGGTGCATTGAAGGTCACGGAAGAGACCGTGGTGGTGGAAGTTGCATTGGTTGCATTTCGGAAGTTTCGCATTGTATGAGCTTGTGGGGGCAGTATTGGTAGGTATAGTAATAGCGTGGATAGCTACTACTTGTTGTTTCTTGGGGTTCTCCTGTAGGGTTTTCCCCCTTCTCTTGTTCCAAGGCCTATTCTGGCCCTGTGCCTCCTTAGATGGATTGGCGGTAGTTGCAATGGTACCCTGTTTTACCCTGTGGTCGATGAGTCACTAAGCCAGGCGTTTAGCGCTGTTGTAGGTGATAGGGTTGGAAGCTAGGACATGCCCTTGAATCTGGGGTGACAACCCCCAAATGTACCTTTCAACCTTCTTTGATTCTGGGTTGACCATGGTAGGGCACAATGCAGCGAGGTCGTTGAACCTAGCTGTGTAGGTGACTAGATCAGACCCAGTCATTTTCAGATTCCAGAACTCCTGCTCAAGCTTTCGCACTTTGCCCCTTGGGCAGTATTCTTCCAGTAGTAGAACCTTCAGATCTTCCCAACTCATGGCGTTGGCGACAGTGAGCGTCACCGAATTCACATGGCTTTTCCACCAAGTGAGGGCTCGATCTATGAAGGTGCAAGCAGCGAACTTGACCTTGCTTGTTTCTTGGCACGAGCAGATCTCGAAGACTGTTTCGGTCTTCTCAAACCATTGCATTAGTGCAATGACTCCTCCCATGCCATTAAAAGTCTTTGGCTTTGAGTTGGAGAACTCCTTATAGGTACACTCCCTCACTTGACCACGGCCGGTGCCATGATTTGAATGATTCGTGCTGCTTCCTGTACCTCCATTTGCATTGGAGTTTATTTGTGAGAGAGTTGCTGTTACTGCTGCTGTGATAGCCGCCTGGACCATGGCCCGATCATACGTTGGTGGTGGAGGTGGTGGTGGCACCATGCCCGGTCTGGCCCTCAGGTTTGGACGAGGAGGCATCGCGCTGCCAAAAGAAAATGAGAGATTATAAGTTTTGGTGATTGCAAGTTGAATGATATTGAGTTAACTTCCTTTAATAGTTTAAGGATTTGGTTTGGCCAACACAGGGTTCTGAGTCTGATTTATAAATGAAGTTTGAATAGATGTACTTATGAATTGGACGAACTGCACATAATCAAAATAGAAAAGAGGTTTACCCTATATATTTTAAACATATAGTTGTGTTACATCCGAGTTTAGACAATAATTTTTGACCTTTCTAAAGGTCTCCGATTATAGAAAGTTTAAAGAAAGTAATACTTTTATCCGAAGTCCTAATTTATAACAAAATTTGAAATTTTGGCAAGCACTACTTGCGACGTAGGTTGTGCTTGGAGCTTGACTCCGCATTCGATTGCTTCGACTCCATTAGACGCCTATCAAAAGCGGCTTGTTGTTCCCTTAATTCGGCTAGGGCTGCAATCATTTGTGCCTGAAATGCCTCAGTTTGGAGTTGCGCATGGTCTTGAATCCCATCCAGCCTACGGATGTCAGAAGTGAGAACCTGCACTTTTACGTTGATTTCACGGATCCGGTTGGCTTGAACTCCGGATTGATAGCACTGGTTGGCTAGTTTGCCAACCATGACCGGAAGTGTTCGGTCCGCCGATCCCCCGCCCCTGACATCATAAAAGTCTCGGCACATGTCGTAGGGAGGGCATAAGCTTTGTTGTTGGATCCAATGGTGGAGGTGACTCCCCCACATAAGAGTGGGTCCTTGGAAGTTCCTCACATGGACACGAGGTTGTGGGGTCGGTGGATTGATAACCTCTGGCTCTGAATCTGTACCAGAGTCATCTCCCTCATCAAACTCTATCGGTTCTTCGTCTTCTTCGGGATCTTCTTCGATCCATCCTCCATTACCTTGATTGGGGTAGTAGGGGTCATTGGGGTGGTGGAATCCAGCCATTGAGTATGTACGAGAATAGGGTTAAGAATTTGCTATAAGCTAGAGTACATGAAATTTACCCTTAAGTTTAATGGTTGTTGATACTCAAATACTCCCTTAGTATTATTTAACGATATGTTTTTGGTAAGTTTTAAATTTGTTGTCCACTGCAGACACTCCTCGGCACACGTTAGTCGGCTCTCGGACGAATATAGTTGATCAGGCTATATCCTTCCTAGTTCCGATTACATGTCCCAAGGCGTACCTGTACTGCACAACTTATTTATGATACTTCTAAAATGGTCCGATGTGGAACTGATATTAGTACGAAATGAATGCATGCTTACTTTACAAAAACTAAATAAATTTAATTTCAAAAGTATGACTCTTCTCAGAGTGTTTTTGCCCAGTTAAGTTTATAGTTGTATACCAAAAATGGTTTTGATATACTTAATTCACTATAAACGATGCTCTGATACCAATCTGTCACACCCCAAACCAGAACGGCGGAAACGTTCAGGGGCGGAGGACGTCATATTCAGTATCATACAGTTCATAGAAAGGAAAGTACACACCACCATACATATATAAAGGTTTTTAAAATGTTTACATCAGTGTATTCATTACATGCCTAAAAGATAAAAGCATAAACATCTTTCAAAAGAAGTAATTAACGCCAGCGCGTTAATCCCCAAAAGTTGATTTCCAAACCTGCTTAGCGGTTCCCTGAGAATACAAGTTATTTCAAAGAGAAAGTGTCAACAATTAAGTTGGTGAGTTCATAAGTAGTTTAGAAAGTTGTATGCCATTCCAAATTGAGTGTATGTTTTCCAAGAAAATCCCTTATTTTCTTATAAAAGTGTGAAATGCATGAGAATATATGTATTGAATAATATGGATAGTTAAATAAAGAAAATCCCTTATTTTCCTATTAGTTGTTTGTTTTGTATACCGGGAAAATCCCATATTTTCCTAAAGTGATAGTTAGCCTAATGTCCCAGACTAAAAACCGAAAGCAAAAGACATGCCTTAGGGAGTTAGAGCATAGATTTATATAATAAAACCTATTAGAAGATTTTAGTTTGTTAGATGATGAATAGTTTTAATAACTACTCATTCATCAATCAGAAGTACGATAATAATTGTATATCCGATGAGTTTTATAACCATACTAAATATAATATGCATGTAGCGACGTTCTTCATGCGTCGTAGCGTTATGACAAACTGTCACCCCAAAGGACGGACTGTAGCTAACAGTCAGGGCGCGGGATCATGACTTCCCGTATAGATCTATACACATTTGACACGTTCTCCGAACGGGAGACTCTGGTTATAGACAAGACTTGAAAGGGTACCTTTTAGCAAAAAGGTATTTTTTGAAGATGTACACGTCTCACAGATTCTCAACTAAGTCTCTATTAAAGTAGTAGTTTCGTATGCAAAGTTTATCCTTTTTCACAATGTTCAACAATGCATAACTCATAAGTTTTTAAAATGTATTAAAACGGTTTAGCAACGAAAGATGCTTTGGAATTGCTAAATACTTTGTATAAATCTAGTGCATGCAAAATGTGACAAGAGTTTTCACATAGTAGTAGTGAATCACAAGTGATTCATTCGATAAAAACGAGTACAGTGAAACTTTATGAAATACACAATAATAACCGTATGTTTACTTGTATTCCCCCCCCCCCTTAAAAGAGTATAAAAAGCATCTAAAATGTATTTAAAAAATGTGTTTGTAGGGGTATGAACTCACCTGAAGGTTTGAAGAAAGCGAGATGGAAACCGGGCAGAATTTCGTCTCGGCAAACGGATTTTTCTCGGGATTCTCGGGAATCTCGGGAGTAAAATCGATCTTCGGGACTTGGGCAAAATGACCAGGGCTTTGGGTTAGCATGGGCACGGAAAACGAGGCAAAACGCAAGAGAAACGAATGGAAATGAGCATGTTTTCCCGGAACCCTCGCACCCCTTTTATAGGGGCTGAGAGGCCTCGGTATGTGGGGCGTACCTGTGTGTCATGCATGACCGAGTCCACGACTGCCCCGGAGCTCGGATGGGACGGGGCATAGCTCGCATAGGGGGCGACGTGGTCGATCTGAGACCCTTGATTTGAGTACGCGGGGCGTACCTCGGTTCTATCTGTTGACTCCTCTTCGGATATTACCAAGAGTTAAAAATTAAAATATATATATATTAATTATTTATTAAACTTCAAAAATTCATATCTCCTTCATACGAACTCCGTTTTCGACGTTCTTTATATCCACGCGTAGTTGAGACTAAGATCTACTACTTTCGTCTAGATTCCGTCGGCAAATTCCGAAATTATTTTTATTATTTATTTTTAAAAGGCCGTGTTTAAGGAATTTCTTTAGAAATTCATAACTTCTTTATCTGACGTCGGTTTTTGCCAGACCTTCGATTCTCGTTTAGCTAATTCCTGCCAAAAGTCGCTCGATCTCCGATTCAAGTTTTTAGCTGCGTGCTGCTAAGCCGAACTTAAAAAAAATCATAAATTCAATTTACGAAGTCGGATTTGGGCGTTCTTTTTATGTACTTTTGTAGTTTAACGATAACTAGGACTTTCATTTAGACACATAAGGTCAAAAAGTATTTTATTGAAACTTTGCGTTTTTACGTAACTTCGTATTGACGGTTTTTGTCGGAAAACTTAGAATGGTCATAACTTCTTCGTTATCACTCGGATTTTAGTGTTCTTTATATGCTTGGGAATCTTAAGACGATATCTACTACATAGCGTACTCCCACCAGAGCTTTTGAATACTTCATTTTTCGATGGTATCCCAATTACTTTTTCCAAGAGGTTACAAGACACGATTTTCAATGACCAGAAATGACGGGTTGTTACACTTTTAAATCTAAGTACATTTTGTCAGAGCCTGGATGCACGGAATACCTAGACTTGTGGGCATCTTCTAAGACCAAGTCCCTGACTCCACTGGACATAGGCGTCCAAATTCGGTTCATAAAGTGTCGCGTTCCGTCATCTTTTTGTATAAGTTGTTTTTCCATTCCTCACAAAGTTTCGTTCTTGATGTTTTCTTCTTTTAGAGCCACAAGTTGAGCTTCTCTAATATGTGCGGTAAAGTTAGAATGGATAGTTATCGTTAATGCTCGTACCTGACGGGATTTAATATATTCTTTCCGGCTCAAGGCATCTGCTACCACTTTTGCCTTTCTGGGGTGATAACGAATCTCACATTCGTAATCATTCAACAATTCGACCCATCTTCGTTGTCTCACATTAAGATCTTTTTGGTCAAGGATGTGCTAGAGAGTCTTGTGGTCGGTAAAAATAATACACTTAGTATTGTATAATGTCTCCAGATTTCTTGTGCAAAAATTACAGCTCCCAATTCAAGATCATGGGTATTGTAATTATTCTTATGCACCTTAAGTTGTTGTGATGTGTAGGCGATAACCTTTCCTCTTTGCATCAACACACATCGCAATCCTTGATTTGATGAGTTGCAGTATACGATGAAATCTTCTGTCCCCTCTGGAAGGGATAGGATTGGGGCACTACACAACATTTGCTTCAGTTTCTAAAAAGCAACTTCTTGTTTCTTTTCCCAGTTGAACTTCATATCCTTATCGGTTAGTGTTGTAAGCAGCTTGTCTATTTTGGAGAAATTCTCTATGAATCTACGGTAATAGCCAGCAATTCCTAAGAATTGACATACTTCTGTTGGCGACTTTGATGCTTCCAATTCTTGGTTGCGTCAATCTTGGAGGGTTGGACTTGAATCCCTTTGTTACTAACTACACGTTCTAAAAATTGTACTTCTCTAATCCAAAATTCACATTTGGAGAATTTGGCATACAACTTTTCTTTTCTTAGTAGTTCCAAGATTATTTGCAAGTGTTGACCGTGTTCTTCCTTGGTTCGTGAATATATCAATATATCATCGATAAGACTATCACGAATTTATCCAAGTACAGTTTGGAAGCACTATTCATGAGGTCCGTGAACATTGTTAGAGCGTTGGCCAATCCAAAGGCATAACTAAGAACTCTTAATGACCATACCGGGTCCTAAATGTTGTTTTCAGAACATCGTCTTCTTGTACTCCGAGTTGATGGTATCCTGATCTGAGATCTATCTTTAATCTTCTAGAATCTTCAGGTGTTGTAGTCTATCAACCACCATATCCAATTTTAGTTGTGCATCGATCAAACCATAATTAAACATAGGTGATCAGTCTACGTTTAGTTGTGGTTCGGCCCATGTACAATAAAAATCGACTAAGTAGTTTAACCTAAAACCTTGCATTGAATTCTTATTGAGGGTTTGGGTTTTCTATATTTTTGGGTTATACATGTTTTCTCATCGTGGGACTGAGTTCATACATAACTCTATATCTTTCTGTTTGTTGTATTAACGGGTATTTTTAATTATTGTTTGTTACTTCAGGTCTAGCTGATAAGGCACCGGCCAGTCAGGACAGTCGGAGGGCATGATCATTTTAGGATATAGCCGTTCTGAAATTCAGCAACCCAAGCAACATGTCTATCCTGTCACCGCTCCCGTAAGTAGTCCTTTAGTAGTATAAGTTAATAATACTTTTTATTTGTAGGTTAAGGGATATAGCTAAACCTAACAGAGTAAGCCATAAATTATAGTCGTGCTTTCCTAAGAAAGTACTAATTCACTATAGTTAATAGCTCTGATACCAATCTGTCACACCCCGGCCGTCGGCGGAAACACCAGCGGTGTAACGTCATTTCTCGTATCATAGTTATCAACTTCCTAAAAACAGATGCATTTAAAATACGTCAACATAAAGTTGGTGAGTCCACAGGTTTTGACTCCATATAAAAATAATACATATTCCGAGTTCCAAAAGTATAGTTTTTAAAGTATAATTTTGACTCTCCAACGTTTACTATATATATCCTAGGTATAAAAGTTTACTTACCAAATAAGTATATACCTATAAGTCTCATATACTATGAATATAAGTGTTTGTAATTCCATACAACGAAAGTTCCTACATATAAATATTATTTCAGATCTATACGAGTAAAACCACTACGTATAAATCTATTTCAATTCTATACGAGTATGTGTGCTAGGTATAATTACCTACTTAATATACAAGTAGTACCTAGGGTATAAGTAGGGGGAAACTTATACTTAAGATTAATACTTGTATAACAACAAAGTATAATGCTTCTAACAATTTGCTACCATGAGTCCGTAACCGCTGCTTGACAGCAAAACCTCTGACAAAACAATACACTCATGATTTACCATGAGAAACAAACACCGCGCGCTTCATCAACGCCGGAATAAAAATAAAAGGAACGAATCGTCACTCGATTGTCTTGGGTTGTAATCAACCACGAGTGGGGTCTTCAACCCATATCTTATTCATACACGACTTCCTCGCTCACACGGGATTAATGGTTATAGGTTAGAGGACTTCCACTAAGATCCCTAATCTTAGTTGATGAATGAGGTAGCTCATGTAGAATTTGACGGCTTCCTATAGCTCTAACAACAAAATCATTTTCATGTTTAAAACCCTAAGTCACTAGACTATGCTTTTAAACATTACTCCTAACGTCATAACATTTAGGCAGTAAAACAACTATATCTTGAAGTAAAACCAGGTTTTTATATTGACCTAAAACCAATAATAACAACATATAACGTTCCTAGTTTTATCTTGACATAAAACTATCGATAGAAATACTAAGTTTTATCTTTACATAAAACTAACAATAACAACATATAACATATCCAGTTTTATCTTGACATAAAACCAATAATAGCAACATATAACATACCTGGTTTTATCTTGACATAAAACCAATAATAACAACATACTTATCAATTCACAAATAGAACTTCTGAGTATAACTCTGGAAATATATCGCACACAAAATATATATAGAATCCTAAGTATAACTCAAGAACTACATTCGTATGACAATAACATGCTAACAACACGATAGTTGTATACTTTCAAATACGAAATAACTATATCCTGGTTATTATAACTATCTACGTTGATACTGATATATACTATAACTTTGGAACTGTATAGATGTATACTTTGAGTTGTATCATAAATTATGTATGAAAGTTTATACTATAACATTAGTTACATAGTAAGTTTATCACATTCCTAGTTTAACAAAATCACATTACATGATTGGCATAATCACATGTGATTGTTATTGACCTAATTTTGACGGGTGTTACATTCTCCCCGCGTTAAAGAAATTTCGTCCCGAAATTTATCTTCTGGATGAGGAACTATTACTTAGTTGGGGAAAACATTGTGGATATTGCTTAGCTCTTGATGTAACTTAAGCTGATATGCGACATAACTAATTCTTGCTATAATTTCAAAAGGTTATATATATCGCGGGTTTAGTTTGTCTCGTTTCCCAAATCGAATCATGCCTTTCCAAGGAGAGACCTTCAACATTACTCTATCTCGAACTTGGAATTCCAAAGGCTTATGTCTTACGTCAGCATAGCTCTTCTGATGATCACGTGCTGCCTTTAATCAATCCTTAATTTGCACGAGCTTTTGAGTTGTCTCGTGGATTATTTCTGGTCCAGTGCGTAAGGTATTGCTTGTATGCTCTCTGGCGATCTGCGTATCTCCAACATCTTCCCAACATATTGGGGAACGACATTTTCTTCCATAAAGAGCCTCCAACAGTGCAGCCTTGATGCTGGTGTGATGACTATTATTGTAGGAAAACTCAATTAATGGTAAATGAGTATCCCATGCATTTCCAAAGTCAATAACACAGGCTTGGAGCATATCTTCTAAAGTCTAAAAGGTTCTCTCACTCTGACCATCAGTCTGTGGATGGTAAGCTGTACTCATATCTACACATGTTCCTCAGGATTTTTGTAGAGATTGCCAAAATCGTGAAGTGAATCTACTATCTCGGTCAGAAATAATAGAATTTGGAACTCCATGCAATCTCACAATTTCCTTAAGATAAACTCTAGTCAGCTTCTCCATCTTGTCGTTCTCCTTAGTTGGTAAGAAATGGGCAGACTTAGTCAATATATCGACTATTACCTAAATAGTGTCGAACCCACTAGGAGTTTTGGGTAACTTAGAGATGAAGTTCATTGATACTCCCATTTCCATTCGGCTATTTCCGGTTGTTGGAGTAAACCTGAAGGCTTTTGATGTTCTTCCTTTACTCTAGAACAAGTCAAGCATTTTCTCACATAAGTAGCAATTTCTTCCTTCATGTTTGGCCACCAATAATGTACTTTTAAATCTAAGTACATGTTGTCAGAGCCTGGATGCATGGAATACCTAGACTTCTGGGCATCTTCTAAGACCAAGTCCCTGACTCCACTGAGCTTAGGCGTCCAAATATGGCTCATAAAGTGTCGTGTTCCATCATCTATTTGTATAAGTTGTTTTTCCATTCCTCGCAAAGCTTCGTTCTTGATGTTTTCTTCTTTTAGAGCCTCAAGTTGAGCTTCTCTAATATGTGCGGTAAAGTTAGAATGGATAGTTATGGTTAATTCTCGTACCTGATGGGGTTTAATATATTCTTTCTGGCTCAAGGCATATGCTACCACTTTTGCCTTTTCGGGGTGATAACGAATCTCACATTCATAATCATTCAACAATTCGACCCATCCTCGTTGTCTCATATTAAGATCTTTTTGGTCAAAGATGTGCTAGAGAGTCTTGTGGTCGGTAAAAATAATACACTTAGTACTGTATAATGTCTCCAGATTTCTTGTGCAAAAGTTACAGCTCCCAATTCAACATCATGGGTAGTGTAATTATTCTTATGCACCTTAAGTTGTTGTGATGCGTAGGCGATAACCTTTCCTCTTTGCATCAACAGACATCCCAACCCTTGATTTGATGAGTTGCAGTATACGATGAAATCTTCTGTCCCCTCTGGAAGGGATAGGATAGGTGCACTACACAACATTTGCTTCAGTTTCTAAAAAGAAACTTCTTGTTTCTTTTCCCAGTTGAACTTCATATCCTTATCGGTTAGTGTTGTAAGCAGCTTGGCTATTTTGGAGAAATTCTCTTTGAATCTACGGTAATAGCCAGCAATTCCTAAGAATTGACATACTTCTGTTGGCGTATTTGATGCTTCCAATTCTTGGTTGCTTCAATCTTGGAGGGTTGGACTTGAATCCCTTTGTTACTAACTACATGTTCTAAAAACTGTACTTCTCTGATCCAAAATTCACATTTGGAGAATTTGGAATACAACTTTTCTTTTCTTAGTAGTTCCAAGATTATTTGCAAGTGTTGACCGTGTTCTTCCTTGGTTCGTGAATATATCAATATATCATCGATAATACTATCATGAATTTATCCAAGTACGGTTTGCAAGCACTATTCATGAGGTCCTTGAACATTGTTAGAGCGTTGGCGAATCCAAAGGCATAAATAAGAATTCTTAATTACCATACCGGGTCCTAAATGTTGTTTTCGGAACATCGTCTTCTTGTACTCCGAGTTGATGGTATCCTGATCTGAGATCTATCTTTAATCTTCTAGAATATTCAGCTGTTTTAGTCTATCAACCACCGTATCTAATTTTAGTTGTGCATCGATCTAACCATAATTAAACATAGGTGATCAGTCTACGTTTAGTTGTGGTTCGGCCCATGTACAATAAAACTCGACTCAGTAGTTTAACCTAAAACCTTGCGTTGAATTCATATCGAGGGTTTGGGTTTTTTTATATTTTGCGTTATACATGTGTTCTCATCGTGGGACTGAGTTCATACATAACTCTATATCATTGTGTTTGTTGTATTAACGGGTATTATTCATTATTGTTTGTTACTTCAGGTCTAGCTGATAAGGCACCGCCCAGTTAGGATAGTCGGAGGGCAGGATCATTTTAGCATATGGTCGTTATGAAATTCAGCAACCCAGGCAACGTGTCTATCCTGTCACCGCTCCCGTAAGTAGTCCTTTAGTAGTATAAGTTAATAGTACTTTTTATTTGTAGGTTAAGGGATATAGCTGAACCTAACAGAGCAAGCCATAAATTATAGTCGTGCTTTCCGAAGAAAGTATTAATTCACTATAGTTAATAGCTCTGATACCAATCTGTCACACCCCGGCCGTCGGCGGAAACACCAGCAGTGTAACGTCATTTCTCGTATCATAGTTATCAACTTCCTGAAAACACATGCATTTAAAAATAATACATATTCCGAGTTCCAAAAGTATAGTTTTGAAAGTATAATTTTGACTCTCCAACGTTTACTATATATATCCTAGGTATAAAAGTTTACTTACCAAATAAGTATATACCTATAAGTCTCATATACTATGAATATAAGTGTTTGTAATTCCATACAAACAAAAGTTGCTACATATAAATATTATTTCAGATCTATACGAGTAAAACCACTACGTATAAATCTATTTCAATTCTATACGAGTATGTGTGCTAGGTATGATTACCTACTTAATATACAAGTAGTACCTAGGGTATAAGTAGGGGGAAACTTATACTTAACATTAATACTTGTATAAAAACAAAGTATAATGCTTCTAACAATTTGCTACCATGAGTCCGTAACCGCTGCTTGACAACAAAACCTCTGACAAAACAATACCTCATGATTTACCATGAGAAACAAACACCGCGCGCTTCATCAACGCCGGAATAAAAATAAAAAGAACGAATCCTCACTCGCTTGTCTTGGGTTGCAATCAACCACGAGTAGGGTCGTCAACCCGTATCTTATTCGTACACGACTTTCTCACTCACACGGGATTAACAGTTATAGGTCAGAGGACTTCCACTAAGATCCCCAATCTTATTTGATTAATGAGGTAGCTCATGTAGACTTTGACGGCTTCCTATAGCTGTAACAACAAAAGCATTTTCATGTCCAAAACCCTAAGTCACTAGACTATGCTTTTAAACATTACTCCTAACTTCATAACATTTAGGTAGTATAACAGCTATATCTTGAAGTAAAACCAGGTTTTTATATTGACCTAAAACCAATAATAACAACATATAACGTTCCTAGTTTTATCTTGACATAAAACTATCAATAGCAATACTAAGTTTTATCTTAACATAAAACTAACAATAACAACATATGACATATCCAGTTTTATCTTGGCATAAAACCAATAATAGCAACATATAACATACCTGGTTTTATCTTGACATAAAACCAATAATAACAACATACTTATCAATTCACATATAGAACTTCCAAGTATAACTCAGGAACTATATCGCACACAAAATATATATAAAATCCTAAGTATAACTCAAGATCTTCATTAGTATGACAATAACATGCTAACAACTCTACGATAGTTGTATACTTTCAAATATGAAATAACTATATCCCGGTTATTATAACTATCTACATTGTGACTGATATATACTATCATATAGACATCGTGTAGAAGAAGGACAACTCGTAGTGAAGAGGATATCATCAGAAGATAACCCAGCAGATCCGCTTACGAAGGGACTAAGTGGGGTTAAGCACTTGCAGCATGCTAGGAGTATTGGGTTGAAGGATGATATTAGCATAGATTAGATACATAGTAGTAGAAACGTGTAATAGATAAATGTAATTAACATTTGATGATTAAATAAAGGAGTTTTATTTATGAGTAATGTTACTATCTTATGTTAATTGTTTAACTATTGTTTCATTTTTGCATGTTTTGACTTCCAGAATAATTGAGTTTATTAAGAATAATCGAATTATTCAAATTGTCCACAATCGTTCATATGTTGGAAGTAGATATGAGAGAAGGTTGTCGTGAATTGGTGCGTAGATTGTGTAAATGGTATTAGACATAGCAAAGGATTGTTGCGACATTCATGAGTGCTTATGAACTGGTTTTGAGCATTGGAACAAACCTGTGCTTGCTGGAATCACCTTATGGAATATGATATAGAAGGGTGATCGCAAGACGATAATATCATATAGTCTTAAAACCTAGATATATGGTTTGTTATTTGTTAATTGATTGTACATTGATAATGCGAAAACGCATCAGTAACTCGGTGTTATAAAAAGCATTGTTGTGTATAGTTGGTTAATGAATAAGTAAATGCATATAAGTCGAAGTTTATCTGTAACTTTTATCCTAAGGAGGTAAAAGCGATATCTCGGCTGCTCGATGATTTCATTTGACTTATGTGCCGGGCCCGGTCAGAACTGAATTGATGTGTTCGATTAAGTTCTATGTCAAATAAATCAGAGATCGAGAAACCTAAATGCTTGACTAATCATTCCATAGAATTGTCAGCATGATATCTAACAGAGGACTGTACGATCCCTTATCTAAAGGACAAGATTGATTAGATCAGAGTTTGACAACGTCTTTGAGAGCTATGATTGCTTTTGAGAGCTACGATTGCTTTAGAAGTGTCTAAGGCTGCAACTATATTAGGCAAGTAATTGACCCGATTGTGCATGGTCCTTTTGGGTTGCCTTCACCATAGCAACTTGATCGGATGATTTATTAAGATAGAATAAATCTTATTAATATATTATGAGAATAATATAATGAATAATAATATTGTTATTTGATTAATATAAGTCATAAATTAATTGGTATTAATTTGGTGACTTAAAGAGATTAATTAAATAAGAGGGTATAAACTGTCAATTGTTTGATAGTTAAACTTTAGACTGTAAATCCTTATTGGATAGAGAATAGACGAATTCTAGAAGCTAGGGATAGCTTAAAATCGTCCAAGGTTATCGAAGGAAAGGATATGGATTGCTTTAAGAGAAGACTATCCAACTAGGGTTTAAGTTGTAACCCTTAAGGAGTCTACAAGTATAAATAGACCCCTATGGCAAAGGGAAATCAGCACCTCATTAAAAGTAGAGAATCCTGGCCGAATTTCCTCCCCTCTCCCCTCTCTCAAATCATCCTCCTTGCTATTTGGTGTTTGTAAGCCATTAGAGGAGTTACAATTGTGACTCTAGAGCTCCAAGACAACAAGATCAAACAAGAGATTCAAAAGTATGATTCTAGATCTGTTTTGTATTGTTCTTATACCTAATTAGTCATTAGAAGTCTTGGATTCAAAGCATGTTTAATTAGAAAGCCTAGATCCAAGCATTAGGGTTTTGCATGCACACATAGGAAAGTTCTTATGGCTAAAACCCATCAATAATAACATATATATAATATTTAGCATGTGTTTTCCCCCGAAAATATTAGAAAGTGGGGCCGTAAAACTCACCTTAATAGCATGATTTTATCTAATCTAAGCAGAAACGGTCAGCGTACGAGGTCGTCGGGGCTCGGGATGCAAGAGGGCTTCAGCAAATGAGAGAGGAGAAAGGAGATTAGGTGTAAGAATGGCTGGGGTCGATCTTGCTATTTATAGTAAGATTTTGGCCTTGATGACGTGAAAAACTCATTGTTCACGTCGTGAGTTTGGATCTTATCTCCTCGTAGACTTGCCATCCGTCTTCTAGCTTCCGAAGGTGGCAAAATGAGCCCTCACGACGTGAAAAATGCCTTGTTCACGTCGTGAGTTTGAATCTTATCCCCCTGCAGCCTCGTCACACCTTTTAGATCCGAAATATGGCGGTTGACTACTCACGTCGTGAGTTTTTATGCTCACCTAGTGAGTTCAGTGAAATTAGGGTTTTCTGATAGCGACATCTTCGGAAAGCCATAACTTTTGCATACGAACTCTGTTTTTGACGTTCTTTATATCCACGCGTAGGTATTTACGAGTAATACAACTCTATTTTAGACTCCAATAGCTAACTCTAAGTCTATTTTAAATTAATCTTATTATAGATATTTATAGTGTTCGGTTTATGATAACTTCTTCACGCGAAGTTAGATTTAGACGTTCTCTATAACTTTGGAATCGTATAGACGTATACTTTGAGTTGTACCATAAATTATGTATGAAAGTTCACACTTTAACATTAATTACATAGTAAGTTTATCACATTACTAGTTTAACAAAATCACATTACATGATTGGCATAATCACATCTGATTGTTATTGACTTAATTTTGACGGGTGTTACACGAAGGTACTGAGTAAGGTTAAGCACTTGCAGCACGCTAGGAACATTGGGCTGAAGGACGATATTAGTTCAGATTACATAGCTTCAAAATGTGTAATAGGTAAATGTAATTGACGTTTGATGATTAAGTAAATGAGTATTATTTATAAGTAAAGTTACTGTCTTATGTTGATTGTTTACCTATTGTTTCACTTTGCATGTTTTGACTTTCCTGAATAATAAGATTATTCGAACGTTCCACAATCGCTCATACTTTGGGAGTAGGTATGAAAGAAGATTGCCATGAATTGGTTTGTAGATTGTATAAAGTGTATTAGACATATCAAAAGTTTGTTGCACCGTTCGTGAGTGCTTATGAATAAGATTTGAGCATTGGATTAAACCCGTGCTTGCTGGCATCACTTCATGGAATTTATCCCGAGTGATCGCAAGACGATAATATCATATGGTCTTAAAACCTAGATATATGGTTTATTACTTGTGAGGTTGTTGTGCATTGATAATGGGTAAACGCACCGGTAACTTGATGTTATAAAACGCATTCTTGTGCATTATTTGATGGGTGAATGGTAAATGCATATAAGTCGATGTTTATCTGTTCCTTTTATCCTAAGAGGGTAATAGCGATATCTGAGCCCCACGATGATTTGGTTTGACTTATGTATCGGGCCCGGTCACCACTGAATTGATGTGTTCATTTAAGTTCTATGTCAGACAAATCAGAGATCGAGAAACAAACTGCTGGACAATAAGTATGACTATATTCCATGTAGTTTTCCGCACGATATCTAGAACGGAGGACTATACGATCCCTTATCTAAAGGACAGGTTACTGATAAGATCAGAGTTCAACAGCGTCTTTGAGAGCTATGATTGCTAATCGGATTGAACTTGAACTATAGTTACTAGACTTATCCAAGTAGGACACTCTCAGATTAGTGTCTAAGCCCATAACTATATTTGGTATGTACTTGACTCGGTTGTACATGATCCTTTTGGGTTGCCTTCACCAAAGGAACTTGATAGGATGATTCGTGAAGAGAGAGGTTATTATGGTTTATTAATATATTATATGAATAATATTTTAAAAGAGAAATCATAAATTTTAATTAATATTAGACAAGAATTAATTGAGAATTAATTATGTGGCTAAAAGACATTAATTAAATGAAGGGGACTAGAACTGTCAATTGTGTGATGGTTGAATATTGGGCTGAGAATCCTTATGGATTAGGGGATGGACGAAATTAAGGATGAGTCTATCTTAATTTCGGCCATAGAGGCCTTATTCCAAAAGGGTCTCATGGTTACTTAGGGCCTAAGTCATCCAAATAGGGTTTTGACTGAAACCCTAGAAGCTCAAGGGTTAGGACCCCTAGGGCTTGCAAAATCCGCCACTTGATCCCTTGGAAGTTTGGAGCCGATTTTTGCATCTCATCGTCTCTCCTCTACATCATTCACTTGTGACACTAAGCTTCTTGAAGATCAAAGGATTCTTGCAAGTTGCAACCATTGAAAGGTAACATCTAAACTAGTTTATTGTGGTTTTTTTATTTCAATGTATGCTAGTTTAGGGTTTTCTAAGTCTTGGATGAATTGCATGTACAATAGAAAAGCCTAGATCCAAGCTTTAGGGTTTTATATGAGCACGTAGGAAAGTTATTTTGTGTAAAACCCATCAAAATGAACTTCTAGATCATGAAGCTAAAGAGGATGCAAAAGCAAAACCCATACAACTTTAATTTTCTTTCATGGTATCTACCACTCCAGAGAAGAAAGAGGTCAGTGAAATTTCTTTCTCTATAAAATGCATGGATACTGTCAAATTTTTGCATGATCAAATTGATTTGTTACGTAGAGAAAATGAGGACCTTAAGTATGAAGGCTATACTCTTAGGAAAGGATAAAAAACCACTCAAAGCACAATTAGAAGCCAAAACAAAAGACTTTAGAAAACTTTAGGAAGAATATAGTAACAAGTGTGAGAATTATGACTTTGTTAAAAATCAACTTACCAGTTTGACTGCTGAACTTGACACATTAAAAAATAAGTTTTAAAATGCATATTTTAATTTCAAAAAATTTGATGTGTCAAGTGAGGTAGTTGCCTAATTGAAAAACAATTAAAATTTAAAGATAATTAGCAAAAGGGTCTAGGGTATGATAGTGTTCCTCCTCCTTTCAATCAAAATTACAGTTCCATCACTGTGACACAAGAAGAAATAGACAGGGAAGCACATCTTCCGTATGGTAAACCTACTGTGGTTATGACAGAAAATAGCATAAGGTGAACAATACTAACGTTTCTACTTCATATGCAGATTCACCTTTAGTTCAAGGCTAGCAAGCAGCTGAAGAGAGTGTTTCTGACAATAATTTTTTTGCAAACTAATGTTTCTGATTCAAACAATGATGTTTTTGTTTCCAATTTGAATGATAAACCCGTCATTAGCAAATAACTGCCACCTAAGCTAGCCACACAATTTGATCCATGCACGTGCACTTGTGGGAAAAGTAAAGAATTCAATAAGGACACTAAATCAGGAAAAAGCGGTACCAGTTTCTATATGAAGAAACAAACATGTTTCAATTGTGGAATTTCTGGTCATATCGCACGAAATTGTCCAAACCGTGCTTTTTCTCCTTTTTATGCACAAGGAAGAATGAATGAATCATGAGGAAGATCTCTTAAGAGAAAATCCTCGAGATCTCATTTAGTAGATGGTGATTGGAACATCAATAAAGACAAAAATCGGGCTGAACTTGAAAAGAACAAAAAAGGTTTTAAACACAAAAATTCAACAGGTACTTTAACAAGACAGAAAGTGGTTAAGCCAAGATCAGTATCGTCAAAGACATCGTCGGGGTCTTCGGCTAATCTTACACGGACACCCAAACGATGAAAACAAAAAAAAACATTTCAAAATCACATGTTAATTTTTCTAAACCTAACTATAAAATCCAATTAATCCAAAAACTCAAATTTCCAATCACCTCAACGTCCTTTATGTGCATCTGGTAATCAATCTGTCTTAAACACTGAAATGATGAATTCTGCTTCTAACAAGGTAAAACCTAGTGTTTCTATGACCTGGGTTCCAAAATCTAATTAATCCCGCACATCATGCAGGAACAGCTACAGAGTAATATCATCAGACCTTGGTATGTCGATAGTGGTTGTTCCAGGCATATGACATGAGACATCTCCCAATTGCAAGACATTCAGAATTTTGATGGGGGGTTTGTTTCCTTTACAAGAGGAGAATGTGGAAAGATCACTCAGAAGGGTACAGTGATGAATGGTGTGTTTGCTTTGAGAATGTTAATTATGCAACTGATCATAAACACAATCTGTTGAGCGTATCTCAAATCTGTGATAAAGGCTATTCAACTCATTTTAAGAACAAAGAGTGTCTCATTTTGAAGCCTGGAATCATTATACCTAAAGTATGGATTTTGGTTAGATCAAAGAGGGACGGAAAGGCTTATATCATTGACATGAATCATAACTTTCCCGAGCAAGTCACTTGTCTTTTCTCAAAAGTCTCGAAACACAATGCCATGCTCTAGTATCGTCGGCTCGGCCATCCAAATGCCAAGAACCTCAATCGTCTTGCTAAAATGAGATTGTGTGTGGACTTCCTATCAAAGAATTCATAATGTTGAAACATGAAGTGACCCTCTTAATTTAGCCTACCGCAACCTACAAGCATCCGCAGTCAAGCTCCCATCAGCAGCCTCATCCGAAGTCATCTAGTCAACCGCAGTCTTCTTACTTTACTTAGTTTATTTTTATCTATCTTTCTGTAATACAATTTATTTTACAGTATGCCTTGCATGGCTACTCTTAGAGAGTGAATCAAATGTAATTCTTGAGTCTCTATAAATAGAGCTCATTTTTTCTCAATCAATATATATATCTTCACACATCTATAAATCTGAATTATCTTCAAGTATTTCTCTTACGCATCTCATATCTTTTTTACTCTCTAAATCCTCTCGAACATAACTGATAAATACTTCTCTTCGTAGCAAGTCATTCGTGACTTTATCACTAAGATTGATCTCACTCACTAACTTGGTTTGAATTCATTCCATGTTATAAATCAACTTATGTGTTTACTTGATATATCACCTATTGTCTTTTATGCGTCTTTACATTTCCGCAACTGACTATCTGACTATCTAGCTCATTAACTTATTATTGTTGAGCTTTTAGATCCTGTGAGATTAACTAATTCCGCAACTATACTTGTTCTAACATTTGTTCAAGTGTGTCTCAAGTTTTTCTCTCAACAATTGGTATCACAGCCATAGTGGTTGCTTTTTGAAAAACGGAACTCTGATTTTCAAAGAGCCTTCTATAACACTGAAGCTCATTTCTTAAAACAAAAAAAAGGAAAAATGGCACAAGCACTTTCTCTAAATGTTTCCAACAGTGTTGGTGGTTCAAATCAAGCTCCAATATTGGTGGAAAATGAATACCATCACTGGTCTCAAAGAATGGAAAGATACTTAAGGAGACATGGTAGAGATGTATGGCGATCTGTTGAAGAAGGACCACATGTCCCTGTTCTTACACCTATTCAAACAGATGGCGCCACAGCCAGACTAGGAGGAGGATAACCAGTCATGAACCGTCCCACTAAAGATGATCTTGATAAAATGGAAAATGATGTTGTTGATTTTTATGAAATCTCTTATGGAGTTGCTCCTGACAACTTCGACATTATCATAAACTGTGAATCAGCAAAAGAGGTCTGGGATGTTCTCAAGAACTTGTATGAAGGCTCAAAACAAGCTCAAGATAAGAATATCACAACTGCACTCAATGAATTAAACAACTTCATAGCTCATACTGGCGAAAGTTTAGAAGACTCTTTCAAAAGGTTCAATCTGATAGTTACTAAATTATCAAGTGTTGGCACCTTCTGCTGTAACCATTAAACAAACCTTCAATTTCTCAACAGTTTAGGAAGACATTGGACTACTGCTAAGATGATAGTTCCAGGAGATAGAAAGATTCATTCCCTGTCTCTCTATAAGCTATATGGGGAATTGCAAGCACAAGAATCCACCATACTCAAAACCTGTGCTGACTTCGGAGGACCACTTGCTCTTGTAGCATAAGCTCCTCACAACCAATCTTACTCTCCCTCGTATGACACTACTCAGCAGTCTTACGAAGTTGACTCAGAGTATGATGATGAAGAAGAATTTCAGAAGGCTATTGCTCTTGTTAGTAAACAGTTCAATCGGCTACCACCTCACTCTTTTCGCAAGAATCAACAATTCAACAAACCTCCTTTCAACCGTAACTTCAACCCACAAAACAATCACTCTCACTATCCTGAAATTTCACACCCATAACCGCAATCTCAAAACACTCAACCAAAGGAGGCACCACAATCCATTCAAAACTTTGACTCTGGTACTCCTTCAGAAGACAAAAGTGATGTTGTAATATGTCACAAGTGCAACAAAGAGAATCATTTTGCAAAGGATTGCAAAGCTAACATGGTGAAAGACAAAGCATTCTACCTTAGAATGGCTCGAGAACTGGAGGAAAAGGAAAAGGCTAGGGCATATGTGGCTGATGTCAAAAGATCCTATCAAGTTTGGTCATCCGGAGATGAAGAAGAAACCATCAGCAATATCAAAGGAAAAGGCAAGATTTGCATGCTAGCAATTGCTGATGATGATGTGTCTACAAAGTTGGAAAGGAACTACTACTACATGACAAAATATGGAATTCTAAGCATTGTTGAACAGGTAAAACTCATGATCCAAACTCTAAACTATAACATGCATGACTATCCACCTTTCATAAACAATCTTAATGACACATGAGCTGCCGTCCTTACAGACTACAACAAAGCCTTAGATGAGAAGAACATAGCGTCCCAAGAGATGTATCATGTGAGAGGACGACTGAACAACAAAAGACTCAAAATGGCCATGTTAGAAAGAGATTTAGAGTTAGAAAAAGATGCAAGAATACACACAACTAGAGATAACTTTGAACCAAAGAGATTTAGCTCAGAGTGAGATTGTACGCTTAAATATATTAATAGAAAAATTGTTCAATGAAAGTGAAGCTATTCAAAATTTGGTTAATAATGGAACTGTGGACAATACATACAATTGGGGTTGGTGAAATGGATATCCTACTGCAGAGGATTCCTTATCCCGGTTTAACAAAGATCGACTGTATGTCCCTCCGGACCGAGAATTTACTTTCCAGTCAATGACAAGAATTTTCCCAAAGATATCAAAACACACTTCAGTAGACTTCATAATCTAAGTAATAATTGTGTCATTGAGGAAATTGTGCCTGAGGTTTCGAATTACACATGTGACCAACCTCCTATCTGTGGCACAATCAACCCAAATTCTCAGACCTCATCCATTTTTGATGAAGAATTTGTCATAGGAAGTCCCGAAGTCTCACAGGACTTTCCACCTTTCTCATCAGACCGTAGTGCCTCTCACTGTAGTCATGATTCTCAGAAAAATCCCACTCTAGTCACAACTCAAACTTATGCTACGGTAGCCAAGTCCTCCTTACCAAAGTCCACAATCAAAAGTTTTATGACTCTTCAACCAATTCACCATGAACTACACATAGAAAACTTTGAAGTAGGTCAATGCTCTCAAAACCCTGAATCTTCAAGTTCTGATGAGTCAATCCCTTGTTGGCAAGACTTTTCAAAGGCTTCCAGGAAACTGCAGTTGAACACTAATGACTACGAATCTCCAAAAACTTTAGCAAAAAAGGCTTTCAAAGAGGATATTCGATCTCGAGGCACAAATCGACAAACCTTTTCTAAAATAAAAGACATACCAGATTTCTAAAATCTAAGAGTCCAGAAAAGTTTGTTTTTGCTCACTATTTTTCAAAAAAATCTCCCATCAGAAAACATGCAAAAAGGAATGTGCAGTTTCAACATCCATTCCTAACTCATGTGACGAAACCCAAGAGAAATTCGAAACAATGGTTTTCAAATCTATTCCTTAGATGATCCAAAATGGAAGGGTATCTTACCCATTCCAACACTTTAAAATCACATCAAAATGTCAACAAGTGGAAGGGCATTTTACCAAATCCCAAGAAAAGGTCCAAGGTATCTACACGTGCAAAATCTTCATCGAGACAAACTTTTTCTAAATCCAACAGCACACATGTCAGATCTTACCAACCTTGGACCAGTCACAAATCAACCACATCCTTCCGACCGCTGACCAAACAAAGTGCCAAAACAAAATACAAAATGTCAGCTTGTCAATATCAATGTATTTGTCAGAAAAAGTTATCTCATGTCAAAACTAATCCTTTTCAGAAACTTCATCACTTTTCAAAAAGGCACAACGCTCCAAAAACTCACAAACACCCATGACTAGGATTAAAATTTGACACGAAACCAGTCCCTGCAACTTCTTTTCATGCATCAATCAGAAACTCATATGTTGTCCCATGCTCCAAACTAGTTTGGATGCCTAAACTAACCGTGTAATTTTCAGGCCTTGTGCAAGGAGGAACAAGAAGAAGGATGGTTAATCGACAGTGCATACTCCTTGCACATGACAGGAAGGTTAGAATACCTTTGAGATTTCAGGCCAATTTACAACTTTGGAAATGTCACATTTAGGAACAATGCGAATGGGATAATCCGAGGTTATGATGTTCTCACTACGGGAAACTTCTCTATTCAAAAGGTTGCTTATGTAGAAGGCCTTAAACACAATCTCATCAGTGGTGGCCAACTACGTAAAGCAGGCCGTCGTGTTGAATTTTATGACCAATTTTGATATGTAATGACAAGAAATATGAGCACTTGTCTAATCAAGTCCAGATCCGAAGGTACTATGTACCCGCTGGATGTATCTCTGATCATAGGCAAACCGTAGTTATGCTTTCTATCAAAGTCGTATCTGAAGTCAGCTGGCTATGGCACCTGCGACATCCCCATTTTCACGGCCAGAAAAGACCGATTTTTTTTTATGCTTTGTTTAAAAATCAGAGTAATATTTCAAATAAAAGTGTTGCGGAATTTTTCCCAAAACAATATATGATAAAGATTTATCAAAATAATTTCTGTAGAAATGTATTTCATTAAAAAGACTTGGAATGTCATGTTCGATACATATCAAAAGCATAAACAATACAATATAGGCCTTACTACATTATTCCGTATTTACATGCCTAAAATCCATTAATCTCTCATCCCAAGACATCACATCTATACTCATGCGCCACTACCTGTAATACAAGAAACTGAGTGGGTCAGGCTTGGGAGCCTGGTGAGCACATAGGGTTTTCAACCCACAATAAATAAGTTTATTAACTTTATCAAACCAAACAAACCCGGTTACCCGTTCCCTTTATCCTCACTTTACGTCCCTAAAACATCTAACACAAGGGACCTAGTCTAAGGACTATCATCGGGATGGACACTACTGCTAAGGGGATTCCTCAGCAAATAAATGTCCTTAAGGCAACCATGTGGGGGATGGAGTACATTTGGTGAGCACACAGTTCAAATAAACACACAGTTCAAATAAACACCTACAGGTTGCGAGCCTGCTAGTGTTCAACTGGACTGTCTAGAATAGTCCGTGGTCGTCATCTATACTCCGCTAGATGACTGGATCATCAATAACATCTATAATGAGGCCTATCATTATTTTATTTTGTCACACAACAACTATTACATCTACCCATGTTTTACCCAACACATTTTGTAGATATAAAATACATATACAATTTAAATCATTGAAAACATGTATAAAATGTTCATCCATCATAGATAGCAAGTATTCATACAATATGCACACATAGCACGTAATTTATATAAAATACTTCATATCTATGTGTAAGCTGAAAGTAACTATGCACTCACTTGATTAGGTTGTGACTCGGTACTTGAACAGCACTTCGTTATCTCAAAACAATTTTTCCTTGACCAAAACCTAGTATTAATACCCCTATAGTTTAGTTTTAACGTTAATCGCGACCAATTAATAGTTTAGCTATTATTACTATTATATAAGCGTTAGATAACACTCAATATAACTCATAATAATAGGCCAAATAATTATTTTAAGTTCCTAATAATGTTACTATAATTAAATAAAAGCTATATTAAATATAGTATAGGCGTAACTCACTTACAGCAGGTTTTTATTAAAAACCGGGCTTCGCTGGAGCAGCGTTCCCGAGCCGAAAGCTTTTCTTCTCAGAGCCGTCAGGCGCTCCGGGGCTTTCTTCTCCTGATAGGAGGTTCCCTAGACTTGGGAGGGGTTTAGGGAGGTTAGAGAGAAGTTAGAGAGAGAAAGAAAGGTTTGAAGGTGTGAGGAAATTATGAAGAGTTCATCTCTTATTTATAGGAATTGTATAGTAAAGTAGTCTCCAAGCTTCGTCCGTAACTTTTGCATACGAGCTCCGTTTTTGTCTGTCTTTTTACCGTTGAGTTCCTATTAATGAGATCTTCAACTCTTATTTAGACCTCGTTGGCTAATTCTCATTCTATCTTGGATTTACAAAACTGTATCGAATTTGCCGCGCTCAAAAAGTAGAGACTAAGCTTCGTCCATAACTTTCGCATACAAGCTCCGTTTTTGTCTATATTTTTACCTTCGAGTTCCTATTAATAAGATCTTCAACTCTCATTTAGACCTCGTTGGCTAATTCCCATTCTATCTCGGATTTACAAAACTGTATCGAATTCGCCGCGCTCGAAAAGTAGGGACTAAGCTTCGTCCATAACTTTCGCATAGAGATCTATTATCAACGTTCTTTATACCCACGTGTTGGTATTTACGAGTACTACAACTTTCATTTAGATCCCGTCGGCTAATTCTCACTCTATCTCAGATTTACAAAACTGTATCGAATTCGCAACGCTCGAAGAGTAAGGACTAAGCTTCATCCATATCTTTCTCATACGAGCTCCGTTTTCAACTGTCTTTTTATCGTTTAACTCCTATTAATGATATCTTCATTTATCGTTTAGATTATTTTGGCTAAAAATCGACCGATCTAAAATTCAGATTTCGGGCTGTGCACTCCTATGCTAAATCTTAGAAAAATCATAACTTCCTCATACGAAGTCAGATTTGGATGTTCTTTTTATACTACGACTTTCGTTTAAATCGCTAAGGCTAAATCTCACTCTATCGTAAATTCACTATTTACGCCTCCCGGTATCGTGTCGGTTCCGTCGCGAAACTTCGACGGGTCATAACTTCTTCGTTATAACTCGGATTTTGACGCTCTTTATATGTATGGAAACCTTGTAACATATACTAAAACTTGGTTGAGATTATTTATTCTTAATAATATTTTGTCGAAAAGTCGTTTTCGACCCCTATTGCCTCTAAATTGACTAGCCCTGATCTACGGGCGTTACAGCACCGCAAGCTCGCTCATCTTAACTTCAGATACATCAACAATTTGGTCACTGGAGAACTAGTCAGAGGTCTTCCAATCCACAAGTTCAGAAATGATACTCTCTGTCCTACATGTGAGTGTGGAAAGCAATTCAAGGCAAGTCACCCCACGGGGATTGATTCCTCAATTTCTAAACCATTGGAACTCTTACACGTTGATCTTTACGGTCCATCTACCGTAGCCCGTCTTCATCACAAAAAATACATACTAGTTATTGTGGATGACTTCACACGTTTCACTTGGGTCTTCTTTCTTCGACTCAAGTCAGAAACACCGCAGGTGATGATCAACTTCATCAAGGAAATCGAACTTCCGATCAAGTTGCCAGTTACACGTATCCGAAGTGATAATGGAACCGAGTTTACTAACCACCTTCTAAATAGTTTCTTGGTTTCCAAAGGGATTACACACAACTTCTCATATCCTTACACACCAAACCAAAATGGGGTAGTAGAACGAAGGAACCGCACTCTAATTTTGTGCAAACGTCTCAACAAAACACCGTATAATAACCACAAGCCAAATGTCTGATTCTTTCATATATTTGGGTGTAGATGCTTCATAATCAACAATAGAGATCACCTCAACAAATTCGCACCAAAGTTTAATGAAGGCATCTTCCTTGGCTACTTCACTAACAAGGTTGCTTATCGAGTTCTCATTAGACGCACAAGGTTGATAATTGAAAGCTTAAATGTGAAATTTGATGACTATCACATCCGCAACACCGCTCCATCAACTGAAACCACAACAATTCTAGAAAGTGATATTCCTGCCTCTTCGGGTCCATTAAATCTAGTTGAAGTAAACTATGGCGATCTCTTTGATTCGGTAAATACAGCTAAGTTATCCGTAGTTCTCGTGTCTCTAGAAGCTCAGCAACAACATGCAGATGTATCTGGTCGAATAGTGTCCGACGAAGTATCACTAAATACTTCCACCTCGCCAGTTGAGGGGGAAAACTCAACTCCGGACCATACAACAACCATCGAGGTTTCAATACCAGAAGATGAAGCTCCAATCCGCAGAGAATTTCAACCATCGATCGTTTCTTCGGATTCGGATTATGAAAACATAGAAAACATTGACACAAGAACAGAGCCAAGGATTATTATGTTGGGTTTTGAGCATTCTAACACTCCTAAGTGTACATGCAACCCTAAATACCTTGGATCTATGTTTTCTCTATTATACATGCAAATAAGAACTTCCAAGGTATTATCCTAATCTAGCATACAAAACAATGACTATAGCAAGATAGAATACATACCTCTTTGATGTAGAAAGTCTTCATGAAGCTTGAGTGCCTAGTGCCCCAAGTGTGACACCTCAAATGGAATCACAATCATCAAAACACTTAGAATAGCTTGAGAGAATTCTTACAACTCATGAAATCGGCTAGCACTCTCTAGAATAATACTAGTCTCTAGTGGCCGATTTTTCCTCAATAATAAGATGCTTATATAGTTAGGGTTACACCATGTAGACCCTAATTGACATGGCCTTTCATTTCCATGATCCATGGGTACAAATACACCATGGAGCATCCATGGACCATCCTATGGGTTTTAGCCCAACTTGATTATCCATGGAGCATTAGCCCACTATACAAGTATGGATGATTTACACAATCAACCCATATATTTAATTAGTCTTCTTTTGATCACTTAATTAATCCTAGATTAATTCTTGATCAATACTAATTAAATAATCTTATTATTCTTATTATTAATATACTAGAACTTATAATATATCAATAACCATAAGTGTCTTATTTCTCTCATTCAAGTGCATGATGGTATGCAACCCAAATGGACCATGCCGGGTCGGGTCAAGTCTTACCAATTATAGTTATGGACTTAGACATTAATCCAACAGTCTCCCACTTGGATAAGTCTAAAACTATTATTGCGTATGACTTCAGGAACCAACCGGCAATCGTAGCTCTCAAAAGCTTCTGTCGAACTCTGACCTTGTAGATGAACTCTGACCTTTGTCAGTGACTTGTCCATTAGATAAGGGATCATATATTCCTCCATTCTAGATATCATATGGACTGAGACATGGATTATAATCATTCTCTCTGTCCATTTGTTGTTTCCCGATTTCCGATTTATGACGACTGACTAATTGAACAAATCAAATCAGTCCTGGCCCGGCCGAGCACTTCCATTTGTCATCATCAAATCATCGAGGGGCCCACAGATATCGCTTTTATCCCGAAGGTAAAAGGAACGGATAAACTTCGACTCATATGGCTTGTTCTACTACTTGTTGAATCATACACAAAAGCACGTTTTATAGCACCGAGTTACCAAATGCGTTTTCGTGCTATCAATGTACTATCAACTCATAGTAACAACTCATATCTCTAGGTTTGAAGAATATAAGATATTATCGTCTCATGATCACTCGTGATAAAATCCATGAAGTGATTCCAATGAGCGCGGGTTGAATCCAATACTCAGAACTTATGAGCACTCATGATTGTTGTAGCCTTGTCCAACACCTTAGACCTCTACAACCCATCATGACAGTCTTAATTCATATCTACTTCCAACATATGACCGACTGTGGATGGTTTGAATAACTTAGTCATTCCGGAAGAATAACCCAGTTTATTCGGGAAGTCAAAACATGCAAAGTGAAACACAATAATAATAGAATCCAATATGGTATCAACCCTTTGAACATAAATAAAACACCTTTTATTTATCACCATATGATTACACATTATTCATTGTATACTGTTTCAGCTATCAACTTTTATTCTTGAATTTAAAACAATAGTTGTCCCATGCTCCAAGCATGTACACTATGTTTTCTTAAACACTAGTCATGCCATACACCAAGTATGCATACTATGTTTGTCTATGATCTTTACTTTGTGAACTAGATCCATTGAACATAACTTCAATGATTCTCTTTTCACACTCCCAAATCCTTACTGCAAATGCAAGAATTCCAAATTCATGCCATTTACTGAAATCTGTTAGATTCTAAACTTATATGCATTGATCCTCTTGTAATGATTATGCACAAAGTCATAAAGACTTGACAACAAACATTACAGAGTATTCCAAAGGGGATCAGCTCCTTGGAAACATCCTTCTTGCATTAAGTTTCCTTAATCTTACACAGATTGAAAATTTCTAACTTTGAAACATTTCCAGATTCCATTTTGACTGTCACTTCTGAACAAGAGTTGCCTCTTTACAGACTATGTCAATATGGTCCTTCCAGAATTATCACTATACTTCCAACTGTCCTTGAGCAACCAATCTTTGGTAAACCTTGGATTGTCCTCGACAATTGTTTAATCCTTTTAGTCATATCCAGTTCTAAACCTTTTCCCTTCTTAATGCCCCAGGCATTTTTGAAAATTTTAGAACGGATGATTATAGCACATGTAATCGATCCTATATCCGAAGCATATGGGACACGATTCATGATGTCTTACATAAAGACTAAACCAGTCTTTTGCTATAACATTTCCATTTCTATTTGCCAAGTTCTCATAATTCAGATTATGAAAAGGGATGCCGTAATCATAATCGAATTTTAGAACGCAAATAATGGGCTCATATACAGAATTTCCTTATGTTGAGCCATTCCAACATGAAATTCATATATATCCTTGACTAAATGATTAAAACCTCACGATCTAAGCTTATAGATTTGAGATGAAGCATAATTTCCTCTCCCTTAATTATAGCAAAACAACTTTTTCCCAATCGAAACCTTTTGTTTTCTATAATTAACATTGCTAGCTTGCAATACTTATCATAATTATCATGCTCCCACTAACATGATGATTATTAGCATAACACTTATGCTCCCACTAGCTTTGACATGTTCTCAGAAATCACCTGGACTTCTAGAAATCAATACTTCATTGACTTTCTTACCAAAGTTCAGATTTCTGATACTAGATTGTTTTGATAAGACTTTATCAAAATCATACACCTTCCCTTAGATAGCACACTTGTGTATCTAAACAATTATGAAGAGGGATGCCGTAATCATAATGTTTAGACCTTTTTGCCACTTCTCACAAGTCCAGGTTAGTGTGCCGGTTAACCACACGCGCTCCACTAACGACTTTGAGAATGCAAATATCACAATTGCTATCTAGCTAAAATCTACTTAGTGAAAGTGTTCCCTCACCATCATTTTCATGAATCGGAGAGAAACCTTATGACACTTAGATTTAACGGTGTATGTGTTCTTATCCATGTGAATGGTCAAAATCATAATCACAAGATACAGATAATGACAAATCCAAAACCATATGGATTGAACTCAATCTTAATTTCTTGCCACCTGGCAGCTCAAGGGCCTGCCATTGCTTCCAAGTTGTTGTGCAACAAATTGAGAACTCTAAGAACTCATATGCAAAACCAACTTTAACTGGAATGGGCACAGAATATGTCAACACGATAGGTTATAAACCTCAAGTCGTGTGCTAGTGAAGAACTTCAGGTTTTATTCTTGATTAGTTCTTGAGACTTTCAAGACCTTTAAGACTCCCACTGTCCTCTTGACCTATAAGACTCCCTTGTCAAATATCCAAGAGATAGTGTGGATTCTAATCAAGACAAACACTTCACAAAATTGGCCTTAGTTGGTCTTTGTTTTATCCAAAACATCACAACTTACCAATTTCAAATGTAAAAGAGTAGAAAACTTTTACTCTTACATTTGACAAGTGTTTTAAACCTTCTTTAAGACATGTCACTCAAGTTACAATCTTGGAGTATGACTCTAAGACTTGTATTGGAACGAAGTATGACTCATCTTCTTGATTTAACCACTTCAACAATTCAAGATCCCTCTTCTTAGTCATAGGAATGCACTAAGACTTCCTTAGAGAACTAATTGTGCTATGGTTTCTTAATCATTAAGATGATCACAAAACTGATACTAAAGTACTCTCCCATCTTTTCAGATTTGAGAAACTTTTATCCTTCTGCCATATTTGATTCTTCTTATTCCCTCTGCCTTACATTGGGACCTTTTCCAATATCTCAGAGTTACACTTAAGCTTGTAAGTATAATCATATTTACTGAGCTTTAGTAAACTATGACGAATATTCTTATCAATCTTTTGTGGTGAACTTAATCAGTGCACAAGAATGTGTACTCGATCCCTTAGTCCATTACTTGACTCACACATCCATGTGAACAAGTAATTAGTCTTAATTTTTCAAATACTTGAAAGTTCTCGTTCATCATGCTATACAACTTGCATGATTCCAAGTTCCGGTCCACTTGAAACTTGGGTGATGAGAATCTTTCCTTATTTGGTAAATTTAGACATTACCACAAAATGAAAGAATCAATATCATATTTCCACTCTTGCTGTTAATGGAATCTTATAAGCAACAAAAATTTCCACAGATGCCATTGTAAGGATATTTTAAAATAAATGAAATCAAAAATTTTTCCTTTTATTTTAAAAACTTTGCGGAAAAACATATCCTTACAATCCATATGAAAACTTGTTGTTATCTATTCCTAAGCAATATCTCATAACTCCTAAGAAGTAGCTCAAGAATCCGATCTTCAAACTATGCGATAGAAATCCATCTACGCCATCAGATTTAGCATATTCTTTCTTTAAGTTTCTTCACTTTTCTTTCATTCTTAAAACATCACCATGTGACCCAGTCACATCATGTATCAAGAATCTCAGAATAGAAACTTAACAGAGTTAGATAGTGGAATTTACCTGAAAAGAGTCAAACTTATTGACTTTAACATCCTTAGGTAAATTTTGGCAGCTTCGCAACCAATGCCCCTTCCCTTGGCAATATAAACATATGGACCCTTTGATAATGGTACACGAGACTATCACAGACTTAGCTTTTCTCTTTACCATTTGGTCAACCGAGTTGACTATGGCCGATCCCTTTCCATTGGGATGAGAGAGCTTTTCTGGATTTCCTGTGTCACTATTGTCAATGTCCATCATGTTTTAAGGAAGTTGATCTTAACAAATAGATAAGATCATTAAGGGTCTTTGTCATAGTCTGTTACATAGGTGTCCCAAAGGAACTCACTATGTGACTTAGAAAGTGATTGAACCACCAACTTTCTCAAGACTTTGACACCCAACTCTCCCGGCTTGTCAATATGTGACTACATCTCCAAGATGTGCTCACACCTAGACCTTGCCTTGCCAATAGGGCTTGAGTGACCTTAAACTTTTCAAGAACTTGTGGGTTGGGGAGAATAATTGGAGGAGGTGAAAGAAGTATGATATCCATGGGACATCATCTTCACTAGGAAACCTTGTTTCAAGAGATTTGGGAAGATCATAGGTGTCTAAACCAGACATCTTTTGGGAGATATTCAAGATAGTTGATTTAAAGTCCTTAATATGACACCCAATATGAAATATTAAGGCTAGGACCCAACAAACTATTTTATAACTTAGAAGAGGTATGCCGTAATCCAAGCTATAAAATATTTGAAGGTAGGTGAATGATGATTCACCAATTTCCACCAAGATAAACGAAATGTATAATTAGGTTTTAATTGGTTTTGAAACTCCTAGATCTTTGAGATTCATTGAACTGTTCAATGGCATGTTTCAATCTCGAGTGTGCCCTTCAGGTTTTGTGACTGGGATGCCGAGGATCACAAAACAAAGTGTGAAGTAACCATGCAAATTACTTGGTACCCTTAATAAATTACCCCTCAATCGATGTGCCGGTTAACCACACACGCTCCATCGATACTATGATAAATATTAAGTCACCCTTTACCTACCTTGTTAAGTCCAAGTTAGTGTGCCGGTTAACCACACACGCTCCACTAACGACTTAGACAAAGTGTAAAGTGTAATTTCATGGATTAGCACCTTATTCACATTTTTCCTAAGTAACTAAGATTGGGTATTATTAAGAGTTTAGTTACTTAGTATTATCATTAATACTTTTAATGAAGGGAGAATTCTAGTCCTGTCAAACCCGTTCGGCTAACGACCCTCCACCAGTCAAGCAAGCGGTGGGTGAGAGTGGACACCCATTAAGTTGCCATTTTATAGGCAACAACCTTATACCCACCTTATAGACCGGCTTCGTGAATGAGGCGTACTAGCGGTAAGACTGACTTTACTCTTATACATATATATATTATTAACTTATAATATTATAAAGTATAAGGGTTGAATTTTAACTTTTAAAATTCTAAGGGCTAACTTGGAATTAAAGTATTCATACTTGAAAACTTTTCAAATTCCAAAAACTTGAGGGCAAGTTTTGAAACTATTCAAAACTAATTAATTCCATAACTTATGTGTTTAAAGTAGTTTTAATCCAAAAACTCTTCAAGTTCCATAACTTGAGGACAAGTTATGGAAGACTTTAAACTAATAAAAGAACTAACTTTTTCTTTATTTTATAACTTATGGATTTAATTATGGTTACATATTTTTTTCTTTTAATGAAGTGACTCTTGAACTTTCATAACTTGAGGACAAGTTATGGAGTCATAAAAAGTTATTCAATGACACAAGACTCTTCATTTTGTAACCATTGCCAACTATTATGAGTTTTATGAGTCTTTAATGTGACTCTTCATGTAACTTGAGGACAAGTTACACAAACACATTTTATACTCAAATCTTAGATTAAAATGGATTGAAAACAACTATTTCACTCCACATTTCTATTAATCTAAGCAACTCATAAGAACAAGATAATTCAAATCAAACTTTTTCATGTAATTAGTCTAAACTATTAAACTAATACAAAACATGAATCTATTGACAATTATCTTTGAAAATGGATTAGCATGAACATTACCACATCAAAAACAAGTTTATAAGTTCAAAAACAACTTAGGGTAATGTTCCTAGTCCATTTCTAGCCAAAAACCTCGAATATATGCTGTCTGGGGCTCCTACTCGGCGAGTGGCATCAACCTACTCGGCGAGTAGGATGATTTTACTCATGTACTCGGCGAGTTCATCAGAGGACTCGGCGAGTACAGTGCCCAGAAAGCCAGAAAATCGAGTTTTTCAGCATTTTTCAGCAATTTGCATCAAGTATAAGAGAAAGCAAGCCTAGGCTCTGATACCACTGTTGGGTTTTGAGCATTCTAACACTCCTAAGTGTACATGCAACCCTAAATACCTTGGATCTATGTTTTCTCTATTATACATGCAAATAAGAACTTCCAAGGTATTATCCTAATCTAGCATACAAAACAATGACTATAGAAAGATAGAATACATACCTCTTTGATGTAGAAAGTCTTCATGAAGCTTGAGTGCCTAGTGCCCCAAGTGTGACACCTCAAATGGAATCACAATCATCAAAACACTTAGAATAGCTTGAGAGAATTCTTACAACTCATGAAATCGGCTAGCCCTCTCTAGAATAATACTAGTCTCTAGTGGCCGATTTTTCCTCAATAATAAGATGCTTATATAGTTAGGGTTACACCATGTAGACCCTAATTGACATGGCCTTTCATTTCCATGATCCATGGGTACAAATACACCATGGAGCATCCATGGACCATCCTATGGGTTTTAGCCCAACTTGATTATCCATGGAGCATTAGCCCACTATACAAGTATGGATGATTTACACAATCAACCCATATATTTAATTAGTCTTCTTTTGATCACTTAATTAATCCTAGATTAATTCTTGATCAATACTAATTAAATAATCTTATTATTCTTATTATTAATATACTAGAACTTATAATATATCAATAACCATAAGTGTCTTATTTCTCTCATTCAAGTGCATGATGGTATGCAACCCAAATGGACCATGCCGGGTCGGGTCAAGTCTTACCAATTATAGTTATGGACTTAGACATTAATCCAACATATTACTCTTCCATCTGCAATCCAAGGGGAACCTTCACAGGTTCAAAGCGAACTCCCTTTTACACTCCATGGGGAACCTTCGCCACCTGCCCTAGATGAACCTGATCCCGCCTTCCTAGTTCAAGACAATTCAGCAGGATGTTCTCAAGTCCAGGGGGAACTGCCTAATCCAATCGTAGAGTCTTCTGATATTGAAGACATTCCCTCCACCACAGTTGTTGATCATATGCAACCCCGTCTACACGTATAGACGAGAGACCACCCACCAGGTCAAATTATAGGCAACCCATCCGCAGGAATCCAGACTTGATCATCCAAGGACTTATCCGATCACTGTCACTATGCCACATTTTAGTCCTCAATCGAACCCCGATCGATCAAAGAAGCATTACTTGAACCAGACTGGATTTCTGCAATGCAAGAAGAGCTAGAAGAATTCAAAAGGAACAAGGAATGGCAACTCGTTCCAAAACTGCAAGGCCACACCATTGTTGGCATTAGATGAGTGTACAAGAATATGTTAGATGAATCTGGTGCGGTCGTCAAAAATAAGGCAAGACTAGTTGCCAAGGGATATAGTCAATTTGAAGGCATTGACTATGATGAAATGTATGCTCCAGTAACACGAATGGAAGCCATCTGGATTTTCTGAGCATACGCAGTGCACAAAAATATCAAGGTTCATCAAATGGATGTGAAAAGTGCTTTTCTCAACGCCGAATTAAAAGAAGAAGTTTCTCTTCAGCAACCTCCGGGCTTCGAAAGTATTGAATTCCCAAACCACTGCTACATGTTGATGGGTTTTGAGCATTCTAACACTTCCTAAGTGTACATGCAACCCTAATAACCTTGGATCTATGTTTGTCTAATTATCATGCAAAGTTGAATTCCAAGGTTATATTCCTATCTAGCATACATGGGGAACAATTTCTAACTTGAATGAAAGATAGAATAACCTACCTTGTTGTTGCTTATGTTCCTTGAAACCTTGTGAGCCTAGTGTTGGATTAATGTCTAAGTCCATAACTATATTTGGTATGTACTTGACCCGACCCGGCATGGTCCATTTGGGTTGCACTTCACCGACACAATTTATATGGATAATCTTTTGAGAATAGTATGTTTATGATTAATATTAATATATTATAAGTTCTAATATATTAATATGGAATCATATTATTTAATTAGTATTGATCAAGAATTAATTTATAATTAATTAAGTGATCAAAAGGAACTAATTAAATATGGACTCTTATATATATGGAATGGGCCAAGTTCATTTAGGTTGGGCTAAGCTTTCATGGATAGTCCATGGAGTGTTTAACCCATGGATCCTAGGAAATGAAAGGTCATGGGTATTAGGGTTTAACCCTAATCCTCCATACTATATAAAGATGTCTTTGGTTGGTGAAATTGGCACTAGTGTGAATACACTAAAGAAGGGCTAGCCAATTTCACTAGAGAGAACCAAGTAATCATATTCTCTAAAGTATTCCAAGGTGTCTTGGTGATTTGTGATTCCACTTGAGGCTTCCACACTATTGGGGCTAAGCTCTTAAAGCTTGAAGACATCAAGCTACATCAAGAGGTATGTATTCTATCTTGTTACATTCATAGTTTTTGTATGCTAGATTAGGATAATACCTTGGATGTTCTTATTTGCATGTATAATAGAGAAAACATAGATCCAAGGTATTTAGGGTTGCATGTACACTTAGGAAGTGTTAGAATGCTCAAAACCCAACAGTGGTATCAGAGCCCACTGTTGGAAAAGGTTAAGTGTAACTCTGAGACATTGGAAAAGGTTCCAATGTATGGCAGGGCGAATAAGAAGAATCAAATTAGGCAGAAGGATAAAAGTTTCTCATATCTAAAAAGATGGGAGAGTACTTTAGTATCAGTTTTGTGATCATCTTAATGATTAAGAAACCATATCAAAATTAGTTCTCTAAGGAAATCTTAGTGCATTCTTATGACTAAGAAGAGGAACTTGAATTGTTGAAATGGTTAAATCAAGAAGATGAGTCATACTTCGTTCCAATACAAGTCTTAGAGTCATACTCCAAGATTGTAACTTGAGTGACATGTCTTAAAGAAGGTTTAAAACACTTGTCAAATGTAAGAGTAAAAGTTTTCTACTCTTGTACATTTGAAATTGGTAAGTTGTGATGTTTTGGATAAAACAAAGACCAACTTAGGCCAATTGGGTAAAGTGTTTTTCTTGATTAGAATCCGCACTATCTCTTGGATGTTTGACAAGGGAGTCTTATATGTCAAGAGGACAGTGGGAGTCGTAAAGGTCTTGAAAGTCTCAAGAAATAATCAAGAATAAAACCTGAAGTTCTTCACTAGCACACGACTTGAGGTTTATAACCTATCGTGTTGACATATCTGTGCCCATTCCAGTTAAAGTTGGCTTTGCATATGAGTTCTTAGAGTTCTCAGTTTGTTGCATAACAACTTGGAAGCAATGGCAGGCCCTTGAGCTGCCAGGTGGCAAGAAGTTAAGATTGAGTTCAATCCATATGGTTTTGGATTTGTCATTATCTTTGTCTTGTGATTATGGTTTGACAAATTCATATGGGTAGGAACTCATACACCATATAAATCTAAGTGTCACAAGTAATTATCTTAAAATTTGACGAACTTCATGTTTTTTTTTTTCCTTTTTTTTTTTTCAACTTTGAAAATAAAATATTTGCATCAATATAACAGAAAACAACCCGTGGCTCTGATACCACTGTTGGGTTTTGAGCATTCTAACACTTCCTAAGTGTACATGCAACCCTAAATACCTTGGATCTATGTTTTCTCTATTATACATGCAAATAAGAACATCCAAGGTATTATCCTAATCTAGCATACAAAAACTATGAATGTAACAAGATAGAATACATACCTCTTGATGTAGCTTGATGTCTTCAAGCTTTAAGAGCTTAGCCCCAATAGTGTGGAAGCCTCAAGTGGAATCACAAATCACCAAGACACCTTGGAATACTTTAGAGAATATGATTACTTGGTTCTCTCTAGTGAAATTGGCTAGCCCTTCTTTAGTGTATTCACACTAGTGCCAATTTCACCAACCAAAGACATCTTTATATAGTATGGAGGATTAGGGTTAAACCCTAATACCCATGACCTTTCATTTCCTAGGATCCATGGGTTAAACACTCCATGGACTATCCATGAAAGCTTAGCCCAACCTAAATGAACTTGGCCCATTCCATATATATAAGAGTCCATATTTAATTAGTTCCTTTTGATCACTTAATTAATTATAAATTAATTCTTGATCAATACTAATTAAATAATATGATTCCATATTAATATATTAGAACTTATAATATATTAATATTAATCATAAACATACTATTCTCAAAAGATTATCCATATAAATTGTGTCGGTGAAGTGCAACCCAAATGGACCATGCCGGGTCGGGTCAAGTACATACCAAATATAGTTATGGACTTAGACATTAATCCAACAGTCTCCCACTTGGATAAGTCTAAAACTATTATTGCGTATGACTTCAAACCTAACTGGCAATCGTAGCTCTTAAAGCTGCTGTCGAACTCTGATCTTGTCAACGAACTTGTCCATTAGATAAGGGATCATATATTCCTCCATTCTAGATATCATATGGACTGAGACATGGATTATAATCATTCTCTCTGTCCATTTGTTGTTTCCCGATTTCCAATTTATGACGACTGACTAATTGAACGAATCAAATCAGTCCTGGCCCGGCCGAGCACTTCCATTTGTCATCATCAAATCATCGAGGGGCCCACAGATATCGCTTTTATCCTGAAGGTAAAAGGAATGGATAAACTTCGACTCATATGGCTTGTTCTACTACTTGTTGAATCATACACAAAGGCACGTTTTATAGCACCGAGTTACCAAATGCGTTTTCGTGCAATCAATGTACAACCAACTCATAGTAACAACTCATATCTCTAGGTTTGAAGAATATAAGATATTATCGTCTCATGATCACTCGTGATAAAATCCATGAAGTGATTCCAATGAGCGCGGGTTGAATCCAATACTCAGAACTTATGAGCACTCATGAGTGTTGTAGCCCTTTGTCCAACACCTTAGACCTCTACAAGCCAACCCATGACAGTCTTAATTCATATCTACTTCCAACATATGACCGACTGTGGATGGTTTGAATAACTTAGTCATTCCGGAAGAATAACCTAGTTTATTCGGGAAGTCAAAACATGCAAAGTGAAACACAATAATAATTGAATCCAATATGGTATCAAATCTTTGAACATAAATAAAACACCTTTTATTTATCACCATATGATTACACATTATTCATTGTATACTGTTTCAGCTATCAACTTTATTCTTGAATTTAAAACAATAGTTGTCCCATGCTCCAAGCATGTACACTATGTTTTCTTAAACACTAGTCATGCCACACACCAAGTATGCATACTATGTTTGTCTATGATCCTTACTTTGTGAACTAGATCAATTGAACATAACTTCAATGATTCTCTTTTCACACTCCCAAATCCTTACCGTAAATGCAAGAATTCCAAATTCATGCCATTTACTGAAATCTGTTAGATTCTAAACTTATATGCATTGATCCTCTCGTAATGATTATGCACAAAGTCATAAAGACTTGGCAACAATCATTACAGAGTATTCCAAAGGAGATCAACTCCTTGGAAATATCCTTCTTGCATTAAGTTTCCTTAATCTTACACAGATTGAAAATTCTAACTTTGAAACATTTCCAGATTCCATTTTGACTATCACTTCTGAACAAGAGTTGCCTCCTTACAGGTTATGTCAATATGGTCCTTCCAGAATTATCACTATACTTCCAATTGTCCTTGAGTAACCAATCTTTGGTAAACCTTAGATTGTCCTCGACAATTGTTTAATCCTTTTAGTCATATCCAGTTCTAAAACTTTTCCCTTCTTAATGCCCCAGGCATTTGGAAAATTTTAGAACGGATGAATATAGCACATGTAATCGATCCTATATCCGAAGCATATGAGACACGATTCATGATGTCTTACATAAAGACTAAACCAGTCTTTTGCTATAATATTTCCATTTCAATTTGCCAAGTTCTCATAATTCAGATTATGAAAAGGGATGCCGTAATCATAATCAAATTTTAGAACGCAAATAATGGACCCATATACAGAATTTCCTTATGTTGAGCCATTCCAACATGAAATTCATATATATCCTTGACTAAATGATTAAAACCTCACGATCTAAGCTTATAGATTTGAGATGAAGCATAATTTCCTCTCCCTTAATTATAGCAAAACAACTTTTTCCCAATTGAAACTTTTGTTTTCTATAATTAACATTGCTAACTTGCAATACTTATCATAATTATCATGCTCCCACTAACATGATGATTATTAGCATAACACTTATGCTCCCACTAGCTTTGACATGTACTCAGAAATCAGCTGGACAGTCTGAAATTTAGATTCATACACCCTTTCCGTAGATAGCTCACCTGTGTGTCTAAGCAATTTCAAGAACCATGAAAAGGAATACCGTAATCATGGTCTCAATTGCTTAGGCATTTGCCATTTCTCACAAGTCCATGTTAGTGTGCCGGTTAACCACACGCGCTCCACTAACGACTTTTGAAAATGCAAATAACACAATTGATATCTTCGTAAAATCTACTTAGTGAAAGCGTTTCCTCACCATCATTTTCATCAATCGGAGAGAAACCTTATGACACTTAGATTTATATGGTGTATGAGTTCCTACCCATATGAATTTGTCAAACCATAATCACAAGACAAAGATAATGACAAATCCAAAACCATATGGATTGAACTCAATCTTAACTTCTTGCCACCTGGCAGCTCAAGGGCCTGCCATTGCTTCCAAGTTGTTATGCAACAAACTGAGAACTCTAAGAACTCATATGCAAAGCCAACTTTAACTGGAATGGGCACAGATATGTCAACACGATAGGTTATAAACCTCAAGTCGTGTGCTAGTGAAGAACTTCAGGTTTTATTCTTGATTATTTCTTGAGACTTTCAAGACCTTTAAGACTCCCACTGTCCTCTTGACATATAAGACTCCCTTGTCAAACATCCAAGAGATAGTGCGGATTCTAATCAAGAAAAACACTTTACCCAATTGGCCTAAGTTGGTCTTTGTTTTATCCAAAACATCACAACTTACCAATTTCAAATGTACAAGAGTAGAAAACTTTTACTCTTACATTTGACAAGTGTTTTAAACCTTCTTTAAGACATGTCACTCAAATGACAATCTTGGAGTATGACTCTAAGACTTGTATTGGAACGAAGTATGACTCATCTTCTTGATTTAACCATTTCAACAATTCAAGTTCCTCTTCTTAGTCATAAGAATGCACTAAGATTTCCTTAGAGAACTAATTTTGATATGGTTTCTTAATCATTAAGATGATCACAAAACTGATACTAAAGTACTCTCCCATCTTTTTAGATATGAGAAACTTTTATCCTTCTGCCTAATTTGATTCTTCTTATTCGCCCTGCCATACATTGGAACCTTTTCCAATGTCTCAGAGTTACATTGGAACCTCAAATGCTTCACACAACACCAAATGCTCTTGGAAAGACTTTTGAGAGAACACACACTTCTTGAAATCGGCCTAGTCCTCTTGTTTCTTATGTGTAGCTGATTTTGGTGGAGAATGGGATCCTTATATAGTGTTGACACATCTAGGGTTACACCATGTAAACCCTAATGTGTCATGACTCTTCATTTCCATGACCCATGGGTTTGTAACTCCCATGGAGCATCCATGGAGCATGCTATAGGTAGAACCCAACTTGATAATCCATGGAGCCTCTTAGCCCACTATACAGATATGAATGATTTACATAATCAACCCATATATTTAATTAGTTATCTTTTGATCACTTAATTGATTCCAAATTAATTCTTTGATCAAACTAATCAAATAATATTATTAATATATTAGAACTTATAATATATTAATAATCTCCAAGTGTTATTTCTCTCATTTAGTCTATCCAATTGCATGGTGCCATGCAACCCAAGTGGACCATGATGGGTCGGGTCAAGTACTAACCAGAAATAGTTATGGACTTAGACACCTTATCCAATAGTCTCCCACTTGGATAAGTCTAATAACTATAACTCCAGTACTTCAGGAACCGACCGGCAATCGTAGCTCTTTCAAGGTCTCTCAGAACTGAGAAGATGTTGATATGCCATTTAAGATAAGTGATCATATAATCCTCTGTTCAAGATATTAGTCGGACAAATACATGGAACAATGTCTTACTTATTGTCCAACAGTTTGTTTCCCGATTTCCGATTTGTTTGACAAAGAACTTAATTGAACACATCAACTTAGTTCTGACCGGGCCCGGTACATAGGTCAAAACAAAATCTTCGAGGGGCCCAGATATCAGCTTCTAATCCAAGAAGGAACAGATAAACTTCGACTCATATGTTTGTTCTACCACTCATTGAATTATACACAAAAACACGTTTTATAACATCGAGTTACCAATGCGTTTTCGTACAATCAATGCATAACCAACTTGTAAGTAACAAATCATATCTCTAGGTTTGAAGACTTATATGATATTACCGTCTCACGATCACTTGAGATAGAATTCCATGAAGTGATTCCAGTGAGCGTGGGTTGAGTCCAATGCTCATAACTTATGAGCACTCATGATTGTTGTAGCCTTGTCCAACACCTTAGACCTCTGCAACCAATCATGACAGTCTTGATTCATACCTACTTTCAACATATGACTGACTGTGGAGGTTTGAATAATATGTTATACCAAACAAAATTATTCTGGAAGTCAAAACATGCAAAAGAAATATAGTAAACGATCGACAAGAGATAGCAACACTTTTCTCATAAATAAAACACCTTTTATTCATCATCTAATGTCAATTACATTTTACAAATTTCTAGGTTATCTAACTACTAAATCTAATATCATCCTTCAGCCCTATGCTCCGAGCATGCTGGAGATGCTTAACCCGAGTCAGTCCCTTCGTGAGGGGATCTGCTGGGTTCTCATCCGATGATACCCTCTTTGCCACAAGGAGTCCTTCTTCTATCCGATGTCTGATAAAATGGTATTTTCTATCAATGTGTCTGGATCTCTCATGATCCCTTGGTTCCTTGGCTATGGCAACAACACTTTCACTATCACATAAAATTTCCATTGGCTCTTTAATAGCTAGTACAACTCCAAGGTCTCCCATGAAGTTCTTCTGCCATATCGCCTCCTTTTCCACCTCGCTAGCTGCAATATACTCTGATTCACAAGTTGAATCATCCACTGTCTCTTGCTTGGAACTCTTTCAAGAAATTGCTCCTCCATTTAGGGTAAAGACCCAGCCCGACTGAGAGCGGAAATTATCCATATCAGTCTGAAAGCTAGCATCACTATACCCTACAACTCTCAAGTCATCACTCCCACCGAGGGTAAGGACCCAGTCCTTAGTCCTCCATAGGTACTTGAGGATATTCTTTACCGCAGTCCAGTGTGCCTTGCTAGGGTTCGCCTGATACCTGCTAACCATGCTCAGGGCAAAGGCTACATCAGGTTGAGTACACGTCATAGCATACATGATCGATCCTACAGCCGAAGCATAAGGTATTCGACTCATTTCTGCTATCTCAGCCTTAGTGCTAGGGCTTTGTGTCTTACTCAATCTGGCGTTACTTTGGATGGGTAACTCTCCTTTCTTGGAGTCTTGTATGCTGAATCTCTTCAGTACCTTATCCCAGTAGGTACTCTGACTAAGTCCAATTAGTCTTTACTCCGATCTCTCAAGATCCTTATCCTTAGAATATAGACAGCTTCTCCTAGGTCCTTCATAGAGAAACACTTCCCAAGCCAGGACTTAACTTCCTGCAGAGTTGGGATGTCATTTCCTATGAGTAGTATGTCATCCACATACAATACCAAAAAGCTAACTAGCCTTGACATACACGCAAGACTCATCTTCACTCCTAGAAAAGCCAAATTCCTTGACCTTTTCATCAAAGCAAAGATTCCATCTGCGAGGTGCTTGCTTCAATCCATAAATGGATTTCTCAAGCTTACACACTCTATTAGGCTACTCGTTGCTGACAAAACCCTTTGGCTGATTCATGTAAACATCTTCAACCAACTTTCCATTAAGGAAAGCGGTTTTGACATCCATTTGCCACATTTCATAGTCATGAAATGCAGCTATGGCCAACAGAACCCGAATAGACTTAATCTTGGCTACTATAGAATAGGTCTCATCATAGTCCACTTCAGGAATTTGAGAGAAGCCCTTTGCAACCAGTCTAGCCTTATAAGTGTGTACTTTACCATCCATGTCAGTCTTCTTCTTGAAGACCCATTTGCACCCAACTGTCTTACGACCCGGTACATTCTCAACCATGTTCCAAACTTGATTGTCATACATGGACTGTATTTCGCTGTCCATTGCCTCTTTCCAGTTGGCTGACTCAGGGCCTGCCATGGCTTCCGCGTAACTGCTAGGTTCATCCAGACCTATCAGTGTCTCATCACTGATAAGTGTATCACCTTCTGCGGTAATGTGGAATCCATAGTAATGCTCAGGAGCATTCCTAACCCTTGTGGATCGGCTCAGAGGTACAGACTTTTCAATTGGCTCAACAGGAGTTTCCTCCTCAAGTTGACTGCTAGATTTTGAAGTTCCTTCACTGCTTGACTCTTGAATTTCTTCAAGATCAACTTGCCTCCCACTGTTTCCTTGGCTTATGAACTCTCTCTCTCTCTCTAAAGAAAGCCCTCGTAGCTACAAAGACCACATTTTCACTAGGTCTGTAGAAGAGGTAACCAAAGGATTGTTGTGGGTAGCCGATGAAAATACACCTCTCGCTTTGGGGTTCGATCTTATCATGAGTCTCGTGTCTCACGAAAGCCTCGCAACCCCAAATCTTGATGTGGTCTAGTTTGGGTACTTTACCAGTCCACATCTCGTGAGGAGTTTTGGCAACTTTCTTTGTAGGGACTAGATTAAGGATATGGGCGGCAGTCTCTAAGGCATACCCCCAAAATGAGATTGGTGGCGAAGCTCGAATCATCATGGAACGAACCATATCTAACAAGGTTCGATTACGCCTCTCAGCCACACCATTCAACTGTGGTGTTCTGGGAGGTGTCAATTCTGAGACTATCCCACATTCCCTTAGATAGTCAAGGAACTCTGAACTAAGATACTCACCACCACGATCGGATCGAAGCATCTTAATGTTCCTGCCCAATTGATTCTCGACTTCCTATTTAAATTCCTTAAACCTTTCGAAAGTCTCTGACTTATGCTTGATCAAGTAGACATATCCATATCTACTGTCATCATCAGTAAAAGTCAAATAATAATGATTAGCATCCCTTGTGGCATGTTTGAATGGTCCACACACATCCGTGTGTACAAGGTCCAACAAACCTTCACCCTTTCACACGAGCCTGTGAAGGGTGACTTTGTCATTTTTTCAAGTAAGCATGATTCGCAACTATCATCTGACTTTAGGTCAAATGACTCCAAGACTCCATCCTTTTGGAGTTAGCCTATGCGTTTCTTGCTTATATGTCCAAGATGACAATGCCATAATGATGCTTTATCCAAGTTATTATTATTAACAGAATCAATACACAATACATTATTTCCTAAGTTATCAACCACAGATACTGTTTCATACACGCCATCACAAGGTAATGCTTTAAAATAAAGAACATTATTAAAGAAAGCATTAATCGAACCAACTTCATTATCAAATGAAAAGGTGAAACCTTGTTTATACAATGCATGAAAGGAAATAATATTTCTTGTCATTTATGGCGAATAACAACACTTATTCAAATCTAAACTAAACCCACTACTTAGTGATAAAGTATAAACTCCAATCTTGGTGACAGGTAAAGCTTTCCTATTCCCCATGATTAAGTTTATTCTTCCTTGCTCCACATTCTCACTTCTTCTTAGTCCCTACAAGTCACAACAGATATGAATACCACAACCGGTATCAAGGACCCAAGATTTAGAATGGGGTGAGTTATTACAAACGATAGTGTAAATACCTACATGGTTGGGTTTAACTTTCCCATCCTTCACATCTTGCTGGTATTTTGGGCAGTTCCGCTTCCAATGTGATTTTTCATGGCAATAGAAGCATTCAGCCTCTTTTGGGTCAGAAGAAGCAGTGACGAAACCTTTCTTGGTTCCACTTGAAGAAGAGCCATCAAGGGTCCGAGCCTTGGTACCCTTAGAAGAGCTCTTTCTCTTCTTCCCTCGACTTTTCCCGATTGCCAAAACCGGAGTAGAGTTTGGAGTAGGAGTGTTAACAACCGACTTCCCCTTAAGACCTGTTTCTGCGGTCTTGAGAAGTCCCTAAAGTTTGCTGAGTATGACCTCTTCCTTATTCATGGGATATGTCATGCGGAATTGATCATAACACGATGGTAAGGAGTGCAAAATGATATCTATTGCAAGCTCCTCAGGGAAGTTCAAATTAAGCTTCAGCAATCGATCCACATACCTTTGCATTTTCTGCATGTGGCTCGTGATGGATTCCCCGTCCTTCATCATGGTTGTTATCATGGAGCAGATGATTTCATACCTCTCTTGTCGTGCACTTTGATGGTATCTTTCCATCAGATCTTGGTGCATTTCATAAGGGTAGAAATCCTCATAAGACTTTGGGAGTTCCGCTGTCATCATGGCCATCATGATGCATGCCACTTTCGTAGCATCCCTTTCATGTGCCTGAAAGTCAGCGATCTCCTGAGGAGTTGCAGTGGTCTAATCAATCTCCTTAAGCTCCTTGTCAAGGACATTTTCTTTTTCCTCGTAGCGGGTAATCATCCTGATGATTCTGATCCACTCATTAAAGTTGGATCCATCAAAAGTGACTTTCCCACACAAGTTCATAAGGGTAAAGGAGCCATTAGGGTTAGAGCCAGAAGCAGCATTGTTTGAAGACATCTGAAGGAAAAGGACAAGATTAGTTTAGATATTAAGAGAGTCCTTAATAAAACACCCAAATGTAATATTAAAGCTAGGATCCAATCACAATATATTATAACTTAGAAGAGGTATGTCGTAATCCAAGCTATAACATATTTGAAAGGTAGGTGAATGACAAATCACTTGGTACCCTTAAAGTTTATCACTGAATCGATGTGCCGGTAAACCACACACGCTCCACCGATACTTACCCTTTACCTACCTTGTTAAGTCCAAGTTAGTGTGCCGGTTAACCACACACGCTCCACCAACGACTTAAACAAAGTGTAAAGTGTAATTTCATGGATTAGCACCTTATTCACATTTTTCCTAAAGTAACTAAGATTGGGAATTTAATAAAACATTTAGTTACTTTATAATATTCATCATACTTTTAATGAGAATTTATAAGTCCTTGTCTTACCCGTTCGGCTAACGACCCTCCACCGGTCAAGCAAGCGGTGGGTGAGAGTGGACACCCATTAAGTTGCCATTTTATAGGCAACAACCTTATACCGACCTTATAGACCGGCTTCATGAATGAGGCGTACTAGCGGTAAGACGAATTTGTTCTTATACATATATATATATATATATATATATATATATATATATATATATATATATATATATATATATATATATATAATTATTAAATCATAATAATATAAGTATAAGGGTTAAATTTTAACTTTTAAAATTCTAAGGGTTGGAACTAAAGTTTTTAACATGACTTTACTTGTTCCAAAACTTGAGGGCAAGTTTTGTAAACTTTCAAAACTTTTCATTTCTTGTAACTTATGAGTTTATTAGAGTAATAAAAATGAAGACTCTTCATTTTTCTAACTCTTGTGTTCTTTTAATGGTTTTAACTCAAGTGACTTTTTGGTTTTCCATAACTTGAGGACAAGTTATGGACTCCATTAAAACACATTATGATCAAGAATTAAACTACCACATAGGTTACAAATAATTCCTATGATCATCTAAACATCATAAGATCAAGAACATGAACATAAACACTTTCATGAATCAAAATTACACTTAATACTTTGTAATTTTGATAACTAGTTGTTGTAAATGGAATAGCAAGGACATTACACCATCTAAAACAAGTTTTCAAGTACCAAAACAGTTTAGGGTAATGCTTCTAGTCCATTTCGAGCAAATAAAGTCGAAAATCTGCGCTCTGTGGCTCCTACTCGCCGAGTGCATGAACCTACTCGGCGAGTAGGTTGAAGATACAAGTGAACTCGACGAGTCTCCCCATGGACTCGGCGAGTTCATTAGGCAGACAGCAAGTTTTTCGAATTTTTTCAACTTTTAAGCACAAATAATAAACAAACAAGCCTAGGCTCTGATACCACTGATGGGTTTTGAGCATTCTAACACTTCCTAAGTGTACATGCAACCCTAATAACCTTGGATCTATGTTTGTCTAATTATCATGCAAAGTTGAATTCCAAGGTTATATTCCTATCTAGCATACATGGGGAACAATTTCTAACTTGAATGAAACATAGAATAACTTACCTTGATGTTGCTTATGTTCCTTGAAACCTTGTGAGCCTAGCACCCCAAGTGTGATGCCTCAAATGCTTCACACAACACCAAATGCTATTGGAAATACTTTTGAGAGAACACAGACTTCTTGACATCGGCCTATGTGTAGCTGATTTTGGTGGAGAATGGGATCCTTATATAGTGTTGACACATCTAGGGTTACACCATGTAAACCCTAATGTGTCATGACTCTTCATTTCAATGACCCATGGGTTTGTAACTCCCATGGAGCATCCTATGGGTAGAACCCAACTTGATAATCCATGGAGCCTCTTAGCCCACTATATAAGATATGAATGATTTACATAATCAACCCATATATTTAATTAGTTATCTTTTGATCACTTAAGTAATTCCAAATTAATTCTTTGATCAAACTAATCAAATAATATTATTAATATATTAGAACTTATAATATATTAATAATCCAAGTGTTATTTCTCTCATTTAGTCTATCCAATTGCATGGTGCCATGCAACCCAAATGGACCATGACGGGTCGGGTCAAGTACTAACCAGAAATAGTTATGGACTTAGACATCTTATCCAACACATGCTTGAAAAAGCAGACTATGGTCTAAAACAAGCCCCAAGAGCATGGTACGAGACTCTATCTGAATTTCTAGTCTCTTCCGGTTATAAACAAGGAGTGATTGATCCCACTTTATTTCGAAAATCAAATGTTGGTCATCTAATGCTTGTACAAATATATGTGGATGATATCATTTTCGGCTCAACTGATCAAAAGATGGTGGATGAATTTGCTAAGCTCATGACCAACAAGTTCAAAATGAGCATGAATAGAGAGATTAACTTCTTTCTAGGACTTCAAGTGAAACAAGTCCCTCATGGGATATTCATTCATCAAGAAAAATACACCTCATAACTGTTAAAGAAATAGTCAATGGACAACTTGTCTTCGGCTAAGGTCCCCATGGCCTTCGGATATAAGATATATGTTGATCCCTCAGGCGAATCTGTTGATCACAAGACTTATAGAGGTATTATTGGCTCCTTGATGTACCTGACCGCAAGCCGACCGGATATAGTCTTTGCAACGGGTGTATGCGCAAGGTACCAGGCTGACCCAAAAGTGTCTCACATGACCGCAGCCAAACAAATTCTACGGTACTTAAAGGGTAACAAAACTCTTGGATTATGGTATCCTGCAGTGTAACAACCCGAAATTCCATATCACTTCTTGTAACTCAAATTGTAATCCAATTCGATCAACCAAACGCCGTTTCCAAATCCGTTTCCGATTTCGCCATTTAATTAAGTCATTATCTTGTATTAATCTAAAATGACTTAATGGGTGTCTTAATGCCATTTGAAATCATTCTAATACCCCATAATAGTTATCGGAATAATTCTAGAATCGACCATATCGGGTTATGGCAATTTGGTCGGGTGCGACCAAAAGCCCCGCCTAACGCCGGTATCGGGTAGAATTTCACTGTGTCCAATTCCCGAACACTATATAAATGATTCAAAGCTTCCATTTGAAGCTTTTGGCCATCTTTCCTTAATGACTCTCCAACCTCTCTGCTCATCCATAATCAAAGGTCCAAAAACAAAGATTTAAGGCTCCAAATCAAAGAGGTAACATCCCAAACTTGTTATCTAACCTCTTTAGCCTTCAAATTGATGTTTAAACAAGGATTTAGGACCTGGAACATGTGTTTATGGCCAAGGATCAAGCTTGGTCCGTAAACACTTAAAAATGGGGTTTTTGAGCCAATTAACCCTTCCAAATCATTGTTGGGACTTAGATACGACTTTGAGGCTTTCAATCATGGACTTGGAACACCTTAAACATGAATTTTGAGGGGCAAAAGAGAGTTTATGGCCAAGGCATGTTCTTGGGCCGTAAACTACTCAAACATGGGGAGTAAACACATTTTTACATGTTAGTTTGCCTTGAAACTTAACCAATAGCCTTGGAATAAATCATAGAACCATCAAAAAATAGTTTGGAGACCTTAAACATAACAAAACACCACATATAAGAGTTTACGGCCATAGAACATACTTCAAGGCCGTAAACTCCTAATTATATGTTAGATGATGCCCTTAAATCACCCCAAGGCTTGGAAAAATTACTAGAATCACATGTGATTGCTCTAAGTGCCTCAAATCAATTTCTCTTGACCATAGGATAGTTTACAGCCGTAAACTCCAATTTTACAGCCGTGAACTCCCTTTTAAATGGTATAAATTCATTTAAATCATTCCAAGACATTTTAGTAATTCATTCCAACAATCCCCAAGTCCAAACAAGCCATTAAACCCTCAAAATCACACCCACATGAGTTCACTGCCGTGAACTCATGTATGTGTGTGTTATATGTCCGTAAACTCCATAAAATGTTTAGTCTTGGGGATTAAACTCAAATCCCAAGTCCCTAGTACCATATCACGTCCGTAGATGTCACCCGGGTCACTCCAAACGCTCGTTTTGAGGTGTTTAACCTCGTTGGAGTGTAATGTTCCATACAATTAATAATTTTAAATCTAATTATATATATATATATATATATATATATATATATATATATGGACATTATTTCATTATACATAGGGACATCACGAGTAATCAAGCCCCAAACCAACGTCTAGTGTCCAAATCCGTCGCATTTCCGAGTCTGGTGAGTTCATACCCCTACCCTTTTTCACTGTTTTTAACTGTTTTCAGGGGGGAACACAAGCAAAGTACAATGGTTTCTTGTACTCAAAACTTATTTTCGTGTGTGTGTTTCACATTTCATATGCTTTTAACACTGATATACACAACTGATAACCGTATGAACATGCAGATCACATAACATATTATTTGTGAAATGGGTTTTATAAACTGTTATGTTTTATATATTTCACAAATGGTTTTCCACATTTTATCAGTTAAAAGCATGACATTAGAACATATGAACATGAAACTTGTACACTGTTTGTCCTCGGTAACACTCCACAGAGATACGCGAGTGGAGGACTATCATATTATTACTAGTAAATTTGTTATTCTTGTATGATTGGAGACACGTCATCGGCAAACACTCCACAGAGATACGCGAGTGGAGGACTACACCTGTAACCAGAATCTCTGGGATTTAGAGAGCGTGACTTGAGTGTATAGATCTATACGGGGCTGACTACCCCACACCTGGCTGCTAGTTACAGCCGAACCAAAATGGTTCAAGGGTGACGAAAGTCATAAGGATGTGGACTACTTATTGCCACAGGTTCAGTCTATCGTATGGTTATGGAACTCGCAATTAGGATAACAGAGATTTACTTATAGTAATAATGAACAACTTTATACACTTCACAAGATAACCAGGTTTCGGAATACATCTTTTACATTGATAACCAACATTCAGGAAAGTATGGGACTTTCCTGGGGAAACATTGAACATAACCACGTTAACAGGAATTGTGACATCCCCACAGTCACGGCCAGAAAAGACCGATTTGTTTATGCTTTGTTTTTAAAATCAGAGTAATCGTTTAAAGAAAACTGTTGCGGAATTTGTTCCCAAAAACAAAAATATGATAACCATTTATCCAAGCATTTTTCAAAGAGAATGTATTTTCATTAATTAATAAAACCTTAGGATGTCATGTTCGATACAGACCAAAAGCATAAACAATATAAAATAGACCTTATAATAGTTATTTATAATTACTGATCTATAATCCAATTTCTCTCGTCAAGTCCGCCAACTTATACCCTTGTGCCATTACCTGTAATGAAAAGAAAACTGAGTGGGTCAGGCTTGGGAGCCTGGTGAGCATATAGGGTTTTCAACCGACAATAATATAATTATTATATTTAATCAGCAAACAATCAACCCAATTACCCATCCCCATTATCTTCTTAAGGTTTTACCCTAAGAACCAACTATCCTTCATTCATTTATTCGTATGGAATTGGCACGAATTCCATTGCTACCAAAGTTTATTTTTCAAGTACTAAATCCATAGTTATCAGGCGCTAACTCCATAGTCACTAAGGTTCACTTAACAAGCGCTAACTCCATAGTCGCCAAGGCTTACTCAACAAGCGCTAACTCCATAGTCGCCAAGTTTTACTCAACAATCGCTAACTCCATAGTCGCCAAGGCTTACTCAACAAGCGCTAACTCCATAGTCACCAAGGTTTACTTAACAAGTGCTAACTCCATAGTCGCCAAGGTTCATCAAATAGGCACGAAGTCACATCGTTGCCAAGGTTTATACAATAGGCGCTAACTCTATAGTCACTAACTATCCCATCTACCCAAGTTCTACTCAACATTTTCGTAGATATAAATACTTACACAGTTTAAATCATTTAACACTTGTATAAAACATCAACTCCACGCCCATCTCAAATAGACAAATAATATATAAACACATAGCACGAATTTCATAGCAAATACTTCATATTTATGTGTTAGAAGAAAGTAACTACACTCTCACACATATAAACAACAATATACTTAATACAATCCAACCATACTTGTATTATTATCGTGTTTATGAAAGGTAGTATACACTCACTTGATCAGAAGATGATCGGACAGCACTACGACTTGCAGAAGTAGTAATCCTCAGCAGATCTGGAAGATCTCTACAAAAATCGAGCTTCTCGCGGGCAGAGCTTCGGCTCAGGAATCGCACTTCTCGGGACTTGCTTCAGGGCTCGAGGATATTACCGGGGCTTTGGGGTACTTCTGGCACGCAAAACGATGCAAAACGGGAGAGAGAAGATTGAAAGATAGCAAAGGAGTCGGCTGCCTTCGGATCCTATTTATAGAGGCTGGAACCTCGGAGTACGCGGGGCGTACTGGTTCGAAATCGTCATTGCGTTTGTCATCCGAAGAACTCGAGTGCGAAGGTCATCATGCTTCGCTGTACGCGGGGCGTACAGCAGTATGCTGGGCGTACTTCGGATATGCCCGGTGACTCCCCCTTCGGATAATACCGGGTTTTATAATTAAATTTAAATATTAATTATTTAATAAACTTCAGAAATTCATATCTTCTAATACGAACTCCGTTTTCGATGTTCTTTATATCCACGCGTAGGTGAGACTACTCTCTACAACTTTCGTTTAGACTTCGTCGGCTAATTTTGACTTTATTTTTATTATTTATTTTTAGTAGGCCCGGACAGGAAAACTTCGTTATAAAATCATAACTTCTTCGTTTGACGTCCGTTCTTGCCTAACTTTTCATCGCTTCGATACCAACAACGAGATCTTCGATTCTCATTTAGATTTTATTGGCTAAAAACCGCTCGATCTCAAATCGAGTATTTCAGGCTGCATACTGCTAAGCCGAAAATTCGATAAATCATAACTTCTTCATACGAAGTCAGATTCGGGCGTTCTTTATATGTACGGAATCCTTGTAACATATACTACAACTTAGTTAAGATTATTCATTCTAAATAATATTCTATCAAAAAGTCATTTTTGACGCTTATCGTCTCTAAATTGACTAGCCCTGATCTACGCGCGTTACAGGAATACATCTTTTACATCTTTTACATACAATAACATACAATTAGGAAGGTATGGGATCTTCCTGGGAAACAATTACATAACTAGAAAAGTGTAACAAACTGGATAACCTTACATCTTTTACAATTGGTAACTTACCATCAGGAAAGTATGGGACTTTCCTGGGAATCCTTTGGTACATAACCAGATAAGTATAACAAAACAGATAACCTAAATGTACATTTTTCACAAGGGTAAACGTGTTTTCAGTGTACAACTTTACATTACATATTGTGAAACAACAACCAACCTTTTTAACAAAATGTGGGATTTTCTTGGCGTGTGTTACATTTTTAGAAACAGAAAGGAAACATGAACATTTTCACAAAACAAAAACCGCTTATGAACTCACCAGCGTTATGCTGATTTTCAAACCGCTTGTGTTCTCAGGTCAACGTTAGAACAGGTACCCGAAGATCGTTTTGTTCAGGATGGAGTACTCCGAAGATCCGCTCGTTTTGTTATCATATACTATGTATCACAACTGTATAATTGTACTTTTGAAACAAATGTAAAACTTTTCTTAATGTAATGTAATGGTTGTTCTACTTTACTTACTATGTGCATTGGATTTGATACTCAACGTGGAGTCAACCCCGAAAATGTTTCCGCCTTCGGTTTTCGGGGTGTGACACGCAGGAAATGATTTCAGTCTTCAAGCATTCACAGATGCGGATCATGCCGAATGCAAACTTGATTGCAAAAGCACCTCAGGTGGATGTCAATTTTTGGGTGGAAGACTAGTCAGCTGGTCACCAAGGAAACAAAATTGCGTATCATTGTCTAGCACATAAGCTGAATATGTGGCCGCAGCCAGCTGTTGTTCTCAAGTCTTATGGATGAAAACACAACTACTAGACTACAGATACAGAATGTTGCGGATACCAATCTATTGTGACTCTGAAAGTGCTATAGCGATTTCTCACAATCCTATTCAGCACTCCAAGACCAAGCATATTGAACTACAGTATCACTTCATGAAAGACCACATCCTGAAAGGTAACATTGAACTAATTTTTGTCCATACTCATGAAGAGATTGATGATGTATTCACAAAGGCACTTGACTCTACAAAAACTGAACAGCTTCTTAAAAATGTTAGGAATGATGAATCCGGACCCACAATTCTTTTTGAATTGATAGGTACCGCAGACCATCCTCGGTCTCCGTTGCAATCCTAGTTGAAGTTCTTTATGATAGATGGCTTTGATATATCCTATGTACCACAACCATATATCATAGTTATACTTCAATGGTCATTACTGTTTGTTATTACTAATCTTTGTTCAAGTGCTCCTCTTAGTTCTTCTACCACAGTCATCCATCCGATGACATATGATCCATCCGCAATGAAGTTTCAATCCGCAATCACTTTAATTGATTTTCAAACTGTTACATTCTATTGAAAACAAAATTAAAAAAAACATGGTGTGCTATTTAATGACCCTTCATTAAATAGAAAAAACATTAAAAAAAAAAACATTCTTTGTGTAGCTGTCTCATCCGTTTTGAATAATGTAAGGTCCAAATAAGGATCTTTACCAGTAATCAAACAATAATCAATCACAAAAATAGGAACGAGATGAAAAGAAACCAAGCTTGCACACGATTATATTCAATAAATCGTCAGGTACAACTCAGTGGACTGCTCTATAAACTCTATCGCATCAACAACTACAAAAGACCAACTCCTCCACTATTGATACTTGACTTAGACCGCAAACTGTGTTTGCAACCGTAAATAGGGTTTACGGTCGTGAACACACAAAATGACCAAAAGACATAAACAAATCATAAACTGTATTACAGACTCTTGCCAAAACAATATACACTGAAAGCCTAGATCAAACCATTAACTGGACTCTTCAGTCTTGTCACACCCCAAAACCATGAATGGCGGAAACATTCTGGGGCGGAGGACGTCATGTACAGTATCACAACAATGATTAATAGTAAACAAGCAACAACATCATTCATAGAATTAATAATATAATTTCATACATGTGTGTTTTGTCAAAATAGATATAGACACCAAAATATACAAATCAAATTAAAAGACGAGTCTTGAACGAACTTCATCTTCTCAAAAACCTGGCACCTATACCTATCTACTGGTGACCTAAGAATACAAGTTATTTTGAAAGCGAGTATCAGCTTTAAAGCTGGTGAGATCATAAGTATATTAATGTATGTGTTTGTATGAAAGGATTTGTAAAATGTTTGCAAGATGTTTTGTACTCTCATAGAAAACCCTATGTTTCCTACTAACTGTAGCCTTCTATCAAGGCATCCAGTGTCTGTGCGTGTGTCTCTTGTAAGAGTGTGTGTCTTCCCAATTCTGACTATCATTAACCAAAAATATCGTTTGTACATTACCGTGCATGGTGTGAATATTCACGAAGTGAATGTAATGGGAAAATATCATAGTACCATAGTATTTGTAATAAGTGACTACCGTTGTACTAACTACCTTAAAACAATAGGTGTTCAAAGTAACATCTGATCGACCTGTATCCTGCTACCGACTCAAGTAAAACGATGATGTATGACACCGTAAGAAATGACATTTGACAGCCGTGGACTTGCAAGTCCCACTGTAGCGAGCAACAAGGTGTAGGATAGTCAATCCAGTATAGATCTATACGCAAACTCATACGCTCCCCAATTAAGGAGATTCGGGATACAAAAACGGTCATTGCAGGAAGTGCCATGACCCATTTAATGGTTCACATAACTGCATGAATGTACATGTAATGAATGTGCTAACTGTAAAGTGTACTATTTCTCTGTCTAGCCTACATGTCTTGTAATGTTCTGCGTGTGCTAGCTGTAATGTGTGTTCTCTCTCTATCTAGCATATATAGTAATGTACTATGTGTACTACTCATATTGACTCATGAATGAACTGACTCATTGTATGTTTCATTGTTCTAGTAATAGTATTAGTATCTTTCTGTACTCCCCCTAGGGTAGCTTACTAGTAATGTATGATCATGATTGTAAACCCTTGCTACCGAAAGGTATGGAACTGATTGAAAGAAATTTTATGTCTCTATATGTATACATAATATATAACTAATAGATAGACGACCTTCGGACGGATAGTCGATGCCCTACAGCCACATCCCAACGAGGAAAAGGAGATAAAGCGAGCTGGTCTTCCTAAGCCCTTTAAACATTACTTATATAACTATACATACATAGGCATGCATTTGATAATAAGTATAAAAAGAGTCTAAGTAAAAGTATTTGACAAGTAAAAGAGTTTGTAAAACAATTCGAAGCAAAACAGTTTAATAAACAGTTTGAACAGTAAGCAAACTACTAGATTGGTAGTTATTAATCACATGTGATTGATATAATAACTATAAGTATTCAACTTGTATTCCCCCCATAAAAGCATTTAAAAACATTTAAACCATTGATTAAGGGGAATGAACTCACTTGTAGTGAGTGGTACGGATGAACTGAAGATGTAGGATTGGTAGGTGTCAAGTGAAGTCTTGAACACACTCTATGATCCTAATTAACATATAATATAACATATATGTATCCAATTAGTCTTTAAACAAATAATAAACAAAGTCAAGACACCCTAGGACATGCTAAACAGCTTATACAAGTGTTATAAGTCTCAAGGTTTACATCTAAGTGTTGTAGGGAAGGGCTAGTGTGCTTGGGGCTCAAGGAAATCTCCATTAGGGAGTTTACGGTTTTGTGGTCACAACCAAAAGAGTTTACGGTCGTAAACCCTTAAGTTTAGGGCCGTAAGCTCACACTCTTTTTGACCATTTGTTGTTTAAAGACTTCTAAGCCATTCCAAGCATTCCTACTTCATGTTTAAGCCTTAGGAAATGTTTTATGGCATCAATACACTCCTAAATGGAGTTTACGGCCCATGGACCATTTCTCCATGAGGTTGCTGCCGTAAACTCCTATGGAACATGGTTTTATGATGTTTTCATGTCCTAATCACTTCAAGGTAATAGTCTAGGTTAGATTCTAGGCATAAGGAAGGAATATGGGCCATTTATACCCACTTTGGGGTGTTTACGGTTTTGGGAGATCCCCAAATCGTAAACACATATAAATGGGAAATTTAGGTGGTTTTCATGGGCTTAAACACATCAAGGAAGGATTTAGACATGTTTCAAAGGCTTGTGAAGGACCTAGTAACCCTAAGGCACCCTTTGGCACCTTAACTTGGTGTTTACGGTTCAAGAACTTCTTGAACCGTGAACACCTTGTTGGGTTTTGAGCAATCTAACACTTCCTAAGTGTGCATGCAACCCTAATAAACCTTGGATCTATGTTTGTCTAAATACATGCAAAATAATAATTTTCCAAGGTTTATAACCTATCTAACATGGCATGGGGAACATTTCAACATAAAAGAGTTAGAAGAGATTACATACCTTTGTTGTGTTGGGTTCTTAGGAGTTTGAGGGCCAAGCACCAATAGTGTGAATGCCTCAAATGGAATCACAAACACCACAAACTCTTGGAAAACTTTGAGAGAGTATACACACTCTTGTATTTTCGGCCACACACATGCACACACACACTAGAACACTAGCTTTCACTTAGGCTATCTTAGGCTCACTTTCATGCTCCATAAGCATGCTTATATAGTATGCATGGTTAGGGTGAAACCCTAATAACCCATGTCTTTTCCTATTCCAAGGATCCATGGGTTAAAAGCTCCATGGATCATCCATGGACTTCCACATAAGCCTAGCCCATTAACAAATGAGTATTAGCCCACACTATATAAAACAAATAGCCCATAATTTAATTAGTATTCCTTTTAATCTCTAAATTAATCCATAATTAATTTAAGACTAAAACTAATTAAATAACGTAACTTCATATTAATATATTATAACTCATAATATATTAATAAACATATGTGTATAACTCTCATAAAATTATCCATAATAGTTTGGATGAGATGCAACCCAAATGGACCATGCCGGTCGGGTCAAGTATATACCAAATAAGTTATGGACTTAGACACCTTATCCAACAGACTCCCACTTGGATAAGTCTAATAACTATATTTGCCTATAACTTCAGGAACCAACCAACAATCGTAGCTCTCGAAAACTCCCTCGAACAATGAAGACTCTGTCGAACTATGAAGCGCCATTTTAGATAAGTGATCACATAATCCTCTGTTCTCATGATATCAGCCGGACAAACACATGGAACTATGTCTTGCTTATTGTCTAGCAGTTGTTTCTCGATTATCCGATTTGTTTGACGAAGAACTTCACTGAACACATCGGTTTAGTTCTGACCAGGCCTGGTATATGGGTCAACACAAAATCATCGAGGGGCCCGGATATCGCTTCTATTTCTAGAAGGAACAGATAAACTTCGACTGATATGCTTGTTCTACTACTTATTGAATTGTACACAAAGGCACGTTTTATAACATCAAGTTACTGATGCGTTTACGTGCAATCAATGCACAACCAACTCATAGGTAACAACTCATATCTCTAGGTTTAAAGATTTATATGATGTTATCGTCTCACGATCACTCGAGATAAATTCCATGAAGTGATACAAGTGAGCGTGGGTTTATACCAATACTCATAAGTTATGAGTACTCATGAATGTTGCAGCAACCATTGCCATGCCTAAACACCTTTAAGGCATCTACAAACCCAATTCATGACAATCTTGATTCATACCTACTTCCGACGTATGATCGATTGTGGAGGTTTGAACAAATTAATTATTCTGGAAGTCAAAACATGCAAAACTGAAACAATAGTAAATAATTGACAATGATAGTAACACTTTACTCATAAATAAATCACAAATTTTATTCATCATCAAACGTCGATTACATTTTACAAGTTTCAGGAAAACTATCTAATCTGTAAAACTAATATCGTCCCTCAGCCCGATGCGTCTCGCATGCTGAAAATGCTTAACCCTCGTCAGTCCCTTCGTAAGGGGATCTGCAGGATTCTCATCTGACGATATCCTCCTTGTCACAAGGAGTCCTTCTTCAATCTTGTGCCTTATGAAGTGATATTTTCTGTCAATGTGTCGGGATCTGCCATGATTTCTTGGTTCCTTGGCTAAGATAACCGCAGCATTGTTGTCACAGAAAATTTCTATAGGCTCCTTAATAGCTGGTACAACTCCAAGGTCTCCGATGAAGTTCTTTAGCCATATCGCCTCCTTCGCTGCTTCACTCGCTGCTATATACTCTGATTCACAAGTCGAATCAGCCACCGTCTCCTGCTTGGAACTCTTCCAAGAAATTGCCCCTCCATTTAAGGTAAAGATCCAGCCCGACTGAGAGCGGAAATTATCCTTATCAGTCTGAAAACCAGCATCACTATACCCTAATATTCTCAAGTCATCACTGCCACCAAGGGTAAGGACCCAATCCTTAGTCCTCCGCAGGTACTTGAGAATGTTCTTTACCGCGGTCCAATGAGCCTTGCCAGGGTTCCCCTGATACCTGCTGACCATGCTCAAAGCAAATGCCACATCAGGACGGGTACAAGTCATAGCATACATGATCGAGCCAACTGCGGAAGCATATGGTAATTGGCTCATCTCAGCTATCTCAGCCTCTGTACTCGGACTTTGAGTCTTACTCAGTTTGGTATTGCTTTGGATCGGTAAATCTCCTTTCTTGGAATTCTCCATGTTGAACCTTTTCAACACCTTATCCAAGTAGATACTCTGACTAAGTCCAATTAGTCTTCTACTCCTTTCTCTTAATATCCTTATCCCTAGGATATAGGTAGCCTCCCCTAGGTCCATCATAGCAAAGCACTTCCCAAGCCAGGACTTAACCTCCTGCAAGGTTGGGATGTCATTTCCTATGAGTAGTATGTCATCCACATACAGTACCAAGAAGCTAACTATACTCCCACTAGCTCTGACATACACGCAAGACTCATCTTCGCTTCTCAAGAAGCCAAACTCTTTTACCTTCTCATCAAAACAAAGATTCCAGCTACGAGATGCTTGTTTTAATCCATAAATGGATTTATTAAGCTTGCATACTCTATTAGGGTGCTCTGCATTGACAAAACCCTCTGGCTGATTCATGTACACATCCTCAGCCAACTTTCCATTAAGGAAAGCGGTTTTGACATCCATTTGCCATATTTCATAATCATGAAATGCTGCAATGGCTAACATAACCCTAATAGACTTAATCTTGGCCACCGACGAGAAGATTTCATCATAATCAATACCTTGAGTTTGAGTAAAACCCTTCGCAACCAGTCGAGCCTTATAAGTATGCACTTTTCCTTCCATGTCGGTCTTCTTTTTGAAGATCCATTTGCACCCGACTGTTTTACGGCCTGGTACATTGTCAACCAAGTTCCAAACTTGATTGTCATACATGGACTGTATCTCGCTGTCCATAGCCTCCTTCCATTTAGCAGACTCCGGGCCTGCCATGGCTTCCTTAACACTGCTAGGTTCATCCAAATTTACTAGTGTACTATCACTAATAAACGTATCACCTTCCGTAGTAATATGAAAACCATAATAAAACGAAGGTGTGTTCCTAACCCGTGTGGAACGTCTCGGAGGTACAGACTCGTCAGCTGGATCAACAGGAGTTTCTTCCTCAGGTTGATTGCTAGTGTCTGAGGTTCCTTCACCAATTGATTCTTGAATTTCTTCAAGATCAATCTGCCTCCCACTGTCTCCTTGGCTTATAAATTCTTTCTCGCGAAAGATCCCTCTTCGTGCTACAAAGACCACATTCTCACTGGGTCTGTAGAAAAGGTAACCGAAGGATTTCTGTGGGTAGCCGATGAAAATACACCTTTCACTTCGGGGTTCAAGCTTATCATGAGTTTCACGCCTCACGAAGGCTTCGCAACCCCAAATTTTGATGTGGTCCAAATTGGGAACCTTCCCAGTCCACATCTCATGAGGTGTTTTGGTAACCTTCCTTGTAGGGACTAGATTAAGGATATGGGCGGCAGTCTCTAAGGCATACCCCCAAAAAGAGATTGGTAACGAAACTCGACTCATCATAGAGCGAACCATGTCCAACAAGGTACGATTACGCCTCTCAGCTACACCATTCAGCTGTGGTGTCCTGGGAGGAGTCAATTGTGAGACAATCCCACACTCCTTAAGATAGTCAAGGAACTCGGTACTAAGATACTCACCACCTCGATCGGATCGAAGCATCTTAATGTTCCTGCCCAATTGATTTTCTACTTCCTGTTTGAATTCCTTAAACCTTTCAAAGGTTTCGGACTTGTGTTTGATCAAGTAGACATACCCATATCTACTATAATCATCAATAAAAGTCACATAATACCGATTAGCGTCCCTTGTGGCGGTTTTGAATGGCCCACATACATCAGTATGTATTAGGTCCAACAAACCTTCACCCCTCTCACAAGTTCCAGTGAAGGGTGATTTTGTCATTTTTCCAAGTAGACAAGATTCACAACTATCATCTGATTTGAGGTCAAATGATTCCAAGACTCCACTCTTTTGGAGTTGGTCTATGCGTTTCTTGTTTACATGTCCAAGACGACAATGCCACAATGATGCTTTATCTAGGCTAGTAGAAGAATCAATATACAACACATTATTTCCTAAGTTGTCTACAATCGACACAGTTTCATACACGCCATCACAAGGTAATGCTTTAAAATAAAACACATTATTAAAGAAAGCATTAATACCACCACATTCATTATCAAACGAAAAGGTAAAACCTTGTTTGTACAAAGCATGAAAAGAAATAATATTCCTCGCCATTTCAGACGAGTATACACATTTATTCAAATCTAATTTTAACCCATTATTAAGCAACAAAGTATAAACTCCAATCTTGGAAACAGGTGAAGCCTTCCTATTCCCCATGATTAAGTTTATCTTCCCGTGCTCCACATCCTCACTTCTTCTTAGGCCCTGCAAATCAGAACATATGTGAATACCACATCCTGTATCAAGCACCCAAGAGTTAGAATATGTTGAGTAATTAGACAATATAGTGTAAATACCTGCATAGGTGGGTTTCACTTTCCCATCCTTTAGATCCTGCAAGTACTTAGGGCAGTTTCGCTTCCAGTGTGCCTTTTCATGGCAATAAAAGCATTCAGCATCCTTTGGAATGGCAGAAGGAGTGACAGAACCGTTCTTAGTCTTGGATGAGGAGCCTTCAAGAGACTTTCCCTTGGTACCCTTCGAAGGGTGCTTCCTCTTTTTCCCTTTGCCTTGCCCAATAGCTAAAACAGGGGTAGAAGTTGGAGTAGGAGTAGTAGAGGTAACAACCGCTTTACCCTTAAGACCGGTTTCAGCGGTCTTCAAGAGTCCTTGAAGCTTGCTGAGGGTAACTTCCTCCTTGTTCATATGATATGTCATTCGAAAATGATCATAACAAGAAGGCAAGGAGTGCAAAATGATGTCAATTGCTAACTCCTCGGGAATGTTAACATTCAGCTTCAGCAAACGGTCCACATACCTTTGCATCTTTTGCATGTGGCCCGTGACGGATTCACCGTCCTTCATGCGGGTAGTTATTATGGAGGAGATTATTTCATACCGCTCCTGACGAGCACTCTGATGGTACCTTTCCATCAAGTCTTGGTGCATCTCAAAAGGGTAGAAATCTTCATATGACTTTTGGAGCTCGGCTGTCATCGTGGCCATCATGATACATGCCACCTTAGTAGCATCTCTCTCATGAGTCCTGAATTCAGCGATCTCCTCAGGAGTAGCAGTAGACTCATCAAGTTCTTTTAACTCCTTATCGAGGACATATTCCTTGTCCTCGTAACGAGTAACCATCCTGCTGTTCCTAATCCAATCCATGAAGTTGGAACCATCAAAGATGACCCTCCCACAAAGATTCATGAGAGAGAAAGAACCAGTTGGGTTAGAGCCTGAAGCATTAGTGTTGGAAGACATCTGAAAGAAGAAAGCAAGTTTAGATTAGATATTTAGGATCCTTAATAAGACACCCAAATGTAATATTAAGGCTAGGATCCAATCACAATATATTACACTTAGAAGAGGGATGCCGTAATCTAAGTAATAATATATTTGAAAGGTAGGCGAATGACGATTCACCAATTTCCACCATGAAAACGAAATGATTAATTAGTTTTAATTGGATTTGAAATTCCTAGATTCTTTTGAGATTCATTGAACTTTTCAATGGCATGTTTCAATCTCGATTGTGCCCTTCAAGTTTTGTGACTGGGATGCCGAGGATCACAAAACAAGGTGTGAATAACCATGCTAACTCACTTGGTACTCCTAATATTATCACCTAATCAATGTGCCGGTTAACCACACACGCTCCATTGATCTATGACAACATTAAGTTACCCTTCGTGATCCTTACTAGTCTAATTAGTGTGCCGGTTAACCACACACGCTCCACTAACGACTTGGTAAGGTACAAAGTGTGAATTCCATGGATTAGCACCATGTTCACATTTTCCTAAAATAACTAAGATTGGGAATTAAAAGAGTTTAGTTATTTTATAATATTCATTATACTTTTAATGAGGATTTAAAGTCGTTGTTCTACCCGTTCGGCTAACGACCCTCCACCGATCAAGCAAGCGGTGGGTGAGAGTATACACCCATTAAGTCGCCATTTTATAGGCAACAACCTTATACCCACCTTATAGACCGGCTTCGTGAATGAGGCCTACTAACGGTAAAACGACTTATTCTTATACATATATATAATAATTAACCATTAATGTTATAAATAGTATAAGGGTTGAATTTTAACTATTAAAACTCTAAGGTTTGGAATTAAAGTTTATTAAAGTGTGTGAAACTTTACAAATTCCAAAACTTGAGGACAAGTTTTGTAACTTTGCAAAACTCTTCATTTCATAACTTATGAATTAAAGGTTCATAAAATGAAGACTCTTCATTTTCATGTAACTTATGTGTTTTAAGTGTGTGTTAAATGAAAGTGACCTTTGGTAATCCATAACTTGAGGACAAATTATGGACTCCATTAAAACACATAAATGATTAAGAATTAATTCTAAACAATTCAGCAAATAATTCCTATCATTTTCTAAATTCATAAGAACATGAACATGATCATCAAAAATTCAAGAATTATATGAACACATAAAATCATGGATTTTTGATATATGCTATTGTAAATGGATTAGAACAACCATTACACCAACTAAAATAAGTTTTACAACACCAAAACAATTTAGGGTAATGTTTCCAGTCCATTTCCAGCAGCAGAAGTCGAGATTCTGCATCCTTTCGATCCTACTCGCCGAGTGCACGAACGGACTCGTCGAGTAGGTTGAAGTTTGCCTTGGACTCGGCGAGTCCCCCCAATGGACTCGGCGAGTCTAGCATGCAGACAGCAACGATTTCGACTTTTTTCACTATTTTGCATCAAGTATCAAACAAGCAAGCCTAGGCTCTGATACCACTGTTGGGTTTTGAGCAATCTAACACTTCCTAAGTGTGCATGCAACCCTAATAAACCTTGGATCTATGTTTGTCTAAATACATGCAAAATAATAATTTTCCAAGGTTTATAACCTATCTAACATGGCATGGGGAACATTTCAACATAAAAGAGTTAGAAGAGATTACATACCTTTGTTGTGTTGGGTTCTTAGGAGTTTGAGGGCCAAGCACCAATAGTGTGAATGCCTCAAATGGAATCACAAAAACCACAAACTCTTGGAAAACTTTGAGAGAGTATACACACTCTTGTATTTTCGGCCACACACATGCACACACACACTAGAACACTAGCTTTCACTTAGGCTATCTTAGGCTCACTTTCATGCTCCATAAGCATGCTTATATAGTATGCATGGTTAGGGTGAAACCCTAATAACCCATGTCTTTTCCTATTCCAAGGATCCATGGGTTAAAAGCTCCATGGATCATCCATGGACTTCCACATAAGCCTAGCCCATTAACAAATGAGTATTAGCCCACACTATATAAAACAAATAGCCCATAATTTAATTAGTATTCCTTTTAATCTCTAAATTAATCCATAATTAATTTAAGACTAAAACTAATTAAATAACGTAACTTCATATTAATATATTATAACTCATAATATATTAATAAACATATGTGTATAACTCTCATAAAATTATCCATAATAGTTTGGATGAGATGCAACCCAAATGGACCATGCCGGTCGGGTCAAGTATATACCAAATAAGTTATGGACTTAGACACCTTATCCAACACACCTTGTTCTTGGTGTTCTTGGGACATTTCCTTGATGTAATGATGTCACACCCCAAAACCAAGAACGGCGGAAACGTTATGGGGCGGGGGACGTCATGTACAGTATCACAACAATGAAAAGTAGTAAGCAAGGAACAACATCATCCATTGCATTAATAATATAATTATTATACAAGTGTGTTCTGTCAAATTTTGATAAACACTAAAGCATAAATCAAAATGAACGATGAGTCTTCAACGAGCTCCATCTTCTCTAATCCTTGCATCGGTACCTGTCTATGATGACCTGAGGATACAAGTAATTTTGAAAGCGAGTATGAGCTTTGAAGCTGGTGAGATCATAAGTATTTTAGTGTCTTAATTTGTATGTAAGTATTTGGATGTATATGAATTGTAAGTATTGAGAATGTATATGAACTGTAAGTATAAAAATGTATATGAGCTGTAAGTATAAAAATATTTTGTATGATCCTAGGAAGCCCTATGTTTCCTACTAATCGTATCCTTCTACCAAGGCATCTAGTGTCTGTGTGTATGGCTCACGTAAGAGAGTGTATTTTCCCATATCTGACTATCATTTATCAAAATATAGTTTCTACATTACCGTGCGTTGTGTGAAAATTCACGAAGTGAATGTAATGGGAAAAGAAATAGTACTATGGTGTAGTGTCGAACTACAACCATACCTATTACCTTAAATCTAGGGTAATACTTCCAAGTATTGTAGTATTTGTAATAAATAACTACATCGGTACTCAACTGCCTTATTTGAGGGATAAGGTATAATGTGATGTCTAGATCCCAGGATATACGCTTCCCTGTCAAAGGGATTTTGGAACCTACCCACAACCCCTGCATGTATCCAAGCCGTGAGCATCTACATTACTATGATCATGTATACTCGATATAACTATCACAATTGCGTTGTGATTCATCGGTATAGTTAGATCCTGAACTGGTTCCATGCTATAGCACCTAGTGACGTCTGTCCTATGTATACGTAAGTGTGATCATGTAAGTGATCATGTAGTTGTTCTCATGTAAGTGTGATCATGTAAACATATCTATGTAATAGTATAGTAATGTACAGTAATGTTATAGTTGTAATGTATGCTCTCTCTATCTAGCAAGTATAGTAATGTACTGTAATGTTATAGCTGTAATGTATGCTCTCTTTATCTAGCAAGTATAGTAATGTACTGTAATGTTATAGCTGTAATGTATGCTCTCTCTATCTAGCAAGTATAGTAATGTACTGTAATGTTATAGCTGTAATGTACGTGCTCTCTACCTAGCAAGTATAGTAATGTACAGTAATGATCTAGAAAGTATTGACTCATGAATGAACTGACTCATTTTATGATATTGCATTCTAGTAATAGTTCTACTATCTTCCTAAACTACCCATATGGTAGTTTACTAGTAATCTAACTTGTACTTATGGACATGGATGTATACCCTTGCTACCCAAGGGCATGGGATGGACTGGAAGGGCCTTTATGACTATATATGTACATATGTTATATAACTAATATTTAAACGACCTTCAGACGAGTACTCGATATCTCGCCAGACCACATCTCAGGTGCGAAAAGGAAATAGGGCGGATAGCCTTCCTAAGTCTTTTATACATTTCTTATATAACTATACATATAGAGGCATGCAATTTATAATTTAAAAAGCATAAAATAAGATTTGTAAAACCTTTGAACATAAATATTTTCTAAGAAAAGACCGACTTGATGTCGATCTATAAAATGGTTTTGAAGGCATGGGTTTGATAAAACAGTTTAGTATAAAGAACATTTGTTTGAAACACAATTGTAAACAAGTTTGAAATGTAATATATAGAGTAAAATGTACAGTGTAATAAGGAGTTTTTAAACACATAAAGTGTTTATGAAAAACATTTGAAGGAAACTGTTTGGTAAAACGGCTAATGAGTTGCCAATCTACTTGTATCCCCCCATAAAACATTTAAAAACAGTTTAAAACATTGATTAAGGGGTATGAACTCACCTGCAGTAAGTGATTGGAATTGAACGGACTGTTATCGTAAGGAAGGATCGGACAAGTGCTTGGTGTCAAGTGAAGACTTTAGACACACACAATGATCCTAATTACATATGAAGACATATGTATATAAATAATTAGTGATTAAAACACTAATTATACATGTATAAGCATTTTAATGTGAGGAAAACACTTTTGGTCAAGTGCTAGGAGGCAAATGGGTTGCAATAAAGGAGTGCAATGCCTCTAATGGGAGTTTATGGTCAAATAACCATATGTTTTGGAGTTTACTCTCCATATATCATCACACATGGAGTTTACGGTTGTAAACTCCCAACCATGGGGGTATTGTGTGTTTTGAAGTTCCAAATGATTCCTAGAATTATTCCAACTTGGTGGTTAAATTCTTGGAAGGGTTTAAGGCCTAGAAACGCTCCTAAGAGGAGTTACCGGCCCTAAGGCCATTTCCTTTGGAGTTTACGGTTGTAAACTCCCTTGGAATGGTGTTCTTGTTGTTTTCAAGCCTCATGCACAAGTGGTATAAGTTCTAGGCTTTTATTCCAAACATATGAAGACTCTTGACACACTTTGGTGCCCCTTTAATGAGTTTACGGCCCATGAACCATGTCATGGCCATAAACTCACTTTTTAAGGTGATTTGTTGTGTTTAAGGCCCTTGATTTAATGGGAACAAGTCTAGGTAAAAGTCTAAGGCCTTAGGTGCCTTAAAAGCACCATTTTGAGCATGAACTTTGGAGTTTACGGCCTAAGATACTCTTGGGCCATGAACTCCCAAACTTAGGTGATCCTTGCTTGATTTCATGTCCCTAATACACTCCTATACAATTCCAAGGCAGTAGTATATCATGGGGGACAATCTAGGCTTGGTTTCGGGAGTTTACCGCCCAAGAACACCTTGGGGAGTAAACTCCTAAATCGAATGATTTAGCTATGTAATCTATGTTATGAACACATTTAAAGCTTTCTAACTCTACTAGAAAGAGTTACTCACAATTTGGGATAAAAACCCGAAGATCCGTGAGAGAGAATTTTGGCTTTTCTCTAATTGGAAATGTAAATAATGAACTATTTGGTTCAGTTTTCTATATATAGTCCTGGGATTTTTGGAAGAAAATATTTTTATTCCCGGAATGAACTCTAATATCCTAGAGTATTGGAATAACAGTGTTGCACAAAACCCTAGTGCATCCACTCTCTTAATATCTCCTTAAGTGTAAATCCTGAAAACTGCCAAACTTATACTCGAAGTCTGGATTTTCACTGTAACTGTTCTACTTCTATTGGCTTGATATGGTTTGTTCAGAATGGAAATTTCAGGTTGTCACAAATGATGCATAACAAGCCTTACAATACACTAGGGTAGGAATAATTACTAGTTGGAAGCTTGAAATGAGCTAAAAGTCCAAGAACACTAGTGTATGTTCTTGGTGTTCTTGGTGTTTTGGAAATCTAATCAAAACATTAAATTTGATGGATTACAAGATGTATAATCACTAGTTGTTATGATATAACAATAAATCAAGCCAAGAAGTACTTACGTTTTCGGGAAATCGGGTGAAAGACGGGATGGTAGCTGAGAGTGTTTGGAGTTTACTCGTGAGATTGCAAGTAAGAAATGATGTATTTTGGGGAGTAAAATCATGCTTAAGGCATGAGTTTACGGTTTTGGAGAAATTTTTGGCTCAAACATAAAAGTTTGGTCGTGAATTTCTTAACTACGTGGTACTTGCGGTTTTGAAATTTCAAGACCCAAGACGACATTTCCTTTCACCCGTTCGTTTAAAGAATAGTTATTAAAATAATCAAACAAACTTTAAATTTTCTAAAAACAAATAAAAGTGAACTTGACTTATAATTTGAAATGATTGACTTTAGGGTTTTTCTGAATGAAGATTTCGGGTTGTCACATCATCCCCTCCTTAGAAGGAATTTCGTCCCGAAATTAGAATTTAAGAAAATAAGTAGTTACAAATAACTAAGTAAAAAAGACGAGGATATTTCAGTTTCATCTGATCCTCATGCTCCCAAGTGAATTCTGGTCCCCGCTTGGCGTTCCAACGAACCTTCACTATCGGGATACGATTTTGCTTCGTCTGCTTGACCTCTCGGTCCATGATCTCTACTGGTTCCTTCACGAATTTGAGGCTCTCGTTGATCTCGATCTCGTCGAGTGGAATAACAAGAGTCTCGTCGGACAGACACTTTTCAAGTTCGATACGTGGAAGGTAGAATGTATGTTACTGAGTTCGTGCGGTAAGTTAAGTCTGTAAGCTACAGGGCTGATTCTTGCGAGAATCTCGAAAGGCCCAATGTACCTTGGATTTATCTTTCCTCTTTTTCCGAAGCGTATCAAGCCCTTCCAGGGTGAGACCTTCAATAGAACACGGTCACCCACCTGGAATTCCAATGGTTTCCTACATTTAGCAGCGTAGCTTTTGTGTCGGTCTTTGGAGACTTTCAATCGTTCACAGATTTGAACGATCTTTTCTGTCGTTTCCCGTATGATCTCCGGACCTGTGAGAGTGCTTTCAGGAACTCGTCCTTTAGCTAACTGGGTATCACCCACCTTAGCCCAGCACAGAGGGGATCTGCACTTTTGGCCATAGAGGGCCTCGAATGGAGCAGCCTTTATGCTCGTGTGATAACTGTTGTTGTAGGAAAATTCGACAAGGGGTAAATGAGTATCCCATGCTTTCCAAAAGTCTATCACACATGCTCGCAACATATCTTCCAAGGTTTGGATAGTTCTCTCACTTTGCCCGTTGGTCTGTGGATGGTAGGCTGTACTCATGTCCAGCCTAGTTCCTAAGGAACTTTGTAACGACTGCCAGAACCTCGAAGTGAATCTACTATCTCTGTTCGAGATAATGGATAAGGGAACACCATGAAGTCGTACAATCTCCCTAATGTAGTCTGTTTCTTTGATCGGCAGGAAGTGTACAGACTTGGTCAATCTGTCGACGGTGAGCCATATTTATCCACTCCCATTTCCATATTTACCCGCTCCCAACCGTTGTCTTGGGCAACTTGGTTATGAAATCCATAGTTATCCGCTCCCATTTCCATTTCGGTATCTCAGGTTGTTGTAATAGACCGGAGGGTTTCTAGTATTTGACCTTGACCTTTGCGCTAGTAAGGCATTTACTCACGAAGGTGGCAATCTCTGCTGTCATGTTAGGCCACCAGTATAACTTTTTGAGATCCAGATACATCTTATCTGATCCCGGGCGCACAAAGTAGCGAGTGTTGTGCGCCTCGTTCATGACCAAGTCTCTGAAACCACCGACTTTCGGGGTCTAGATCCGGTCCATGAAATAGTAAGCTCTGCCACCCTTAACCTCCAAGTTCTTATCCATCCCTCTTAGGGATTCACCCGCCACATTTTCAGGCTTCAAAGCGTCAAGCTGAGCTGCCTTAATTTGTGTGGACAAGTGTGAATGGATAGTCATAGTCAATGAATTGAATCAACGACCAGAATATTCCTTCCGACTCAGGGCGTCAGCTACTACGGTGGCTTTACCCGGATGATAACGAATTTCGCATTCGTAATCATTGAGTAGCTCGACCCACCGTCGTTGTCTCATGTTGTGCTCCTTCTGGTCGAATATGTATTGTAAGCTCTTGTGGTATGTAAAGATAGTGCTTTTCGTTCCGTACAAGTAATGTCTCCAGATCTTCAGAGCAAACACAACAGCTCCTAATTCAAGATCGTGGGTCGTGTAGTTGACCTCATGTGTCTTTAGCTGTCTCGAGGCATAGGTGATGACCTTACCTCGCTGCATCAGAACACATCCGAGTCCTTGATTTGACGCATCGCAAGAGACAACGAAGTCTTTTATTCCATCGGGAAGGGATAGTATTGATGGTGTGGTGCACAAGGCTCGTTTGAGCGTTTAAAAAGCTCTTTCCTGCTTCTCCTCCCAGTCAAAGGTCACGCCCTTCTGGGTTAGTGTTGTAAGAGGTTTCGCAATGCGGGAGAAGTTCTGAATGAACCTACGATAGTAGCCAGCGATGCCTAGAAATTGACGAATTTCTGTAGGCGTCTTCAGTGCTGACCAGTTCTCAATGGCCTTCATTTTGGAAGGGTCCACGTGTATACCCTCTTCGCTAACCACATGCTGTAACAACCCAAAGTTGTTCATCGCCGAAAACCCGTTCTACCCGAATAACTCGTCGGAAATCGAAATGTCCCGTTATCGTTTTTGGGCTTAGTTAACTAAAATTATATATTTATTTTCATTCAATGAGGGTCCAAATCATTTAGGAACTCATGAATTTAGCCCAAAACATTTATTTCATAAGTTTTAGAAATATCCTCGTTGGGTGACGGAAACTCAATCGGGTGCGACCCAAAGCATCGTTTAAGGCCGGTATCGGGTAGAATTCCACCGTGTCCAAGTTTTAGGAACTATATAAGAGTGTTTAAGCACTCATTTGAAGCTTTTTCCTTCTCTCTCTACTCTCTCTCTAACCTCTCTCCTAAATCCAAGGATTAAGTGTCCAAAACTCAAATTTAAGGCTTCAAATCCTTAAGGTACCTTCCTAGCCTTAATCTATAGTATGTTTAGCTTCCAAATTAGACACTTAATCATAAAATTGGACATTATATGTGAGTTTACGGCCCAGGAGGTTGCCTAGGCCGTAAACACCATTTTAGAGAGTTTTTAGCCCTTAAACTCCTTCCTTGACTCATTTGGACTTTAGATATGGCTAAGGGACTTCAAGATATGGACTTAGAACATGTAAATCTTTGATTTTGAGGACTTTGAAGGAGTTTACGGCCAAGGCATAAGCTTAGGTCGTAAACTCATGTAAATGGGGTTTTTCATGCCCTTAAACCCTCCCAAATCACTTCTATGGCTTAGATATGAATTATAGGACCTTGGTTTTAGCATTTGGACACTTGAAACATGATTTTTGGAGGATTTAGATGAGTTTATGGCCAAGGCATATGCTTGGGCCGTAAACTCCCCAAAACTTAGCATAAATCCAATTCTAAGGTGTTAGAAAGCCATCCAACACCACCAAAAGCCTTGGAATAAATCAAGGGACCAACCAAAAATACTTTGAAGGCCTTAAACACATCTTTTATGGGGTTTCTAAGAGTTTACGGTCAAGACCTGTTCTTGGGCCGTAAACTCCAAAATCTTTGGTGTTAGAATGCAAACTAAACACCCCTACAACCTTTAGATGAATTTTAGAAGCCATTCTATGCTAGTTTCAGGCCTTGAAACACATTGTAGCTTGTCATATTAGAGTTTACGGCCATGAAGGGGGTTTCATGGGCCGTAAACTACATAAATCCCTTATATGTCACTTGCAAACTCATTTCTAGGCTTGTGGGAATTTTTAGAATCACATGTGATTGGTTTTAACAACATTTAGCATCATTTTCATAAGGATTAAGGAGTTTACAACCAGGAGCCTATGCTAGGCCGTAAACTCCCATAAGTTAATCATTTTAGTGATTTTAATCCATTCCATGCATTTAGATCAAAGCCTAGAATCATTTCCCATGTCCATGTAAGCCATTTAAGCCATTTAAACACCCAAAACCACACCCACATGAGTTTACGGCCGTAAACTCATGTATGTGTGTGTTTTGTGGTTGTAAACTCATTTAAAAGTTTACTCATGGGGAGTAAACTCAAGTCCCAAGTCCCTAGTGTCATTTCACATCCTTAAACGCCACTCGGGTCCCTCCAAACACTCGTATCGGAGTGTTTTCGCGACTAGAAGCAATTGTCCCTATCCAACAATAAATCTAAGTCCTAATTAGATACAAATGTGTATCTTTACATTATAATTAGGAACCTCGTGTATTTACAAGCCCCGGATCAACTCTTAGCATTCAAACCGTCCTACTTCTCGTCCGGTGAGTTCATACCCCTACGCCTTTTTCACTGTTTTTAACTGTTTTCATGGGGGGGAATACAAGCAAACCAAAACTGCTTTCAAATCATAACATTTATGTGTTTCAAATAATATCTGGCAATCTTATAAACTCTTTTACTCCTTATGTATTATGTTGAGCATAAGGAATGATTTGTCAATTACAACTAAATGGATTTTAGTTAAGAAAATAACCAAACTAATCAAATTATTATGGAAATAATTTGGGGTTCTATGTTTCTCTTTATATCATGTACTGATATCTGTATTAAGTTATTAGATAAACTATGTCTGATTCAGTTTATCTCCGTATCATTCGAATGTTTTTGCCATATAATTTCATTGTATGTATCTATTTTTCACTGTATCATGTCTTAAAGTCTATGTATGTTTGTAATCGTATGAGAATCCTGTGAATAGTTTAATACTAGCTTGTGAGATAGTCACTACCCTTTATGGATGATCAAGTAAATCCTCTCCGGAAGTGTAACCAGAGTCTCCTGGAGGGAGAGCGAAGAGTTTGTGAATAGATCTATTCGGGACTGACAATCCCACACCTTCACTGCTAGCTACAGTTAGGCGGGCACGCCTAGGGTGACAAATTCTGGATATCATACGACGTCTGACTAACGTCAAGGAGGTCTCGTTGTCGTATCAGTATGGTTACCCGACTCACAATACGTATTAATATAAACTTATTCACAGCTAGGATCTGTTTAGAATCTATATCTTGTTCGGGATGGTAATCCCATGGTCTTGTAATCTATATCTCGTTCGGGATGGTAATCCCATGGTTTTATGTCTGTATCTCGTTCGGGATGATAATCCCATGATCTTGTGTCTACATTTCGTTCGGGATGATAATCCCATGGTTTTGAAACTAAATCTTATACGGGATGATAATCCCATGATTGTATCGAACTATCTTATATCTAGTTTCGGGATAGTGATCCCATGGTTTATCAAGCTATTTTGTATCTACTTTCGGGATAGTGATCCCATGGTCTTTATCGAATTATCTTATAACTGGTTCGGGATGTAGTCACAAGGTTTTCAAAATACTTTTTACTTACAGTTCGTCTAAATTATAGTTTTGTATATTAAACTATACTATGTGTTATTCAATCAAACTTGTAATTAGGAAAATATGGGATTTTCCTGGGGTTAACTTATATCTTGTAATAGAACTGTAACGAAAGATAACTTAACTACTTCACATAAGAAAATATGGGATTTTCTTAGATATCAAATCTTTTCAGAAAACTAAAGGAAATCGATTCATTTTCACTAAACAAAACCGCTTATGAACTCACCAGCTTTATGCTGATTTTCAAACTGCTTGTATTCTCAGGTCCAAGTTAGACAGGTACCCGGCGATATCTTTTGGTGAAGATGGAGTGCTCCGAAGACTCGTCTCTTTTTGTTCATATGAAATATGTATAACTTTGTACAATTTACTTTTGAACCAAATGTAAACTTTTATATATATGTAATGTAATGGTTGTTTACTGTGATTACTATGTACATTGGATTTGATACTCAACGTGGAGTCAACCCCGGGAACGTTTCTGCCTTTGGTTTTTGGGGTGTGACAGATTGGTATCAGAGCCCTTGTTTATAGTGAACAGAGTATACCAAACCTTACATGGTATAAAACTATAAACATTAAGGGGCCTAAGTGCTCTGAACTAAAAGTATCCTACAAGATATAAGTATTTTGAAAAGTATTTAAGTATGTCGAGCAGTCGAAATCCGTAGCTACAAGTAGAACAAAACATAAGTAAATAGGTGTTGTACACTACGGTTAAACCTGGGCAGTTATGTAGTCGTGTCTAGGGTCAATATAGCCTGGCCAACTATATTCATTCGAGACACGGCCAACATGTGCTTGGGAGTGACTGTGGCATGCGGCATACCTAAAACTTACCCAATATCCCAAACAACGAATCGTCGCTGCAGCGAACCATGAAATACTATGGGAGTATTTCTCGAGCCGATCCTTTGTAGAAATTCTCGTATACGCGTTATTTCTTAATCATTCCTCTAGCGATAAAATGTTCTATCTTGATAACTCCTTTCTGCTTTATCGCTTTGTATGATGCTATATTTGCCATGATGAGATATCTGTTGTCCTATATCTCTTGATTCAATTCAGAGGACTTATGATCCTCTCTTTCCTGATCTTGTTAGATCACGATGCCTCCAAGAAAGAGACCCAGCTCAACAAACGACAGCAATCCTCCTCCGCCACCACCTCCTATTCAAATCGATTTGGAAACACTTCAAGCAACCATTTCTGCTACCATATCAGCTCTCTTACCTCAACTGAACTCGAGGGGTTCAGGAGGTGGAACCCAAAACCCAGATGATAGCCAAGGACACCAAAAAGGGGGTTCCTATAAGGACTTCATGAACGCAAAACCGACATTCTTCGATGGAACAGGGGGTGTCATTGCCTTAACCCGATGGTTCGAGAGAACCGAATCAATCTTTGAAATATGTGGCTGTTCGGAGTCTGATAGGGTCAAGTTTGCCGCCTGTACCTTCCTAGACAAAGCCCTGACTTGGTGGAATAGCCGAGTCAAATCCTTAACTTTACCTGTAGCCAATGCCATGTGTTGGGAAGCTATGAAGGAGCTTCTTCTCGCAGAGTATTGCCCTCGGGGCGAACTTCAGAAGCTAGAACACGAACTTTGGAACCTTAAGATGAAGGGTTCCAACATAGCTTCTTATACCTCAAGATTCGATGATCTGGCGTTACTTTGTCCGGGAATGGTTATCCCGGAGAGTAAAAAGATAGAGAGATTCATCTGGGGGTTGACCCAGCCAACAAAAGGGAATGTCTTGGCTGCGAAGCCAGACACTTATGACAGTGCCAAATGTCTTGCGAAAATCCTGATAGATCACGAAGACAACTCTGATGAAGAAGCTACTACCCCTGAGCCAGTCACTAGTGGAGGTGGAAGTAAAAGGAAATCCTGGAACAAGCGTAAGGCCCAGAGTACGCAAGGGTCTTCTAAGAAACAGCAAATGGTAGCAGTCCACGCTGCTACTGCCCCTGTTGCTGTTTCAGCTGTAGGTTCCACAACCCAAACTCCCGCCAGTGGATACACTGGTACCCTTCCTTGGTGTGGTAAGTGCAACTACCACCACCGCGTTCCTGAACCATGTCGTGAAAGGATCTGCGACAACTGTGGCAATAAGGGCCATCTTGCGCGAACCTGTAGAAAACCAGCGAAGCCAACGAACCAATCATCTGGAACGGGAATCAGTCCGGCCTGCTACAATTGTGGTGAAGCTGGGCACTTCAAAAGGAATTGTCCCAAGACAGCTACAACCACAAATCCCTCTGCTGCCGCAGGTATATCTCTCTTTGATAATTCTTATACTTGCAACTCTTTTCGATTTTGGGTGCAAAAAGGAAATCTGTTATCTATCTATTCGAACGTATTCTAAGCTCAATCTTTCGCATGTAATCGAAATGTATACCGTCGAGACGACTAACTAGTGAGATAGAGAACATAAACTTCGTATCTATAGATTAAATCCTCGGTCCGGAGGACTATTCTATTCCATTCGATTTATAAAGGGGGAACTTTCCATGAAAATACTTTGGTGCCATGTTTAACCAGAAATGACTGAGTTTTCGTTCGCGTTGTTATCTTTACTTTCGAAAGGGCCGCTCGTTAGATCTTTTTCTCGACCAGGTTCTCGTGATCTTCGGCATCAAACTTCCGTATCATTTTATGCTTTAGAACTCAAAAGTTTTCCCAATATAAATTATCACGCATCCCTCGTTTCTGTGATTATTGAGAAACGGGAAGTTAGCAACTATTCCCTCTAAATGTCTATCCCGAAGGATTCCCGGGAGTTTCTTTCGAACATCCAGTTTAGTCTCACATCAAACCTTTCGAGATCTTCGTAGAGATCGATTACGTAACCTTCAAGTTTCGGATGCCCTTAGAGCTTGGTAATATCTATCTAGACCATCACGTCTCGAATCCTTAGAAGCGTCTGCCCAACGAAACCCTAGTGATTCCTTTGAGGAAACCGAAGTCATTCAGGGTTGGAGCTTCCACGAGAAAGCATATTGATATCGTAGATTGAGAGAGAGTCAAGAAGCGAAACCAAGGCATGTTCCGATAATGAGAATTCGTTAGAACGCCCAATAGAGACTTGATTCCACTTGAGGAAGTGAAGATCCGAGGCAACAAATCCATTCGTATCTCATTCCAATCCATGACCTGTATCTTATTCTTTGAATTTCGGGACGAAATTCCCTCTAACGGGGGGATAATCTAACAACCCGAAGTTGTTCATGCCGAAAACCCGTTCTACCCGAATAACTCGTCGGAAATCGAAATGTCCCGTTATCGTTTTTGGGCTTAGTTAACTAAAATTATATATTTATTTTCATTCAATGAGGGTCCAAATCATTTAGGAACTCATGAATTTAGCCCAAAACATTTATTTCATAAGTTTTAGAAATATCCTCGTTGGGTGACGGAAACTCAATCGGGTGCGACCCAAAGCATCGTTTAAGGCCGGTATCGGGTATAATTCCACCGTGTCCAAGTTTTAGGAACTATATAACAGTGTTTAAGCACTCATTTGAAGCTTTTTCCTTCTCTTTCTACTCTCTCTCTAACCTCTCTCCTAAATCCAAGGATTAAGTGTCCAAAACTCAAATTTAAGGCTTCAAATCCTTAAGGTACCTTCCTAGCCTTAATCTATAGTATGTTTAGCTTCCAAATTAGACACTTAATCGTAAAATTGGACATTATATGTGAGTTTATAGCCCAGGAGGTTGCCTAGGCTGTAAACACCATTTTAGAGAGTTTTTAGCCCTTAAACTCCTTCCTTGACTCATTTGGACTTTAGATATGGCTAAGGGACTTCAAGATATGGACTTAGAACATGTAAATCTTTGATTTTGAGGACTTTGAAGGAGTTTACGGCCAAGGCATAAGCTTAGGCCGTAAACTCATGTAAATGGGGTTTTTCATGCCCTTAAACCCTCCCAAATCACTTCTATGGCTTAGATACGAATTATAGGACCTTGGTTTTAGCATTTGGACACTTGAAACATGATTTTTGGAGGATTTAGATGAGTTTACGGCCAAGGCATATGCTTGGGCCGTAAACTCCCCAAAACTTAGCATAAATCCAATTCTAAGGTGTTAGAAAGCCATCCAACACTACCAAAAGCCTTGGAATAAATCAAGGGACCAACCAAAAATACTTTGAAGGCCTTAAACACATCTTTTATGGGGTTTCTAAGAGTTTACGGCCAAGACCTGTTCTTGGGCCGTAAACTCCAAAATCTTTGGTGTTAGAATGCAAACTAAACACCCCTACAGCCTTTAGATGAATTTTAGAAGCCATTCTATGCTAGTTTCAGGCCTTGAAACACATTGTAGCTTGTCATATTAGAGTTTACGGCCATGAAGGGGGTTTCATGGGCCGTAAACTCCATAAATCCCTTATATGTCACTTGCAAACTCATTTCTAGGCTTGTGGGAATTTTTAGAATCACATGTGATTGGTTTTAACAACATTTAGCATCATTTTCATAAGGATTAAGGAGTTTACGGCCAGGAGCCTATGCTAGGCCGTAAACTCCCATAAATTAATCATTTTAGTGATTTTAATCCATTCCATGCATTTAGATCAAAGCCTAGAATCATTTCCCATGTCAATGTAAGCCATTTAAGCCATTTAAACACCCAAAACCACACCCACATGAGTTTACGGCCGTAAACTCATGTATGTGTGTGTTTTGTGGTTGTAAACTCATTTAAAAGTTTACTCATGGGGAGTAAACTCAAGTCCCAAGTCCCTAGTGTCATTTCACATCCTTAAACGCCACCGGGGTCCCTCCAAACACTCGTATCGGAGTGTTTTCGCGACTAGAAGCAATTGTCCCTATCCAACAATAAATCTAAGTCCTAATTAGATACAAATGTGTATCTTTACATTATAATTAGGAACCTCGTGTATTTACAAGCCCCGGATCAACTCTTAGCATTCAAACCGTCCTACTTCTCGTCCGGTGAGTTCATACCCCTACGCCTTTTTCACTATTTTTAACTGTTTTCAGGGGGGGAATACAAGCAATCCAAAACTGTTTTCAAATCATAACATTTATGTGTTTCAAATAATATCTGGCAATCTTATAAACTCTTTTACTCCTTATGTATTATGTTGAGCATAAGGAATGATTTGTCAATTACAACTAAATGGATTTTAGTTAAGAAAATAACCAAACTAATCAAATTATTATGGAAATAATTTGGGGTTCTATGTTTCTCTTTATACCATGTACTGATATCTGTATTAAGTTATTAGATAAACTATGTCTGATTCAGTTTATCTCCGTATCATTCGAATGTTTTTGCCAGATAATTTCATTGTATGTATCTATTTTTCACTGTATCATGTCTTAAAGTCTATGTATATTTGTAATCGTATGAGAATCCTGTGAATAGTTTAATACTAGCTTGTGAGATAGTCACTACCCTTTATGGATGATCAAGTAAATCCTCTCCGGAAGTGTAACCAGAGTCTCCTGGAGGGAGAGCGAAGAGTTTGTGAATAGATCTATTCGGGACTGACAATCCCACACCTTAACTGCTAGCTACAGTAAGGCGGGCACGCCTAGGGTGACAAATTCCGGATATCATTCGACGTCTGACTAACGTCAAGGAGGTCTCGTTGTCGTATCAGTATGGTTACCCGACTCACAATACGTATTAATATAAACTTATTCACAGCTAGGATCTGTTTAGAATCTATATCTTGTTCGGGATGGTAATCCCATGGTCTTATAATCTATATCTCGTTCGGGATGGTAATCCTATGGTTTTATGTCTGTATCTCGTTCGGGATGATAATCCCATGATCTTGTGTCTACATTTCGTTCGGGATGATAATCCCATGGTTTTGAAACTAAATCTTATACGGGATGATAATCCCATGATTTTATCGAACTATCTTATATCTAGTTTCGGGATAGTGATCCCATGGTTTGTCATGCTATTTTGTATCTACTTTCGGGATAGTGATCCCATGGTCTTTATCGAATTATCTTATAACTGGTTCGGGATGTAGTCCCAAGGTTTTCAAAATACTTTTTACTTACAGTTCGTCTAAATTATAGTTTTGTATATTAAACTATACTATGTGTTATTCAATCAAACTTGTAATTAGGAAAATATGGGATTTTCCTGGGGTTAACTTATATCTTGTAATAGAACTGTAACGAAAGATAACTTAACTACTTCACATAAGAAAATATGGGATTTTCTTGGATATCAAATCTTTTCAGAAAACTAAAGGAAATTGATTCATTTTCACTAAACAAAACCGCTTATGAACTCACCAGCTTTATGCTGATTTTCAAACTGCTTGTATTCTCAGGTCCAAGTTAGACAGGTACCCGGCGATATCTTTTGGTGAAGATGGAGTGCTCCGAAGACTCGTCTCTTTTTGTTCATATGAAATATGTATAACTTTGTACAATTTACTTTTGAACCAAATGTAAACTTTTATATATATGTAATGTAATGGTTGTTTACTGTGATTACTATGTACATTGGATTTGATACTCAACGTGGAGTCAACCCCGGGAACGTTTCTGCCTTTGGTTTTCGGGGTGTGACAGATTGGTATCAGAGCCCTTGTTTATAGTGAACAGAGTATACCAAACCTTACATGGTATAAAACTATAAACATTAAGGGGCCTACTACGAATTCGTAGTCCATGAATATTGCGGGTGCGTTTGTCAATCCGAACGACATCACTACGAATTCGTAGTGCCCATAACGAGTTCGGAAGGCTGTATTTGTAACTGATGGGTTTTGAGCATTCTAACACTTCCTAAGTGTACATGCAACCCTAATAAACCTTGGATCTATGTTTGTCTAAGATACATGCAAATAATTATTTTTCCAAGGTTCATATCCTAACTAGCATGGCATGTGGAACATGAATCAAATAAAGCTAGTAGAAATACTTACCTTGTAGTTGTAGTTGATTGTTTGGAGTTTTAGAGCCTAGCACCAATAGTGTGAATGCCACAAATGGAAATCACAAATCACCACAAACTTGGAACTTTGAGAGAATAGTCACTACTATCTTGAAATCGACCCTCACCTCAACAAGTGTCAACTAGTGTGATTTCAAGAACCAAAGCCTTCTTTATATAGTGTGGTGGATTAGGGTTACATCCATGTAAACCCTAATACCCATGTCTTTTCATTTCCATGAGATCCATGGGTTAAAGCTCCATGGAGTATCCATGGACTTTTCCATGCAAGCCTAGCAATGCCAAATAAGCCTTAGCCCACACTATATAAATATAGAAGCCCATATTTAATTAGTAATATCTTTGATCTCTAAATTAATCCTAGATTAATTATAGATCAATACTAATTAAATAATATGATCTTATATTAATATATTAGAACTTATAGTATATTAATAAATCATAAATTGTACTATTGTCAACAGACTATCCATAAATTGTTCGGGTGAAGTGCAACCCAAATGGACCATGCCGGGTCGGGTCAAGTACATACCAAATATAGTTATGGACTTAGACACTATATCCAACAGTCTCCCACTTGGATAAGTCTAATAACTATAGTTGCAAGTATGACTTCAGGAACCGATCACCAATCATAGCTCTTTAAACTATGTTGAACTAGAACGCGCCATTTTAGATAAGTGATCATATAATCCTCGATTCTAGATATCAGCGGGACAAATACATGGAACATGGTGTTACTTATCGCCCAACATTTGTTTCCTGATTTCCGATTTGTTTGACATAGAACTTAACTGAACACATCAATTTAGTTCTGACCGGGCCCGGTACACAGGTCAAAACAAAATCATCGAGGGGCCCAGATATCAGCTTCTAATCCAAGAAGGAACAGATAAACTTCGACTCATATGTTTGTTCTACCACTCATTGAATTATACACAAAGGCACGTTTTATAACATCGAGTTACCAATACGTTTTCATACAATGAATGCATAACCAACTCGTAAGTAACAAATCATATCTCTAGGTTTGAAGACTTATATGATATTACCGTCTCACGATCACTCGAGATAAAATTCCATGAAATGATTCCAGTGAGCGTGGGTTGAGTCCAATGCTCAGAACTTATGAGCACTCATGATTGTTGTAGCCATGTCCAACACCTTAGACCTCTACAACCAATCATGACAGTCTTGATTCATACCTACTTCCAACATATGACCGACTGTGGAGGTTTGAATAATATGATATACCAAACATAATTATTCTGGAAGTCAAAACATGCAAAAGAAATATAGTAAACGATCGACAAGAGATAGCAACACTTTACTCATAAATAAAACACCTTTTATTCATCATCTAATGTCAATTACACTTTACAAATTTCATAATTTATCTAACTACTAAAACTTATATCATCCTTCAGCCCTATGCTCCGAGCATGCTGGAGATGCTTAACCCTACTCAGTCCCTTCATGAGGGGATCTGCTGGGTTCTCATCTGATGATACCTTCTTTGCCACGAGGATTCCTTCTTCTATTCGATGTCTGATGAAGTGATATTTTCTGTCAATGTGCCTAGACCTCCCATGATCTCTTGGTTCCTTGGCTAAGGCAACCACACTATTGCTGTCACAGAAAATCTCCATTGGCTCTTTTATAGTTGGTACAACTCAAAGGTCTCCAATGAAGTTCTTTAGCCATATAGCCTCCTTTGCTGCCTCGCTTGCTGCTATATACTCTGATTCACAAGTGGTATCAGCCACTTTCTCCTGCTTAGAACTCTTCCAAGTGATTGCTCCTCTGTTTAAGGTAAAGACCCAGCCCGACTGAGAGCGGAATTTATCCCTATCAGTCTGGAAGCTAGCATCACTATACCCTACAACTCTCAAGTCATCACTCCCACCGAGGGTAAGGACCCAGTCCTTAGTCCTCCGCAGGTACTTGAGGATATTCTTTACCACAGTCCAGTGTGCCTTGCCAGGGTTCCCCTGGTACCTGCTAACCATGCTCAAAGCAAAGGCTACATCAGGTCGAGTACACGTCATAGCATACCTGATCGATCCTACAGCTGAAGCATAAGGTAGTCGACTCATTTCTGCTATCTCAGCCTCAGTACTAGGGCTTTGTGTCTTACTCAATCTGGCATTACTCTGAATGGGTAACTCACCTTTCTTTGAATTATGCATGTTGAATCTTTTCAACACTTTGTCCACATAGGTGCCTTGACTAAGTGCAATTATTCTTTTACTCTTGTTTCTCAAAATCCTTATCCCTAGGATATAGGCAGCTTCACCATGGTCCTTCATAGCGAAACACTTCCCAAGCCAGGACTTAACTTCCTGCAGGGTTGGGATGTCATTTCATATGAGTAGTATGTCATCCACATACAGTACCAAAAAACTGACTATGCTCCCACTAGCCTTGATATAGACACAAGATTCATCTTCACTGCTTGAAAAGCCAAATTCCTTGACTTTCTCATCAAAGCAAATATTCCATCTGCGAGGTGCCTGTTTCAATCCATAAATGGATTTCTCGAGTTTACACACTCTATTGGGGTACTCTGTACTGACAAAACCCTCTGGCTGAACCATGTAAACGTCTTCAGCCAACTTTCCATTAAGGAAAGCACTTTTGACATCCATTTGCCATATTTCATAGTTATGAAATGCAGCGATGGCTAACAGAACCCTAATAGACTTTATCTTGGCCACTGGTGAAAAGGTTTCATCATAATCAACTCCCGGAGTTTGAGAATAACCTTTTGCAACTAGTCGAGCCTTATAAGTGTGTACATTACCATCCATGTCGTTCTTCTTCTTGAAGATCCATTTGCACCCTACAGTCTTACGACCTGGTACATTCTCAACCAAGTTCCAAACTTGATTGTCATACATGGACTGTATCTCGCTATCCATAGCCTCTTTCCATTTAGCATCCTTAAGACCTGCCATGGCTTCCGTGTAACTGTTAGGCTCATCCAGACCTACTAGTGTCTCATCACTAATAAGTGTCTCACCTTCCGCAGTAATATGGAAACCATAGTAATGCTCAGGTGCATTCCTAACTCTCTTCGAACGCCTCAGAGGTACAGACTTTTCAATTGGCTCAACAGGAGTTTCCTCCTCAAGTTGAGGGCTAGCGTTTGAAGTTCTTTCACCACTTGACTCTTGAATTTCTTCAAGATCAATTTGCCTCCCACTTTCTCCTTGGCTTATAAACTCTCTCTCTCTCTCGAAAGACTCCTCTTCTTGCTACAAAGACCACATTATCACTAGGTCTGTAGAAGAGGTAACCAAATGATCTTTGTGGGTAGCCGATGAAAATACACCTCTCGCTTCGGGGTTCTAGCTTGTCATGAGTCTCGCGCCTCACAAAAGCCTCGCAACCCCAAATCTTGATGTGGTTTACTAGTCCACATCTCGTGAGGAGTTTTGGCAACTTTCTTTGTAGGGACTAGATTAAGAATATGAGCGGCAGTCTCTAAGGCATACCCCCAGAATGAGATTGGTAGCGAAACTCGACTCATCATGGAACGAACCATATCCAACAAGGTTCGATTACGCCTCTCAGCTACACCATTCAACTGTGGTGTCCTGGGAGGTGTTAATTGTGAGACAATCCCACATTCCCTAAGATAGTCGAGGAACTCTGAACTAAGATACTCACCACCTCGATCGGATCGAAGCATCTTAATGTTCCTGCCCAATTGGTTCTCAACTTCCTGTTTAAATTCCGTAAACCATTCGAAAGTCTCTGACTTATGCTCGATCAAGTAGACATATCCATATCTACTGTAATCATCAGTAAAAGTCAAATAATAACGATTAGCATCCCTTGTGGCATGTTTGAATGGTCCACACACATCCGTGTGTACAAGGTCCAACAAACCTTCACCCCTCTCACAAGAACCTGTGAAGGGTGACTTTGCCATTTTCCCAAGTAAGCATGATTCGCAACTATCATCTGACTTCAGGTAAAATGACTCCAAGACTCCATCCTTTTGGAGTTGGCCTATGCGTTTCTTGCTTATATGTCCAAGATGACAATGCCATAATGATGCTTTATCCAAGTTATTATTATTAACAGAATCAATACACAATACATTGTTTCCTAAGTTATCAACCACAGATACTGTTTCATACACGCCATCACAAGGTAATGCTTTAAAATAAAGAACATTATTAAAGAAAGCATTAATCGAACCAACTTCATTATCAAATGAAAAGGTGAAACCTTGCTTATACAACGCATAAAAGGAAATAATATTTCTTGCCATTTCTGGCGAATAACAACACTTATTCAAATCTAAAATAATCCCACTACTAAGCGATAAAGTATAAACTCCAATCTTGGTGACAGATGAAGCTTTCCTATTTCCCATGATCAAGTTTATTCTTCCTTGCTCCACATTCTCACTTCTTCTTAGTCCTTGTAAATCAGAACATATATGAATACCACAAACAGTATCAAGGACCCAAGAATTAGAATGGAGTGAGTTATTAGATAAGATAGTGTAAATACCTGCATGGTTGGGTTTAACTTTCCCATCCTTCACATCTTGCTGGTACTTTGGGCAGTTCCGCTTCCAATGTGCCTTTTCATGGCAATAGAAGCATTCAGCCTCTTTTGGGTCAGAAGAAGGAGTGATGAAACCTTTCTTGGTTCCACTTGAAGAAGAGCTGTCAAGGGTCCTAAACTTGGTACCCTTCGAAGAACTCTTTCTCTTCTTCCCTCGTCCTTTCCATATTGCCAAGACAGGGGCGGAGTTGGTAGGAGTAGGAGTAGTAACAACCGCCTTACCCTTAAGACCACTTTCCGCGTTCTTTAAGAGTCCTTGAAGTTTGCTGAGAGTGATCTCTTCCTTGTTCATGTGGTATGTCATGCGGAATTGATCATAACATGAAGGTAAGGAGTGAAAAATAATATGTATTGCTAGCTCCTCCGGGAAGTTCACATTAAGTTTCAGCAAACGGTCCACAAATCTTTGCATTTTCTGCATGTGGCCTGTGATAGGTTCACCATCCTTCATGCGAGTTGTTATCATGGAGGTGATGATTTCATACCTCTCTTGACGAGCACTTTGATGGTATCTTTCCATCAACTCTTGGTGCATCTCATAGGGGTAGAAATCTTCATAGGATTTTTGGAGATCCGCGGTCATAGTGGCCATCATGATGCATGCCACTTTGGTGGCATCCCTTTCATGTGCGTTAAACTCAGCGATCACATGAGCAGTAGCAACTGTCTCATCAATCTCCTTAAGCTCCTTATCGAGGACATATTCCTTGTCTTCGTAGCGAGTAATCATTCTGATGTTTCTGATCCATTCATTAAAGTTGGATCCATCAAAAGTGACTTTCCCGCACAAGTTCATAAGAGAAAAGAAGCCATTAGGATTAGAGCCAGAAGTTGCGTTGTTTGCAGACATCTAGTAAGAGAAGAAAGAAAGAATTAGTTTAGATATAGAGATAGTCCTTAATAAAACACCCAAATGTAATATTAAGGCTAGGACCCAATCACAATATATTATACTTAGAAGAGGTATGCCGTAATCTAAGTAATAACATATTTGAAAGGTAGGTGAATGACGATTCACCAATTTCCACCAAAGTCGAAATATTAAAATATTTAATTTGGTTCTTAGAAACTCCTAGATTCTTTTGAGATTCAATGAACTTTTCAAAGGCATATTTCAATCTCGAGTGTGCCCTCCAAGTTTTGTGATTGGGATGCCGAGGATCACAAAACGAGGTGTGTAGTAACCATGCAAACTACTTGGTACCTTTAATAAATTACCCCTCAATCGATGTGCCGGTTAACCACACACGCTCCATCGATACTATGATAAATATTAAGTCACCCGTTACCTACCTTGTTAAGTCCACGTTAGTGTTCTGGTTAACTACACACGCTCCACTAACGACTTAGACAAAGTGTAAAGTGTAATTTCATGGATTAGAACCTTATTCACATTTTCCTAAAGTAACTAAGATTGGGAATTTAATAAAACATTTAGTTACTTTATAATATTCATCATACTTTTAATGAGAATTTATAAGTCCTTGTCTTACCCGTTCGGCTAACGACCCTCCACCAGTCAAGCAAGCGGTGGGTGAGAGTGGACACCCATTAAGTTGCCATTTTATAGGCAACAACCTTATACCCACCTTATAGATCGGCTTCGTGAATGAGGCGTACTAGCGGTAAGATGACTTTAATCTTATACATACATACATATATATATATATATATATATATATATATATATATATATATATATATATATATATATATATATATATATAGATATTATTAACTTATGATATTATAAGTATAAGGGTTGAATTTTAAATTTTAAAATTCTAAGGGTTGGAACTAAAGTTTTTAGTATGACTTTACTTGTTCCAAAACTTAAGGGCAAGTTTTGTAAACTTTCAAAACTTTTCATTTCTTGTAACTTATGAGTTTAATAGAGTAATAAAAATGAAGGCTCTTCATTTTTCTAACTCCTGTGTTCTTTTAATGGTTTTTTTTTAATTCAAGTGACTTTTGGTTTTCCATAACTTGAGGACAAGTTATGGACTCCATTAAAACACATTATGATCAAGAATTAAACTACCACATAGGTTACAAATAATTCCTATGATCATCTAAACATCATAAGATCAAGAACATGAATATGAACACTTTCATGAATCAAAAATTACACATAAAACTTTGTAATTTTGATAACAAGTTGTTGTAAATGGATTAGCGAAGACATTACACCATCTAAAACAAGTTTTCAAGTACCAAAACAGTTTAGGGTAATGTTTCTAGTCTATTTCCAGCAACTAAAGTCGAAAATCTGCACTCTGTGGCTCCTACTCGCCGAGTGCATGAACCTATTCGGCAAGTAGGTTAAAGATACACATGAACTCGGCGAGTCCCCCCATGGACTCGGCGAGTTCATCAGGCAGACAACAAGTTTTTCGACTTTTTCAACTATTTTGCATCAAGTATCAAACAAACAAGCCTAGGCTCTGATACCACTGATGGGTTTTGAGCATTCTAACACTTCCTAAGTGTACATGAAACCTTAATAAACCTTGGATCTATGTTTGTCTAAGATACATGCAAATAATTATTTTTCCAAGGTTCATATCCTAACTAGCATGGCATGGGGAACATGAATCAAATAAAGCTAGTAGAAATACTTACCTTGTAGTGGTAGTTGATTGTTTGGAGTTTTAGAGCCTAGCACCAATAGTGCGGATGCCTCAAATGGAAATCACAAATCACCACAAACTTGGAACTTTGAGAGAATAGTCACTACTATCTTGAAATCGGCCCTCACCTCAACAAGTGTCAACTAGTGTGATTTCAAGAACCAAAGCCTTCTTTATATAGTGTGATGGATTAGGGTTACATCCATGTAAACCCTAATACCCATGTCTCTTCATTTCTATGAGATCCATGGGTTAAAGCTCCATGGAGTATCCATGGACTTTTCCATGCAAGCCTAGCCCATTCCAAATAAGACTTAGCCCACACTATATAAATATAGAAGCCCATATTTAATTAGTAATATCTTTGATCTCTAAATTAATCCTAGATTAATTATAGATCAATACTAATTAAATAATATGATCTTATATTAATATATTAGAACTTATAATATATTAATAAATCATAACTTGTACTATTCTCAACAGATTATCCATAAATTGTTTGGGTGAAGTGCAACCCAAATGGACCATGCCGGGTCGGGTCAAGTACATACCAAATATAGTTATGGACTTAGACACTATATCCAACAGGAACATACTCCCCTAGCACTCGTAGTTGGTGATATCTAGATCTCAAGTCGATTTTTTAAAAGAAGTTCGCCCCATGAAGTTGGTCAAATAAATCGTCGATGCGAGGCAACGGATAACGATTTTTGACCGTCAGCTTGTTGAGCTCCCTGTAGTCGATGCACATACGAAACGATCCGTCTATCTTCTTGACGACCAAGACTGGAGCTCCCCAGGGTGAGAAGCTTGGTCTTATAAATCCCTTGCTGAGCAGTTCGTTAATTTGACCGGACAGTTCATGCATCTCTGTAGGTGCTAGACGATAGGGCGATTTGGCTATGGGGGTAGCCCCTGGAACTATGTCGGGAAATTCGCGTACCACTGGAATGTTCTGAATGTCCTTCGTTTATTGGCTCACATCGACCACATGAGTAAGGAATGCACGACATTCCTTTCACAAGAATTTCTGAGCTTGAATGCTCGAGATGATACGAAGGTTCGTGCCGGGTTTGTCGCCATAAACTACTAAGGTTTCGCCAGACAGCAGATTAAGGCGAACAACCTTTTCGTAACACATGATATCGGCACGATGAAGTCTCAACCAATCCATCCCGATAATGATGTCGAAACTTTTAATTGAGACCGGAATGAGATTGATCGAAAATGAATGGTTATCTAACGTTAGGGTACAACCTATAAATATATTGCTAGTGCTCTCTGTCTTTCCATTAGCCATTTCTACAGTGAACAGTTCATTAAGTGCTTATGATTTTTGCTTAAGTAAGTAAGCAAATTTTTGGTTCACGAATCTCCTCTCCGCTCCACTATCAAATAGAATGCATGCATAAGAGTTATCGAGGAGGAACGTACTAGTGACCACTGTGGGGTCGGCAACCGCTTCCTCATGGCCTATGGCCAGAACTCTTGCCGCTCCACTGACAAACCCTACCTTCGGGCAGTTTCTTTTGAAGTGGCCTACTTCGCCACATCCGTAGCAAGTTTGGCTCACTCTAGCACCAGTGGCTTGGTTGATTGGCTTCGCCGGAGCTTTACAGAAATGGGCAGTGTGGCCCATCCCATTGCAGTTCATACACTGTGTAACACCGTGATTTTCAAAGCAAAATTTTTCTTTTAAATAATCAATTTAATATTAAAATACTTGTTTAAAATCTTATTCATATTCGAATTACAATACATAATTCCATTTTCATTTGAATAGACAACCAGGATCCTCCAAAATACAACTCTTTCCTCGGTGTGTACAATCGAGCCGATGCCATTCCGCGTTACTGAAAGAACCTGAAACAACATAACATAGATACTGTAAGCACGAAGCTTAGTGAGTTCCCCAATATACACTTACGCACATACGCCTTTCCAGGCCCTGACCTTCCGGTCCTCAATACAACGCCTTCCGGCCCATAATATAATCGCCTTCCGGCCCATAACATATTGCCTTCCGGCCCACATATCATACATAGCACATATAACAAATAACTTACCACATATAGCATACATATCACATAACATATCCGACCTTCCGGTCACACAGTCAAACCCTTCCGGGTACAGTATAGTGAGAAGACTCACCTCGCGGACACTGGAAGATAGCAACTCCTGAAATCTCTTGCACTTGATCCTCCGAGCTACAAGCTCCCTGTCTCATCATATATCTCTTTTTAATACTTCTATCCTCCACGTTAACTGACCCTAAAACGTTACACACAGGTCAACTCGGGTCAAAGGCCATCTCGACTGGACTCGGCGAGTACCCTGGCGACTCGGCGAGTCTAGTCGTCCTCACCAATTCCTGCATGATCCCTTTCTACTCGTCGAGTATCCCTCTTGACTCGACGAGGTCCTCGTGGAAGAATCGCGGGGCCACCCCGACTCTACTCGCCGAGCCTGAAGAACAAACTCGGCGAGTCCCAGTAAATCTTCAAGCTACTCGCCGAGTCTGATCATCCGACTCGGCGAGTCTACGCCATGCAGTCGATCGAACTACTTCCTGAGATACATATATTCTCGAATATACAAACATGGGACCTTCTGGACCTCTAAGGGTCCTAATACAAGGTTATAAACGTTGAATAACAACACAACAATCCATCTAGACTCCAAATGGGTTCCATAAACCCTAAATCTATATACACATCAATCACAGGAGAATGTGATCCGAATTATTACCTGAATGATGTACCTTCCATGTCCCCAAACTTCAGAACTCGAACTCCCTGCAGTTCCTTTAGCTAAAACCCTTCTCCTCCTTGCACAACAATTCCTTCAAGGTCACCAATGGCCTTCAAGCTTGCTCTAGCCGCCCCAGTCGCCTAGGGTTCTTCCCAATCGATCAAAAGTCATGAAATGACGGCATAATAACCCTTATATACGACCCAATACTGAACGGCTAGGGTTTCCGCTGAACAGCGTCGACTCGCCGAGTCCATATCTGGACTCGTCGAGTCCAGTCGTGAACCCGCGACCAAACCTGCGACCCTACTCGGCGAGTCTGGCTCCAACTCGTCGAGTCTCCCCTTTAAAACACCCCCAAAATGCAACTTAACAATACTTGAGATTTTGGGCTGTTACAATTCTCCCCCACTAGAATTAGACTTCGCCCTCGAAGTCTCACTCTGAAAATAGCTCTGGCTGCTGCTCCCGCATCTCACGTTTCGGCTTCCCTAGACACTACCGATCTCTTCCGAGGCCGCCACTGAACCAATACCAGAGGTACCTCCTTGTTCCTCAGAACCTAGATCTTCCGATCTCCGACGGCCACTGGCCTCTCGGCGTAACACAGGCTCGCATCCGCCTAATCATTCTCTAGTAGAACCACTGCTGACTCATCTGCTATACACCTCTTCAATTGCGACACATACAAGTGTCATGGATCCGTCCCAATTCCATTGGCAGCTCCAAACGGTAGGCCACCCTTCCTGCCTTCGCACCTTCACGAAAAGACCCAACATACTGGGGCCCCCCATTTACCCCTCTTCCTAAATCGAAACACCCCGTCAGAAATACGAAGTCGCCGACCTGAATCACATGCTTGTAACGGCGTCTGCCTGCATAACTTTCCTGTTAACTCTAGACGATCACTAACTCTCTTTAACTTGCTGAGTCTGCTCTGTCAACTAAAGCACGAACTCTGAACTGCTCATCACTCTCTGTAATCGGAAATTACCCAAGATGCACTCTGCTCCGAATCTCAACGATCACTCAACCCATAAGGGTTAGGAAACCCTGAACCACCGGATCCCCGATCCAAAGCCCACTTTGCCCATTCCGGACCGACTGAGAGATCCATTCTCCCTCTCAGATCAACTCTCACAAGTTCCCTCTTGCCATCACATACACATACTGAACTAGTCCCCACACTCGCAGGTTGAAAAACCCGATACACTGATGATATCCTCGAACATCTCCCAAGACGAACCACTAATATCCGTCCTATACCCTGATCAGAATCACACTGAGAATTCAAGATTCTCTATTCCCTTGCATCCTTTCTGAGTCTCGTCAGTCATCCCAACCCGGATGGGTTCCTACTTCACTGCCGCAAACACGATGCTCGAAACCATACTTGAAATATTCTAACCATAACTCTGCTCTGCAGCTTTCACTTTCGTGAACTTGCACCCCTTCGGAGTTACACACCTTCCTCTTTTCCTTTTTCCAAGGAACCCTCTTGGCCATAATGCCACTCCGACCGGTGCCACGGTGCTCGCCCCAAGCGACACCACCCTTTTTGCGTAACCGCTATCCACATACTCTGGTTCTCATTGCAGGGGCTCTCAATCTCATGCACTCTCTCCACTCATCAAAATCACTGCCTCAGCTAAACAAGATCACCAATCCCGGGGCCCGACCTTCCAATGTAATCACACTGCACATACATCATCCGTAATCTCAAACTGATCTAGCAATACCAACAGAGTCTCCAGCATGACTGGACCGACTCTGATAACACATACTAGCCACTCGAGGCTATATCTCTGTGGGTCCGTACACCCAACTCTGCGAACCCTCAGGTTCGAACTCTGGGAACCTTCCGGTTCCAACTCTAGAAACATGCACAACATAAATCCCGTGGGATTAACGCAGTACAACCCATCACGTACCTCAACATACCAATACTCTGATCGCATAACCCCGGTTACTTACTCAAGCTTGATCCCGGCCTTCTCTCAGGCCTCCACAGTCAAGTGTCCTAGGTCTGTATCCCGCCCCACATACCCGACACTCGCTCTCGTCGGCCTATACTCTGTGCTGACAAACACTGCTGAATCCCATCAGCTAAGCACCCTCACATACTCATCGATCTCCCGGAGAATTTTCTAATTCTCCCCCACTAAAGCACTGACTAACTGCCACCGATCGTCATTAACAACCTTACAGAACAATCCTGTACAAAGAGAACAATTACACATTGACTGCTTCCCACAAGCACAAGCAACCCTCAGCAAAACACACCTCCTCCCTGATCAACCCACTCACAAGAATCTAGTCCTTCAATCATCCACTCCACGACTGTAGATACTACCCGACAATCAACCCAGTGCCGCATCTCCCCTAACAACCCCCACGAACGATAGCCAAAGGAATCCTCGACAATAACCCATAACCAAACCCACAATCTGCCCAAAGCATGAACACCACATCGAAAACCGCACAAGACTACTGACACTAAAACACCAATTATAACCATACCCTACCATCAGGGAACAACGAATGCCAAAGCGAAAACCTGAAGCACCAATCCATAACCATGCCAGACCCGCGAACAACGAATACCGCATCGAAATCCATACAAGATACCAGCACAAACAATACGCCAAATCAATGCAAGACAATTAAGACATCATGAAAGCATCATACCCGCAGCTGCCTCCGGCACTGCTCCGTCTCCCTCTGTCGCACGCAGATAAACACGACCCTGAGCCCTCTAAGGCTCCGCTCCATCCTGTCCTCCTCAAATCCCGAATTGGCACTGACTGCCACAATCCCGTGCACAGTGCCCCTCCTTTCCGCACTTGCGGGATGCACCACCGGACCCGCAAGCCCCGATGTAACCCCTTTTTACTCGATCATCGACACCGATGGTCTCGTGATTTCCTACTGCATCTCTATACTCCACTTATTACTACTCTTGACAATTCTTGCTTTCTTACATACTGCACCCGGTTCTCCCCCACTAGGGTTCGAACCAACACCAATTCGTATACAAACAACCCACGACTATCTTTCACCAGCGAAATCGTACCTGCCCCAGAAAAGTGCTGTGCAACACCCGATAGTCCCTCCCCTTATGAAGTCAATCAACCCCCTATACTCTGAACCTCTAGCTACTCTCCAAGAACTTCTCATCACGGCTGCCTCTAATCGTTCCAAATCCCATACTGATCTAATACTAAGCACCTGCACTGCTCGATAACATATCTGGCTCGCAGACTGCACCGCAGCATCATCGTTCCTCTCATCTCAGCTCATCACCCCGTATCCAACGCCAGATTTGTCCCAAGAACAGGGACTTACTCTCAACATAGACGACAACTCTCCGCACTGCAAAACTCGTCTGAACTCTTCACTGCTACCACTATAACCCAACCTGTTATTCTCAATTAGGTGTGGTGTGGTTCTCGACTACCTCAGCCCCAACTGACTGTCTGTTCACGGTAAATCTCTGTCTCGCGGTACACCCGCTACCTGATGCTCTGAGGGAAGTCATTATCGATAACTACCTGCAGGGTGTACTCCCAAATCCAGAACTGAAACACCAGACCTCCCGCGTCTTGCACACGAGCATAAATGACACTACCCACCCAAAAGGTGACCTCTCCTCTGTCGTCTGATTGCTCGACTCAACTGAAATTCTCCCCTGTCTTTGACTCTTACCAAAATACTCTGATAGGCACTTGCCTTTCCCCTCGAGGAACGCCTCTCCGTACTCAATCATGGTCTACAGGCCTGAAACCCATAGCGTCCAATCTCTACCTCATCGGTCATAACCGGATAACAAGATAGCCACAAGCATCATCCACTACGAACCATGGTATTCATCCCATGACATCCCTCCTCAACATGCTTCGGTGTATGGTACCTGAACCATAGCACCACTCCTCAATCTGCTCCAATGTATAGCACTCGGACCGCAACATCTATCTCAATCTGTTCCGATGTATGGTGCCCGGACCATAACATCACTCTGTATCCGCTCCGATGTATGGTATCCGAACCATAACATCACCCCTCAATCGGTTCCTTAGGACCTTCAGAATGCCCCCTGTATCAAGTATGGGTCCTCTGCTTTCAGTAGTACGGGCCCATACTACCTGCCACATCTACCCATACTTTCCACACGGACCATCCCAGAGTTCCTAAGTAGCTGATAAACCTGCTCTTTCACCCATCTCATCGTGCGTGCTCGCTTTCCAGCGAAATCTTCTACTCTACCCGCGCACTCATCTGGCTAGGTTTACTCCCTAGTCCCTTCCGCTGTCCTCCCACTTCTTTGCTATCAGCTGCTGAAGAGTTCCTAATGATGCCAGCCCTCTACCTCCTGAGTATCGTCATACTCACTTAGTAGCTGACTCCCATCATCGATAACTCCACAAAGCACAAAGCAAGCAGCATTCGAGCATTGAAGCATACATAGGACTCCCCATCTGTGGTAGCTCCACCTTCTCAGCTCATCCTCGGAAGTACCTCTGTACCCCGTAGCTTTACCCCTTGTGCGTTCTAACTAGATACTCTCACTCATCACATACACACAAAAGCATAACGCACATATAACAGCAAACCCTAGACTAAGGCATCACAAATTAGGCCACTCTAGTCCTAATATATGAAATACCTAGCCTGTCTCTAGCATGCAATAATATCTCATAAAGTGCATAATAGATATTTCATATTACAGAAGTAAGGGTATTTTGGGAAATCACCATTTGGCTCTGGCTGATTGTACACACTGCTCTTTCTTGCTTTCTCTTTGAACTCTTATTCACTTTTAGAAAACTATTTATTTGAAAACCTTTTCTTAATTCCTCAGTTTGAGTCCAGACTCACCCGTAGGCGCGTCCGAATCCCTCAAACCAAGGCTCTGATACCAATTGTAACACCGTGATTTTCAAAGCAAAATTTTTCTTTTAAATAATCAATTTAATATTAAAATACTTGTTTAAAATCTTATTCATATTCGAATTACAATACATAATTCCATTTTCATTTGAATAGACAACCAGGATCCTCCAAAATACAACTCTTTCCTCGGTGTGTACAATCGAGCCGATTCCATTCCGCGTTACTGAAAGAACCTGAAACAACATAACATAGATACTATAAGCACGAAGCTTAGTGAGTTCCCCAATATACACTTACGCACATACGCCTTTCCAGGCCCTGACCTTCCGGTCCTCAATACAACGCCTTCCGGCCCATAATATAATCGCCTTCCGGCCCATAACATATTGTCTTCCGGCCCATAACATATTGCCTTCCGGCCCACATATCATACATAGCACATATAACAAATAACTTACCACATATAGCATACATATCACATAACATATCCGACCTTCCGGTCACACAGTCAAACCCTTCCGGGTATAGTATAGTGAGAAGACTCACCTCGCGGACACTGGAAGATAGCAACTCCTGAAATCTCTTGCACTTGATCCTCCGAGCTACAAGCTCCCTGTCTCATCATATATCTCTTTTTAATACTTCTATCCTCCACGTTAACTGACCCTAAAACGTTACACACAGGTCAACTCGGGTCAAAGGCCATCTCGACTGGACTCGGCGAGTACCCTGGCGACTCGGCGAGTCTAGTCGTCCTCACCAATTCCTGCATGATCCCTTTCTACTCGTCGAGTATCCCTCTTGACTCGACGAGGTCCTCGTGGAAGAATCGCGGGGCCACCCCGACTCTACTCGCCGAGCCTGAAGAACAAACTCGGCGAGTCCCAGTAAATCTTCAAGCTACTCGCCGAGTCTGATCATCCGACTCGGCGAGTCTACGCCATGCAGTCAATCGAACTGCTTCCTGAGATACATATATTCTCGAATATACAAACATGGGACCTTCTGGACCTCTAAGGGTCCTCATACAAGGTTATAAACGTTGAATAACAACACAACAATCCATCTAGACTCCAAATGGGTTCCATAAACCCTAAATCTATATACACATCAATCACAGGAGAATGTGATCCGAATTATTACCTGAATGATGTACCTTCCATGTCCCCAAACTTCAGAACTCGAACTCCCTGCAGTTCCTTTAGCTAAAACCCTTCTCCTCCTTGCACAACAATTCCTTCAAGGTCACCAATGGCCTTCAAGCTTGCTCTAGCCGCCCCAGTCGCCTAGGGTTCTTCCCAATTGATCAAAAGTCGTGAAATGACGGCATAATAACCCTTATATACGACCCAATACTGAACGGCTAGGGTTTCCGCTGAACAGCGTCGACTCGCCGAGTCCATATCTGGACTCGTCGAGTCCAGTCGTGAACCCGCGACCAAACCTGCGACCCTACTCGGCGAGTCTGGCTCCAACTCGTCGAGTCTCCCCTTTAAAACACCCCCAAAATGCAACTTAACAATACTTGAGATTTTGGGCTGTTACACACTGCATCTCCCGGCAGGCGCCGACGTGACGGAAGTTGCACTTGTTGCACTTAGGCAAACTTCCAGCATACTGCTTTACCGGAGCAGCAGCGATAGGTGCTATCGCAGCATGTACTGCCACGACCTGCTGCTTTTTGGCAGCCTTAGCCTTCTTCTTGTCATCCCAAAACTTCCGCTTGGAGTCAGTGGTTCTTGCAGTTTCTGAGATGGCCAAGGTAGTTGTTGTGGCCGGGGTACGAACCCCATGGTCTATGAGCCGCTGTGCCAATCGTTTAGCACTATCAAATGTAATGCGGTGTGATGCCAAAAGATTTCCCTGGTATGGTGCCACCAGCCCCCATATATATCTCTCGATCTTCTTTCCCTCTAAAGGGATCATGTTGGGACAGAGGGCCACCAGCTCGCAGAATCTGGTGGTATAGGCGACTACGTTGGACCCTTCATGGTTAGGCCCTATAGTTCTTCCTCCATCTTTTGGATCTCGCCCCTCGGGCAGTACTCCTCAATCATTAGGTCTTTTAAAGTTTCCCAGCCCATAGCATTAGCCACTATAAGAGATAGTGACTTAACATGGCTATTCCACCATGTTAGGGCTTTCGTTTCGAAGGTGTAAGCAGCGAACTTCACCTTGCTCTCCTCGGGACAAGAGCAGATTTCGAAAACCGATTTGGTTTTCTCGAACCATTGCGAGAGGGCAATGACTCCGCCAGTCCCTTTGAAGGAAAATGGCTTGCAGTTGGTGAAGTCCTTGTATGAGCACTCTTTCAAGTGCACCGTGATTTCACCATGAGTTGAGAGGATAGGGTTTCCTCGTCCAGTGGAACCAGATGAATGATATTAAGCCATGGCTGTAGCCACAGCTGCAGCTACAGGAGCATTTAAGGCTGTCATGTCGAACTGAGGAGTAGGTGGTTGAGGAGGTGGAGGAGGTGGTGTTTCGTTATTGGGGTTTCTCCATGGATTTCTGCGAGGCGGAATCTTTGATCTATAGTTTATGAAGATGAAAACATTGATAAGATTTCAATGGAAGAATTGATGAGATTGACTCATGGACTAACTCTCCATAGCCCAACGATACGATTGAATGGAAATCTAGAACTAATAGATGATCATATTTGGATAATAATTCCCATAAGATTAGGTACCTGTCAATATTACTGGAATTACAGATGTAACAAGTTCGGGAAAAACGGCCAACAGAAGGAGACCTTACATCAACCAAAATGGGAAAATTTTGATAGAATTACAACCTAACCAAGACCTAACAGGCCTATGATTTACAAAGATAAGGAATTAGACCAGCGTTTTTACATAACTACGTTTTATCCAAAAGAGAGAATTTGATGAGAATCTATCAGCGACGAGAGCTACCAGAGTGAGTTGCTGTTCCCGACAGGAGACATTCTATGTCCCTTATGCGCCTATCAGCTCTTGCTTGTTGTGCTCGAAGTTCTCCGACTTTAGTTTGGGCTTCAACGAGTTCCCTCCGAAGAGCTGCATTGTGAACCAGAGCCCTTTCATGAGTAGACTCTAGTTGGCGAATGCAGACAGTGTTAACACCAGAGTTGGCGTCAATCTCCAAGACTCGATTGATAGATGATTGACCCAGTATCGTGTTTTGAGAAATCCTACGAACCATGACGGGTATGTCAGCAGAACCTCCCTCAGTGAGGTTGTAGAAACTTATGTCTCCATTGTAGGGAATGGGTTGACCCTGTTCATGGCTCCATGTACTTAAGTTTGTGGCCCACTAAGGTGTGGGTCCTTGAAATGTTGGACGAGGGTCTGGGTTTTGATCAGCTGGGGGAAGGTTGTTGACTTCTGGCTCTGATTCAGAACCATCAGAAAAGCCTTTAGCTTCATGATCATCCAAAGGAATTGGGTGATCATCTTCTAGTTCATCTTCCAGCCATCCTGCATTGCCGTGGTTGGGATAGTACGGGTCTCCGGGAATGAGGAATCCAACCATTAAATCTACGTGAGAAGAGAGGTATAAGGATCTAGCACATAAGTAACTTATAGTAATTCAAAATACTCCTATAGTATTTTAAGTTTAGGTTCTATGGTTCTCATTGTGGTATTGTGGGTAACTTTTTAAACTTGTTGCAACTTCACAACCACACTTAGGCACATGCTAGTCAACCCTCGGATAATATAGTTGATCAGGCTATATCTTCCCAGTTTTGACTATATGTCTCTAAGTCTACTTATGTTGCCCAACAATCGTAATACTTTTGTACTGTCTTAGTGACATTGATTTTAGTGTGAATTCAGCTCTTTCCCATACACAACGACGGTTCCAAGCAAGATGAATAGTTTATAGTCGACTCAACATATACTTAATTAAATATTTTAATATTTAAAGTATAAACTCTTAGTCAGAGTATTTTTCCCAATGTATTTATAGTTAGAATATCTTTTATGGGTTGATATACTCAACTCACTATAAACAATGCTCTGATACCAATCTGTCACACCCCAAAACCATGAATGGCAGAAACATTATGGGGTGAAGGACGTCATGTATAGTATCACGACAATGAATAATAGTAAACAAGCAACAACATCATCTATTGCATTAATAATATAATTTCATACATGTGTGTTCTGTCAAAATATATATAGACACCAAAATATACATATCAAAATAAAAGACGAGTCTTGAACGAACTTCATCTTCTCAAAAACCTGGCACCTATACCTGTCTACTGGTGACCTGAGAATACAAGTTATTTTGAAAGCGAGTATCAGCTTTAAATCTAGTGAGATCATAAGTA